>NW_012267254.1:3433561-3470818 GCF_000151885.1 Dipodomys ordii
TTTTCCCCCTACCATCCCTTCCCTCCCTACCTTCCCCGAGGTTCTTTTATTTTAAATTGTGGTTAAGTGATTACATAATTTCCCAAATTTCACAGTATTGTGGAATAATGATGCTCATTTAAAGTCACAAGTTCATTCTAACTTTCCTGGAACAAATTGTCTATCACAGTCTATAACATATAACGGTGTACACTATACACCATACATGTGTTCCTCACCTTCTTGAAGAAGTTCAGGGTACAAAGATGATTAATAAATTTCATACAGAACTAAGGTGCATGCAACACTTGTTATGTGGCAGGCATGAATATTCACATCAATATATCTGTGTGTATGTATGCAGGAATATGGGCATTGATGTAAACCAACTTAGTTCATTCTCACCGCAGCTATAGGAAGTAGATAGGGTTAACACACCCATTTTACAGAGGTGGAAACTGAGTCTAAGAAAAACAACGTGCCCCAGGTTACAAAGCAGAACTTGAATTTGAAGCTACTACTGCTGATTCATTACTTCTAGTTACTTTTGAGTGCATATTCTTTTTTTTATTCATTTCTTCATCTCGTAGGGCAGTGCCAGTGGGTGTTTGTTGATATTTGTTGAATTGATTTGAATTGCTTACGGTAGATTTTTTTCCTTAGGAATCAATCTCAACAGTTTTACACGAGTGGAAGTTGCTCCATTAATCTTGGGTGGATAAATGAAAAGAATCAACACAATCAAATGATGCTTTATCAGAGTTTTTCAACACAGGTGCCTTGGCAAAGCATAGATATTTTGTTTTCAATCAGGGCTCCCTGGAGAGCTGTTGCACTAAACTCCAAGTTCATTTTTCTCCCAAGTGGCTCACTGGAGTGTTCAAATTGGCCTTAAGGTGCTTTTAGTATGGATTATGTAACATTGCTGCCTTTAGGAATCTGTGTGCTGTCTTGTGTTCTGATTACTATGCGTCGTCCCTCCTGATCCTGATTTCCAAGTGAGTATCCAGAAATCCACTGAGACTCATTGCATATGGCCCACTCAAATCTAGGTCTTTCTGAGGTTTGTCAGGTTGATTGAGGGCAGGAGGGGGGGTGGACCTGCATCAATGCAATTGAACTGCAATTCACTGCAGTTGAGTTTCTAGGATAGAGAGTTCTTAAAACATCAGAACAATTGGCTATGATTGTGAAGATGGTGAGCTGGAGAGCTGGTGAGTAGTAAGGTGGAGCAGTTGGAGTTTTTAATCACCTTGATTACATGTTCCAAGGTTTAAACTTTGTGGCTTCCACTGTTCCCCTAATTTTACCTACTGTGATCTTATTTTACTTTTCATTTTCTTCTCTAATCACTCCTCTCGGCGTGATGGGCTGCTTTGTACTGAGGCAAAGAACCCAGCTGGTGACGAGACTGCCTAGGGCCTAGAGGTTTCATTACTCTTTGATGACCATGAACTCCAAAGTTACTGGCTTTGGAGCTAGCTTTTATCAAGTACAGTAGCTTAACATTTTGTCTCCAAAGCTGAGGTTTTTTTTTTTTTCATTTCTTCTCCTTTTTTTTTTCAACATTAATCTGCTGCATGAGCTAATTATAATCCAGGAAATATTTTAAGCAAACTGCCCTTACTAGTACCACTTACCCAAACTGCAGGCTATTTTCCCAGTAATTAATATGCTGCTTTGATTTCCTGTTTAATATACTGCTTTGATTTCCTGTGAGGTAGCAAACAATTGTTGACAATGACACCCTGCTCTTTTTTTTTTTTTTTGGTGGGGGGGCGATGGTCGGTTGTGGGGCTCGAACTCTGGGCCTGGGCGCTGTCCCTGAGCTTTTTCACCCAAGGCTAGCACTCTACTACTTTGAACCACAGCACCACTTCTGGTTTTCTGATGGTTAACTGGAGATAAGAGTCACACAGACTTTCCTGCAGGCTGGCTTTGAACCGTGATCCTCAGATCTCAGGCACCTGAGTAGTTAGGATTACAGGCGTGAGTTACCAGTGTCTGGCTTGGCACGCTACTTATTTGATTCAAATAACTCATTTTGTAAGTGAGGACTAATTACAGAAATGACAACTGATTTTTTCTTGTAGGTTTCTCATTTGAGGAACTCAACACAATTAATAACCTGACTCTTAGGGGCTAGTCTGTTTGTGGCTACAGAACAGTGAACATTCTTATCAGTGATAGTTAAACCCCATTAGTTGAGCTCCTATTAATTAAAAAGGTAATAATGCAGACCCTATGAAGAACAGATTTGGTGTATCTGTAACAAGGAGAGAGTTTGTTCTTTAAGTGGTTATTTAAGCTGCCAATTGGCACACATGTAACATTGCCACTTTACAAGCACTAGAACTGGCAAATGCATACAAATACTCATTAGTAGCCTCCTCAAATGTGAAGGTTAAAAACAATATAGTATGACTGTCTATCACTTGAAAAAAAACATTTGTTCAACAATACCATATGCTGGAGCCTGGGGACACAATTTTTTGATATTAGCTTTATTGAGATTAATAACTATACCGTGTAATACTCCCATTTACAATCTACAGCTCAGTGGTTTTTAGCATAGTACTATAGTTGCAAAATCATCACTACAGTCTATTTTAGAACATTTCCATCACCCCAGAAAGAAACTTCATATCCTTTGGTGATCACTTGTCAATTCCTTCATCTCCCTTTGCCCTGTTCAGCCCCTCTGGGAATACAAATTTAACTGAACCACTGAAAGGTTAACACACAATTTGAGACACCAGAAGACAAAGCAAAGTTAGCAGACCATCATATATTACTGATACTGACAGATCATCAGATACAATGTTTTTTTATTTGATATATGGGGAAACTGAGGCTAAGAGATTGAATATGATAGCCCAAGTAAACAAGGCTAATGGAACCAAGAGTAGAATTTATGTATCCTTCCATCTTTAGCCTTCCTACCATGCTACTTATGGCACAGATTTGCATAGTGTAGGGGAAGTTAATAACACAGGTTGTAGCATTAAAATGTCTGCATTTATCTGTTTGAGCCACCTTTTCAAAGCTCTGCAATGCCAGAAAAGTTAACTTAACCTCTCTGAGCTTCAGTTTCCTAACAATTGTAATGATTTTATAGGACTGTAAAGGTTTTTATAGGAGGATTAAATGCATTTACACAGAAAGAGTTTTGGCTAGTATAATAATCACTACCTAAGAGGTTGCTATTATTTTATTTTCTTGTTATTGAATACATTTCATTTTATCCCAACATTGGTTTTAAAGACTTGGTCTTCAGGTCTTAAAATCTGATAGTCTTCATGAATTGTTTCTGTTTACTTTGAGCCAACACATATTTTTGAGACTTTGCTATTGGTTATAAAAAGATGTTGAAGATGGGGCTGGGAAGTTGGCTCAGTAGTAGAGTGCTTGCTTCGCATGCATGAGGCTCTGGGTTCGATTCCTCAGCACCACATAAGCAGAAAAAAGCCGGAATTGGCGCTGTGGCTCAAGTGGTAGAGCGCTAGCCTTGAACTGAAGAGCTGAGGACAGTGCCCAGGCCCAGAGTTCAGGCCCCACAACTGACCAAAAAAAAAAAAAAAAAGAAAAAAGATGTTGAAGACAGTGTCTGTACACTTAAGGAGTTCAAAGTCAAAGGAAACAAGTGAAGAGATATGTACCCTTATAAATCAAGGCAGGCAACAGGAAATGCACATTAAGCACAGACTGTGTTGGAAAGCCTTCAAGGAGGCAGTGGCATTTCATTTGGGACCTGAAATATGAATCGAATTTCATCAGACTAAACAGAATGAGAGAAGGCCTTCCAAGCTTGAGTAACAGTCGAAGCAGAGGCAAATATTTGCCAATGTTGGGAAAAGGGAAGTATTGAATGTGTCCAGGAAATAGAGTTCTGAGAAATGTCCTAGGAGGCGAGACTAAAAATGGTGTTGGTGCTGTTGCTTCATCTATAAGAACTAATATTTCTGTTTTCAGTTAGGAAAGGGAGAGAACCAATTAAGCACCTTCTATATAACAAGCTCCGTAGGATGAACAAGTACTGAAGGTGTACAGGAAACTCATTGGATTCTTTCCTCAACCTGAAGTGGAATTAATTGATTGCTATTGCTTCTAGCACATGGCAGAGTCTAAATTCAAATTAAGTCTCTTTTTAGCTCTAATTTCTATGATCTCTCCATGTACCAAATCAATCCCTACGCCTGTGCTTGAACTTTATGGAAAATGATGGCTTTGAATGTTCTAGAACAAAGAGGAAGCATGTTTCTCTTACTTGAGTCAATTGCTTATTTTTTTTCCTTTGCTTTCTCCCATGGTAGTGTAGCAGACGGCTTAAAAGGAGGAGAGATCAGAGGCAAAAAGGGAGAAAAATACATTTCGGAGATTTTCTTGGTAGGTAGCCTAGGACATTAATAATGCCTCAAACATAGAGAGGAAGAATTGTATATACATGCGAGGTTGATGAGAGAAGAGACACAAGCAACCCGATGGGCACTGGGCAAGTGTCATCGTCAACAACAAAGCCATGGTTTTCCATGCAGTCTCCATTTTGTGGTGGACTAAATTGCTCTTCTATTATTAGGATGCTGAGGCAGATGGAAGGCAAGTGAGTTCAATTTGTCACAGATGAACGTTTTCTGAGTCCTTCAAGTATAAATGACCAGTAAACAGATGAGCATATGGGCCTGATGCTTGGGTGGAAACAAAGACAGAACACTGGGGAATATTTACACGTCTAATCTGGGCCAAAGCAATGGAGCAGCTAACCAAACTCAGGAGGTAGCATGTGAAGAGGTAGTAGGAAGGATAGTGTGAGAGAAGATTACTGTGGAAGAAGTTGGGAGAAGGGAGTTCAATAAAAAACTGATGGTTACCCTTGCCAAGTGCTAAAGGGTGGCTGATTCACATAGACTGAGAAAAGTATTACTGAGCTGTTGCAAGCAGATCAAGTGGAATATTATGGCTGCAAATCATTTTACTGTTTTGAAACCTGAATGAATGGAGATCCGTAGACAATGGTTACAAACTACGCATTCTAGAAACTTGTTTGGTAAGGTGTAGAGAGCAAAATCTTGAACAGAGAAAATATACCTAAGTTGTTTTTTTTTCTTTCTGAAGGAGAAAATAGAGTCTTTTAATGAACAGGAATGGAATAGTAAAGAGGCATCTTAAAGAAGAGGGGTTGGGAGATAAGGAGGACAAGTGCTAAAGGAAGATCTTGAAAGATGGGGAAGATATGCAATATTCATGAGAGAGGGAGAGAGAGAAACAGAGAGGGAGGTTTACTTGTTGACTTAAGGACTTCCTCCAAAATAGAGTAACTAATAGAGGCTACACAGTGCATAGAATCAGGACTAGGTGAAATTCTAAAAAATAATAATACAAAGAAAACTACTCAGATCAAATATGGACAAAGACTCTGATTAGACATTTTCCACAAAAAAAACTGATCATCATTCATTAGGGAATGCCAAATGAAAACCACAATATAATAACACTTAGGTATTATTAGGATGGTATCATTATTCTTTTTTATGCCAGTACTGTGGGCTTGGGCCCTGTCCTTGAACTTTTTCACTCAAGGCTTGCACTTTACCACTTGAGCCACAGCTCCACTTCCAGCATTTTGTGGTTCATTGGAAATAAGAGTCTCACAGACTTGCCTGCCCAGGCTGACTTTGAACCACAATCCTTAGATTTTAGCCTTCTGAGTAGCTACCATTACAGGTTTGAGCCACTGGAACCCAGCTGGCTATTATTTCGTTAAATGATTGAAAATAAGTATTTTTGACATGTGGAGAAATTGGAACCCATTGTATACTCCTGGAGGGAATGTAAAATAATATGATAGTTCTTCAAAAAAATTAAAAATATAACTACTATCTGATCTAATAACTCTGCTTCTGAGTGTGTCCCTGAAGGAATTGAATGAAGAAATTCAGACAGATTAAATTAAGTCTGGGATTTTGCATTTTTGCCAGCATCCCAATATGATTGCAATACAAGAGAATCTTTGACAACATTTTTCAATAATATTATTCTAGTGCCTTTTGCCACTGAAATTGGAACTGACATTAAGGAAGCTTCAGAAAAATGGGGGCTTGGGTGCACTCATTCTTTTTCTTAAGTCTATCTTATGATTTCCCTGACTTGGTGTGTCTTCAACTAAAGCTATGTTTGTTTTTCAGACAATCTAATCTAGTCATTTACTTACTACAAAGAACAATGCAGCTGTATTAAAATTGATCAAGGCATTTTTCAGTGCTGATCAGAGGGTCTGTTGGTTTGTTTTGTGCTGCTCGTTACAATATATATTTCTGGCCTGGAGAAGCTCATAGTACTGTAAACGAAGCATCAAGGTGCTTTATGAGGCATGTGATAGGATCATAAAGTTGAATCTGTTTGGATGAGAAGAATTTTACTATTCTTCTTAGAATAGTAGACTACTACTATTCTTCTTAGAATAGTAATATAAGCCATTGGATGTGGACAGGAATGAGGGGGGGGGGAGACATGACAAGAAACTCATTATTTAGCCAGTTATATGAGATGGTATTTTTTTTTGTCCCTACCCTTGGATCCTCAGGTAAAATGTAGGATTTCACCCGGATGCTGGTGGCTCACGCCTGTAATCCTAGCTATTCAGGAGGCTGAGGTCTGAGGATCACAGTTCCAAGCCAGCCAGGACAGAAAAGTCCCCATAAAATTCTTATCTCCAATTAACCACCAGAAAACTGGAAGTGGCACTGTGGCTGAAAGTGGTAGAGCACTAGCCTTGAGCAAAAGAGCTCAGGGACAGTGTCTATCTCCCCTTCCCCACCTAAAAAATATTTGAGGCCTACAGGTATTTTTCTGGCTGATTGAAAGCAGGAACTATGCCATTCTTATATCCTTGATGCCACCCACCATCCCTGTGACATAGAAAAGGCTCATTATGTGTTTGTGGCATGAATTTCTTCTGATTTCTGGAATCCAGTCTTAGAAATTCCAACTGAATTGGATCCTCTTCACAGTGTCGTCTCCAAAGCCTCTGCATCTAAATCCTCCGCAGATTCTTAGGTCGCACCATCTACATCTTAAGAAAGCAAAGTTGACCATTTGTGAAATGTGAGCAATAGTGTCTCTGTCACTAATACAATCTTATTTGTGATTCCCACTCTCTTGGCTTGTCTCAGCCAAGAGAGCTACCAGATGGAAGGTTTTCGTTCAGTGCATGGACCTACCACCATGAAACAGACCTACCCCCGTCAGAATAGTGCATGTGTGTAACTAGGAGCAGTTATCTAGCGACTAACCATTTGGTTCCAATTTTCTCACTTGCCACTTTTTTGGGTATATTTTTCCTGAAGGGATTAAAATTTGACATCACATTATCATCTTCTGGAATTCTGTAATCTACCATGTGATCCCAGATGTCTTTTTCACCAGTGTCTTTCAACACGTCACTTTTGCCAAATAGTAGTATTTGGGCAAAAGAGCCAAGAATCCTGGTGAATGGTTTCACCAGGATCCTCTTGATGCACCATGGGTTGAGGGTACAAGGAACTGTACAACTCTAACATCACAATCTCATCTGCCATGTGGCCTTTAGAAATATTTCCCGTGGCTGGGTGCTGGTGGCTCATGACATAATCCTAGCTATCAGGAGGTTGAGTTCTGAGGATCACAGTGTGAAGCCAGCCTAGGCGGGAAAGCCTGTGAGACTCTCTTCAATTAACTATCTCCCCCCTCTCCTCCTCCAGCCAATAGAAGAGCCTTGGTTCAAGTGGTAGAGCGCTAGCCTTTAGTTAGAAAGCTCAGGGACAGCCTGTCAGCCAAGAGTTCAAGCCCAAAGACCAGCACAAAAAGAAAAGGAATATTCCCTTTGTATCTATCACTTCTGTGGTCTTGCATCCTGCTTCTTATTCAGAGAATGACTTTCATTCACCTTTCTGATCTTTTGCAACAAGGGTGTAGAGAAAGGAATTTTCTACACTACTCCACCAGGATAAGCTTTCTAGAGAAAAAGGCTGCAGGAACCCTTGATGGACTGAAAGTGATGGCAACAAACCAGGCAAGTTTTAATTGTAGGCTGGGAAGCCTCATGCCCTCTCCTAGAAGTGGCTTCAGGAAGTTTGGAAGCAAATGTGCTCACCATTGATGCTGAGTCTCTGCCAGGCCTTGGAAGGGATTGCAAGCCAAAGCACTCATTGTCACATCCGCTTCTCATGGGCCTTTTAGGGTGAGTGAAGGATGCCCGGCACTTTCTGCCTTCCGTCACTTTCCTTCCTGTCCTTTTGCATTCCCAACATTTCAGCCAAAATCATGCCTTGTGACCTCTCTGTTGCTACTGTGATTGATTCTCCCAGTGTGTGTATGTGTGTGTGTGTTTGTGAAATCTATCAGTTGTTTCTTAAATCATTTCATGTCTCTGATGGTATTAACATTTTCAATTTTGTCACCTTCATCAATGACACCTGCTCTAATATCAGCTTGATAAAGGCTGATGGCAAGGGAGCACAGACAGAAATGAGCCCCTCTATGCACGAGATCCTGCCCCATGCCTGTCCACTGCCACCATCCAGTGTTCAGCCCTGCTTACCTAGCTCTGTCTCTCTTCAGGCTGTCTTTATTATTTCATCTCAGCTATGAGAACATCTAATATATTCAATGTGTGTGTGTGTGTTTGTTTTAAATGTACTGGTCCTGGGGCTTGAACACAGGGCCTGAGCATTGTCCCTGAGCTTCTGTGCTCAAGGCAAGCATTCTACCACTTGAGCCATCACTCCATTTTTGCCTTTTTGGTGGTAACAGTCTCATAGACTTTCCTGCTTGGCATGGCTTTGAAGCACAATCCTCAGATCTCAGCCTTCTATGTAGCTAGACTTATAGGCACTAGAAACACTTATTAGACTTCATCACCAAAACCATCAGCAAAAGTGGGTCTGGTGGCATGGTTCAACTGGTAGAGTACCAGCCAAATGAGCAAGTTGAACAAGCATGAGGCCCTGAGTTCACCCTCAAAACAATGAAAATCAGCTTTCAACTCCATATATTAGCTGAATGTGACTCTCTCAGTCCCTAAACTCATGTACCTGTTGTTGTTTTCATTTGGAGCTGTTGTAACTGTGTTTTTCTGAAATGAGTTTTATACTGTTGGGTAGTTTAATACATATGGACTTGGCAAGACCATTCCATAGCAATAAGTAATTGGTATAATTACATACATAATTATATATATTAGGATTAGAAGGAGACCTAGAGATGTTCAGCTGATCCTCATTCTAATATTTCTTTGCTGATATAGACAAAATATCCTGTTGGAAGGGAAAATATTGCATAATAAACAAGTCTTAGTCCATTTAATCTTTACACACACACACACACACACACACACACACACATATATATGTATTACCTATAAGCATAGGTATTAGAATCTGTCGCTCAAAGTCAGTCACGGGCTTCTCCTCCTGACTGCTAATTAACTGGGCAGCTTTGGACAAATCATTACACCTTTCACATGCCTCAATTTCCTTATTCGTCAACTAGTCTCAACTTCATAGCTGCAAAGATCCACCAAGAGACTGAAGTTAACTCAGCATCACCCTATCAGTTCAAAGCAGTGTACTTAAATACACATTCCTTCTCTAGCACTGGAACAACACATGATACATGGATCAAATCCAATAGTGCCTGTCAGTTGACAATGATGTTCATGCTTTCAAAAAGGAGCTGGGTGCCAGTGGCTCATGCCCATAATCCTAGCTACTCAGGAGGCTCAGATCTGAGGATCACGGTTCAAAGCCAGCCCGGGCAGGAAAGTCCAAGAGACTCTTATCTCCAATAAACCACTAGAAAACCGAAGTGGTACTATGGCTCAAGAGGTAGAGCTCTCGCCTTGAACTGAAGAGTGCAGGGACAGTGCCCAAGCCCAGAGTTCAAGCCCCATGACTGGGGGGGGGGGGAAAGGCTGGGGAAAACTCACCAGAAGATGGGGCTGGGAAGGTGGCTCAGTGGTAGAGCGCTTGCCTTGCATGCATGAGGCCCTGAGTTCAATTCCTCAGCACCACATAAGCAGAAAGAAAAAAGCTGGAAGTGGTGCTGTGGCTCAAGTGGTAGAGTGCTAGCCTTGAGCTTAAGAGCTGAGGGATAGCGCCCAGGCCCAGCGTTCAGGCCCCATGACCGGACCCCCCCCCAAAAAAAAATCACCAGAAGAGTGGTATGTGCGGTATCGAGGACTTCACATGAAATTCCAGTTTGAGCCTCCATAAATCAAGTTTCATTGGAATACAACATGCCCATTTTCAGGTATGTATTGTCAATGGCTTCTTTCACCGGACAACAGAAGAGCTAAGTAACTCTGGCAGAGCTGTGATGGACTGGGAAGCCTAAATACTTACTATATATCTCACCTCGCCTGGGGTATTTCTCTGTATTCTTGGAACATCGTAGAAATGGACAATTGAGACATTTTTGCAGATTCTCACCACTCTCCCCCAAACTTCCTGTCTGTATGTGTTTGTGTGGGGAATGATTTACAAGAGAAAAATTTCCACAAATCCATGTATGGCAAATATGATGAAGCTTTTGTGGCCTTTTTAGTGAAGGTCTTACTATGTGTCTTTCAGGGATCAGGGAGCATTTAGGAATGGAAAAGTTTGTCTGATGCTTTTACAGGCTCTCTGATTTCCTTATTCTCCAGCAGACTCTTCTCTGCAAGGAGGTGAGAATGAGTGTCTAATTTCTTCTTGTAAGATTGATTGAATTTCTCTTTATTAGGTGCACGTTGGATTCTAAATGTGAGGTACAGAGGCAAAGCCTCATTTCACCAAGTACCACAGCAGCTTACTCTTCCCCAAAAGGCAATTTCTGTAGAGGAATATAAAAATCTTAGAATATCAGGATTGGAAGCAGATCTAGAGATGTGCTGAGCTGATACTTATATTAATATCTCTTTGCTGATGTAGACACAATATCCTGTTTGAAGGCAAAATATTGCATAATAAACAAATCTTAGTCCATTCAATCTTTTCAGCCGAGATGGCCTTTAGTGGATGTTTGTATACTGGAACTAGATTCGAATACCCTTACGATATTAAATTTCATATGCTTTACAAAATATGGTGCCATCAGAACACACAATCAAAATAGCCAGTCTTAAAATTATGAGTGTTGGGGAAGGGAGGGGATCGCATTGAGGAGTTGGAATCTTTGCAGTTATGGTCCTCAGATTCACCTTTGGACTAGCTTGTGACCCTAATGCAGTGCCTTTTCAGAGGAGAGGTGTACAGGCGCATGGTGGGTGGGTGTTTGAAATGTCTGGACTCGCGGGGGAATGTGGGACTGCTAATCTGATGTCTGTAAGGGAAGAGATGGAAGTGGGAATGCTATGAGGATGACTGAGATAGAGCCTGGCGTGAAGCGGTGACAGAGGGTTGTGGGCAGGCTAGAGAGGACCTACTGGGTCAGGTCTTGTTGAGAAGATTTCAGACTTTTGGATTTTTCCTCGTCTTTTTAGTTCCTATACATTGAGTTTTCTTCCTTGTGGAATGGTTAAAGAGTGATATACTTTTTAGCATTAGATGCTTACATGTTGGCCCCCTATACTCCTGAGTAGAAACATCAGGCTAAATTGCCAAATACCAGCCAAGGCTAAAGGTAGCTTGCATGTATAAAGAGCCACTAATTCCATGTTCATCAGATTGGCAATTCACTGAACACAGTTTCTTTCCATCCTGTGTTTCAAGGCTGAACTTTCTCTCCAAGGTTGATGTTGGCCTTTTCATCTGTTGAGCCCCATTAACCCCTTTCCCCTCCCTCCCTCCCACCCTCCTTCCCTCCTTCCTTCTTTCCTTCCCTCTCACCTTCTGGTTTTGCTGTATAACCAAGGTGGCATTAATGTTATGATCCTCCTGCCTTAACTTTCTGAGTTCCAGGATAATAGATATGCAGCCATACTGTTCATTAATCTTCCCTTTCTTATTATCCCTTAGGGAAACACACTGAGCATCTGATGGGAATAGTAGTATTTAATAGCTTATATATGAGAGTTTTCTCCTTTGTACACCGTATTCTTGGACTTCCATTTTGATAAGGACTCGATCAAAGGTTGAAATCTGCCTATCAGAACAGATTGCTTTAAACAATGACCAAATAAATCTTGTGTCAAAAATACTATCAGTTACACAATAAAGGCAATGTTTTCTCTCTTCTGGGTGCCTTAAGTAGGACAATAGTAGTAGTTATAGCTCCAAGTGCTGATATATAACATATTGCATATCAAATTAAATATATATGTCACTCAGAAAAAAACAAGAATAGGGCTATGGCTTCCGGCCTCTGGTGGTTTTCCCTTCTGGATCAGGTGATCAGTGGTGTCCAGTATCTATATACCTGTTCAGGGCATGTTTATAGCCAATTCAGTTTTGTCACAGTAAGCATGGCAAACAAGAGGCAATCTTGTCACTGTCACTAAATTGGCATATTGATACCTCCTAAAGTATCATTCAGTCCCCACAGCTCAGGGACGAAGTCTGAGGAAGAAAACCATATGTCAGCCATCCTTTTGCTATAGTTGCTATGTAAAACTTGCGTAGGCTTAGAGGTGGAAATGCCTTTCAATACCCATTTCAGCTGGCTTTCTTCCTCAAGGCTATAGTCAAACAGCTCTGGTGCTCAAGGTCACTAGGCTTGTGTGTTCCTGGGGAAGGGGGTAGTGTGATGGAGATATTACTTCTTTCATTAGGCAGTATGCTCTAGGGGAACTCCCAAATCAGCTTGATGACAATGGCCGGTGGAGAGAGTTTGAGACCATTTTACCCCTCTGACTGTGCTTCCTACCTTACCAGTCCCTCTTCAGTTCTGGGTGAGGTCATTGTGGTATAGACTTAAAGCCTAACCCCCAGCCTTTCTCCTAAGACTGGGATAATCATTAGCTCTGTTTAGTGCTTTTGTGCACAGAAGAGGAGAGGCAATAGTAAAGGGGGATTCCAGTTGTTTCTTTGCACTCAGAGAGATTATTCATCTTTGCTCTATTTCAAATCAAAGGCCACCTGCAATGAAATTCGGATAGAAATATGTTAATGTTGTTACCATCATCATGCTTATCATTATTTTTCAAGCCCACTATTTTCTTTGTGTTTTCTCATGGAGTAGGCTTTCCAGCTTTTTGCAAACACATGCATGTGCACGTGTGAGCATGTGTGCGCGCACACACACACACACACACACACACACACACTTTCTCACCCATTAGTAATTTGATTTCTCTAAATATGTTATGCATATATTGTTACTCTAACTAATGTTAATGATATTCATTTCAAACAAATCCTAATTAAAATTTGCAACCACCCCAAAGCCTCTATACCAATGCCACAATCTACCTTTATAGCTTTATAGCTTAATATTTATTCCATAGTAGAAAAATATTCTATATATATGGACCATTTTTTAATCATTTAAACAATACACATGTTTAATTAGATCCCTTAGATATTCATGAGAAAAGAAACTGTCTAGAAACATTGCTCGTTTGCCAGGAGAGTTTCACAGAACATTGTAGAACCACTCTCTGTGTCACATCCTTTGAGAGTATACACATTTAAATTTGCCTTGTTGCATGATGGTGGCTCACATCTGTAATCCTACCTACTTGGGAGGCTGAGATTTGAGGATCATGATTTGAAGGCAACCCTGGCAGGAAAGTCCATGAGACTCTTATCTCCAGTTAACTACCAGAAAAGCATAAAACGGAGCTGAGGTTCAAAGTGGTACAGCACTAGACTTCAGCAAAGAAAGGATCAAGGATAGCAGCCAGGCCCAACAAAAAATAAAAATAAAAAAACAGAAAAAGACCCATTTCTTTCTTTGTATCAAACTATGGCCTTAACATTATGGCATACTCAAGTTTGTACAGCATAAGTTCTTTGGGAAAGTGGAAATCTGAGCATGTTGGAACCCAAGAGAACTCTAGTTCAGTCCCCGATCCACTGTTGGGTAAAGGAAATAGTAGCCACCTACCACTGAAATACTTGTTTGCAATATTGCTGTTGGAAGTTCATTGTATAATGCATCAGAGGACAATCCTGTGAAGTCCTCTATTCAAATAAAAACTGTTACTATTTGTTTACATATTTCATTTTATAATCGATATTTCTAAGGCAATGAATCTAATCACGAATATACGATGAAGTCGGGCACCAGTGGCTATAATTCTAGGTTTTGAAGATCCTGAGACTGAAAGGATTGAAGTTCTAACCCAGTTCAGGAAAGAAAATCCAGGGAACTTCATCTCCCATTATCCAGACATAGAGCACCAGCCATGCATGAGTAAGCTAGATGAGTTATTTGTAAGGCCCAAGTTCAAACCTTGATACCAGAAGAGAGAATTAGTAAGTGGGATGAAGCACAAAAGTAGGAGGTATTTGTAGGATGTTTTTCCTGAATGTTAATTTCTATGTAAAGTGTGCATCATGCTCCTGTGTCATTGGCTGCTGAGTTTGCCCCCTGAGACTCCAGAATTAAGAGTCTAGAACAGTAATGACAAATGATCTAGGTTCTTCAGGCCCATCCCCCTCATAGTGTTGGAATGTTGCAGGGGCGGATGGGACTCTGCATGTAGTACAATACAACCCAATATCATAGGTCAGCGGATGATGGGTTTCTCCCACAATAGTTGATCTGTGGCACTGAATTGGGCATGCAGAATAGCTATCTGTGGATGGTAGAAGGGAGACTTTTCCCAGTATTTTTCTGGCATATCCCTGACTCTTCATATTTGATCTTCAGTCAGCCTTCCCTCCCCTTCAACTTGAGTTGTTCTCTTTTGGTTTACCCTTTGCCAACCTAATAAGAGAACTGTGTGTCTTGTGAGGGTATGGAGAAGTGAATTTAAAAAGAAGTTTGTGGGTTGAAAACTTTGGAAACACATTTTGCAGCTCATGAATGGTATCTCATCTCATCGTGTCTGTAATCCTGTGTGGCTAATAATAACATTATCTCCAGATCTCAGAGGACGAAAGCAAGGCTCAGGGAAGTTATCCTTGTGTGTGTGCTGCTCATAAAACCAGTCAAGGAAGAAGCAGATTCAGTAGTTCAAAGGTGAAAGAGGGCTCCATGTTTTATGGGAACGGTGACACTGAAAATGTCTCAGATGAAGTAAAGTGACTCATGTATTTGAATTTAAAGGCTTATGTTATCCTTCTTGATTCTGCCTCATCTTCCTAATTAGTGTTTAGACATTTCTATTGAAAAAAAAATGTGTCTCCAGAAGCATTGTAACTATGCCAAATTCTAACCACTAATTACTCTGAAAAGATGCACAAGGCCTAAGATTCACCTGTGGTTAATGTTGCTGATGCCCTTCTTAAGGAATTTGCCCTTGGCTCTTGTTCATCATTTACAGAGAGAAATCATAGTAGCGCCTTGGTTTTCTGATATGTCTCATTTAAGAGTGAAACAATGATTGACATGTTGATGATGGTTGGTTGTAATCTTAGCTAGAGGAAGGCATAGGGAAGGGAATCATAGGTGGAGGCTAGCCCCAGACCAAAAGCAGGACCCCTTGTCTGACTCTGATAAAGATGCATCTTACACATAAACAGGCATGGGCATTGAAACCCTTTTGCCGAACTATTTGAAGATAATATGTCAAAAGGAAAAGAATAATAATAAAGCAAAAAGGCCTATGGGTATGGCTCAAATACTCAGGTGCCTGCCTAGCAAGTGCTCAACTCAAGCTCCAGCCCCAATACTGTCCCTACAAAACACACATGCGCGCACACACACAGATTCTTTGTAAAGTGCAATGATGTTATCCTAACAATTTACTTAACAAACATTTACTAAGCACTTCCTCAGGGTCAAGCCTATTGCTGTGCTCTGCGGACACAGATGAGGGAAATGTCACTGTTGAGGAGGTCACTGTCAGACGAGAAAGGAAGTAAAGGGATAATATGAAGACTCCCATCAGTGCTGCTAGAAGGTGCGCAACTCCATCTGTTGAGTGTTTGGAGAGTGGGGCCTAGGGTGCTGTAGGTATAAGAAAACTTAGGAGACTTGCTCACTTTGTGCTTGGTGTCAACCCAAAGCTGAATACTTGCCTTTCAAATGAATATAGTTCCACAGAATCACTTTTATCTTATGTATTCAGTAGTGACTTCACAACTATTTATTTATGTTTATTGTTAAAATTATATTTTTATTATTTTTAAGTCATTCTCCAAAGCAATTACCATGCAACAAACTGTATGGATTGACATGCTTCAGGAAGTACTTAGAAAACAAGTAAAATAAATAGGGCAATATTGCAATACAACCGTGCATGGTTGTATTGCAATATTGCCCTACCTATTTGAAAGCAGGACTCATTATGTATGAGTCTGGTACCTTCAAAACAGAAAGCAAAGCAAACTGGTAAAAGCCATTAACTGGAAAAACACAGCGTGGCATAGAGGCCTAAGTCTGGACTTGTGAAGAGAATGTCATGGATCACAGGTGCTTATTGTACTGACGGAGCCCAGGAAAGCCCTGTCATCTAGCCTCAATGTCTTCTTGGTCAATAGGATGGGTGATGGGATGAGAATTTGAATCTCAGTGTGTATATTTCTTTTTAAGCCGTGAAAACCTTGCACTTCTACCTTGCATCTTTCTGAGGTTATTGGCTGCAGTAAGAAGTAGGGGCCTCTCATCTCTTTCCCTGCACATGCCTAGGCAATGCCTTCTTGAAGCATCCAACACTGGCGAGCTATGGGGTATACAGGAGGGAAAGCATTCTTGGGATTCCCACATCCCCACCACTACCTGTACTTCTCCAAACTTTTTGTTTTGTTATTGGTGGTTGTGGGGCTTGAGCTCAGGGCCTGGGTGCTGCCCCTGAGCTCTTTTGTTCAAGGCTAGCACTCTACCACGTTGAGCTACAGTGCCACTTCTGGTGGTTAATTCCAGATAAGCATCTCATGGATTTTCATGCCCAGGCTGGCTTTGAACTGTGATCCTCAAATCTCCTGAGTGGTTAGGATTACAGGCGTGAGCCACCAGTCCCGAGTAAACTTTGTTTTGTTTTGTTTTTAGTAACTATCCCTAAGTAGTTACACAGAGGGGTTTCAGTTCAACGGTTTGTGAGTCTAATGCATCTACATCAACATCACCCCTTTCATTCTTCTCTGTTCGCCAAATTTTGTGACCATTTTTTGGACCTCCCCTCTTAGATGGCCAATTGGAATTCAATCCTGGGATTCCTCTGAGGCTTCTTTTTAGAGGAACCAATGAGCACTTGACATTTCTTCACCGTCCACTCTTTCTAATGTTCATGCATGTCACCAGAGAGTAAGAATTAGGTTCCAACCCTTATTTTCCTTGACAATTGTATTTTTCACACAGTGAAGTATTAAATGCTATTCCAATCGTTCTGTCAAGTTACAGACAGGGAAAAGATCCCAGAATTGCAGTAGTGATGGTGTTCTTGGCAAGGTCTTTACCAGGGTGGTGAGATAATCAGTCTGGTTTCGGCAGTATGAAGGCTTCAACTTTCATTTGACTTGGAAAATACAAGGGGCTTGGGATTATGACCACCACCCCTCTAACTTTGCATTGAGCTCACCATGCCTTTTCCCCACCAATGACATGGCTTTCTCCATGCCCAAGTATTTATTGCAATCAAGAAGAAAGGATATGACAGATTCATTGAATGTTTATATCTTTTTTAGCTTTGGAGAACCATGCACTTCCTTGAAATGAGAATTATTTTTATTCCTTTCAGTTGAACTCAATCTCCTCTTCAGACCGGGTGCATTTACTTATCCAGAATCTGCTTGTTAAGGACAAACAGGTGGCCTAATCAAGGTTTTTGGCTCAAGAACTATAATGCATTGTGTTTGTAAATCCATCCCTTCACCTCTGTCTTAAGTCTTTCCATCCTTTCTAGGAGGTTAGCATTCTACATTCAGTTCTCAATTCTTTAAAAATTGGCTGAAAACAAAATCTTTCACCTCACAATGACAAAATAGAGAGTAATTGGCTCCAAAAGATCATTGCCTCTCTTCTCCTTTCTTTGGAGGTTAACAACTTTGTTGCAGTTGTTCCGTGGTTGGACCCATATGTGTACCACAGAGGAGGGAGGAATGGGTCAAAAGTAGTTGTTAGAGCCCTGGGATCCACTTGCCATGACTTTAATAATGACCATCTGGCTAGATCTTTCTGAAGATATTTCCATTGAGATGTTTCCATTGCATGAGTGGACCTTTGTTTATTTGAAAGGCACACTGCTGTTCAAAGTTGAGCAGGGGATTTTATGTGATGGGCACTGGAAGTCCAAATGAATGTTCTGTAGAAAAGACTCCCATTCCATTTACCAATCCATATGCAATTGCCACTTTCAGTGCACTCAAGGCACAGCCATTCTCCTTTTATTGAAAACATATGGTAGCTACCTAGAGCCAGCAATAGGCCCCACCCAGTCATGGTGCCATCAAGGGGAGCAAAATTAAAAAGGGGAAAAATGGTATCCAGGTGGTGGAAGGAATTTAGTAGGTGGGATGGGAATTATTTAGGGCTAGGGAGCTTTCATAAGAAGAACAGAAACAAGTTAGATGAGATTTACAGATTCATAGGCTAGCAGTTTCTACCTAGCAGAAGGAAACCATGGAGATTTTCAGAACTATCTCAAACTTGACCTGTCGCCTTCCTTTCCACCCTGAATGTGCTCAATAACTGTTACTGAGTTTTGAATTTATTTAAAGTCATATCTGCTAGTGGTGAGTAAAGGCTACATGCCAGACACCATACAAGAGTTTTGCATATAGCATCCTATTCTGATAGAGTATGGGCCCTGTCTGTCTGTCTGTCTCTCTCCTTCCCTCCCTAATGTTCCTGGATGCTATCTCTGAGCTTTTTTGTTCAAGGATAGCAGTTGCCTGCTCTACCCCTTGATCCACAGCCCCAATTCCAGCTTTTTGGTGGTCAATTGTAGGTAAGAGTCTTGCAGACTTTCTGCCTAGGCTGGCTTTGAATCTTGATTTTCAAAACTCAGCCTCCGGAGTAGCAGGATTACAGGTGTGAGCCACAGGAACCTGGCCATCCCTCTATTTTTGATGAGAAAACCAATAGTTCAAGGTAGCAAAGCTAGGAAGTTACACAGCTAAAATTTTCACTAGGAATATCACAGCCTTCAATTGCTCCATACACTATTTGGAAGACTGGTAAAGGACACAAGGCACTTACAAATTTGATAAAAAAAAATCACACTTTATTCTTGGACCATGTCCACTGTAGCTCCTGTGCAGCTATCAAGAGATGTGTAAGAGTTCTGGGAGTGAGAATCCAGGAGTCTTTGTCATAGGGTAATTTCCAGTCAGTCCAGATTACCCCATCCCCTGAATTCAGTGGAGCAGAGAGCAGTAAGAATGCAAGAGATACCATTCTCCTCTTCCTCCCCATTCTCCATGAAGTGGGAGACAGAATTCTCCCAATTCAACTGCTTCCCTTTGTTCTCGTATAAATTCACTGCTTCTATGTTTGTAGGGAATATCACATTGGGATTTCAGTCTGCAAGTCTGCATTCAGAACAATCAGTGGCCCCCAAATACAGTGGAAAGGACCTTGAGCTAGAAGTCAGAAAGTTTGCCATCAAACCTGGCTCTGCCATCTATGACGTATGTGACTAGGAGCAAGTCACTTAACTACAACCTGCATCTGTCTAGTGTCTAGAATAATTCTTTCCTAGTATGCATTGCTGGATCATCTTACATGAGGGGATGGATGGGAAAATATCCCAGAACTCTCCTATGCCACATAAAGATAAGTAAATGAGATAGTAAAGAATGGGTAGTCATGTAACTGATATTCTCCTTTAGATGAGTGAAATCAGTGCTGTCCTCCCCCTCGGATGGGCTTCCTTGTGGTGAAAAGACATTTCCAGTACAGAAGGAAGCTTGCATCCAAGTCCTCATGTTACATTTCTGATAGCAGAGCTAGTTTGAGATTTAAATGAACCCTGTCTCTCAAGATGCAGCTTTGCATGTATTTTGCATTCAAATATATTTATCTAGAGACGAAATTGTGTTTTAATTCTACTTGCTGCATCTCCAGGCAGACCAAATGGGATGCTGGTGCAGCAAAATGGCAAGGAGCCTTTTCCTTCCCTGAAACTGCTAATTTTACAAATGGCAGAATGTGGAAACCTGGCACGGAATATCTATTTGACTCAAATCTGGTGAAATGGGCACATATGGTCTTGTCAAGAATGAGTCAAATGCCATTCTGGGATTATAATTAAGTAGTTGAAATTCCAACAGGAAGCACTTCACATGAATAAAGTCCAATTTAGATTGCTGTTGGTTAGCTGTCTCTCAGGTTCTTTTGGTGGCATTATATCAGGTACACAGCTACTCTGATAGCTTGCCACAAGAAACATTTAACTGCAAAATGTCAAACACTTATTGGACTTCATTGGACATCTGGTATATCATCCTTCAGGTCTTCCCCCTCCCCCCTGAATTTTATAGAATTTAAGTAGTCAGGCTGAGGTTAAGCCAAATATTTCTCTCTATATATTTAGCTGAGCACTTTTCCCCAACAAATCTAGTGACCAATGTACTAGCAAGGCAATCAAGAGGAAAAATGAAGAGTACAATCATTATTGAAAGAAAAGCTTCCTCAATCTTGTTCTCTTTCAGCATTCTTGTACCTGAAGGGAAAGGTACAAGTTCCATTCTTGTTTGTAAGTCCAGCATCAGGCATAGAGACTGGCATGTAAAAAGAGTTACTTTGGAGATTTGACTCCTATCTCCAGGAAAGTTTCTCAAGGAGTTTCTTCTGGAGTTTTTGTATGGGAATGTATAACTTTCAGAAGGAAAGTAAGCAGATTCCTTTTTTAGCACAACAAATCCAATACATTCAGTTGTATGCTTTATTCATGCTTTTCTTTTGTGCTGATCCTGAGGGTTGAACTCATGGTCTGGGCACTGTCCCTGAGTATTTTTGCCCAAGGCTAGCACTCTACCGCTTGAGCCACAGCTTCACTTCTGGCTTTTAGGTGGTTAATTGGAGATGAGTCTTATGGATTTTCTGGTTGTCTTTGAACTGTGGTCCTCAGATCTCAGACTCCAGAGGAGTCTGAGATTACAGTCGTGAGCCACTAGAACTGGTTGTGGCTTCCATTATGAAAGGGAAAGAAAAACTATTTTGCATGTTCAGTCCCCAAACTCCTTTCAATGTTTGACCTTAGGGTAATCTGTAAGAAAACATTTTTAAATAAAAAATACTCTTATTGTAAACTGGCTGAGTAATATTCCTAACCACCAGTTCACATATAAACACTTTGTGTCAAAAGTTCATCTTCAAGTATAAACTTCTAGGAAGATCACCTTGCAATCAAAAACCATTAGAAGCCTGTGTGCTTATGTTTCAACTAAAAACATTCTCTGCTTGTATATTGACTGGTATTGGGTGTTTGAAATGATAAAGATTAAACATTGTCTCAAAAGAGACCATGATTTTCTTACAACCTGTTTTTTCATTGTTGACAATGCTATGTAATAAGTGACAGTCTTTAAAGACACCCCATGTCTTCAAGTGTGAGCATACTGCAACAGAAGATTCCCTGAGAAGAGTTAAAAAACACATCTAATGAAATTAAGAATTCACCATGCTTTAAAAATTCTAAGCATTTTCAGATAACCTTTTTAATGCCCTCAGTACCCAGAGCAGTACTGCTTTTATTTAACACATTGTCCTTTGAGGATCTCCTTTCAGAATTCATTTTTCCCTGCAAAGGGTCATTCTGCAAACATCATGAAAATGAGCCAAATCCTTTTGAGTTCACAAGAGTCTCCATGCAGTGTTCTTTCTTTCTTGCTACCAGAGCCCTCTAGTTTCCCCTCCATTGGGCAGGCATAACATTGGAATCCCATAGTAATTGTAAGGATGTAAACCATATCTCCTGGACTCTAGATTTTCGGGAGTTACTGTACCTTTAAGAGCTTCCTTCTGAGGCTGGGATGTACCAAACTCCCCTTGCATCATGGAAATGCCATTTGCATAGTGTTAGGAAGCTGACAGAATGTATTCTTGTACTTCCGTTCAACTCTATGGTCATTTTCAATGGCATTGTCCAAGTGTCCAATAATATTAATGGATCCTTTGTGACTGATACGGTTGTGCATATGCTGCTTTAGAGGGTGATGTGCAGGACAGGACACTGAGGTATGAAAAACAATCCTAGCGATTGGATTTCAAGGGCACCATGTAAAGCTGTGTCAAGATTTCTGCAGAAGATTTGATTAGGAAGAAAAATGCATCTTTGTTTCATCATTTCAAAGCAATTTCATGCTTCAGTTCACTACACTTCTGTCTTATGAACACTTCCAAGGACCACACCTGGGCTTCAGCATCAGTCTGAAGTCTTGTGTGATGGAGCAGCCATGGGAGGGCTCTCTGGGAGTTCCATTAAAGACGACACAGTAACCCTTGACTGTGATAGAGACTTTAATCATCTTCTTTGGACTCAATTTAAGTTGAGATGACTCAAACATGGTATTTCAATTGAAAAGTGTAAGTGGATGCACACATTTATATCCAATATCGAAAACGAAGGGGGAAATCTAAGCAATGCATTAGTAGTTTCTGTTATTTACTGGGCCTGTCATCATGAGGGACTGGGGTAGGGGGGGATGGGGTTGGACTGCGGACAGAGATGGTCCCTTTTCTGAACTGCTCCAAGGAGGAAGTAGAGTGGGTTGAAAAACAATAGACTCTAGAGAAATTTGCCAAGGCAGCGTCTGGTACTTGGTGGATGGTTGTCTATGATGTAGAGGTTTCAAAATCCCATCTGATCCTTCCTTCCTTCCTTCCTTTCTTCCTTCCTTCCTTCCCTTACTTTCCCTCTCTTTCTCTCTCTTTCTTTCACTCTCTCCCTTTCTCTTTCTTCCTTCCTTCTCTTTCTTTTTTCTCCCTCCCTCCCTTCCTTCCTTCCTTCCCTCACTTTCCCTCTTTCTCTTTCACTCTCTCCCTTTCTTTCTTTCTTTCTCTCTTTCTTTCTCTTTATCTCTTTCTCTCTCTTTTTTCTTTCTCCCTCCCTCCTTCCCTCCCTCCCTCCCTCCCTCCCTCCCTCCCTTCCTTCCTTCCTCACTTTCCCTCTTTCTCTTTCACTCTCTCCCTTTCTTTCTTTCTTTCTCTCTTTCTTTCTCTTTATCTCTTTCTCTCTCTTTTTTCTTTCTCCCTCCCTCCTTCCCTCCCTCCCTCCCTCCCTCCCTTCCTTCCTTCCTTCCTTCCTTCCTTCTTGTCTTTCTCTCTCTTCTTTCTTTCTTTTCTCTCTCTTCTTTCTTTCTTTTCTCTCTCTTCTTTCTTTCCTTTCTTTCTTTCTTTCTTTCTTTCTTTCTTTCTTTCTTTCTTTCTTTCTTTCTTTCTTTCTTCTACTTTGAACCACTGCTCCACTTCTGGTTTTTTGGTGGTTCATTGGAGATAAGTCTCATGTACTTCCTGCACTTGGGACTGGCTTTGAATTTGTGATCCTCAGATCTCAGGATGTTGATGCTTGGTGGAATTGCTTCTTGATGCTAGCTCACCTGAAATATGCCTTCCTGCAGCGCTGTGGTAGGTGTCTGTGGAGATAAGAGGGTATTTACGTGGATCCTACCCCCACCATTCTAGGTTGGACCTGTGTTCTCCAGTGCTCTTTGTGTATTAGTGGTGTCTTCAGCCTTTACTGTCATTTCAGTCACCCAAGGAGTTGATGTGGAGATTTCAGGCCCTTCTCATTAGATTTTCATTCATTTTATGTGGCCAGGATATAGTCTTTAGTAATAGTAAAACTAGGATTTCTTATTGAAACAGGCAACTAAGTTAGAGAATCAGCAATCTAAGAGGGTCTCATTGAGTTCTCTGATCACTCAGCTTCTTGCAATCACATGTGGCATTGTGAACCCTATGTCATAACTTGCGTACTATGAATATATACACCTAATTCCTCCCACACCTGAAATTTACAGTTTGAACTGTGTTTTTCTCCTCCTGTGTTTGTAGCTATTGTTTGTAAGTCTTCCATGAAACCCATTTCGGCAACCCTTGTCTTCTATCTTATAAGAACTCTTTTGCTTTCATTACTTTATGACTTGGTCACTGTCAAAAAGTCTATGATAAACAAAGCCAGACACATGGTCATACACCTGTAATCCTAGCTATTCAGAAGGCTGAAATCTGAGGATCTCTATTTGAAGCCAGCCTGAGCAGTAAAGCCTGTGAGACTCTTATCTCTCATTAACTATCAAAAAAAGATATATGTGGAGCTGTGGTTCAAATGGTAGAACAATAGTCTTGAGTCAAATAAGCTCAGGGGCAGTACCCAGGCTCTGAGTTGAAGCTCCAAGACTGGTACTTTAAAAATATGTCTGTCTGTCTGTCAGTCTGTCTGTCTGTCTGTCTATCTATCTATCTACTTATCTATCTATCTATCTATCTATCTATCTATCTATCTATCTATCTATCTATCTATCTATCTATCTATCTATATCTGTATCGATGATAAGCAAACCTTTAGGAGACCCACAGTAAAGATATCTATCTTATAATAAAGGCTTCCTTTCTCCAGAAGCTCACCTCCAGCCAGGCTTTAAGCTAGGCTTCCTGAAGAGCATAATTCCAGACTGAAATTCTCTGGCCCATGTCCCTCTGGGAATTCCCTTACAAGGCTGAGGTGTACCTGGGTGACAGAAAGCTATTGTGGAAGAAATTTACTTTGTCAGGAACCCTGGGGGTTCCGGACGAGTCTGTGTATGTTGAGGGGGTGGGGTGCCGAAGATGAAGGAGAAAGTTCGTGGATGCTTGTTCTGGTGCTGAGTGACTTCTTCAGAAAAAAAAGCAGCTCTGGGATTTGGAAGAGAAGAGCAAGTGCCAAGTTTGGGCATGTTTCATGTTCCTGGCAAAGAGAAAAGATTTCCAGACACCCTCTCCTTTTTCACATACATTCCATTTAAGATTTTGACTTTGAAAAGCAGTAGGGAATCACCTTTGTGACTCAGAAAGTGTGAGTGAGCAGTTCTCGTTGCCTGCTTTGTGCCTAGAGTCTGAGTATACTCATCCATGCTCCCCCAGCTTGAGATTTAACCATCCCTGGTAGCCATGAGGGACTTATGTTTACCATCCCCATTTTATGGTCAAGGAACCCAGAGGTCAGACCATTGACATGAATTACCCACAGTGAGTAAAAACTCTGGGTCAATCTGACCTCCTTTTTTTTTCAGGCATGAAAAGAAGTTTATTTACTGAACTGCTGCTCACGCATGCATAGTAGAGAGGCATGGCTGAAAGGGGCAACTCATCCCCCAGCTAGGACTTATCTAGGCCAGGGATGAATCTAACATGTTTTAAATCAATCTCTCTCTTGCCTGTTTTAGGATGTCATGACCTACCTCTTCTTCCTTGTTTTCTTTTACAAGATAATAAGACTCTGGCTCGAGTGTTCAAGTGCCTGTGTAGTAAATGCCTCAAGCTCTGAATTCAAACGCCAGTATAGCTAAAGAATTTAACGTTTTGGTGTTGTCAGATTATTATTTATTTTCTTACTATTTCCTAGATTAGTTTTGCTCCTATTCTCACCTTCCAGTCTTCTTTGGTCCTCTCCAGTTTTGTCTTCTATCCCCATGTCTTCAATGAAACAATTCCATTCCTAAATCACTGATAACCAAATTGCCCATCCCAAGCCTGGACAGTTCCTACCCAACTGGTTCCATGGAATTTGATCCAAATGTGGATGTTTCTCTTGAATGAATTAGAATCAAGAATTTATCCATAGGAAATACTTCAGGCCAACCAGGCACATACTGAAACAATTGCAATGGACTCCTCCAAGTCAACTTCTGCCTGGGTTACATTTACTTCCATGAGCTCAAGGAAGTTTTTCATTCTTTTCTTTCTTTCTTTCTTTCTTTTTTTTTTTTTGTCGGTTGTGGGGCTTGAACTCTGGGCCTGGGCGCTGTCCCTCAGCTCTTCAGCTCAAGGCGAGCGCTCTACCACTTGAGCTACAGCGCCACTTCCGGTTTTCTGGTGGTTTATTGGAGATAGGAGTCTCACGGTCTTTCCTGCCCGGGCTGGCTTTGAACCACCATCCTCAGATCTCAGCCTCCTGAGTAGCTAGGATTACAGGCGTGAGCCACCAGCGCCCGGCTCATTCTTTTCTTTCAAATGGATTTCTTCAGCTCAAATCTTAAGGAGCTTGTTAAAAAGCTATAGAGATTTTGATACAATTTGAATCCCCCTTTGAAAGATATCAGTGGCACCTGTTTGTCCTGTATTTTTCCAAGGCATTTTACTTTAAATGATAGTCATGTGTTATTTGCAAATTATATATATATATATATATATATATATATATATATGTATTTCCTATTTTGTAAATTATATATTTCCACTAATTCTCCAAGTAGACCAGGCTTAATTACTAGATGCAGCCTCACTTTCTAGATGGGCTTTATGGGTTTGGGGAAAGTATCATCAATAAGATATGAAGCATGTTTGAATGAACCTCTTATTTTCAGAATGGATTGAACTATTGCTAAATCAGTTACTATGAAAACATATGTAATACTTAAACCAGCTTGAGCCAGCTTTTTCTTTCCTTTGAGTCCATCCAGTCTTTCCCCCTGCTGGCCATTTGTGCATCCTGGTGCTTTCTCTGGTCCTGTTTGTTAAGACAATCATTGCCTAATTAGACTCTTATATGGCGATTTCTCTCTCTGTCTCTGTTTTTGTCTCTGTCTCTCTCTGCTTCTCTTTCTCTGCTCTTTCCACCCATGATACTGTTTGTTCCCATTTTTAGGATTTTATGTTGAAGCACCTTTTAAAGAGAAAGTAGTGCTGCTGATGTGCTAAATACTTCTTCAATTTTTCTGGAAGTGTAAAATGTTCTGATAGCTTTTTCCCTCCCCCATTTTTGTTTTTTTCTAGTCCTAGGGTTTGGTCTCCAGACCTCCGTTTTCTACTTCTTGTGCTATACTTCCATTCATTTTTTTTTACCCTTAAGCTATTTTCTGGATAAGGTCTTTTGTTACTGGTCAGTGATCCTGAACACTGATCCTCCTATTTAGCCTTTTACATAGTTAGGATGGCACATATGCCCTAACACACCTGGCTTCTTTTGTTGTTGTTGAGATGATATCTCATTGTGCCCAGTTGAGCCTCCAATCAGGCTCCTCAGATCTCTGCCTCCAAAGTAGCTGACATTATTATGGTGATTTCTAATTTCTTTAAAACAACTTTCTAATAAGGTTTAGGACTTTAAATATATTTCACATACTACCAACTCATGTCTTTCAATTTAGCAGAAGGTAAATAGATTTATTATTCAATCTAGTATTTGCTTTTTATTTTAACCACTAGAATTGGTTTGGGTTTAATTTATAATTCAATGTATTTAAATGGAGCAGAATGCTAGTATTAGGCTGATAAGATAATTTGGTCCCACAATGGCAGCCTGATTGGTGAGAACCAGTAGATTTCTGAGCAGAATATTGGCAGGATGCCAGAGTAGTCTAGACAGGGCCACTGAGTGTAGTGTGCATTGAGTTGGATGGAGTATGGACTGGAATAAACCTGTCATTCTTTTTGTCCCTGCTTTCATAGAGAGCAAAACTAAACTGAAAGTGAGAGCATACTTTCCTTATGCATCAAGATTATCTCTTCATTTTGTGGCTACTACACAGCAGATCACTTAGGGCTCTCTGCAGACTTGTTTTTCTCTTTCTCTTCTGCCTGAATTTTGGGAATCGCAAGGCATATATGCCACAGATTTGTCTTTGAAAGTAATTGTGCTATTCTTCACCTGAATTTACTTTATTAGGTCTTTTCTTTAACTCCTGGGGCTCAAATCCATATTCTGTGGACTGTTCCATTCTCGTCAGTGTTTTGTTGTCTTTTCCACTGTGTCATTCCTTTCTTCTTTCTTTTAAACTATTTTCCCTCAATAATATGGCAGTGCATGATCTGAAGATCTACCCACTGCATCTTCATAGCATTGTTAGTTGCACCTAGAGAAAACTTTTCCTATTCACATTGATGAGATGAAAAACATGTAGAATGTGAGAAAACAAATCATGTGGATCTTTTCATTGTAATGACTTAGGGTTTGGTCCTTTGTTCATCTGTATGGTACCATCATGTCAACGTGTGGATATGAAAATATAAGGCAGGGCTGGATTGCAGTGGTTCATGCCTATCATCTAAACTACGCAGAAGGCAGAGATTGGAAAGATTGCAGTTCAAAGGCAACTGGAGCAAAAAGGTAGTGATACTCTTCCTTGAGAAACCAAACATAGTGGCTGGTGCCTGGCTCCAGCCAGGTGAGACGCCTAGGTGGGAGAATTAGAGTCATAGGCTGCCTCTGGCAAAAGTGATGGTCTACTGTAAAAAATCAGTTGAGGGTGTGGGTCCAGTGGTAGAATAATTGCTTAGCAAGTGCAATAGCCAAAGTTCACATCTTTCTTCCTCCAAGATGAAAATGAAAAAGAAGGTTTTAGACAATGACATGATCCCAGGGTTGGCCACAAAACATGAACCCCATACAGTGTTTGATACAATTACAACACAATGTAAGCCAAGAGAGGAACATTCACCTGGTTTAGTAGCTAAAAGATGGTGGAGATGATTCCTATCTAAGCTCTGGTAAAACTGGAAAGTTAAATGAGAACATGGCACAGGAGGTTAAAGCCTTATTAGTTAGTACTATGAATCTGAGTCTGATTGGCCTGTCATTTCATAATAAAATGCCACAGCCTTGGTAGGTGGTAAATCAGTAGAGGTTTCTGGATTAGTCAAGTTGAGTTTATATAAGAAAGAAGAGGAAGGAGTACCACCATTTTTTTCTATTGGATCCCATAAAGAAATCTTTTTGGGTGGCTGGGAAGGTGGCTCAGTGGTAGAGTGCTTGCCTTGCATGCATGAGACCCTGGGTTCAATTCCTCAGCACCACATAAGCAGGGGAAAAAAAGCCGAAAGTGGCGCTGTGGCTCAAGTGGTAGAGTGCGAGCCTTGAGCTGAAGAGCTGAGGGACAGTGCCCAGACCCAGAGTTCAGACCCCACAACTGGACCCCCCCCCAACAAAAAAGAAATATTTTTGGTAATTTCACTTGAAAGCCAAATCTTCCACGTGGACTTTCATTTGTCTGAGATAGGATAAGCTTGCATAATCATTGATGTCCCTGAACCTTCTTTATGCCCTTTATTGTGCAAAGGGAACAACACTGGAAGAAGATTGCTAAACCATTTGGTCTCTGGTCTCACACAGCTCATCATTAAGTTGAGGTCATGGAGGAGCTCTACGAGGCATACGCTGAAGTCAGTGTCTCCTAGAGAGTTGTGGAGAACTTCCTGGAAGAAGTCAAAGTTATGGTGGGCCTTTTCAAGGTGACCTGGAGAGGAAGATGTGGGCATACTGAGTAACAGGAGAAGGGAACTAGCATGGCATCTGTGGAGAAAGGTTGGGCTCATTTGGAGTCGAGAAGTGGAGAAAGGCCATAATTCCTGAAAGAGTGGAAGCTAGGGTTGGATGGACAACATACACGATGCCCCTAGCTTTGAATGGAAGGCTTTGGGGGGCAGATTTCTGAGATGAAGAACATAATTACTTTGCTTGAAAGTGACTCCTTTAACATAGTAGCTCAAGTTCAAGTAATGGTTTTGAGGCTCATGCATTGTGGACAATTCTGTAGCTATTATGACTCCTATGAGTCCGTTCATTGAAGATGCTTAAAATTAACCTTAGCACCGATTGTCCAAGATGGCCATGACTTTTTCTGTGTCTATAAACAGACAAATCATCCTTGGATGATAAGCTTGTATGTAGCTTCGTAGAAGTAGTGAGCTACCGTGTGTAAGAGCTATTTTTCTGGAAGTGGGACTATTTGCATTTGCTGCTAAAAATAAATGGATGGGGTGGAGAACAGAAAAGAGCAAATAGCACTATTTTGTAAATGAACAAGAATGTTTACCAGCTCTTCTCCCAACCCCACTCCCCTCATCAACCCTTCTCTGGGACTTCCTCCAAATTTAAGCTCACAACTATCAGCCAGATTGTGACAGGCTGTGTCATTACAATGTCATGTTCATGAGGGCAAGGAGTTTGTTATATTTATTTCAGTTTTCCCAGCATCCGCAATAGTGTCTAGCTTATAATAGACACTTAGTGTTTGCCTCTTTGAATAACGTGCTATGAAATTAATAAATGTTCTAATTTTTGATGCAGGTGTTATGTATATAAGCTCTATTTTCAGCTTGTCTATTTAATGTTGACTTTTAAAAGAACAGCTTATATATTTCATATAACATACAATTGAACCTTCTAAAACTTATCGCTATGTGGGTTTGGCCTATTTATGGAGTTGTATTGTGTTACCATTAATTGCAGAATATTTTCAAGAATAAAGGAAAGAGGGCTGGGAATGTGGCTTAGTGGTAGCGTGCTTGACTAGCATATATGAAGCCCTGGGTTCGATTCTTCAGTACCACATACACAGAACAAGCCAGAAGTGGCGCTGTGGCTGAAGTGGTAGAGTACTAGCCTTGAGCAAAAGAAACTCAGGGACAGTGCCTAGGCCCTGAGTTCAAGCCCCAGGAATGGGGGGAAAAGGTTTTAATTTAAAGACAGAGACTCTAACTTAGGCATTGGTGACTCAAGTCTATAATCCTAACTACTTAGGAGGCTGAGGTCTGAGGATCACAGTTTGCAGTCAGCTGGAGCAGGAAAGTCTGTGAGACTTATCTCCAATTTACCACCAGAAAACTGGAAGAGGCTTGAACTCAGGGCCTGGGTGTTGTCCCTGGGCTTTTGCTCAAGGCTAGCATTCTACAACTTTGAGCCACAGCTCCACTTCTGGTTTTCTGATGGTTAATTAGATCTCACTGAATTTCCTGCCCTGGATGGCTTTGAACTGTAATCCTCAGATCTCAGCGCATCCCTTCACACCCTACCCCCCCCCACCTCCTGGCTCAGTAGCTAGGATTATAGGTTTGAGATGCCGGTGCCCAGCTTAGAATCTCTCTTTTTAACTCTTGAAAATGTTCTGCAATGAATGAATGAATGAATGAATGAATCCTCAGATCTCAGACTCCTGAGTAGCTAGGATTACAGGCAAGAGACACCAGCACCTGGCTAATGTTGACTTTTAAGTTATGAATATATGGTATAAATTAACCTATGTAACACAATTATGAAAAGCTTAAGCAGTTCTGTACCTCAAAAATGGCCTTACCAGTGCAGTATTTCCATTCTTCTCTGTGTTGTTTTCTTTCCTTCTAGAAGAAATGGAAGAGAAGGATTGGGGATTTGCTAACCCAGATTTTAGCCCTTTTTAAATTTAAACTGTGGTGGTCATAAGGAAACACACATCTAGGCCTTGACAGGGCATGAAAAATTCTAGAAATACGTCATTTCACAACATCTGTGCAGCTATAATTTCTGTGCCAATATGGTACATTTGAAGCCACATTTGGTGTGTGCTCAACTTTTACACAGATCTTGAGAAAATGAAATTGAATTTTATGCCTCTTTAATTTGATTTGAGACCATGACCAGGCCATTTCTTTATAATAATTACAAGAATGTATCCAATATATGACTTTCATCTTACAGTAATTACAACCATTTACCATTTATAGAACACATAGTTTAGGACACCATAAGTCACATTTCATGCTAATCGCTTTTCTGAAAATAAAGGCCTCTGATGTACAATTCCAAGAACACTGATAGGAGAAAAGAAAATCAATTTATACATCACATCAAAGAGTGGATCAAAATGAAGACTTCAAGCCTATGCTAAAGGCTCATAAATTACAAATTGTGAACTCACCCCATTCTTTTATTTTTAGACAAATAAAATATCTTGAAGTCTCGTTATGAAAGCGACATCAAAGATGATTTGGTGTGACAATATATTCCCTGAGGGTTTTGTCTGCTTTACATGCCAAGGGTTCCCTGGGGCCCAGGCCCAATCAAGCAACTTACACATTGAGATAAAATCTGAATGGACAAGAAACCCATTTATTTGTAATCTGCTTCTTTGGGGACCAAGTGAAGAATTAAAACTTGTCTTCAGTTCTAAAGTTATATGCAGAACACAAAGCCGGGCTTTCAACAGCTGTCTCTTGCCACTCTAGGAAAAGTTTCAAAAAAATATGGGCCCTCCAAAATACTCCTCATTCCTCTAGGTGGTTCTTAGATTTATTAGTCATAGTGTTTCTTCCACATGAACAATGTTGGTTCCTCTCCTTCTTCATATCTACTATCTCCTCAGTAAGATAGTTTTAAGACAAAGTAAATTGATAAAAAAAAGTAGGGGCATGCTTGTAATTCAGCTAGGATTAGGAGGCTGAATTCTGAGGATCACAGTTTGAAGCCAGCCGGGACAGGAAAGTCCATGAGACTCTTTATCTCCAATTAGCTACCCATAAAGTGGAAAGTGGAGCTGTTCTCAATTGGTAGAGTAAAAGCCTCAGGGATAGTGCCTAGGCCTTGAGTTCAAGCCCCATGCATCTTGTGTGCATACGCACACACACTTTCTCTGTCCATACAATATTAGAAGTACAAGTAACCTCAAGTCTCCTGACCAAAACTGTACTTTCTTGCCTCCCATTTACTGACATTCCTTTTTATTTTTTCATTCAGTATCTATTAGTGTAACTAGTAGTGTCATGCACTGGGTTACAATATAAACTATGAAGAGGATTTCATGATAATAATCATAGTTTTGATTATAGATATAGCCTCTACATTCCCTGCTGAACTTTTAACTGCTGGACCACTTTATTTATCAAGGATCATATTGTGACCGTTTACTGTGTGTTTATATACTAATATATTTTGTCGGTGGTGCGAATTTGAAGACTTGTCTATTGCATTCCTTTGCTTTATAGGAGAAAGAGAATGACTACCATTATCAGAAAGGATGGCATTAAAAAAAGAAAGAATACTAAAACCCATTTAGATCCTTTTTTCCATACTAGCATTGGGGTTTTGGGCCATATAGAAGTGGTGTAAGTTGTTCATTTGCATACATTGATGAAGTATTTTTTACAGAAGTAAGAAAGAAGTAAGAATGAACAGGAGCTGTGCATTGGTGGCTCATGTCTTGTAATCTTAGCTACACAGGAGGCTGAGATTTGTGGATTGTGGTTCATGGCCAGCCCAGGCAGGAAATTTCACCAGAAAAGCAGAAGAGGCATTCTGGCTCAAAGTGGTAGAGCAATAGCTTTGAGTGAAAAAGCTTAGGGGCAACACCTAGGCCTTAAGTTCAAACCTCATGACTCACCCTACCTTCCACCCCCCACAAAAGAGGGAGGAACGTTATTGATATAACAGAGAAGTACCCAAATGGTTATTACTTCTCTAATATGCAGCAGACCTTCAGTTATGTGATGTGCCAATATGAGGAGGAATACTGTTCTTGCCCTCATAGTGTTTAAAACTCCAATAGCAAGGTAACGTGTTAACCTGGACTCAATTCTGATTCTGCTACTCACATTCGCAGTGACATAACACAGGGAGATAAACATAATGTTTTCCATCTTCAGTTTTCTAGTCTGCAAACGGGATGAATATTAAGGGCTGAGATAATGTGTTTAAAAGTTTTTTGTAGAATACCCTGCAGATACCATTTTCTATATCCCAAAGAATTTGTTGGGGTAAATGACATAGGAAATAAGTGTAAAATAATACTGCTGCAACCTCAAATTATGATGGCAGTTGTGAAGATAGTAGCATCCTTCTTGGGCTGGGGGTTTAGCCCAGCGGAAGGGCGCCCGCCCAGCACGCACAAGGCCCTGGGTTCGATCCTGAGCCCTCGGGGGAAAAAAAGTAGCATCCTTCTTGGTGATGAATAAGAAAACATGTCATGAGTGAGTTGTGCCAGTCATAAAAGAGCAACCAAAGGATATTTGCTCCTGTGGCAGGAGAGTGAGTCTTGGCACGAAATACTGCAGAAGACATAGCTGTCTTTCTAAGTGTAGTGACAGCCAGATGTGGAGAAATAAGATGTATAAAACCATCCCGAGTTCTGATCTACTCAACTTCCCTTCATCTTTGTACTTTACTCTCACTTCATTCACAGCGACTGGAGTGCATTTTGCCTAGGTCACTGTGAAAGCCTGCTGATGACTAGCCTGGAATTGTCTACTAAACCTGAACACTTTTAAGAGTTGGTGTTATTTATCTCTTATGCCATTTCTGAAGAATGACTTTTGTAGTTTGAAATTAGACAGGGCATTCAAGAGCTCTAAGTATCAGGCAAAAGAAGTTAGTAGCTGCAAAAGGCTGCCAAGGATGTCTGGGAAATGCAATTGATGAAGTAGTTTTCTCCCCCGAGCCACTTTTGTGTTATGGAATGGAACCTGGTCTATTTCAGTGATAGGTACTGAGTTCTTCTGTCCTAGAGCCCATGCGTTAGATGCCACAGGTTTAAAAAGAATGAGGCCAGATGAACTGTTTTTCTGAGGTACTAATGCTGCAGGCTTTTGTGAAATAAAACCTTGGCTCAATGGAAAATATTATTGTCTCCCTGCTTTAAAAAGTTACTTGTTTACCTGTTGCTCATAAAACACAGGGTAATTTGTGGTTGGTTGCAAAAAAGTATTCTTTTTTTTGATGGGTTTCATTTCAGCACCATAGACTTCTTTGAAGATTGCAAAGATGTTCTATTACTTCGCATTTAGAGCTCACCCGGAAGAAGAAGAATTAGTGGCTGGTAATACCTGCCTGCCTGCCAATTTCACCTCTCCGCTTCAACCTTTGCAACTGATTTAATCAATGGATCAGCATATTATTCAAGGGGGGAAATGTTATTACAGCTACACTTTCATGAGCGTTGATGCTTCACAGAGACACCATTCAGGACTTTCAATCACATCCTATAAAAGAAACAAAATTGAATGTTGCTTATGCCTAGAATTTTGATGCAAAGTGAAATATTAAAGAGCAGTAAGAACAGCCCATGGCTTGGATCTCTGTGTGTAGACATTTCTTCTAAGGAAGAAAACTCAGAATGTTTTAATATAAAGATTCTCGAAGTCCAAAATCACACCAATGAGAAAGCCTAAGTGATAGAGACAGTAGTGGTGTTTTTTCATGTTGCCCTTTTTTCTTTCCCCAGTGAATGTTTGTGAGGATCAAAGGATAGAATGGATTTTTTTCCAGTTGTAATTTCACTTACAAAATTTACATATCCTTTTCTTGTTCAAAGTCCTCCAATGAAAACCTGTGTTCTATTGGATGCCCATGTCCCATGCCTGTAATCCTAGCTACTCAGGATGCTGAGATTTGAGGATCAAAGCCAGCCTGGGCAGGACAGTCCATGAGACTCTCATCTCTAATAAATAGCTGGATGTGTCACTGTGGCTCAAGTGGTAGAGCACTGGCCTTGAGCAGAAGCAGCTCAGGGGCAGTCCCCAAGCCCTGAGTTCTAGCCCCAGGACTGGCAAAAAGACAACAACAACAAACAAAAATGTGCCCTAGTTTAGTGAGTCTTCCACCTCCTTTTGGCAAAGTAGGTCCCATGTACTGTAATGTCTGAATCGGTCCAGCACACTTACAGACATAGGGTGTCTTAAGTAATTAACAAAGCCTTCTGGCTAAAGGTAGAGATGTCTGCAAGCTAGAGCTTGGCTGGTCCTGCTGAGTGAAAGGGAAATGCCACAACACCAGGGATGAAGGAAGTCAGCCTTGTGGTGAGCCAGGTGTAAATTTGCATCTCAGCTCTGCTGCATATTAACTCTTCAGTCTTGGGCAAATTGCTTCATCGGTGTGTCATTCTGGCTTATGGTTGAAATGTGAGAACAGTGGAGATTCAGTGGGATTAAGTATGCAGGGCTCAGTGTACACCCCTACCCCCACCCACATTCCCTGTAGAGGCCAGTTAAAGGGTTAACAAGAAGGGCAGCAACGCAGAAGCTGGCACAGCACTATATTTATAACTAACTTTTATTGTTTTGTTTTGTTTTGTTTTTGTCGGTCGTGGGGCTTGAACTCTGGGCCTGGGCGCTGTCCCTCAGCTCTTCAGCTCAAGGCGAGCACTCTACCACTTGAGCTACAGTGCCACTTCCGGTTTTCTGGTGGTTTATTGGAGATAGGAGTCTCACGGTCTCTCCTGCCCGGGCTGGCTTTGAACCGCGATTCTCAGATCTCAGCCTCCTGAGTAGCTAGGATTACAGGCGTGAGCCACCAGCGCCCGACTATAACTAACTTTTAATGCCAGGTGAAAATATAGCAACAGACTTAAAGCAAAATTAAAAAATAAATATATTATTGCCTCAAATTAGGCAGTGAAAGAAAGTGTGAGGTGTATAAAGGAGAAAAAGAACACAGTGAATTTTACTATTGCTTATACTAGAAAATCACTAGGTAGAGAAGACTTTCTTTTTTCATGTCTTGTTTTGCCATTTTCCAAGGATGTGATAGTGGGAAAGTTGCTTTTAACTTTTCCAAATCTCATTCATGATCATCTGTGTAATAGTAAATAAAATCTTCATTTTCCATGTGAGGTTATTGGGAGAATAAAATAAGAATATACAGGCCCAAAGTATTTTACCCGATCATTGAAATAAGGTTGGCAAATGTTTCTACTCAGTTATGGAATCAAGATTCTTTACATGTGCTATCATTGTAGAACAAGTGCATTTCATGGTGGTAAATGCAGGTGAGAATTTATGGTATATTCATGGCAGTCTCATCACTACTGATGGTTCCATTGGCTTAGAACAGCTTATTTTTCCAGCCTACATGGATAAAGAAGGCTTTCTTGCAGCCCATTTAAAGTGGGTGAAACTCCTGTTTCTCAATTAACTAATCACACTGGCCACAAATAAGCTCTTGAACTTGCAGTAAGGCTCCATTGTATTCCTACAAACTCAGATCTAGCCTCCGTTGAATGACTTCTAGTCCCCACAGCATTGCTGCTTTCTCTCTGTTTCATTCTTACTTGAGCTACATATAATGTGTATTAGATTTTTTTTGCTCATGAGGTAGGCATTGTCCCATTTAAGCCATGTCCCAGCCCTTGTTGTTTTTGTTATTTTTCAAACAGGGCTTTACTCAAGCTGGAATCTCACACTCCCCTTTTATTTCCCCTATGGAGATTGGATGACAGGGCATTTTGATCAAGCTTAGCTTAGCTTAGCTTAGCTTAGCTTAGCTTCTTTTTCTTCTGCTTCTTCTTCTTTTTCTTCTGCTTCTTCTTCTTCTTCTTCTTCTTCTTCTTCTTCTTCTTCTTCTTCTTCTTCTTCTTCTTCTTCTTCTTCTTCTTCTTCTTCTTCTTCTTTTCTTCT
>NW_012267254.1:3470893-3506579 GCF_000151885.1 Dipodomys ordii
TTCTTTCTTTCTTTCTTTCTTTCTTTCTTTCTTTCTTTCTTTCTTTCTTTCTTTCTTTCTTTCTTTCTTTCTTTCTTTCTTTCTTTCTTTCTTTTCTCCTGGGGCTTGAACTCTGGGTGCTGTCCCTGAGCTCTTTTGCTCTAGGCTAGTGCTCTACCACTTTGAGCCTCAGGGCCACTTTTGGTTTTCTACTGGTTCATTGCAGATAAGAGTCTCAAGGACTTTTCTTCCCAGGCTGGCTTCTAACTGTGATCCTCAGATCTCAGCCACACAGGTAGGTAGGGTATAAATCTGAGCCATTGGTGCAAGGCAGATGTCTAGTCAGGATATCAACCTTATCAGGGCAAAATCTAAAAATAACTAAATTCATGATGAGAGATTTATTTCCCAATTATATTGTTTGCTACATGTGTATCCTGAAATCTCTGAAGTAATATTTGAGCTTTCGATGAATAAATGAATGCTGGACTTAAATGTTTTTCAAACTTCAGTTGCATTAATTTTACCTGGAGTCATTGTTTAAAATACAGATTTTTGGCATCATTCCCCACACCAGCATCCTCCAGCCTGTGCTCTGCCATTGGATCTGTGCTTCAAAAAAAGATAGTGGTATGCAATTCACACTTTTGGAAATCACATGGCATTTGAGTCAGACTGCCCAGCTTCAAATCTAGACTTTCATCTACCTGGCAGTTCTTTGGCTTTGGTTTCCTCGATTTTAAAGGGAGAATGATAGTCTTGGCACTAGTGATTCATGCCTGTTCTCCTAGCTACTGAGAAGCCCGAGATCTGAGGACTGTGGTTCAAAGCCAGACTAGGCAGGAAAGTCGCTGAGACTCTTATCTCCAATGAACCACCAGAAAACCAAAAGGGGAGCCGTGGCTTAAGTGCTAGCAAAATAAACTCAGGGATTGTGCTCAGGCCTTGAGTTCAAGTGCCAAGACCAGCAACCCCCCCAAAGAAAAGGTGTGTGTGTGTGTGTGTGTGTGTGTGTGTGTGTGTAAGATACTATGTTCATCTCCACATAACGTCACCATCATGATTACATGAGATAGTAAATGAGAAACACCTTATATAGTGCTGATCTCACAATGCTCCAGAAATGTTAGCTAGTATTATTTTTAAATGTAAAATGTAGTTTTCTGGTTACTAAATGGTTATTAGCATTAAAGGGAAATTCACCTTGCATGAACACATATACATTTCTAAATGAATTGAATCACCCTTTAAAGCGTAGCATTAATGTTCTCTAGTCCTTGAGGTGTTTTTCATCTTCCAGCTGGAATAATTGTTCCTTTTATAGCTCTTCCACTCGTGCTTGCCAGAGAATAGGAAGCATTTTGCTCTGCAACAAATTCTAATAAGGAGTTTGCATGTCTTTCCCCAGCTTGTGATACTTTTTATTTCTCTCCTTTTCGACTGTCCTTTGGCAGCCCAAACCTTCCTTCCTGCCTGACCCAGCCAAGGATCCTACCCAGTATTTTTGCTAGGTTAACCAGATATTCTGAAGTGAGAAGCATTCAGTAAAATACTCTGAACAAACACTGTTTCACTCTGGACCTGAGTTTTGGTGAGGTCATAGAAGAAGACTAGGGGCTGTTAGATCTTTTCTGTCTCATTCTTTCCTCCTTTTACCACATTTTCTTGATCCATTCATCTACTGAGGGGCATCTGGGTTGGTTCTATATCTTAGCTATAGTAAATAATGCTGTGATAAACATAGGTGTGCTTTAGTATAGCCTTGTTTGTGGTGGGTTGGGTAAATGCCCAAAAGTGAATTGCTGGGGTCTTTTGAGGAACTCCATACTGCTTTCCAAAGTGGTTAAACGAGTTTATACTCCCACCAGCAATGCAGTAGGGTTCCCTTCTGGCCACATCCCCTCCGGCATCTGTTGTTATTAGATTTCTTGATATAGCCATTCTAACTGGGGTGAGGTGGTACTGGCACAAGAACAGACCTCAGGACCAATGGGATACAACAGAAGACCCAGAAATGAACCCACAGACCTATGGCCACCTAATCTTCGATAATGGAGCTTAAAAAAATCGAATGGAGGAAAGACAGCCTCTTCAGTAAATGGTGCTGGTAAAATTGGTTCAACACCTGTAGAAAACTAAAGCTAGATCCTTATATATCACCTTCTACTAGAATCAACTCCAAATGGATCAAAGATCTCGAAGTCAAAGCAGACACCCTGAAAACATTACAGGAAGGAATAAGAGAAACTCTAGGGCTCCTTGGCACAGGCCAAAATGTTCTTAATAATGACCCAGAAACACAACAAATCAAAGAAAGGTTGGACAAATGAGATTGCATGAAGCTGCAGAGCTTCTGCATGGCAAAGGACATAGCTAGCAAGGTCAATAGAAAGCCCACAGTTTGAGAGAAGATCTTCACTAGCCATATAATGGACAAGGGTCTCCTATCTAAGATATATTTAGAACTCAAGAAACTAAATCCTACAACAACAAATCCTCAAAGAAACAACTGCCCAATAAATAAGTGGGCTAATGACTTAAAGAGAAACTTCTCTGAAGAGGAAAGAAGGATGGCCAATAGACACATGAAGAAATGCTCAACTTCTCTAGCCATGAAAGAAATGCAAATCATGTGACTCTTACCTCCAATTATCAGCAAAATGTCAGAAGTGGAGGTGTGGCTTAAGTAAGCTCAGGACTGCACCCAGGCCTTGAGTTTAAGTCCTAGTACTGGCATGAGAGCATGTGCATGCATACGCGCACAGACACACACACACACACACACACACACACACACACACACACACACAATCCCTCTCACTGGATGAGGGCATTTCCTGCAATTGTATCTTTCGCTTTCATAGAAAGAAAAAAAATCTGTCCCAGCCTAGTGGTATGACTAAAGTGGTATGACTAAAGGCCAGGGGTTTAAATACTACTAGTACTACTAAAAGAAAAAAAGAAAAATCCTTATCCCAGTTGGTTACTGTCCATTAAATTGGTGGGTAAGAGGGAATTCAGTTTGACCTACGGGGGAGATTTCAGCTTGGAAACTAAACAGATTAATAAAGGAGGACATTTTCCTTATGGACATATGCAACAAAAACTTGGTTGAAACCTCTTGTTTTCAACTTGCTTCTTGAGGGATTAAATTCACTGTGTGTTTCTAGACCCTACACTTGATAGAATAGGGATTTGAACATTGATAAGTACAATACAAATGGCACTTATAAACTCCTCTACTCCCTATGCTGAGAGAGAACTTAAAAGCAGAGAGCACACACCACTGTTCTTTTAGGATTTTTACAAAAAAGAAAAATCTTGGTGGGCCTTCAAATGCTTTTCCTTTTTTTTTTTTGCTTTAAACTAATTTTTAATGTTTTTTTCCTTTTGGTTTTGTTTCCTATTATGTATTTTTTTATGTACTACCAAAGAATCAAACCTAGGGTCTCAAGCATTCTAGGTAACCACTCTAACACTAAGCCATATTCCCAGCCCCTTCAAATGCTTTTGATTGCTGGTTTCCTCCAGTATACTTTACTGCAAACCGATTAGTATTTTGAGGATTCAAACTTTAACTCTACCACTTATTGGCCTTTCTCTTGGGGCCCCCCAATTTTGTGGGCAGTGTGCTGGTCCTGGAGCTTGATCTTAGGACTTCGGCACTATCCCTGAGCTTTTTGGCTGAATGCTATTTTTCTATCACTATGAGCCACAGCTCCACTATTGGCCTTTTTGGTACTTAATCAGAGATTAAGAGTCTCAAGGGCTTTCTTGCCTGGGTTGGCTTCAAGTCACAATCCTCACTTGTCATCCTCCTGAAAGCATTACAGACATGAGCCACCAGCACCCAACCCCAGTTACTTTCACTAAAGGAAGAAACTGGTTTCCAAGAACTTTAGATCCTTTTTAGTTCTAATATAAGAATTACATGAGTGGGGCTGGGAAGTTGGCTCAGTGGTAGAGCGCTTGCCTTGCATGCCTGAGGCCCTGGGTTCGATTCCTCAGTACCACATAAGCAAAAAGAAAAAAAAAGCCGGAAGTGGTGCTGTGGCTCAAGTGGTAGAGTGCTAGCCTTGAGCTGAAGAGCTGAGGGACAGCACTCAGGCCCAGAGTTAAGGCCCCATAACTGGACCAAAAAAAAAAAAAGAATTACATGAGTGCTATTTTGGGGGCTAGGGTGGGGATATATTCTTTCCCAATTTAACAATATTGGCAGTCCAGAGAGTTGGGTTACCAGGTTACAAGAATGATCTCGCAAATTATGTTAGGAGGTGGAAAACTAGGATATGGTCTGAAGGATGTTTCTCCTGTTCAATGTCTTTTGGAGTTGCAAGTGACATTTCTTCTTGCCTTGTTGGCACTCTGCACCAACATGTTCTCTGGCAGGCATATGCTGAGTAAGACCTGTTCCAAGAACACATATTCTCCCTGATGGAAATCTAAATGTATCGATTGTTTTATCTCCATCACGAGAACTTGCTTTTTGTTTGGTGATGGATAACAACTCTCCATACCACTTCATCTGCCAATTGGACAAGGGGTGATACAAGACAGCTTGCAAGTCTTTTGGGCTGAGCCATTAGCGCTGAAATGTAGCTCTAAGTCCTTAGTCACCCATAGCACAGTCATAGTGAGCAAGATTAGACGTGTCAGAGTTACAAGATGATATTCCAAGTGGTGGTGGTGTGGCATGAAGCTTTAAAATTGACAGGCTCATCTTAAAAGCTCCCAATACAGGGTGGGCCTGGAGAGATTTAAGTGCCTAACCCCGCTTTTTTTCCGAGAGAACATCTGGGGTCTTTGCTCTATATTGCTTCTCCATACCACAGTGCAATAGCAAGAAGGCCCCAGAAGGATTAAAACTCAAGTATTTATGAGCTAAATAGAGAATGTTTTCCACTCTGTGGGGATGCCCAGTGAGAACACTGCTTACATTTGCACAGAATGCTTGCATTTCACAACATACTTTCACATGCATTAGCTCATTTGATCATTTACACTTTACTCTTGGGGGGGAGAAAGAGAGAGAGAGGGAGAGGGGGAGAGGGAGGTAAGGAGAGGGAGAGGGAGGGGGAGAGGGAGAGGGAGAGGGAGAGAGTGCCTATGTATTTACCATGTTACAAATGAGTGATTGCGCTTGTTCTTTAAGCTCGGAAGTTTTGCCCCACTACCCACTGCTTGAGGTTTGAACTTATGGCTTTTTTTTCTGGTCTGGGGGTTCGAACTCTGGGCTTTGGCGTTGTCCATGAGGTCTTTCTTGCTCAAGGCTACCGCTCTGTCACTTGAGCTACAGTACCACTTCTGGCTTTTTTTTTTGGTGATTAATTGGAGATGAGTCTCATGTTCTTTTCTGCCCTGGCAGGCTTTAAACTGTGATCCTCATACCTCATCCTCCTTGAGTAGCTAGGATCACAGGTGTAAGCCATCAGCACCCAGCTGAGTCAGTTCTTTTGATAGAGCTATCATGAGATTATAAGATGCTGAAGCTAATCAATATCCAACAGGCTCATTTCTGGGTCCTTTGGGCCTTACAGTTTTTTTTTTGTCCTTCTTTCCCTGAACTCCACCTTCTTCTCCCTCTGAAGCTTTAGCAGCCTTGCCAGCCTTTGGATTGTACTACTCTCTCTATAGATAAAACCTGCAGGCTTATGATGGAAGCATTACAGAAATTTGTATTAGGTATTCCTCAGTCTTTTGCAAGAGGCCTGAAGGGACTCCCCATAGAAACTACTATTGAAGGATTTAAAGTCTGTAAAGAGACTCGTACCCCTTGTAGAAGAAAGTCAAGTGAGGAGAGAAGGTGAACAACCTTTCTATGAAGAATTTCGAATGCAAGTCATTTCAAACATTTTATAAGCACCCTAAGCCACGCTCTGGGACTGCTGCTCAGAATGCAGAGGTAAAAACCACATGGCTCCTGTCTTCAAGGAGCTCAGAATCTAGTAGCATTAGAATGATCACTGAAGTTGAACATTCAATTTGGCTTTGAATTCCAGCCAAGGCAATCAGTCACACATGACTGAGTGCTAGTAGCCAGTTGGAAAATGTAGTAGTAGTAGTATCTGTTCTTCAGAAGAGACATGCTTCTATAGGGTGCTGAATAATAATGATCAATTAATATTTTATATCAATAATAGCCAATACTCTGAGAGTTTGCCACATAATGGCTACTGACCTATGCAAAGTGCGTGCATTATCTCATTTAATCCTCATATATTTGCCTGGGACCCATGTCGAATCACCCTGATTATACAGATGAAGCAATTAAAATGAGGACTTCCCTTGTGTGACTATATGTAATGGAAGGGATGATGTTGTCAGTGGAGTTTTTGCAGAAGACTAGACTCATTTCTATGCCCCGTCCATCTGTCATTCTATACAAGTGACTGTGAGCATACTGTCTACAAAGGCAGTAACTGTAGCCATTACAGCTCATTCAGTATTGCCATTGAGGACCTAACAGTTCAGAAGATGCAAGTTCTTCTCTTGTGGACCAATTACAGAAAACCTTCCTTTGTCAAGCAACAGCATGAACCCGAATAGGCACTTCATTATCTGCATCTGCCCACAGGGGAAGTAGAGATGCTGGTGAGAGGCTGATTGGCCTGGGAATGACAGGGCTTAGGATCCAGGCTTTTCAAGGGTCAAAGACCTCCATGTCCACTTCCAGAATTGGTTTCCCAGCATGCTCTATTGCTGGCTTGCCCCCTGCTAGGCTGGGCTCCTGGGCTGTCTTGCTCAGTAGGATCCCATTGCCAGCCTCTTAGTGGCCATAGCAGCAGCAGCAGCAACAGCAGACCTATTGACTTCTGGACTCTCATTTCCCAGGGTGCTTTTCACTCTGGGAGTTTGTAGACCATGCAACACCGAACAGAATAGATGTCTTTTGCCCATAGAGTACTTTCATCTAGTGAATTGCACTCAGACAGGTAAAGGATAATTTTTATTCTTTCTCAGTATCTCTCTGAGAGTTTCTGAGGAGTCAATCAGCTTCCTCGCTCTACTGCTGAGGCAAAGGTCTCCCCCCTCTTTTATTTCTTGCACATGACAGAAGGAGTCTTAGAAAGTGATTTCTTCTGCATAGCCAAGGAAACAATGGCCTCTTAGTTAAGTTGAATGAGTACAAATCACATCACACCAATTGAGTAATTGTGAAGTCTTGTTTTTTGTTATCAGTGTTTTATTGACCTTTTTCCATTGGTTACCTAGGGAACCTATCTGTGCCTGAAATTCCCTTTTTCTTCAGACAAGCATGTTTATGATTACTAATGCTCAATCTGGAAGGGCGTGTGAGTTATGTGTGTCCTGGGTAGGAAGAAGTGTGCCTTCACTAGTCTTGACCCTGTATTTAATAAATAGCTCTCTCTATACCTCCCTGTGTCTCACTCTTATGGCTTTATGTGTGCACACTGACAAGCGCACATGGTTTCTCCTGTTTTGTTTTTTGTTTGTTTGTTTGTTTGTGTTTTTTTGGGTGTTAATCCTGGGGCTTGAACTTAGGGCCTGTACACCTTTCGCTGAGATTCTTTTGCTCAGTGTTAACACTACTACGTGCTCCACAGCTTCAATTGTGACTTTGGGGGACGGAGCAGCTTAATTGGAGATAAGATTTTCATGGAGTTTCCTGCCTGGCCTGGCTTCCAACTCTGATCCTCAGATCTCAGCCTCCAGAGTAGCTAGGATTAAAGGCATGAGCCACCAGCACCTAACTTCTTGCAGAATCGTTAATGCAATTCCAGGATGAACGCTCTCGTGTATAGTACTTTTGTCATAAGCCTTTTCTGTCATCAACTTTTTTTCTGGTGTGTGCCATTCCCAGGAAGTCCCCCTGCACACTTAAGTTTTGAAACAAAGTGAGCTTTGCTGCACATAAAGGGCTCTCTTTGTCTAGTATACAAACCCAGTGTTCATACCATGGGTATCTGGAGTCAGAAGCAAATGTTCGAGCGATGTATGTCTTATCTTAGTCATGTGATTTAACTCCCTAGTGATAACACCAGGCATTTCTATCTGAATATTTTGCACCATCTCCATATTTCTTTGCTACTTAGAATGCAGAATAAGCTTCTTCACCAAAAATCATTTGCTTTTTCATTGCTGTGGAATTCACATCCCATAAAATTCACTGCTTTAATTGAACTGTTCAGTGACATTTACTCCACTCACAATGTTGTGAAAATTATTATTAGTAAGTCCAAACTGTTTTCTTTAACCACAAAGGAGACTCCATGCACACGAAACCACCTCCTCCATGCCCAACTGCAAAATCATTTCCTTTTCAATCTCTTTCTTTCTGAAAAGGAGCTGTTCCATAAATCTGAATCATGTGGGAAAGTTCTAGATACTACATTTCTAAAAATCCCAAACCTATTTGTAAATAGACAAACTGTATTATTCCATGCTTATCAGAGAAGAAAGAGAAAATTCCAATGTGAGAAACTTTCACTCTGGCCAACATAAGCAATTGCTCCCTTAGATGCTTAGGGGCCATTTTGGACAATATTTTCTTTGTCACAGCTGATCAAGAGAAAAGGGACATGACATCTTTGAGTAAGGGGAGGGATAGGTTTTGTAACCCCCCTCTAAACAAGTGATGGGAAAGTCTAGGAAGAAGGTTAGCAGGTCAGCCTCTTTGCATGCCATTTCTATCCTGCCACATTCCAAGAACCAGATAACCCTCTGGGGACATGAGGCTCTTTGAAGTTCCTGCTTGTCTGTTTCTGCAGCTGCTCATCTGCTCATACCACCCATGTTGGAGGGATCAGGCTCATCAGCCCTCAGGTGCACTGTGGTCTTGCTCGCCATTTCTTTAGGGGAGGAGGGAACAGGTTTACTGACTCAGCTGCTAAGGAGGGAACAACTCCAGTTGGCTCTGTCCTCAAGTAAGTAGTGGGGAGGAGGACAAACTGTTAAGAAAATATGTTGGTTAAAATACTGTGGGATTTTGCTTCTGTGTGTGTGTGTGTGTGTGTGTGTGTGTGTGTGTGTATGTGTGAAGATTGTGTTGTTTACTTGGTTTTGTAAGGGCTGTGGAACTTTGTAACAAGCTAAAGGGTTCAGCAGGCTTTTTGGTTTAGTGAATGTTGAGGTAGGTTTTCTGCTTGGGATATTTTTCCAGTTCTGACACTTGAGTGCTCTCTCAGGGCCTAAGCGCTGTCCTTGGGCTCTTTTGCTAGAGCTCTACCACTTGATCCACAGCTCTACCTCTGATTTTTGGTGGTTCATTGGGCATAAGAGTCTCATGGGCTTTGCTGCTCAGGCTAGCTTTGAATCGTGATCCTATAATCTCAGCCTCCTGAGTAGCTAGAATTATAGGTGTGACCCCCTGGAACCTGGCCTTTGCTGTACTTTTGAAGATGAAAGGAAGGATTTACTTTGATGGATAGTAAATAGGTGGCTTACATTAATTTGTTTGATTTTGCGGCACTAGAGATTGAACTTGGGACCTCACACTTGTTCAACAAGTGTGTTACACTTGAGCCATGGTCCCAACCTTCACGTTCCAGAGGTACATACACAAAAATGTCTGTGGTTTAAATGTGCTTTCTCTGTGGGTCTTGCTATCCATCTTTGACGTTCACACCTTGTCCTGAATCTGAATCATCTCAGAGGACTGGGGTTTGGTAGCTTCCATATGTCATTTAGGAGGTTTCCATAAAGAGAAGGGGAACCTGGTTAATGGGGAAAAAGTATAAGACCCTATCTGAACAATAACTGAAGGAAAAATGGCCTAGGGATGTGACTCAAGTGGTTGAGCACCTACTTAACAAGTTCAAATCTGAGTTTCAACCCTAGTACTGCCCAAAATAAATTCAGATTCCTTAGTCCACTCCTCCTAAATTAGTGCTATTAATGAGACTAGAGAAATACCCCCACAGAATTCTGATATAAGTGATCTTTGTACCACACTTGGAGAAGTCATGGTGGCAGAGATCAGAATAACCTATTCATAAAGTTATATGAGGAAATTATGCTGCAAGCAATGAACCTAAAATAGATCACATCTCCTATTTCTGTGTATACACAATTCATAATTTACTAAACTTCTAAATGAGTGGCCATTATCTGTGATTGAAAATACAGTAAATGAAGTTGTAGGACTAGTTTTCACAGTTGCATCTTTAACTTTATCCATGAGATTGTATTTGTGAAAGTCTTCTTGAAGGCTTATCTTTGGATTTAATAAACAAATTTCGGAAGGTTCATGCTCAAGGGTATCTTGTTTTTCTCATGTTGGTTTGAATTTAGGAAGGATGAAGTTTACCTCCCATTCACAGGCTAGGAGATGTAATGGCTCCTACTGAATTAGCTCTTTCTGTTTCTCGAGGATAGTATTTATTAGAAATCAGACCGCATTGTGCAAGTGGAATGTTTTTTTTTATGTTGGTGCAGTTAAATTTTATAAATGAGTCCCAGATTGTCTGCTTCACTCTCTCTTAACAGGCAAATATTTTATGCAAAGGGGAAAATTTCTGGAGATTCTAAGTCTTAATTTGGGCCCTGGCATCATCTTTTTGTCTCAAGGCCTTTAGAACATTGCTGAAGTGAAATTGGCTCTCCTAATACTGGAGTTTGAGCTGTGCAGGAGAAAAAAGAAGATGGAAGAAGAGTGAGAAAGGCCAAAGATATGAAAGGCCAGTCTCTCCCACGTGGATCTTCTTCCCTTCCTTTCCTCCTCATTTGCTCATCAAGATTCCCTCACCTCATTCCTGTGTCTCATCCCACCTGCCTATGTCCCAGCATGCATTGGTCTAGGTGCCACAAACCATGCTACCACTCTGCTTCCTGACCAAGAGCAGCATAAAGAAGTTTCTTGAGGGGATTAAGTGACTCACCCAGTCTGCCTTTGTGGCCAAATTAAAGGCTGACCCTGAGAGTCGTGTGTGTGTGTGTGTGTGTGTGTGTGTGTGTGTGTGTGTGTGTGTGTGTGTAATGGGGCTTAAACTCATAGTCTCATGTTCTTGTTTGACTTTTTTACTCACGGCCAGCATTCTAGCATTTGAACCATACTTCCACGTCTGGCTTTTTGTGCTGGTCAGTCATAATTAGAACTTCCCATTCTCTTTGAACCTTGATCCTCAGATTTCAAGTCTCCTGAGTTGCTAGGATTACAGGAGAGAGCCACCTGCCACAAGTGCCATGCTAGACCTTAGTCTTGATCCCAAACAACTTCAGTAACTGTTCAGAAGCCTCTTTGTCTATGTTGCTTCTGTAATATGCTGGCTTTTCTACTTTGGCAAATTTCTTTCCTTTAACACTTCTGAGACAAGTTAAAATGTCTTCGTCTATCAGCCCTGGCTTCTTGTTCCTAAGGGTGAGTTATACAATGAGTCCTAAATAGCCCCAGCTGTTAGGGTTTCCCCCAGGGATGCTCATATGTGAAATGATATTCCCCTTTGGTAATTTTGATTGCTTCTAATGAGGTTTCCTGCTTTATTAGTAACAATGGTAGATTGCACATCTGTATCATGATGACACCTTTTGCCCCCAGGGTTTTCAGAGTTCTTTGAGATCACTCTTGAGAATCTTCAACCCCATGATTTCTCCCTATTGTAGGTGGTGGGGGGGGGACTCCTTTCCTGTTTTCCCAATGGAGTTGTCCTAGTTCTTTCTTTGTGTGTGTTTAGGGAAATGATCTTTGCTTCTAAACCCACATACACATACACAGGGCATGCGCAAGAGCATATATAAGTGGGGAGAGGAAGAAAGCCTTGAAGAGCAATTAAGAAAACAATGTCATACTCATTCCTGAAAAACATGACCTTGCAAGAAGAGGAAGAGGTAAAGTGCAAAGGGATTGGAGAATGCTCTTTCACTAGTGACAACATATTCAACAGCGGGAACTACCTTGAGCAAAGAATGCCAGACAGAACAAAGAGAAATTGGTTAAGCCAAGAGCCAAAGCACAAGCAAGAGTGAGACAGAGCAGGGGAGGATGGCATGTGGGAGCACAAGCCAATACTCACACAGAAAAAGAATCAACAGGAGCGGTCAGAAATATTTGTGGGCTGATTAAACGAATATCCCACTGCATTTGCTAAATGGATGAGGACAGAAGAAAAGATGTTTAAAACAGATCACAGTTTCCCTGCATCCCCAAATGGATATGTTGCTTTGGATCAACCAGATCCAACTGGAAAGACAGACTGGCAGACAGGCAGACAGGAAGACAGCAGACAGCAGACAGACAGACAAACAGACAGACAGACAGACAGACAGACAGACAGACACACACACACACACACACACCCATACACACACACCCTTAAATATTATTTGAAACTAAGAACAAATGATATCACTCATCAGAAAGAGAAGCAAGGCTATCAGTATGATTTTTTTAAACCTCCTCCCTATCAACAGATCTGAAGAGAATTCCCAAACATTAGACCCAGATAACTTTCATAGACTCAGTCTATCACACTGGCCAACGTAGTGAAGTCTATAGTTGTAATACTCCTGGAGGTTTTGACATCCAACAAGATGTTGACTGGAAGCTGCACCCTTTCTCACCAAACAGTTATGAGTTCAGTAAGGTTATGAACCTGAAGCCACATTGCTTTCTAATGCTGCTCCAACTAAAAGGAGTGCCAAAGCCAAATCTTAACATTCAATATAAATAACATTGGAATATATTTAAATCCTCAGAATCAACACAGAAAAACACATGTTGAGTCAAATATCAACATTTTAAATAAGGATACGGTGCAGTTCTGTACTGCCTCATCCCTTTGCCTCACTAGAATCACCAGCTTTACAAAACCAGCTACCCTCTTAGCCAAAGCTTGCAAATCTCAATGATTTAAGCATTCCATTATAGCCCAGTGCTAGGCGATAACTACTCAGGAGGCTAAGATCTGAGTATCATGGTTGGAGATCATCCTGAGCAGGAAAGTCTGAGACTCCTTTCCCACCAAAAAGCTGAAAGTGGAGTGTGGCCCAAGGGATAGAGCTGCTATCCTTGAACAACAACTAAAAATAAACTTGGAGATAGCACCCAGGTTCTGACTGGCACCCCAAAAAGAAATATCACCAAGAACTCTAAAAATCCCATTGCATTTTAATGTTATTTATTCAGCTTGCATGCACAAATATCATGGTTTTTACTGCCATACTCCAACTAAAGAGGTCTCTTTGTAGAAATGGGAGATATTAAGACTGGGGCAGAAAATACTCATGACAAAACTAGAGCACTGTATATACAAGATGAAAGGCACCAACATCAAATACAGTGAAACAGGGATTATACCATGGAGGAGGAACATACAAAGAAACAAAAATATCACATGGTACATTATGAATACGTTAGGAACAATAGCAAGAAAGAAAAAAACCACTTGTGTCCCTATCTTGGGGTTTATTTTGCTTAATGTAATCTTATCTGGTCATATGTACATAGCTTTTGACCTTTTCTGCTTATGGAGGGGAAGGGAAAAAACAAAATGCTTAAATAGGGATATAGGTTGATCCATTGTAACAATGAGATGTACAAGACACTATGTTGAAAATGAACTTTACAATTTAAGCAGGGAGGTGGGGGGAAGGGAGGGAAGGAGGAGGTGACAATGCTTGATAGGAAATGTACTCATTACCTTGCTCATGTAACTGTAACCCCTCTATACAGTATTTTTACAGTAAAAAACATATATTTAAAAAAACCAGAGCATTTTATTGTGCCTGAACATAGGGAAATTTTAACTGACACACAAATCCCCAAAGTAACCCATTGATGTGATAAAAACTCCATGACTCAGTGAAAGAGCTACCAACAACCAGAGCTATCCTATAATCCACTTGCTCAATGTACAAAATAGAAAGCCAAGAATTCATACTGATATAAATGAGTGAGCAGGGGAAAATCTTCTTATATAGAGCAATGTCAAATACTTCATGTAGCTATTTTGCTGTCGTGGCAGTGAAGCATAACTCCTCACTCCTTTAATATGAGCTGTGACTCATGACCTTCAAGTAGTAGTTACAGTATGCAAGAGGAGAGACAAGGAACACATAGTGGAGAATCTTAACATGCTACTTCAGCCAGGTGATCAAGGCCAATGTTGTCTGCCATCACGTTAATGAGAAAAAGATGCGATAAAGCATAAGTGTATTTTGTACTCCTCACTATACTCACAATTGTGGAGGTCATCAAAACCCAAAAAAGTCTGAGAGGACTGAGAGCAAGAGGAGCCTAAGGAAATGTGACAACAAAATGGAAAGTGGTACCCTTGACCAAGAAAAAAAACAAAACAAAAAACCCATGAACACAAAAATAAGAAACAATGAAAAAAGCTAAGAACACCTGAATAAATAGGAGAATTTAGTCTAAATGACACGTCACTAATGACTCAGAATTTTTGTTACAAGCATACTTTGACTAAGATGTTACTAATGGACAAAACTGATGTGGCATATATGGAAATTTTCTCTCTAAAATTATTATAAAATGTAAAAAATTAAAAATTTTATAGCACTTATTGGTGTCTCAATATCTTCTAGAATTTTATACCCATTATGCGGGCTTTTCTTGCTTCACCCTAGTCCTGGGTTCTACAGTCTAAATAAATTCCTATTTTGGGGTTTCCTAAGAGAAATCTTCATATATGGTCTTGTTGATGATCATGCCCTGTATTCATATATACATAAACCTGTAGTGTAACCTTCTTAGTGTACGCTGTATTCCCAGGTTTCCAGCAAAGAATGGCTTCTAGATGTACTTAGTATGCAGTTTTCAAACTTGTATTTTTGTATTGGAAAGGGAAGGGGAGGAGATGGGGAGGAGACACTGGAGTCCAGGGGGAAGAGAAGAAGAGGCTATGACTGGAAACCTAAACCGTAGAACACATGTGTCACCAAAGTGTGCTCAAGTCACCAGGGCTTCTCTCAAAGCCGCTGTATCCTCATGCAGTCAAGCCATCCTTGCAAAGAGCATTGTCTTTCTTTGCTGTCTGAGTCTCCCTCTCTGCCTTTTGGAAGCCTGGACCTCTATACGCAAAGGTGAAGAGACCAAAGTACATTATTTCCTTCCTGTTGCTCTCAATCTTCCTCTCACATCAATACTGATTGAATTATAATAGCCTCAATGGAGAGCTCAAATAGTAATAATCATTTCGGAAAACTAGGTCAAAGTTCAACAAGATCAGCACCAGGAAATGCGTACATACAGGAATAGGTGGGGGAGGAGCGAATGAAAAGGTAGTCAAGAATTCATTGAATGTCCCACACAATTAAAAAAGTAAGAGACTGGGTGAGATGAAGGGGAGTGAGACTGTTGAATGGGGTGATACTGATCAAGATGCATTGTATTCATAAGCTTCTTTACAAGGCACTTCCTTTGTATAACTACTTCATGAAAAATTCCAAAAAAAAAAAAAGAACAAGTATCCATGTAAGGCATAATGTCATAGATATAGACGCTCCCCAGCCCTTCCCTTCCCCACCCACACTGTTCCTAGGGGTGGAGAAGCTGGTAACAGCCTGAGGCAGAAAAGTTGAGTAGAGACAATGCTTTCACTTTATTCACTCCAGTGAAACGGCATCAATGAAAGCACAATATTGAGCTGACTTGACTTTGGCAGAAAGATTTGTTTTGAGAGGAGTTGAGATCTGGGAGTGGGTGATTCTAACACTAACAGAGTGCACCTTCACATCTTTGATGAGCATCTCTGTAAAAAGATCCTTCAAAGACAGACAGTTGGACTCTCATTGGAATAAGTGACTGGATCCGGTGTCTGTCCTTTAGCAGCTCTGCCGCTTGGGCTTTAGCAGGGGAAATGCTAGAAAGCAAATGCCAGAGACTGTCCGGTTTCATGTGTAGGTACTCCGACTTGGCTTTCGATGCCACCTTTCTGGGCTGGTGTCCCAGAATTTCTTAATGGTGCAACCTGGAAAAAGTCACATACCTATCAGAGAAACCTCAAGTTTTTTGGTCTATGAAATGGGGGCCCCCCATTTATAGTTGCTGTGAGAAGGAGTTCATGAACCCAGCCCAGTACCTGCAATAGGAAAGAGGCTGACTAAATGGCAGCCTTTGTTAGTGAAGCTGTGCATCTTGGAGCCGGGGTAAGGGCACTTGTTTTCCAGGCCCTGGGAATGAATGACTTTGCACCCAGATGGCAGGAGGCCCATCAGCTTTGCTCGAATGTTTTCTTCATGCTGGGTAATAAATATGTGAGAAATGGCTCAGGAACAAAAGTTTGCCCTGGGGAGAATCCTGGAAGAAGCAGCTCAGAAAATGATGGGTTTCCAAGGTGATTTCCCACATGACTGACATTTCTTATTCCTCCCTTTTCAGGCCCACAGGAAGAAGGAAGGGGCCTTGGTTAGCCAAGGGTTTCCAAAGGAGAGAGCAGTTCTAGAAATAAGTTCCTCCTTCCCATCCTGTCTGCCTATTGGATTCTTTGTATTTGGAGTGTGCAATGACCCCTGTCTCGGCTTTGCACTCAGGTCCCTGGGAGCCAGGGCCAGCCCTGAGAATGGGCAACATCCTACTTCTGCCTTCCCAGGTGCAGTCCTGAGAATGCATTGATGAGTGTTGAGTTTTAATAACAAGTATAACTCTAGAGGCCTACTCTTTGCTTCTTTGGATTGTGCAGCTGCAATCTGGATGACCTCATTGGGGGATACAGTGGGGGGACCGATGCAGCTGTTGCCACAGGAAACAGGGTTGAGTTCTGCCCCCCCCTTAGGGAACACTATGGTCCTAAAGGTTCTTTGGGGTGTGGTAGATCCAGAATGGCAGCTGTCTTCTTCCCAGATCTTTCTTTGTGTGCCCAGAGGTTGATCCGAACTGTGAGTGACTAGACTGTGGATTAAGAAACCCTGTAGAACAATTTCAAAACAAATTCTTAGCCAGAAAAATCTCCATATAGCTTCTGCTATAGGCCCTATGTGTCTGTGATTTGTCCCCTATATCCTTTTAGAGTAGAGTCTGCACCAATGGACTTCATCCCGTGGTCAACCCAGCATCCTTCCCCTACCCCCCAACTCCAGCCTGCTTGGAGCTAGTTGCCATGTCATGCTAAGAGCTGATTAGTAAATGATCTTGTGGGCCAGTGTTTGTGGCTTATGCAATACTCTCTTCCTTACTGAATTAAAATTCAAGAGCACTCTATTAAGACTTCAAGAACAAGGGTGCTTGATGTGCTGATGGTATAATTTTAGGCACCAGTTGCTGGTGAGGGTGGAGATTTGGAGATGGGAATTTTGCTAGGTATTTGTAAAATTGTAATATCTTAACAGTTTCATTATCATCTGCACTCTTTTTTGTTTGTTTGTTTTTGGGTCAGTCATGGGACTTGAACTCAGGGCCTGGACACTGTCCCTGAACTCTTTTGCTCAAGGTTAGCGGTAACTTGAGCCACAGTGCCACTTCCAGTTTTCTGGTGGTTTATTGGAGTCTCACGGACTTTCCTGTCTGGGCTGACTTGGAACTTGGATCCTCATATCTCAGCCTCCTGAGTAGCTAGGATTACAGGCGTGATTCCACCTCGTTTCCATGCCCTGGCCCATCACACCACAGACATAAAGTATTGGAGCCAAAGAAGCCACAAGCAGATGTCTATGGATCAAAACAAAGCTACTGCCCTACTGTACTGCCCACGAATTTTGTAATTTTAAAATTAGGTTATTGTGGCTTTTGATTTACTTGCCCACTCCTTACCATGTTTCCTGCTGGTGTGATACCAAGTAGGCAAAGTGGCTTGCTGGGTTTCCTGGCTCCTTTATTTATGTATGTATGTATGTATGTATGTATGTATGTATGTCCTAATTGACATCCTTCACTTCTATTAAAACACTAGAATACGTCTTCCAGAAATTTAAACTAACCCACATAGGAGAGAATCTCAGTTCCTACTCAGATTCCAGTTACTGGAATCCAAGGAGAACACAACTGCACATGCTCCATCTGAAACATACACAGTTTTGACATAAGATGTGTTGCCCCGTAGCTTATGGTGGGAGGCTGCTGGTTTTTGTAGTGTTTTCCAGCAAACTTCAAAAATGGAGCTGGAGAGTGGGGCCCTCTTAAATCTCCATCCTGGTTGAGTTGTTTTGTTTCTCAAATGTACTGACCAGTAGCCAAATGGGCTGAGCTCATGTTCAAAGCAGCATGGTGAAACTTCATTAGCTCTTTTCAAAGCCCTTTTCTGATTGGTATAGTGGTGCTGCTTAACACTGCCAGTTTCCTTGAAAGGTCTGTCAGCTTCTCCTGATAGAATCACTTCAAGTGAAAGTGCTTCATTCCAGGGGATATTTTATTTACATCCAAGCAACTGTAACAACTGCCATTGCCCCCACCAAGCTGGGTTGAATCTAGATCTTTGATACTGCTGAATGACTCTGCCAAAGGTTCCAATTTGCTTTTATGCAAATGAATCCCCCGATTCAAAACAAATGTACCCAGGCTGCCTTGCTTTCCCCACCCCCACTCATTCTGCATTGCCGCTTAAACCTGTAGTCCTCCGTTCAAGGCTGTTGGTCACTGTCAACACAGCTCTCTGCCTAGAGTAAGCTTATCAAGTTGACCCACCTGAACTGATGATTGAACTTGGTTGTACATCACGGGTGAGTTTAGTTAAGGAAGTGGATCTTCTGTATTAGTGTGATCCCTATAGGTAACTACCTAGGCTCCTAAATCAGTGTGTCTGTAAGCACACATTTTATTTTTGTGATCACAGAGTTTTGTCACTGGCTTGTGACTTCTGCAGAAGGCTGCATTTCCCACCAGCCCCATCCCCACTTCCACTTGCGGTTCAATTTGAGTTTGTGTGGGCCGAGCGCAAGGCTACAAATTCAATACCAGCTGTACTCCCTGTCCTTAAGAAACTCAAGGGTGACAGACAGACCCCCACCTGGCTCTAATGTGGTTAGTGCCATGATAACGGCAAAGTATGCCATGTGAGCAAAGGAAGGAAGGAGAGAGAAAGCCAGGAAAGGCTGCTCCTAGGAGGTGATATTTGAGCTGGGTCAGGTGGAAAAGCTATTCTAAGCAGCAAAAACTGTGAGCAAAGGCATACACATATTTACCATCTTTGGGGAAACCCTGATGGACAGATAGGAAGTCTCCTATGGATAGTACTTTCCCAGGAAATTTATTAAATGAACGGTATGTGGCTATAGAAAGGTTCTTTATAACTGCGATCTACCTATTAGGCTGGAACCCAATGCTGGCCAGCATTTATAGGTGTCTAAGTGTGAGGAATTGTGGGTGGCTTCTCCTTGGGTGCCTAAGTTAGTATGTAAGTACCTTCCTTTAAATAGTGGCAGCAGTGGTGGCAGCCAAGGATGGCAGCTTTGTGACAGAATTAAATCTGAGAAGATTGAATTCACTCTTTTGCTGAGGAAGGCTTAACAAGGGGAAAACTCCTAATGAACCCCTGAGTATCTCCAATGTGTTCAGTATTGGTTTGAAAAGCCAAAGAAGATGAAAAGAAAGAAATCAAAGAGTCCTTCAAAGAAAAGAGGTAGACAGTAATGGCTATAGGATTTGGAGTCCCTTTTTTCCTGATTGGCAGGTTGGAATTGCAGCTTAGCTATGTTGAAGGGTAGTTCCTGTCTAATGTGGTTGTTCATACACGGATTCTCTGGGGAGAGGGAGGGAAGGATAGAGAGAGGGGGAGGTGGTAGGGGAGAGGGAAGGAAAGCTCCCAAAGCTAAATTTTTCTCTTTGATGATATCCTTTTATTTGTTTCTCCTCAGTTTCTCTTCCTTTATCTCCCCTGCACTTCTTCATCTTCCTCTTATTTCTCTTGCCTTCTACAAATTTTGTTTTAGTTTTACAAAAATGGAATTTTATGCATTCAGGAAATAAGGAGACCATATGTGTTCTCCCTAGCAGAGACACACACACACAGACCCAGTGAGACAGAGAGAGAAAGAGAGAGCGATGTGTTCAGGAAGAAAGAATATATTTGATGTCTGATTCACAGGCATGCGGACTGGCCCATGCATTGTGGCAGAGAATGCCTTTTTTTCTTTTTTTTTGGTTCTAAACCAAAGCAAGCAAAAAAAAATGGGGGTCATAAATGGCACACCATTACTTGCCTTTATTTTCCATGCCTTGCAAACTTACTGTCCTTACTGTAGTCAGGAGTAGAATGTTAAACCATGAGGTCAAACCATGAGGATCAGCATTTTCTGGTGCCCCCAGCAACACTGTTCGCTATAGAATCTAGTTTTACCCTTGTGCTTGTGTAACATTGGCAAGGAAAGGATCTGAGTGTATCAGGTCTTGGGGGTCCCTTCCTTGTACAAATGGGGAATCTGAGGACTACAGAGAGTAGGGGCCTTCTTTGTGGTCATTCAACTTTTGGAGACAAAGACATGATTGGAAGTCAAGATTCTTTGTCCTAATCTTTGCACCAATCACAGCCTGCTTTTGCCCAAAGCAAAACAAGTTCTCATGGAGAGGCAGGAGGGTGATTTCTCCATTACCCAATAAGCAAGGTCTTGTTGCTTTCTATTCCTTATAAACGGGCCTGTTTCTTTCTAGTGATTTCCCAACCACTGAACTTGTTGCCTAGATCATATGCCCAAAGCATTAGTGGACATAAGAGATCAGTGGCATAGGAGATACAGGTAGACAAAGTCATATTATGGATCTAAGACTCCCTTTGAAACAGGTTTGGTCCTCAAACTGCCATAGGCAGACATACTTTAGCCCTCACATGATTTCATTTTGAAGATTGAGCTGCACAACCCCTCCCTGTGTTATTCTGTAGTCCACTGTGTATCATAGGATAATGAGCTTCTTCTTCATGTCCCCAGTGTATACGATCAGGTATAACTCAAAGTAGACTATACATTTTTTGTGCCAATACTGGAATTTCATCTCAGGGCCTGACTGATGTCCCTTTACTTTTGCTCTCAAGACTGGCACTGTATCACTTGAGTGACATACACTGATACTTTGGGCATTTTGGTGATTCATTGGACATAAGAGTGTCATTGATTTTCCTGCCCAAGCTAGCTTCAAACTTCAATCCTCAGATCTCAGTCTCCTGAGTGGCTAGGATTCCAGGTGTTTGCTACCACAACCCGGGAATATATATTTTTGAATGCCTAGAGACTCAATTGGCCCAGGTAACAACATTTGCCTCTTGTTTTTTCAATTATTTCAAAAGCCAAAGATTCCAGGTGGAGAAATGGGCACTCCAAGTGAGATCTTTGTTGCTTGCTGGCCAGGATACTTCAGGGACTCTACTAGCTTGGAAAATAAATGGTCATTCTCTGAGATAATGTGTTTGCCTTGGGAACAACAGGATAACCATTAGAGTTGGTTTCTCTTGGTGTCTATGTCTGTAGAGTTTAGGAAACACAGTACATGTTGGTTGAGGAGATTTCAGTTGTAACAAAAGGCTGTCATTGGGTTCTGTTGTATTTGTCTTGAATGGCACATGAGTGCATATCATCCAAAGCCAAGGTGTTAGCACGGTGATTGGCTGAGTATGAGGCATCATAGCTTCAGGTGAGAACATATTGTCTCATTGGAATGTGACTTGGGGTTGCCTCTGTGATCATACATTGAATTTCCCAGGGTTCTCTTCAAAGGTATTGTTGTTTCTACATATTATATACCTGTAGGATTTTGGTCAATGGATGCAATGGCTTTGACATCGACACCTTTGCTCCGGGAAAAATGAACAAAGGATCTTGTTTTGTGTACTGTCATGAAGATTGGACATGTTGAACAACCCTCATCCAGAAATCTGAAATCTGGAATATTCCAAATCTGGAACAGTGACAAGATGCCACAAGTAGTTTTCACAAGTAGTTCACATTGGCACCCATTGGCAGTTGTTCTCCATCCCACTTCAGCCCTGTGTCAGTTTGTCTAAGGTCACTTGGAATCAATCTACTGTTCTTTCTGCATTTAACAAGAAGGTTATTAAAGAATAACTGAAGGGGGGCTGGGAAGATGGCTCAGTGGTAGAGCGCTTGCCTTGCATGCATGAGGCCCAGGATTCAATTCCTTAGCACCACATAAGCAGAAAAAGCTGGAAGTGGTGCTGTGGCTCAAGTGGTAGAGCGCTAGCCTTGAGCTGAAGAGCTGAGGGACAGCGCCCAGGCCCAGAGTTCAAGCCCCACGACCGGAACCCCCCCCCCCAAAAAAAAAAAGAATAACTGAAGGATATTCAAAGAGTGTTTTTTTTTAAATTAAAAAAATACCCTTAAGTAGTTCTGCAAAGGCATTTGAATTCAATGTTATTTTTTTATTTTTTATTTTTGCCAGTCCTGGGGCTTGATCTCACTGTCCCTGTGCTTCTTTTGCTCAAGGCTAGCACGGTACCACTTAAGTCCAGCTCCACTTCTGGCTTTTTGTGGGCTTCATACATGCTAGGCAAGCAATCTACCACTAAGCCACATTCCCAGTCCTCAACATGTTAATTTTTTGAGCACAATGCATCTTGACCATCTGACAAGTATTTAAAACATTGTATAAAATTACCTTCAGGCTATGTCTGTACTGTGTATATGAAGCAAATGAATTTATATTTAGACTTGGGTCCCATCTGTAAGATATCTCATTACATATATGCAAATATTTTAAAATCTGGGAAAAAATCTGATATGTGCTGCACTTTTGGTACAAAGCATTCCATATTTACTTAAATTATAGTAGCAGTGCCACCTACTAATGGATCATAAGAGATAAACAGCTTCTTTTCTGTTTCTTTTTCATTGTTATTATAAAAGTGATATACAGAGTGGTTATAGTTATATAAGTTAGATAAAGAGTACATTTCCTTTTGGAAAATGTCTACCCTTTCTCTCAGTGCATTCAGTTTTTAATTGGTCTGAGTCCACTATTCTGTACATGTACTGTATATTCAAACCCTTTTATATAATACTAAGAATCTATCTCAACATTGTAGGTGAGGGGGTGGGGGAGACCATGGAGACCAGAGTTAATAGGAAAAACAATTGACATTCAGGGCCTACCAAAAGCAATTTCATCAGAATCTCATGGGTCAGGCCTGGAAATTTTAAAAACTCTCCAGATGATTTTAATACACAGCCAGAATTGAGACCTACTGGTTTAAGTAGAAGGTGATAATGTTCTCACTCTTTATTCTCAGTGACTTTCTAAGGGACTCTAAAAGCTGGTGAGTCTTGAAACCAGACCTCTGCAATGGCCTGGGACTTGACAGATTTTTGAGAGAGATACTACTTTTACTCTCATATGAAGTTTGTTTCAGTCTCAATTGGGTCTGAATTGACATCACACCTATGGTTATGTGTACTAAGTTTCTGGATGAGGCTGTTCTATTCCTGCCTTGCCCTACAAAGCCCCTAGACTCTAATGAGTTTGTTTTTCATTCTTTGGTTGGTAGACACATCTGGTTATTTCTTACAGTTCCAGAATTTCCTATGAAGCTTTTTAAAAAACAATAGTTCCAAAGTACATTCCCAATAATATGTGCAGAACAGCTTTATAAAGCATTTTTCAGTCATTTTAGAGAGAACGAGAAAGTGCTTGCTACATGTCCTCCATTCATTAATGCCTTTAGTCTGATTGTATGGTGAGCACATGTGTGGAAATAGAACTTTCACTTTGGGGCTTTTGAGGTTTGGGGCTTACTGAGAGAGCTCTTGCTGGGCAGGGTGCTTTGCTTATATAACCCTGCCTTTGTCTTTCTCTATATTCTGTATAGTCAACAAGATCAATGGAATGGAAAAACAATCTAGCCAAGCTAAGGTCTGGTGGCTCATACCTAAAATCCTAGCTATTTGGAAAGTTGATATTGGGAAGAACAAACTTTGAAGCCAACGTAGGCAGAAAATTGTGCACGACTCATTCTTTATTCATAGCTGGCCATAGTAGCATGCGCCTGCCATCCGAAGCTATTATGTGATGCTGAGATTTGCAGGATTATGGTTCCAGGCCAACTCAGAACGAAAAGTTCATGATACTCCATGGAGGAAAGCTGGATGCAGTTGAATGAGCCTGTCATCCCAGCAGTATCAGAAAACCTGAATTAGGTGGATTATAGTCCAAGTATACACCCAGGCAGAAAGTTAGAACTTATTAAAAAAAAACTAGAAAAAAGCATGACTGGATGTTGTAGAATGACTCAATGATAGAATGACTACCTAGAAAGCACCAAAGCCTCAGAGTTCCAACTCTACTCCTGCCAAAAACCTTCTTGCTATAAGAATCACGAAGATAAGAGTCACGGGGATCTTGTATATTCCTTTTTCTAATTTGGGGAGAGGAAGGGAAATAACAAAATGCTGAAATAAAGTTACAGGTTGACCCATTATAACAATGAGATATACAAGACACTATGTTGAAAATGAACTTTACAACTTCGGGTGGAGGGGGAGGGAGAAGTTGGGGATGTGGGGAAAGTAGTTATGGTAGGGGAAAAACAAAGGAGGAAGTAACAATGCTCAATAGGAAATGGACTCATTACCTTACTCATGTAACTGTAACCCCTCTGTACAGTATTTCTACAATGAAAATACATACAAAAAGAGAATTGGTATGATATTTTGAAATACAAAAGAACAAAAAAGATCTGCAGCTTAATGCCAGCACTAACTTGGACATCAATTGGTGGAGCCTAGTTGATCCAAGCCATCTGAACCACATTTGAGGAGAGCTATCGCCTATATAGATATAACGACAAAATTGGATGAATCTTCTTTGTTGTACTGAAGTACTTGAAATCTCTGGAGTGCCACATACTTAATACTTCTAAGTTTCCTATTCAGAAAGGAGACAGATGAGCATGCCTCTAGAATCAGATTCTTGCAGCTTAACGATGTCAAGTTGAAGGAGCAGCTTGACCTCTGGGCATTCGTTGATTATTCTCTCAATAGAAACAAGAAAATTGTGTTATTTACTGGGGTTTTGGAGGGTTTTATGAGATTAAGCATAAATAATGCTTAGAAAGATCCTTGATGCATATCCATAGAATGCACCTAAATCTAATAAATACCAGCAATGATGGATTCTGAAGGCAATTAATAATGTAATGGGTTGCACTGTTTAGAATACTGACTTTAGTGTCAGATGGCCTGGGTTTGAATTCTGGCTTTACCATTTCCTGGGGTTGTTGGCTTCCGCAAGTTCCACTTTTCTCACACTGTCATAGTGTGCTCATAAGTAGTTAAGAAATGATGTGTATATTGATTAGCAATCACTACCCATCATGATAGTTAATAGGGCATTCCCCTGTCTTCAGTGACTTTTCATTATGTTATATTCTTTACTTTTTGACTTTCCTCCCCCATTCAATTGGTTAGGCTTTGGTTTACCATTAGCTTCTACAAGGAATGTAAGATAAAAAATGTACCCTTCCTTTAGAAACTGACTCTTTCCTCCACTGTTGCCAGCATCCTTCTGTTCAATCCTGCTAAGCTTCTGGTCAATAAAAGCCCCAAGGTCCTAAGGTCCTATTGTATAGAATTTTGTAACTTCGGTCTCCCCCACCTTTTACCTAACCGATATCCTCAAAATCTCAATCTACCCTTTGCCTTTTGTCATTGTCAAATACCACTCGAGTTTTGGCCAGCAATTTTAGCCAGTCACCAGGCCATTGTCTCCCACTTTCCTGATTCTCTCCTTTCAGTTGTGTTTGCTATAAAGTGTTTTGGGGTTGGTATTCATTTCAATGGTTTGAGATCATGTACAGACTTGCTATACTGTGTCACATTACTTCTTGTGATTTTGTGAACCTTGTGTTCACTTATCTATTCTTCTCTTAGCCTTACAGAGAATCCTGACTGCTAAATGTATACTCTCAAATAGGCCTCACTGGTCATCTGATGGCATTTGCCAGAAATGTTGCTGTTGTGTCTGGACAGGACATTGCAAAGCTTACCTCAGGCTCCTAAATCCTGTAAATATTGAGGAATGTCTATGCTTTTAACTATTGACTTGCGCTTCAGAAAATTAGGAAAACAGAACACCAGATGTTCATTACTGGCTTACAGATTACACATGTAATTGTTTTCTTAAATGGATACACAAAAAATGAAGAGACAGTCTTTGAATGAACAGCTACACTAACAAAATCCACATTTGCACCTGTGGTTGGCAAAATATGTCCAATCATAATAATGTTAGCTGAGGATATGCAACGATAGGTTGTCCAAATATGGGATAATCTTTGTTTGGCCTCTGTGCAATGATTCCCATACTAGCCTGCCAAGGGGACCTGGGACAGTTGCAATCCCACTCTATGACCTTGGCATTTGGAATCCCTTGTCTGCTAGATAGCTGATTTCCTCCATGACTTGAGCACACCATTGCCCATCTCTAAGTTTCAGTTCTCCACAGGGTTTGACCTTTGACTATTCTGGTAACTTCAAGAGACACAGCTGAATAATAGGGCATACTTATGTCTCAACCTTGAGCCATATTGTAGGCAAATGGCTCTGTTTGCCATAGCAGATATCAGATTGGGATCTGGTCGTGTTCTGTGCTGGCTCCTGTCAGTGCTCACTGTTTCTCAGTTCTGCCTATTGTCATACATTGTCTAGCCTCACCAATTTATGTCAACACTACATCTACAGGTCCTATTCTATATTCTCTCTCTCTGTCCATCCTGGAGGTTCTCTCTCCTTCTCCCTTCTTCTCCTTCCCTCTCCCTCTCTCCCTCCCTCCCTCTCTCCCTCCCTCCTTCCCTCCTTCCCTCTCTCCCTCTCTCCCTATCTCCCTCTCCCCCCTCTCTCTCGCTCCCTCCCCCATGTTGGTCATGGGGCTCGAACTCAGGGCCTTGCACTGTCCCTGAGCTTTTATGCTCAAGGCTAGCACTTTACTACTTTGAGCCATAGCACCACTTTTGGTTTTCTGGTGGTTCATGGGTGATAAGAGTCTCATGGATTTTCCTGCCTGGACTGGCTTTGAATCATATTCCTCAGATCTCAGCTTCCTCAGTAGCTAGAATCATAGGCATGAGCCAACAGCACCCAGTCCTATTCTGTTGACTATGCTCAATGAAGCTTAGTAGAGCTTTTATATCATTCTATGGCCACAGACATAACTAGCACTTACCACTCATGGGATGCTGTTAGGCCCTGTCCTGTGTGACATGTGACATTTCCTTTTTCTCTTCATAAAAATGCACTTTAGTAGGTTTTATTATTATCTTTACAGATGACATAGGACAGAGAGGAGCAATGACTCTTTCAGGTGATACAGGTAATAAATACATGGCAGGTCCATGGCTAAGGATGTGGCTCAGAGGCAGAGCAAATGCTCAGTACATATAGAGACCCACTTTAACCTCCAGCAGATATATATATATATATATATATATATATATATATATATATATATATGACAGGCAAATTGCAGGACCACATTAACACCTTCAACTGTTTGTGCCTAACCCCTGCCTTTCCTGGTTCAGGGGCATGGGGGTGGTATATATGAACCCAGCCATATGCTAAGCAATTGCTCTGTGTGAAAATCATACTCCCAGCCCCAAATCTCAGAGTCTTATTGATATATGCAAGGCCTTTTGCATCTCTGGATAGAACTTGGATGTAGCAATAATAACAGTTATAGTATCAGTATGTTTTTGCAGGCTGTGAGGTAGGTACTCTATCTTTCATTTTACATGGGAAGACACAAATTACAGAGATAGAGTAGTGTAGCCAAACTTTATGTGGACAAGGTGAAATGAGCCTAAAGTTAAAAGCTTTCAAACCTGTGCTATTTCTCCTATACCATGCTGTCTTTAAGGTTAGAATATGCCTTAAAGGGATTTGAGAGGTCCCTTTACATTCTCTGCTTCCAGAACCTTCCATCCTTGTCTTCCTGGACAGCTTCACCAGCACAGCTGGCCAGGCCTGGGCAATTTAGAGTACAGTAGAATCCAGGCTCACCCCTCAGTCCCCCTCCCCTATGATTCCCAACAAGCATGATATACTGACAATTGCAAGCCTGAAGTAGGTAATTTTGCCTTTTCACACACAAAGGAGTAAATCAAACGATACCCAAAATAGAGCAGAAGAAAAGAAGGAGCAAGCCAAGTAGGAAGAAATGCATTCTTCTATCTCTGATCCTCTTGAGCCAATGTAGTCTCATTGTCTAGAATGATTCCTCTGCTCAGCATTGCCTTCTACACTAGGGATCCATGCTCAAAATGCTGTCTATAGGACACCTGTGTTTAACCACTTACTGTCTTCATGTGCCTGTCCGTCTCCACAGCTGTTTCCTCAGTTTCCCTAGCTTTAGAAGATTTAAGTTTTTTGTCTAACCAATGGAGGATTGCCATCCAGTGGTACATGTGGGGAATTGCATGGCCCAGGGGGGGAAAATCTTAAATATTTCCCCCTTTCTAATGGCAGAATCCATCCATTCCTCTGTCCTAGTTAAGGGATTAAACCATGTCCTTTCTTCTCTCTCTTTTTTTCTTAGTCTTTTGTCAACTTTGCTGCCCATTAGCTCTAATTCTAATATTAGAAGCAGAGCAAGAGAAGCACATGTAAAGAAATACAAATCACTGCTGGATTTTTAACACCCCCACCCCACCCACCATTGTGAATAGTTTTTGGAGGGAGAAGCTGTAGAGCTTCTGATGGGGTGGGTCATTCAGAGAACACTATCCTCTGTCGTCCTGATCCCCCTCCCCTTCTCCTTTGGTATTGATGGCTCAGAACTGATTACATCTGCAGAGCAGTGTGAAGTGTAAGTCTTAAAAGGGGATAACACAAAAGACAATACACAACGGATTAGGTACAAATAGCTAATAAACAAAAGGCAAAACATTCAACTTCACCACTAATCAATGAAGTGTAAATTAAAATTAGTAGTGGACATTACTTTCACAGATGCAATCAGCTGAGAAATGTTAAAATAAAACTTCCCTGGGTTCATGAAGAGTGACTCAAATGGATATTTTTATACTGTGTTGGTAGGAGTCAGAAATCACTCAGCTGGTTCTGGAGAGTATGTTGAATAATGTCTTTAAGGGAAATGAAAACATTGGTGTGTGTTGACCTTACAGCTGTTGCTACTAGAAATGTCACCTGGAGAAACATTAGTGTATACAGATAGCAAAGCAATACTTACAAGAACATAAAACTTCCAATAATAAATATGCAAAACACGTTACCTAAGGTAATGTATAATTACAGATTAGAATCTTAAGCTGTGTATTCAAAATCATAGTCTTAGAAAATATTTAAAGATTTAAGATGATAAGAAAATGGTTATGAGATATTTTAAAATATCCTCTCAGGGTACAAAATTAATCATATCCTCCCTTTGTCAGTTATATCAAATTTGATAAAGAGATGCATAGATTACTAAGTGTAATATATCATGCAAGTACTGACTATCTCCAAGATAGAAGATTATTATTTTTCCTATACTTTTACCTATTTTCCAATTTCCTATCATGAGTATGTATTCATTTTAGTTTGTGCTTTATCATTCTTTCAGTCCTAACAATCAAACCTAGAACATTGCACTTGCTAGACACGCAGTCTGCCACTATATATACACCAGCCCTTCCTTTTGTAGTTAAAAACAACAACAAAATACTTGTGGGGCAGTGGCTTCCCAGGCAGGAAAATCTGTGAGATTCTTTTTATTTATTTATTTAATATTTTTTATTGTCAAGGTGATGTACAGAGGGGTTACAGTTATATGTTAGTAAGTACATTTCTTGTCAAACTTTTGTTATCCCTTCCCTCATTTCTCTCCTACTTTCCCTCCTCCCATTCTATCTCAAATTGTACAGATCATTTCCAACATATTGTCTAGTGCATATCGCTGTTGCATTGGTTCCCTCTTGTCCTTTGTCTCACCATTCTGTTGTTCCCCTTCCCTTCCCTAATTCAGATAAATGTACCAAGGGTACCAAGATCAAATACACTGACAGGAAGAACATACTAAAGAAACAAATCACATAGTACATTAAAAACAACAATAATAAAGAAAAACCTCTTGTATCAGTGTCTTGGAGCAGAAAGAACAGTGCCGGAGGAATATCAATAACAAACTTTTAAACTCTTACAAAGCCATAGTAATCAAAACAGCACAAGAACAGACCTAAGGACCAATGGAATAGAACTGAAGACCCAGAAACAAACCTGGAGGCCTATAGCCACATAATCTTCTATAAGGGAGCAAAAAAAAAAAAGATGAAAAAAGACAGCCTCTATAGTAAATGGTGCTGGCAAAATTGGTTTAACACCTGTAGAAAACTAAAGTTAGATCCTTATATATTAGTCTGCACCAGAATCAACTCCAAATGGATCAAAGACCTCGAAGTTAAAGCAGACACTCTGAAAACATTACAGGATGGAATAGGAGAAACCCTAGGTCTCCTTGGCTCAGGCCGAAATTTTCTTAATAGAGACCCAGAGACACAACAAATCAAAGAAAGGTTGGACAAATGAGATTGCATGAAGCTGCAGAGCTTCTGCACGGCAAAGGACATAGCTAGCAAGAGCAATAGAAAGCCCACGGACTGAGAGATCTTCACTAGCCATACAACAGACAAGGGTCTCATATAAATAAGTGGGCTAAAGACTTAAAGAGACACTTCTCTGAAGATGAAATAAGAATGGCCAATAGACACATGAAGAGATGTTCAACATCTCTGGCAATGAAAGAAATGTGAGATTTTATTATTAATTAAGTAATTTATCGATTGTAGCACTTGAACTCTGGGCCTAGGCTCTGTCCCTGAGCTCTTCAGGTCAAGGCTAGCGCTCTACCACTTGAGCCACAGCGCCACTTCCCATTTTCTGGTGGTTATTGGAGATGGGGGGGGGTGGTGTATAGTTGTGGAGATGAGAGGGAAGGGATGGCAGGGGAAAAACAAAGGAGGAGGCAACAATGCTTGATAGGAAATGTACTCATTACTTTGCTCATGTACCTGTAACCTCTCTGTACAGTATTTTCACACTAAAAAACGTACAAAAAATAATCTCACAGACTTTCCTGCCCAGGCTGTCTTTGAACTATGATCCTCAGATCTCAGCCTCCTGAACAGCTCTGATTACAACCCTGAGCCACTGGCGCCCAGCAGAAATGTGAAATTCTAATCAGCAATGAACCACCTAAAATCTGGTAGTGGAGCTGTAACTCAAGTGGTACAGTGCTATCCTTGAACAGGAAGCTCAGATAGGGTGCAAATCCTGAGTTCAAGCTCCAGGACCACCCTACCTCCTTTTTAAAAAACAAACCTAGAATTAGAAAGACAAGTTATTAAAAGCCTGAGCATTCTGTACTCACAGAATTAGAGCTTAAAAGGACCTAGGAGAACATCTAGTGTGAAACGCACCAATGCAACCAAAACCCTCTCATTGCTTCTTGTTTCACATGTTCATAAGCCTTTCATGGTGCTTGAAAAATAGAACTGTAATGATAAACCCATCATTTGCCTCTATGTAGTGATTTATGATCTATGAAGCTTCTAAAGACATCTTTTTTCTTTTGTAACCCTTGTGATGGAAAACATATTTATCAGCAATTTTTTTTTTTTGGTGAGTCATGGGGCTTGAACTTGGGGCCTGGATGCTGTCCCTGAGCTCTTTTGCTAGTTCTCTACCACTTTGCGTCCTAGGTCCACTTCTGGTTTTCCTGTGGTTACGTGGAGATAAGAGTCGCAGGAATTCCCATTGGACTGTCATCCTCAGGTCTCAGTCTTCTGAGTTGCTAGGATTATAGGCATAAGCTACTGGTTTTCAGCTGTACCCAGGGCCTTATTTTGATTGAACGTATATCAACCTTTCCTCTAGGTCCAGACCATCCTCATGGCACCTGCTATAGTCTTTACATCATTGGAAAACATGCTTGGATAAAGTGCTGGATGCTATGTCCAGAGTAGGGGAAACATGGTGAAGCATGTGGAAACAGACAATGCCACTTTGCTGCATATACTGGCAGTCTCTACTCAGGAAGCTGTAATCATATTTATGAACTCTTATTTTCCTAAACTGCTGGTTGTTCAATAAGCCATAAACAGTATAAGATAGTTATTTCCTCTACAAAAATCCTTCAGTGTCAGAGCAGTTATTGCACGTTGTTTAGTTTCCTAAGAGATATGACACAGGGATTCACTGTTGATATCACACGTTGATATCAAAATGCAGAGAGTCTCCTGTAGCTGTCAGCTGTCTCATTCCATTTTTTCCTCACTGCTCTGCATCCTCTTGTGGGAAAGCATTTGTACACCTCCACTGCGAGGTGTACTCTAGCCCTGGGCCCATTTGAATTTGCTGACAGCAGGAGAAAGCAACAGGCAGGAAGACAACTTTATTTGTTCTTAGGAGAGTATCTGTGACCAGGCCCCGGTGGTTCATGCCTGTAATCTTAGCAACTCGTGATGGATGATGAAATCTCAGGATCATAGTTCTAAGCCAGCCCTATTTGGGCATGAAAATTCATGAGACTCTTTATCTCCAGTAAACCACCAAATAGCCAGAAGTAGAGCTGTGGCTCAAGTGGTAGAGTTCTAGCCTTGTGTGAAACAAAAAAATTCAGGGACAGCATCCAGGCCCTGGGTTGGCAAAACAAACTAATATTAAGTGCATGGAGGGTTACCCTTATAAACAGATGTCAATCCCGACCCTTCACTTGGCCCCCGCAATCCATCACAGAGTCTACAAAGAAGTGCAAGGAAGGCACCATAGATTTTTTTTTTACCCTAACTACGAAGGCAAGTGATTCCTATTAGAAGGGAAGAACAAGCCAGAAAAGATAGTATAGTTCACTGGTCAACAAGTAGTATGAGTTCCTCAGGGTGGTGACTTGCTGACAGCTATGAGTTGCAGTCAGAAGAACTAGGTCAGGAAACTGCCCTGGCTTACATTCAAGGGTTGGATCTGCTCAGAAACAGCTCAGTAGGTTTGACACCACTGGCCAACATGGTAAGATCCTGATCAAACTTGGTGGCATCTTGCCTAGTACAGAGGTGCCGATTTCCAGGAACTGGATCTCACAGTTTTGCAAAAGGCTCCACTAACCCTCCCATGCCTAATCTAGCTGCTATAGCTGGCACTTCCCCTGGGACCTCAATACTTCCCTTAATGGAATGGGGCATATTCTAGCCAGGGACATACCAAACTGTTCTGATGCCTTCTGCTAGGTTGACTGTTTTCCCAGAACTGACCTTGAAGGATTCAGTGAAAAAGATTAGATTCTATTAGAAAGTTAGTCAGACTGGTATCTAGGCTGAATTTATTATGGTGGCTGCAGCTGGATTGCAAACCTAAACTTATAACACAGGCTCTGACCATCTCTCCCTGCCAGAGAGGGGACAGATAAAGACTTTAGAAAATAGAGGCTCAGCAACTTTATTCCTTCATCCCACCTGATAAATATTGTTTCACTCTCCAGATAGCCCCAATCCTCTCTAGTAAGTTCTCATGATAACAATGCACATCTGTTTTGAAAAGGGTCAGAAAATATTCTCTTTCATAGATGTTGGGATATGTAGATTTGCGATTTAACAAAAAAAAAAGCCCCCATAGGCCCATATATTGGTACAAAGTCTATCTTGTGATCCTCTATTCAGTATATTTCTTAGTTTGGCTTGTATTCTTGGAACCCAAATTATTCTCTTCTAAGACATTTTTCTTATTGGCACTAGGGATTGAAGTCAGGGCCTTACATTGCCGAGGGAGATGCTTTGCCACTTGATTCATGCCTCTAACCACTTTTCCATTAGTTATTTTTGAGGTAAGGTCTCATTTGGTGCCTGTGTTAGTCTGGATTGTGATCCTCCTATTTGTGCTTCTCCACATCGCTGGGGACGACAGGTACACATGAATACACAAGCCATTGTGCTTCTCCATGGCGCTCCGATAACAGTCATTGGTTGAGATGGAATCTCACAATCTTATGGGCCCTCGATTGCATCCTAAGTGGCTAAGATTATAAGCTTGAGCCATGGCACTGTGTGTAAGATTCTTTTTGCTTAGGTCCCCACACAACTTAGCTATTTGGCCTTTGTGAAGTGGTATGTTTTCTTCTGAACCTTAACATCTTCTGAGCCCCTAAATGAGAGGATTTAAGTTTCATGAGGTCAGCAGGATCGTCTAGCTCAGGTATTCATTCTATGAGTTTCCGATTGTGGTTTCTTTGTTGTTGCTGTTTTGTTGTTGTTGTTGTTTTCCAAACAGAAATTGCTTTTCTGGCATAGCCCAGATTTCTCATCCCTACAAATATTCTTATGAACTCAACTATTTTCTATCTTCTCTGTCCTATACCATTGTGTACATACAAGTTCTTTTTGTTCCTTTCACAAAGTGGCCATTTTGTTTCTTTTCAGGAAGGCCAAGTAAGGATCTTGTATTCCTCTAAGATGCTCAGAAAGGTAGTATGAGATCTCATACTACTACCTTCATTTGTTTGATTTATTTCTTTGTTTTATTATTCATTCATTTGTACATACATTTAATTATCTGGGCTTACTATAGAGTTGCTTAGCATGTATATAAAACATTGTACACCACGATCATTTTGGTAAGATCAGAAGAGGTTTGTGATGAGCACTGCTGTTCAGTTATTAAGCTGTGGGAGTCCCCTACCATCCTCAATGGCGAATCTACACCTTATAACATCAATAGGAATATAGTTAGCCACCTTGTATTTAAGATTATTACATATGATTGTTTCATAGCCTAAACACTGATTACTTGATAGGTATGTACATATGATGATATACTGTTTATTGAAATGAACTCCAAGAAATGGAAACAAGGTTTTTTTTATTACTTTTTCTGTTTTTTCCCCCCTATTTGTCCCTTTTGTCACTGTTTTTGAGTTCTGTACCTTTTGTCTTGTATATAAGTTTATCTGATTTCAGGAGGGGAAGGTGGAGCACAGAATTGGTGAGACAAAGCATGAACAAATGCAGCAGTGATACCCACTAGACACTATGTTGCAAATGAACTATATAACTTGTGGGGGAGGGGAGTCAGAAGGATAAAAACTGGGAGAAAACGAGGGAAGAGGTGACATGGCTCAAAAAAAAATGTACTCATTCCCTGACTATTGTAACTTCAAACCCTCTGTACCTCCCCTGTACAATAAAATTTTTTCAAAAAACAAGAGAACAGTATATTAAACAAATAATAGAAGGTATGTGAGGGTTTTTTGTTATCCCATGGTAGGATATTCATGATATATTTTACTTAGAGACTTTGAATATGAGACTATATTCAGAGCTATTTTTATATCTTTAGATTGAACAGATACTTTATATTATTCTTGTATAACTCCTAATCCTTTAGACAATTGACAGAATGGGAAATTTGGTATTTCAGTGCTCAGAGCATAGTCATGAAGCAGGTAAATAGGGTCCAATCCAAATTATGCAATAAAGTTACAAAGCCCTTAGTTTTCAGCTCCAACTGTATCTCCTTTGGGGCATCCTGAGATTCAATCATGCAATCCCAGCTCCATGTGGACTTGCATATGGACAAAGCATAATCAGAGGAAGCCTTAGGATCAGATTTTTTATTTAAGCGCTCATGATTGTTCGCTAAGAATTCTCATCACACTCCTTTCTTTCACAATGCTTGCATGTGCACACCTCTATAACCTGCCTGACCCTACCAGCATAATTAAGTGCCTGACTTTCTTTCTTTTTTTTTTCTCTCTCTCTCTTTCTTTCTTTCTTTCCTTTCTCTCTCCCTTCCCTCTCTTCCCTCCCTCCCTCCTTCCCTCCCTCCTTTCCTTCCTTCCTTCCTTCCTTCCTTCCTTCCTTCCTTCCTTCCTTCCTTCCTT
>NW_012267254.1:3506629-3512957 GCF_000151885.1 Dipodomys ordii
CTTCCTTCCTTCCTTCCTTCCTTCCTTCCTTCCTTCCTTCCTTCCTTCCTTCCTTCCTTTTTCCTTTTTCCTTTTTCTTTTTCCTGTTCTGGTGCTTGAATTCTGTTCCTGGGCACTATCCTTGGGCTCATTTTGCTCAAGGCTAGAGCTCTACCACTTGAGGCACAGCGCCACTTCCAGTTTTTTCTGTGATTAATTGGAGGTAAGTCTCACCAACTCTCCTGCTTGGGATGGCTTCAAACTGTGATCCTCAGATCTCAGCCTCCTGAATAGCTAGGATTGAAGGTGTGAGCTGCTACCTCTGGGCCTTATGCATTTTTCTTCTTGAAACCTCTGGAGTTTTTCTCTTTTATTTTGTTTTGTTTGTTTACATGGGTTTTTTGTTTACAGGTCCTGACACCTGCTTTGACCTTTCGGATCCTTGACCTCTTGCCCAAGAGTGTGTGTAACATATATCTTGCCTAGGGATTCCATGTTCTGGCCTGAATTACTTCTGCCTTGATATCATCCTTCTCTGTGGGACAATAACTTTTGTAGCCAAGAGCTGGTGGCTCACAGTTGTAATCCTAGCTACTCAGGAGGCTGAGATCTGAGGATCACCGATTGAAGCCAGCTCAGGTAGAAAAGTCTTCCTGAGACTCATCTCCAACTAACCACCAGAAACCAGGAAGTGGCTCTGTGAGCTTAGAGACAGCCCCTAGGCTCTGAGTTCAAGCCCTACAACTGCCACAAAAAAGGGGCATTTGCCTTTATCATCAGAGCCCATGTGGGGAAAAGGCATGCCATCAGAGAGAGAGAGAGAGAGAGAGACAGACAGACAGACAGACAGAGACTGAGAGTGAGAGAGAGAGTTCATAAGTGAGACAAATTTTCATCAGCTCTGTTTACCTTATATAATTTTTCATCTTTAAATCTGCTTTCTTTGGGTTGGACTGATTAATACCATACTATTTGGTGTAGTTTTCCTCTACTTTTATTCCTTCATTGATACCTCTTTGCTTCTCTTCCTTTAACTGGCATTTTTTTTAGAGGTTTGGTCTTCTGCTCTTTGCCTTTATACTTATTTAAAGAGCATATGGTATGAGAATTGCCTTAGTGTCACTAGATTAGATCGTTCTCAAGTTCTAGTTCAGACATACATTTGAATATAGTAAAAGGAAAAATTTTAGAATATTTTTTTAAATAAGGAAATTTGAGGCTCAGAAAGAAGAAGGTATTGTTCAAAGTCCTTTCAGTTATTTGACTCCAAATGGTACAATGGAATTCAGGTAGTAACATCAGGCACTGGTGCCTCACACTTTTAATCCTAGCTATTCAGAAGGCTGAGATCTTAGGCCTGCAGCTCACAACCAGCCTGAGCAGGGAATCCTGTGAGACTCTAATCTCCACCAAATTATAAAAAACAAAAACCAGAAGTAGAGCTGTGGCTTGAGTGATAGAGCACCATCCTTGATCACAGAAACTCAGGGACAGTGCCTAGGCCCTGATTTCAAGCCTCAGGACCAGCACATGCACCAAAGGTAAAATGGTTGCTATTGAGCTAATTTTTTTGAGTGTAGACATGATACAGACAAATCGTTAGTATTAACCTACCATACTGAGAGAAAATAAGGCACCTATATACTTAAACTCGAGAACCAGCTTGATTTGTGTTCCTTTCAGAAGGTGGCTAAACTGAAGTTAGAAGACTAGTTTGTCTGACCTTTGTAGCTTTGATAAAGGCAACCTTGATTCATGATGCATGAGCTTGGGTCTTTGAAACCGATAAGAAATGTTTTGTTCATTAAACATGCAAACAAATTACTTTCTAAGGACTGAAATTTAAACTGACATTAAACTCCAAGAACATCTATATTTAATTATACATAAAGGCCAGAAAACAATTTGTAACCTTAAAATAGGAAAATTAAAAGAGAAGTCCCCCTATACAAATAATTTATTTCCTTACCAATGGTACCTTTTCATTTTGCCATCATTTGTCTGCATTAGACATGCCAGTTTCACCAATCTTTCCAGAAAAGCCTTGAACTTTGAACACTTTCCAGGAGGTTGATCTTATAGGACCAGGGAGTACTTCTAGCTTAGTACCCGAAGCAGACATATGCTTTGTGGACCATTTCACCATTTGCTATTTAGAGAGACAAGTGAGCAAACTCAGTGCACCTTTTCCAGCTGTGTGCCCTGCTTCCACCACAAAGGTACAGCACATTTGTGTAGGGCAGGAGGGGGGGAGTGTGACCACAAAGCCACATTCTGTGGAGTCACTACATGGCAAATGGCCCAAGGCACTGCTCTTCACTTCCCAGTTTTTACCTATCTGGGCTTTTCTTGAACTGTAGTTCTCTGTTTAGGAACCTGATTAAATCAATTGATTCCTGGCTTTTCAAAAATCTCTTTGGTGGGTTGCATGCTGCTTATCAAGATGTGCTAAAGAAACTGGTGCCAGGTTGAATTCTTTATCCTGATCAGAGCTGGCTTGATACAAAGATGTATATGGTAGAAGGGGGAGAATGGCCTCTTATTCTCATTTACTTTAGTAAACAGAAGAGCAACACAGACCAATTGTGCTTGCAGAGTAGAAAATGGAGGCACCACTGGGTATGGTCTCGGGTGGAATCTGTAGCTTAAGGTACTCTTTAGCATAGTTTTGAGCACAGAGGAACACTCCCACAAAAGCTAAGTGCTCATGTTATTTTTCTGGCAGCCAAAAGTAAGGGAAGAGACGCTCCCTCAAGAGGACCTTGATGTAACTCCAGCTTATTCTTCACTTGCAAATGCTTTATACTTGCCTTCTCTAAGTTTCCTGATCTCTAAAATGAGAAGGTTGAGTTCTATTACTTATTTCAAATGTAGTTCCTTGGAGTTCAGAGGAGGTACTTTCAAGTCTACCATACCCTCTCTCCTTCATCACCCAAAATCCCCAAGTCTTGGGTAAAACTTTACCATTCCTACCATATTCCTTATCGGTGATTCTCAAACTTTCAGTCCCAGAACTCTTTTATATTCTTAGAAATTATGGAAAACTCCAAAGAAATTTTGTTTATATGGGAGACAGCTAATGATAATGATTATTTTAGAATATAAAATGGAAAACCTCATAAACATGCATTAATTCATTTTTTTTAAAATGGCAGTATGCCTCTTAAATGGTATCATAAATAACATTTAATTCAGTTTTATTTACATAAAACGAGCTGCTTTTCATTGCCAATTGTGAATGGCATTGCTTTGTATTTTATAAATGTTTGTGATCTTGAGATCTTCATCAAAGATCCATGGGTTTTTATAGCAACTTCTGTATTTTATCTATTGTGGTAGGTTGTTTGGATTGAAGTTCAAGAAAAGAATTGAACTCCTCTAATTCTAGCTACTCAGGAAACTGAGTATCTGAGGATCGCGGTTCAATGCCAGCCCAGGCAGGAAAGTCCATGAGACTCTTAACTCTACCCACCAGAAAACCGCAAATGGTGCTGTGGCTGAAGTGGTAGATCATCAGCTTTGAGCAAAAAGCACTCAGGTACAGCACACAGGCCTTGAGTTCAAGCCCACTATGGCGGGGGGAGAGAGAGAGAAAGAGAAAGGGACAGAGGGAGAGGGAGAGAGGGAGAGAGAGAGAGAACTGAGCCATAATACAGAAAGGTACTTGGAAAGGATGACCTCAGAGATGTCCTTAATCATCCTAGTGGCCACCCAAATTGTGACTCCAATGAGAACTGCTGCTGTATATGAGTGGTACCCCTGGAGTGGTGCCCATTCTATGGGGGCGGTGAATAGAATCTTACCTCCTCTCTCTTGACCTCATCCACTACTCAAGTAAGAGGAGTCAGTTTTTTGTGTGTGTTTTATACAATGGACTTATTGAATGATGTTGTTGGTAAAGCGGAGTCTACTAAAAAAGGTTTGAAATCTCCCTAGTTCAGTGTCAGTTTATTACAGACCCAAGGATTTGGGAGCAGATCAGGACCATGGATGCTCCATCTCTAGCAGATTCTTGGGCTTTAAGAAGGGGGTTTAACTAGCCAGGTGCCAGTGGCTCACCCCTGTAATCCTAGCTACTCAGGAGGCTGAGATCTGAGGATCATGGTTCAAAGCCAGTCCAGGCAGAAAAGTCTGTGAGACTCTTATCTCCAATAAACAACTAGAAAACTGGAAATAGTGCTGGTTTTCAAGCGGTAGGGCTCTTGCCTTGAGCAGAAGAGTGCAGGGACAGCGCCCAAGCCCAGAGTTCAACCCAATGACCGACCAAAAAAAAAAAAAAAAAAGAAGGGGATTTTAGAATTGTGCCTCAGCTCCTCCTTGACAGCAAGTGGCATGTCATATTGACAATGACACTTTCAGTACCTGAAAATGGCATTGAATGACTTAAAAGATTTAATGTCACTGCAGAATAGAGCTGACCTATTGAGGGCATTATTTAGACTGTAGGGCAATGGATTGGTTCTGTATTTGTCGAGCTATCTGATCACTGAAGGAGAGAGACACGCTGTAAGGGCAAGTGTCAGTGATATACTTATGTTTCATCATCTGTAGAGCCGGGCATTCATCATTGCTTTTTATTTATTAGATTTATTTCAGACCTCTATTCTATGGGATAGAGGCCATCAGTGGTTGAATATTGTGGGATGGAAATGCCTTCAAAACTCACTGAAGCTTCTGCTAATTTCTTATGTAATAGACAGGGCCGTTCTGTTCTTGACCTTATTGCTATAATCATTCTTGATTTCCTGTCATTTTTCACCATAAAATTACCTCCTGGGTTCTGCTGGGCCTGGCTCTTATAGCCGAGGGGTAGGGGGAACATATATATATATATCATCCTCTGCTGTGAACCCTATGATGTGAGTGAGGAACAGTTCAACAGCAGTTCGGTGCAATCTTTGTGAGCATGCACAAAGGCACTCACAGAGATCTTGGGGGCAGGCTTTCCCATCCTCTACTGTCCTCATTTGCTTTGTTTAGCCCACTGGCTTAAGCATTAATTAAGGAGAACCAGACCCAAAGACCTAGCATTATGGTACATCATTTAGGCTAATTGGGTATCTTCAATTCAATGAAACACTTCTTAGGAGTTAAAAGTAACCCTAGGAGAAAGTAGAACCCTTAAACATTACTGGTGCAAATGAAAAGTGGTATAACTACTAAACAGCTTGGTAGTTCTCAAAATGTTGAAGTGAATACTCCCTTAAGGTGTCCAGTTACACTCTTATATATGTACCTAAGAGAAATGAATACATTTGTCCATATAGACACTTGTTCAGGAACCCTCAGAGAAGCATGAGTTATAATAGGGCAAAGTGGACAAAAGAAAAATGCATATTTGTGGATGAGTGGATGAACGGAGTGTCGTTTATCCATTCAATAGAGTATTGTTCAGATATAAATAGGATTGGAGTCCTGATACAGGTCATGACATGAATTAATCTCAGAAACCTTAGTGAAGTATAGTGAAATAATCCAGACTAAATGGGAGATACATATTTTATGATTTGATTTACATGAATAATATGCAATTGATATAGCTATAGAGACAGAAAACATATTTGTAATTACTAGATGAAGGGAGGGAGAAGACTGCTGGGTTAATGGCTGGCTTACTGGAGTGAATGCTTGCTGGTTATGCAGATTTGTTTTGGAGTAATGAAAATGTTTTCAAATAGAATACATTGCACAACATGTCACTGTACCACATTCTTTTGAATTACATACTTTTCCCTATTTTGTCAGTTGTGGGGCTTGAACTTGTGGCCTAGATGCTGCCTCTGAGCTTTTTTGCTCAAGGCCAGCATTCTACCACTTGAGCAACAGCACCAATTCCGGTTTTTGAGTGGTTAATTGGAGATAACAGTCTCATGGGGACTTTTCTAATTGAGCTGGCACTGAACCAGGATCCTCAGATCTCAGACTCCCAAGTAGCTAAGATTACAGGCATGAGCCACTGGTGCCTAAGTGAATTATATACTTTTAAATGATTCATTTGCTTCATTTTTCTTCAGTGTAAGTAGTTATTACTGGTGCATATTAAATTGTAAATAGTAAGAGGCTGGCTTTATCTTGACATTTTCTATATATGCATATAATGTACTTTGATCACATTACCCCTCTAAAATTTTTAAAAAAATTTTTTGGGGGGGTCCGGTTGTGGGGCCTGAACTCTGGGCCTGGGCGCTGTCCCTCAGCTCTTCACCTCAAGGCTAGCACTCTACCACTTGAGCCACAGCGTCACTTCCGGCTTTTTTTTTTCTTTTTGCTTATGTGGTGCTGAGGAATCAAACCCAGGGCCTCAGGCATGCAAGGCAAGCGCTCTACCACTGAGCCACCTTCCCAACTT
>NW_012267254.1:3514057-3538922 GCF_000151885.1 Dipodomys ordii
TCAGTAGATGAATGGATCAAGAAAATGTCTTATATATACACAATGGAATTCTATGCCTCCATCAGATAGAGTTCTTGATTATAGCCATTCTAACTGGAGTGAGGTGGTATCTCAATGCTGTTTTGATTTGCATTTCTTTTATGGCTAGGGAGGTTGAGCATTTCTTCATGTGTCTATTGGCCACTCTATTACTCTTTCTTATTCTCCTTGCACTGTCTTTCCCTTTTCCCTTCAACCCCATTAATTACTAGTCCTCCTTTCACTTTCACCATGTTGGGGATTGTTTTTATTTTGTCTGATTCCCCCCCCCCTAGATTTGAGAAAAAGAATAAAAACTGATCATCTCTCTCTGTGTGGGACTGACTTGTTTTCTTTAGTATGACGATCCCTGGTTCCCCCATTTTCTCATTATTTTCTTCTTAATAACTGAGTAAGTTCCCCTGTGCACATACAACACATTTTTAATCCACAGACTTGTTGATAGGCATCTAGAGTGATTGAATAATTTTGCTATCATGAATAATGCTAAAATAAATATGGATATGTGTATAGCAGCCTTTTTCCCTTTTGGATATACACCCATAAGTGGTATGGCTAGATCATATTGGAGTTCTACTTTTGAGGCCCTCCTTATTGATTTTCATAGTGGCTAGACTGATTTACTTTTCTCCCACATTCTAGCCAACATTTGTTGTTGTTTATTTTCTTGATGGCATCCATTTTGACTGAGGGGAGGTAGAATCTCAATGTAATTTTGATTGGGTTCCTGATACCTAAGCGTGTTGAACATTTCTTTGTGTAGCTATTGACATCTGCACTTCATTTGGAAAGTTTTCAGTTCATTTGCTGTTTCTTGATTTGATTATTCGGATTTTAGTGTTTAATCTGTTCACTTTTAATATAGTCTAGATATTAATCTCCCTTCAGGTGGTTAGCCAAGATTTTCTCCCATTTTGTAGGCTATCTCTTCACTCTGAGTTGCTTCTTTGTGTGCAGAAGCTTTTTAACTTGATATATTCCCCTTTGTTGATTCTTGCTCTTATATCCTGAGTTATTCAGTCCTACTCAGAAAGTTGTTGCCTGAGCCTGTACTTTGACGTCTTTCCTCTATGTTGTCCTCTAGTAGTTTCAGAGTTTCAGGTCAGATATAGAGATCTTTGATCCATAAAATGGTGCATTTTATGCTACGCGATTTTCATCTGAACTGAAAACAATGCAAAAAAACACCTGATTCCCTTGCTACTGCCCTTTCTTGGGCTGCTTACCTTAATTTATGTTACTTTAGGTTGTTATGGCATAGTATTTCAGGAATGCGAATGATGCCTGGTTTTGCATCTTAGTGTCTTGCCTGTCTCTTTATGGAAGGCAAGTGTCTTGCTGATACTCCAAGTTTCTAAACAGCATTGCTAGTACATAAGAGACAAGCAATAGATTTTTTATAAAAAGGAAGAACTGACTGACTGACTGAATGAATGAATGAAGAAACCTGTTCATTATATGATTTGTGCCACATAATGCTACTAAATGCTCAGGACAAATTTGTGCACTTAACCAGAGACTGAGGACAAGACCTGCTTAGATGTCTTTTACTTTTGGCATTTTGGAAGTATCTATACAATGGAACACTGTTTGGGCTACAAATAGGAATGAATGTCTGCTCTGATATGTTCTTAGAAACATGGTAAGTGGGAAGAGCCTGTCACAAATGACGATTACTATATGATTCACTTTATTTCAAATAAGCATAACAGCAAAATCTATGGAAGCAGAAAATAGACTAATGGTAGTCAGAGTCCAGGAGGAATTGCAGATACAGTAATAAAAGCTAAAATGTATGGGGTTTCTTTTGTACATGGTGAAAATATTCCAAAATCCATTGGAGTGATGCTTGTACATAGTAAATACAGTGCAAGACCACTAAATGCTACACTTTAAATAGATGCATTGTATGACATGTGAATTATACCTCAATAAAACTGTTACAATTTAGATATATGTCAGAAGAGTAACGAACACAGGTTGAATCAAAAAGAAGTGTTGGGGGGGGGAAGATTTCCACTTAAAATGGAAAATAACTGGTCCAGCTATACTCAAAGGGTTTGTAAAAAATAAAATCCCTTTTATATTAGACTTCCCTTATAGGAGTAGCTCCTACAAGAGTAAAATTCTTTGAGTTTCCAGATTATTACCCACCTGATAGAAAGCTGGGGGCAGAGTCACTTAAAGCTAGAGTGTGAAGGGCAAGTGTCAACTGTTGGGTAGTGGGAGATTGATTGGAATATATGTCCGTGGGAAGCCAGGATTTGATTTACAGAAGCTTAGCTGCCTGGTGCTTTCTGCCCGACTGTGATAGCCAGTGTACTTTAGTTTGGAGGCAAAGGAATGAGATAGCAACTGGATGAGAAGCTGCTTGTGCAATGAGATACCAGCAAGTCCAACTTCCAATAAACAGTTCCAAATGCTCTTCCTACACCTGGGGACCATGCCAACTACTTAGTTGCCTCTTAAAACACAAGGCACTGATCTGCCACTTACAAGATTACCAAATGGGATTGAGATGTGCCTCATTGAAGCCATAGTGGTGGAAACTTGCACTGATTAATGCTGGATGCAGCAAACAGTTGTATCCCTTGCTCTTTGCCTGAAGATCCTTGCTCAGCCTCTTGAGCTTCATCTCTACCTTCTCTGTTCCACTCATGCATCCTCAGCTCCAGTGGGGGCATTACAAAGTCCTTGGCAGTTATGAGGGAGTCTTCGTCTGATGGCTTCTTGTTTTCCTTGGCCTCAAGGCCAAAGGGAGTCCAAAGTATTTTAATAAAGCGGAAAATCCAGGTGCTGGTGGCTCACAACTGTGATCCTAGCTACTCAGGAGACTGAGATGGGTGGATGGAAGTAGAAAGTCTGTGAGACTCTTATCTCCAATAAAACACCAGAGTCAGAAATGGAGCTGTGGCTCAAGTGGCAGAGTGCTAGCCTTGAGCAAAAGAATCCCAGAGATAGCACTCAGGTCCTGTGTTCGTGCCCTAGAATTGGCACAAACAAAAAACTGATAATCCAGGTTGGATATGGACTGGCACATTAATGTGTATCCCATTACCATGATTGCCATAAATGAACAGGTAAAACTCACTTGTCACTTTGGAGGGACCTTTTTTTTTTCTATTTGGAAGATGGCTACCGAAAAATCATACAATCTTGTGTTGCTAGTGTTGAAAATCTCATAGCATTTGGTATCCAAAAAAGCCCAAAGCTCCATTCTTGCTCTGTATTATTCAACTGCATGTCCTAGGGCAAGGTGCTTCATCTCTCCGATGCATGATTTTCTAGCCTATAAAAGGAGAGAGGAAGGAGCAGTTTACAAGTTTTTGTTCTATTAAAACAACATGTCATGCCCAGGTCTCTACTCCTGGACCTCACTCAACTGGCTTTTTAATTTTTTATTGTGAAAATACTGTACAGAGGGGTTACAATTACATGGGCAAGGCAATGAGTACATTTCTTATCAAGCATTTTAGGCTCCTCCGTTTCCTCTTCCCATCCCTTCTCATCTTCCCCCCACCCCCTCGCCCCTGCCCAGCCAAAGTTGTAAAGTTCATTTTTCAACACAACGACTTGTATATCTCATTGTTGCAATGGGTCCGCCTGTATCCCTGTTTAAACGGTTTGTTTTTTCTTTTTCCCTCCACAAATAATACCAACATCAAATATAATGAAAGTATCTTTCTAGTATACATTGCTACATTTGTTTTCTTGGAAATGATGCTGGTACTTTGTGTGTGTGTGTGTGTGTGTGTGTGTGTGTGTGTGTGTGTGTATTTTTGTCACTTCTGAGGCTTGAAGTCAAGGCCGGGGTGCTGACTATGAGCTTAAGGCTATTGTTCTACCACTTGAGCCACAGCTCCACTTCTGGCTTTTTGGTGGGTAATAAGTAAGACTTTTTTTCCCCCAGGCTAGCTTTGAACTACGATACTCAGATCTAAGCTTCCTGAATAGCTAGGATTACAAGCATGAGCCACCAGCACCCAGCTAAAGATGCTGGTACTTTAAAGAGTAACCAAAAGTCATGAGGTCTAGGAGATAGTTTCTCTGTTTTGAGTCGTGTGACTCTGTACAGCTACCTTTATCCCTCAGATCCTAAATGCAGTTTGTTTTCTCTGGATACCTTCCAATTTTGACTTAAAACCTATGTAATTTCTCCCCCCCCCTTTCCTTTGAATATCTGGCCATGAGTAGACTATAAGTTCTGTCTGGAAAGTATTAATTCATTCCACAAACACTACAATTTGATAGTATTTACTTGCTTATTAAAGTTCAATTCACTCCTGAAAACTTTTTCGAGGGCTGTGTAACATCACTAGATGACTTAAAAAAATTTCATCCATATGATTGGAAAACAATTGAATTATCACCTGGGTGTGTGCCCTTAAACAAAACAACCTGAGCCAAGATCAAATTGTGAATGGCGTTGCTCACCATGCTGGAGGTTAGTACATAAACCTTACTATTCCTACCAGAACCTGCCTAGAAGCAACAAGCAAGCAAGGACCTTCTTCCCTCAAATAGACTCATATGTCCCTGAAAAACAAGTCAGGAACAAGGGCTGCAAAAGATAAAAAAAAAGCAACCATAAAAGAACTCACGGATTTTAAATTCTTCTTGCCCAGTAGCTCTCAACTTGCAAATACATTTTCCTATGCTCCTCTGTCACATTTTGTTTTCTGCCTAAATATGATTTTACTCTATGATGTATGAACAGTGAATCTTAACATTCTTTTCATTGGAAAAATCATGAGGAGTACCTGAGCCATATATTGCTTGAGCACAAACATTTTGGAAATAAGATGAGGGAGATCACTGGAGAGCCCTTTGCAAATAAATGTTTTCTTATTCACTAGCAAGCCAGTCAGTCCTCTGCATGTGTATTCTCTAAGCTCTTCAATGTCCCATGTCTCTACCAACTATGTCCTCCTTCTTCTCTGGCTTCCACCCTACCCACCCTATTTGGGGAGCAGGGGCAGGGGGAGAGCAGTTTGCCATTTTGGCATCATACGAGTACCCCCTAGTGCTGATCTAATTAAGAATCTGGAGATTGAAGGACTCTTGTCATGGAAAATGGGTTGGCTCTAGCAAGCTGAAAACATTTCTACAAAAATGTGTTCCATTTAAGGTTTGGGAAAGTAGTAAGAGGGATATTTTGTCATCAAATAAAGCAAAACACAACAAAATGGAGTGTGGAATGATTTAGAAAACATGACCTGCCTTCCCTTCCAAGAAGTAGTTTCATTCATGACACATGCTCCAATCTGAGCAAAATAAGGTATATACATAGAGTGAATCCAACAACTAAAAGCTAACAGTGATTTTCATAGGCTCCTTAGAGATCTCTAAACACAAACATCTGTATTTGCATGGTAAGTGGTTGTAGGTATGTGTTTCCTCAATTTGGCCACACAGATGCTTTTATCTCCATAGAAAGCAAAGAGATAAGAATCCTTTAGAAATTTTCTGGTTGTAATACAACTTCTTTTGTAATAGGTGCCTGAAACACATATCATTTACAATATAAATGTGTATGTTAGGAGCCATTTTGTCCCATTTTAATTCCAGGATTACAGAGCTTTGGGTCTATCACACAGTGCGGTTGACCTTGTATGTTTTATCTTCTACTTTGCAAGTTGCTTCAACTGCATTGAACCCCAAATATTTTATGCTGAAGCAAACCATGACAAGCCACCAACATAAGAGGTCATTGTTTTATTCACATTTTAACATGTGTCAAACACAGGGAATCAAAATTTTCCTAAAAAGCAATGGTTGGACCAAGGCTAAAAGAATCCATAAGATCATTCTCAGGAAATGCTCAACAAAATCATTAAGAGGATCAGACAATAGAGACATATGCAGCAATCTATTTTATACATTATGTCATCTACTTGAAACATATTTTGGTCTCTAATGAATTAAACCATGGTATCAACCAGATCATTTGGTCTTAAACTTCCTTTAAATTGGTCCCAAATAAAGAGTGAATGGAGATCTTCAGAAGACAGAATGTGCAAAAGTAAAGAAGAGATGGGGCTTGACACTATTATTATTATTATTATTATTAGTGTGTGTGTGTGTGTGTGTGTGTGTGTGTGTGTGTGTGTCCTGGACCTTGAACTAAGGGCCTAGGTGCTGTCTTGAGCTTTTGTATATAAGGCAAGGACCCTACCAGTTGGACCACAGCTCCACTTCTGGCTTTTTGAGTAGTTTATTAGAGATAAAGGTCTCATGGACTTTCCTGTCCAGGCTGGCTTTGAATCACAATCCTCAGATCTCAGCCTCCTGAGTAGCTAGGATTACAGGTGTGAGCCACCTGTTTCCTGCTTATTGCTTCATCCTTAGTGTCATGTGTTACTTGAAATTTCAAAACCAGGAGCCAAAATACTCAGTGTTTCTGCCCCAAGAATGCAAAATCTAGGGCAAGAATTATATGAAATTATACCTACATGACACTAATAGTCGTACTTGTAGCAAAGATTTAATGAGTACGTCCTATAAGACACAAACCAAGGACTTTAGAGGAATTGGCTTATTTCATCTGGATTAAAATTCTTTTTTATTTTTTATTATTCTATTTTTTATTTTTATTTATTTTTTATTGTGAAAATACTGTACAGAGGGGTTACAATTACATGGGCAAGATAATGAGTATATTTCTTATCAAGCATTGTAGCCTCCTCCTCTGGATTAAAATTCTAAACTCTTTGTTCAGCTACAAAAACCAAGTCTCAGTGAGCCTATCACTGTAAGGGGCAGAGTCTGGATTCAAATGTAGTCTTAGGATGTCAGCACCCAACCAATCTCATTGGCCACTACATTGTACTAATTATACTTCATTTTACTTTTATGCAACCCTGCAAGTATAGGAATCAACCTCATTTTACATGGAAGTAACCTGAGCCTCAATAGATAATGTGCTCAAGATCAAAGGCCTAAGTGAAGACACAAGGATAGGAACAGTCAATGTTCTCATATTTCAAATCTTGTGAGTTGTGCTCTGTGCTCTATTACCCTGATGGGGAAGCTCCTCTGGGCTAGAGCACACTTCCACTGAAAGCTGGGACCTACACCCTAGTGACTGCCTAAGACTGCACCAGGCTCCAAACTACCTTCTGTGTCTGCCTTTCTTCAGGCTTCCCATAGGACTATTTTTTCATTTGAAATTCCAGGATAAGCTGGCAGGCTATGTGTGCCAAGCACTTGAATACCCAAGGAACAGATAGTAGTTCATTTGAAGATGAAAACTGTGTGTAAATCTTCACCATAGTGACAGTACACCCTAGACATAAATCAAGTGGCAGCAGGTGGGCCTGGAGCCCGTAGAGAAAAGAAAGTGGGCCAGAAGATCAGCTCTCCTTCTGCAACAGTAAGGAATGGGGCTGCTCTTAGCTGTTCTAACTACCTATATTTCCTAGACAGCAACAAAGACATTTGAATTAAAGACAACATTCAGAAAGTTCCTGGTAAGAAGAGCAAATATAGAAGACGGAAAAAACGCAACGTAAGAATATGCTCATTCTAAAGATAAATAAAAGCCCATCTAATTACAGTGGGAAAGGAGAATCATTGCCTTGTTGAAGAGTTTTAGAGCTGGGGGCCCGTAGCTGACACCTGTAATCCTAGCTACTCAGGGGGCTGAGATCTGAGGATCACGACTCAAAGTCAGCCGGGGCAGGAAAGTCTGTGAGACTCTTATCTCCAATAAACCAGTCAGAAACCTGGAAGTGGCACTGTGGCTCAAGTGGTAGAGTGCTAGCATTGAGCAAAAGAAAATAAGAGACAGCACCCAGGCCTTAGTTCAAGCCCTAGGACTTCTGCTCTTCCTTCCCTAAAAATAAATGAAAGGAAGAAAGGAGGAAAGGAAGGAAGGAAGGAAGGAAGGAAGGAAGGAAGGAAGGAAGGAAGGAAGGAAGGAAGGAAGGAAGGAAGGAAGGAAGGAAGGAAGGAAGGAAGGAAAAGAAAGCGACGAGTAGATTTGGATCCTAGTCTTGGCTCTGTCACTATTGATGCCCTGTGATCTGCTCCAAGTTTCTGCCCTCTTAGTGTGTCAGGATCTAGAAAGGGTTGTTTGATTCTAATAGCCCCTAAAAGATCACTAGAAAATGCCTTCTGGCCCTCGGAATCTATGATAGATGCAACAAGAGTTTTGCCTATAGAGTTTTTTTGTTTAGAATAGCCAAATTGGATAGACATCTTGGAATAGAGGGCTAGCTAACTCCACACTGACAATAGAGGTTGTAAAGGAAGACCTTTCCAGCCCAGAGGGGCTCGTCTTCCCACACTGATCAGTCCAAACATAACCTCAGTGTCTTACCATGTTAAGCCCTTAGTAGAACCCCTCCAACTTGCCTATTACGTCTAAGTTAGTTCCCAATTTGTCTTGCTTGGTGAGCATAATATATCCAAATGCAATTCCTGGAGGAGCGAGTATGCTGTTGTCATCCTAATGTCAACAGGAAGGTACTGAAAACCAACTTGCCTACACATAGTGGGCTCCTGGATCCTTTAGAGAAATACAACATTGTATCGATCTATCTAGGTCTTGGTTTATAAGAATTTAGGCTATAGCTTATGGAAAAGTTTCTGACTGCATCAGATTTATTATTAAGTTATTAGTAAGGTTGTAGTTAATAGGGGACTTCGAAGTCATACCTAGTCCATCATTTCATTATGGAGACAATAGAAAGCCATTATTCCCCTCTTGGGAATAGGCAGGTACAGGTTTTCACCGCCAGTTAATGACCAAATCCTGAATAAGCACTTGTTTTTGACTTGTGTTACAGGCTTCTTTCTCTTTACCTCTCTGCACTTGTGTACAGTAGCTTTGTGATAATTAGGTTGTTATTTAGAGAAATGTACAGACTAGTTCTTATAAAAAATATTTCCCTGCTGGGTACCAGTGGCTCACATCCATAATTGTATCTCCTTAGGAGGCTGAGATATGAGGATTGAGGTTCAAAGTCAGCCTGGGCAGGAAAGTCTGTAAGACTCATCTCCAATTAACCACCAGAAAAGCAGAAGTGGTGCTCTGTCTCAAAGTGGTGCTAGCCTTGAGTAAAAAAGCTTGAGCAGTAAAGCTTAGGGACAGCACCCAGATCCTGAGTTCAATCCCCCCAACCAAAACCAAAACAACAATAACAACAAACATTACTTTCTGTCATAAGACTAGAGATTAAACCAGTAGAAGGTAATTTCTTTGCATCAAAAAGTCTCTGTATTCTTTTTTTTTTTTTTTGGGTCCAGTCGTGGGGCCTGAACTCTGGGCCTGGGCGCTGTCCCTCAGCTCTTCAGCTCAAGGCTAGCACTCTACCACTTGAGCCACAGCGCCACTTCTGGCTTTTTTCTTTTTGCTTATGTGGTGCTGAGGAATGGAACCCAGGGCCTCAGGCATGCAAGGCAAGCACTCTACCACTGAGCCACCTTCCCAACCCCAAGTCTCTGTATTCTTAAAATGCCCTTTCCTAAAGAATCAGATGGAGATCTTTGTCATTTTTCAGAAAGTACAAAGACAAGAAGATGGGACTGGGCCGGGCGCTGGTGGCTCACGCCTGTAATCCTAGCTACTCAGGAGGCTGAGATCTGAGGATCGCGGTTCAAAGCCAGCCCGGGCAGGAAAGACTGTGAGACTCCTATCCCCAATAAACCATCAGAAAACCAGAAATGGTGCTGTAGCTCAAGTGGTAGAGCGCTCACCTTGAGCTGAAGAGCTGAGGGACAGCGCCCAGGCCCAGAGTTCAAGCCCCACGACTGACCAAAAAAAAAAAAAAAAGAGGATGGGACTGAATGACCAAGCTTAGTGTCTTTGAGGAGGGGAAATATTGTGAAAAGAACAGTGAAATAAATTTAAAGGAGTTCACAGTTATGCCAAAGGCTGACGCTTAGGGGATTAAAAACAAATAATCTAAGAATAACAGAAAGACTGTTCTAGATTCCAATATTTTCAGTCCAACTCTGAGGAGCTCCTCATGGAGCATGTGTGATTTCTGGTAGACTTGGCATTGAACAGAAAAGAAAGGAAAATGTGTCTATATATGCACAATGGAATTCCACTCATCCATCAGAAAGAATGATATTACACCAATTGTAAGGAAATGGAAAGACTTGGAAAAAATTAAGTGAAGTAAGCCAGACCCAAAGAAACATTGGTTGCCTGGTTTCCCTCACTTGTCGTAATTAGAATGTGCCTATAAATCCTCATGTAAACACACTGGATGCTAAAAGACAAAAAAGTACTCTTGGACATTATAAATTATATAGGACTCTAGACATTCACACAGTGAGACCCAAGGAGGATATTCTTAGGATAGGATCACAAAGGCTCAATAGCTATGTGCATATGATCATATCAAATGATGTTTATTGAAATGACCTCCAAGAAATGGAAACAAGAAGTTTTTCTTTTTTCCCTTTGTTGCTTTTTGGGGTTTGTACCTTTTTTCTTGTTTGTAAGTTTATCTGTTTGCAGGGAGAGTAAGAAGGGAGCTGAAATGGGGGGACAAAAAGTAAACAAATGAAACAGTGATACTCACTAGGTACTTGATTGAAAATGAACTATACAACTTATAGAGGGGGTTGGGAGGGGAAAACTAGGAGAAAATGGGGGATAGGGTGACACTGTTCAAAAAGAAATGTACTCTTTACTTGACTCACATAATTGTCTTGCCTCTGTACATCACCTTTACAATAGCAATAAAAAAGTACACACATAGAGTAGTCAGAGTAAAACTCAGATGTTGGGTCATACCTTTCTACCCTACTAATAAATGTAGCTGCTTTCATTGTAGCCTTTTGTGTGCATGTGTTTTTGACCACTTGCTTTGATAGGCTAGTTCTGTTTCCAGACCGATAAGATGGCTCTGCAACAGAGGCTTTGACGTTGTATCTCTGCTTGCCATAGAGTTCCTATCATTTCAAACTATTTTCATATTTAGCCTTCTTCCCTAATAAAAGAAATAGGCTTACATAAAATTTACCACATCGTGAACTCAGGTAATCGTTACATGTAATGCTAGAGTCATCCTTTGAGACTTGACATCATTGGTCTGCTCATACAAGTTGTGAGCAGGTTTCTGCTCAATGTGGACTGTTTTCTCTTCTGATCTGGCAGCAACCATATTTTTGGTTAGGTGTGGTGAATATCATCCATCACCAGTGTGCGTTCTTTGTAGGTGGGAATATCATGCAGTGAGTAAATGAGTCTTTGGATTATATTACCCAATCTGTGTGGCTCCTGGGCTCATTTCATGGTCACAGAATACCTCTCAGGCTTGACAATAAGAGAAAAGCTAAGGCTAAGCATTATAACACTTCATAAGTACAAAGACAAGTAGCTTTTTTTGCCCTTTGCCAACAGCAAATGGGTTCTCCATTTGCCTTTACCAGTTTGAACAGTCTTTAATTGGAGTCATTGGAGATTTGAATGTCTTCCTATTCAGGACAACTCAATTTAGCCATCAGAATATAAAAGGTAGGGTTTCCTTTTGTTTTTAATTATATTTTTATTATCTTTAAATAGTTGTACATACGTGTGACCAGTCTACAAATCTACAAATAAGCACGATGTGTTCTTTTTTTGGTCAGTCGTGGGGCTTGAATTGAGGGACTGGATGCTGTTCCTGAACTCTTTTGCTCAAGGCTAGCACTCTCCCACTTTGACCCACAGTGCCACTCCTGATTTTCTGGTGGTTAAATGGAGATAAGAATCTCACAGTGACAAAAGCCAGGGCTGGCTTTGAACCGTGATTCTCAGATCTCAGGCCTCTGAGTTGCGAGGATTGCAGGCTAGAGCCACTGGTGCCCAGTGCACAATGCATGTTATGCACAATTTTCTTAGTAGGTTATGCATTGAATTTCATGATTGTATTCTCCATAATTTCTGTCTTCATTCATCTACTCCCTCCCCTGCGCCTCCTCCCAACATCTTTCAAATGCCAGTTTCTTGGTATTCATATTGCCGCACTGTGAGTTAATATTTCCAAGGATTTATATTTGAATTCTCCCCTGCTAGTACTGTATTTCGATTCATACATTTGTGAACCCTTGCATACAATCCCATATGTGTTTAGTTGTACATTTATAAATTAGAGTCCACATATGCAAGAAAACATATGTCGTTTGTCTCTCTGGATCTGACTTCACACAATTTTTTTCAGATCCATCCATCTCTTTGCAAAGATGTGTGTGTGTGTGTGTCTGTGTGTGTCTGTGTGTGTGTGTGTTTTACCACTTGTATTTATTGTATTCGACCTTCAAAGACTAAATGAAGAATGTAGCCTGAGCTACATAAGGAGGTGTGTTAGTATACAGACCAGGTTGAGGGTAGAAGGTCATTCTACTAAGGAAGGAAGATCAAAATCACTGGTATAGCAGCTATCCATGCAGTAGTTGGAGAGAGAGTAAGCAAAGCAATCTAGTAGCAGAAATCACAGGTGGAATAGGCCATTTGCTAGGCAGCTCTGAAACCATGGTAGGCAATGGCTTGCCAGAATATATTATCTGCCACAGATTTGTAATCAGACCCAAACAGTGTTGATGTGGGGTTTTGAGTCACCCTTCACACAGTCTGTGCATGAATCTGGCTTTTCCTAGGAGCATGTGGGTGTGGAGATCTCTACTGACAACTAGCCATCAGTAGCATCTCAGGCTTTTGGCAGATGAAAAACCTGCACAAGCTGAAAGAGAAATGGGGGGTAGGAGCAATTGTTCATCAATTAGATTTTTATGTTTGTCTCAAGCTTCCTTGATTAATTTCCTACTGTGAAGAGCCAGGCACTCTATATTTCAAATAAACAATGCTGTTTCCCTGGGCAGAATAACTTCAGCCACATTTCAATTTGGCCATTATTGTGTTGGCCATGTTCTCATTTTCTCATCCTTGCAGGAATGCTGGGCTCTCAGCTCTCTGAACTACTAGTGGCACGTGGTACTAAGAAAACGACTGGAGAGTGATATATTTTTAACAGACTTAGATTGAAAATGGAAGGCAATGCTAGTAGATAAATAAAGGCTATTGGAAGTGGGAGAGGTTTAGAAACTTCATGTCATACAGCTTCCTTGAGAGAATAAAGAGGAGAAATTTTCCAAGATCAAATGAATTATTGGTAAAATCAGGATTAGAAATCAGAGATATTGATTTCACACAAGGGCACCTGGGGTCTTATATCATCTCCCCCCCCCCCACCATAGCTCTTAATTTGGATCCTTAATATTAAAGTGAATTACTTTACTTTTATTTTTGAAGGCTTAGGCACTTTCCCTGGAGAATGTAAATACCATACATGTAAATACCATGTCATAGTGTTAGGGTGCTGGTAAAGATGAATTTCTAACTCCAGTTTGAAGACTCCCAATTCACCTCTAAATTCCCATTACTCTAGTGATGGGCGGGGTGGTCGTGCATGCTATCTTCCTTGCTGTATTCACATGGGGGGGCAGTAACTGCTATTTAAGAGGTTACTCACATATTCCTGAAGTTAGTGGAGAGGAAGTTCGCCTTTATTGTTTCTTCTCTAGCTGGGTCATGGGAATGATACCCAGGGCTCTTTTTGTTCACCTACTGCCATTGTTTTCCCCTGAGATGGCTTGCTGGGGCCTGTTGAATCCAATCTCAGCATGTCACCTGGGCCAGCTCTTAGAGAAAAACAACAGCAACCAATGAGAAAAAGTCTATTAGGATGTGGGAATACAGCATTACTGACACTGACACTGAGAGAGAAGTGTAAGTTAATGGGGCCCACTGAAAGAAAACCTGATTGACAGCCTTTTAGGGGGCCTTTTCACCCAGAGAAATCATGAATTTGTAAATGGCCTGTCTAATAAAAATAAAGAGTGAGAATTCTTTCTAAGACAGATGTTGAATCTGATGTTATGGGTATGTTCTCTATGTATATGCTATAACATAAATAAATGGGGAGATACTCTTTGCTAGAACTAATCATATACAATATATTTCTGCAACCTCATTCCAAGCAGATGGCCTACAAATCATTCCACAAGCTGGTAATGTCACAGTGGCAGAGATGGTTGTCTATCTTATTCACTGATGTAGCCATTGTACCTATAACAATGTTTGGCACATAATCGATCATAAATATTTTAGAATAATTAAAGGATCTTTTTAAAGGATTCTGAGAACCTTCCCAAAGGGAGAATGTGTGTGTATTTGTATATAACAGGTTCTTAAAAATTAATTCAATCAGCTGATGAGTCATATCTGAAATCCTAGCTGTTAAGGAGGCTGAGCTCTGAAGATTGTGACTTAAAGCCTGGCTGGGCAAGAAAGTCTCTGTGACTCTTACCTCTAATTAACCACCAAAAAACTCAGAAGTAGAGCTGTGGTTCAAGTGGTAGAGTGCTGGCTTTCAGCAAAGAAATCTCAAGGATAGCACCCAAACCCTAAATTCAAGCCCCTTCCCACCCCCCAAAAAAGTTTAAAAGCCTGGCCCCAGTGGCTCATGCCTGTAATCCTAGCTAATCAGTTAGATGAGATCTGAGGACAGCTGTTGAAAGCCAGTCCTGGTGGGAAAGTCCAAGAGACTCTTATCTCCAATAAATCACCAGAAAACCAGAAGTGACTCTATGACTCAAGTGGTAGAGCTCTCACCTTGGGCTGAAGAGCTCAGGGACAGCACCCAGGTCCAGAGTTCAAGCCCCATGAATGACCCCCCCCAAAAAAAAAACCCAAAGAAAACAAAAGTTTAAATGAATCAACATTCTTCTAATCGCCTTTCTTCTCCACCCAACCCCTTCTCTGGCCTGGCCTTCTGTTCACTTCCAATGACCATTCATCTTTGTGATTGGTGGGACTTGAATCATCATCATGGCTCATGATTGGATACTCCTCCTGGCCCTCTGCATTCCCAGGTAAGACAAAAAACTTCTAAAAGCCCTCTAAGCAAATTTCAATCAGCAGTTGGGACGTTTGCCTAGGTGGTTCAGTGGTAGAGTGTTTGCCTTGCATGCATGAGGCCCTGGGTTAGATTCCTCACCACCACATAAGCAGAAAAAGCCAGAAGTGGCTCAAGTAGAAGAGCACTAGCCTTGAGCTGAAGAGCTAAGGGACATCACCCAGGCCCAGAGTTCAGACCCCATGACTGAGAAAAAAAAATTAGAAATTAGAAAGATACTAATCTCAAGAGACAACAGTACCCTGATTAAAGTTATATTTAACCCAGTCCCAAAATAAATATATATAGTTACATTATGTGCAAACTAAAAATCATGGTTTTAGAAAGTGCTACATATTTGACTTTGCATGTTGCTGGTACTGAAAATCAACATATGGCTTAATATTTTATTTTTAAAAGTTTTTCTTGATGTTCTTTTTCTTGTTCTGGTGTTAGATCTTTGTTTTGTGTTGTATTTTACCCAAAGTCACATGTTTTAAAAAATTGCTGAGGCCAAGTGTGGTACAAATGTTCCTAGCTTCTGTGTAAGGAACTTAAGTCATGGGGTAGGTTAGTATATTCTAGATTATTTCTTCAGCTGGCTGGAGTGAAAGAGAACTCATTGGACCAATGAATGGTAAGTCAGCCCCATGAGTGTTACATTTTATCAGATGTGAAGTGAGGATTCACCAGGTTCCTAACAATTGAGTCTTAAAGACTGGCTCATTACCACATCAGGAAGTTATGATAAAAGACATTGCTTGTCAAATGATGACACATGAGCTCTGCTACTAACCAGGTTACTAAAAACACTCAACTTATCTCTGAAATTGGCATTCACATTGTAACAAAAGAAACATTTCTCCCCAGTTAAATACAAAGGCTCTATAACCTGCGTCCAGGCACAGAAATGTTGTAATGTCCCTTGTTTTGCTGCATCGAGAAACAAGACGCTAATGGAGCTCACAAGAACCATCAGATTAGCAACTAACCTGTGCATAACTTCACAGACTGTGCTGATAGCAGACACAGTAGAATTTGTGTCTTATGACCTCTTTTACATGCATCATGAGAAGAGCTAAGCTAGTTTATTTATTTATTTTTGAATGGAGATCCATGCTTCCTTTGATGGATGTCTTCTGTTTGAGTGGAAAGAGCTAGAGAGATGATTTATGTATCACTTGGTGTGTGTGCTTTGAATTTTCATCTTTTTGAAGAACATAAGCAAGGTCTAATCATTCTTTTCTTTTCCTTTTATTTGTTTCATATATGCTCATGTGTGAGGCATCTCTGCTAGTTTCTCTTCAGTCCTTTTATGTCATTGGTGCCACAGGATTGGACTTGGTTTGGGTTTAGGTTTTGTGGCTTTTTTGGTTGTTTAGATTGTCATCATTCTTTGTGTGTGTAAATGGAATTAACATGCGTGATCCAACTTCCCAGCCCATAGCCCTTTGGTGGACTGGCTTTTTCAGGTTTCCCTGCCCTTTTCTGCTTCATGATCTACAATTCTCCCCCTTAAATTTGCAGGAGCTTATAGAGAGAAAACTGGGAAAGCCAACCATGAGTTACTTTTCTTACATTTTGGAAAGCTGGACAATTATGATATCTAAGTGCAATTGGAAAAAATAATATTATTTCAACTCTTTTCTTGTCAAGCTCTTGCTAGCAATCGGTTTTACTGTTCCTTTTAACAGGTGGAAGATTTTTCAGATTCTAGATGCAGCAAGGTAAGTAAGAATAAATATTTTTTAGTTTAATGGAGCTCAAGATAGCATTAAAATAAGTAGACTTCACAGTATCTGTTAGGTTAATTTTAATACAAAGCATAGTTTACTTTTGATGTAGACATATTATTGACAGGATTCTTTCAATTTAAAATAGCAGCTAATGTCAGATATGTTGGTTGACCCAGTTTAGAAGTAGGATGAATGCCATGGCTAACACCCCAGGCAGTTTGACAGTAGGTCGTAGGCTGCTTTTTATCTCTTTGCTGAAATTGGTTAACTAGATCCCACCATTAGCAACGTTTTCTTCCATGTTCCCAACCATTCCTGCCTGTCCCCATGATGAATGGTGGTCTAAAGCATAGTTAGAAGTTGAGGCTGTTTTCCCTTATCTGTAATCCTAGCTTCTCAGGAAGCTGAGATCTGCGGATGATGGTTCAGTGCCAGTCCTGGCAAAAAAGACTATGAAACTCTTAGTCTTCAGTTAAATGTGCACATATGCACACAGGTGCCCTGTCTCCCTCTTCCTCCCTCTCTCCTTCCCTCCCTCCCTCCCCCTCCCCCCCACACATGGGTGCGCACGTGCGCAAGCACTCCTCCCTCAGAGATAGCATCAGGTCCTGAGTTCAAGCCCAAGGAGAGAAAAAGAGTGGTGGACACTAGTTGTGTTGTATTCTTTTTGGCCTGTCAGGCTTATTGGCTCCAGAAATATTTACCAGTACTTCTATTTTCTCTTCATACCCACTTGTACCTACCATGTGCTTTCTGGCCTTATGGCTTAGAGAGAATCAAGTTGATAACTTTAATATTCCCCTGGTTCTCGGGCTTGAATTCAAGACCTGGGATCTGTCCCTGAGCTTTTTGTGCTCTACCAGTTTGTGTTCCAGTTCCAGTTTTAGTTTTCTGGTGGTTAATTGAAGATGACTTTTATGGACTTTCTTTCCTAGGCTGGTTTTGAACTACAATCCTCTAATCTCATCCTCCTGCATAGCTAAGATTACAGGCATGAGCCACCAGAACCTGGCTGAAATGCACTAGTTTTTAAGATATTCATTTTAGCTTTCAGTAACTGAAGTTTCATATTCTCATTAGGGCCTGGGTAGATTTACTTAATAGCTGAGAATAGTAAATTCTGTATTTAACGTTTTAGTCAGATTGCAATTCATTGACAGATTCCATAGATTTCATGTGTTTTGGTGGCATGAATACTAGGTTCTGGTACTATGTAGTGGGGTGACTTTGAGCATGTCTCATGACTACACTGAACCTTGATTCCTTTATGTACAAAATAAAATGAAGTGAATGACCATTAATAGAGTAGCCAATCGTACATGTACTTTAGTGTCTGATTGATTTTATGACAGACATTTTGAGAAGGCTTTCTTTCTTTTTTCCCCCCTATGAAATGTACTACAGGATAGCTTAGCAACATCTCTGTATAGGAGTTGTATTCTATAACAAAACAAATCCTGAAATACTCTTAATTTCTGTTATGATGCTGATCATTTGTACCAGAGCAAAATGTCTGTTCTCAGTAAGGAATAAGAGAAGAGTACAGATGGTGAGGTGGGGAAAAATGGCTTTCGTAGATATTGATGGAACTATTTTTTTTAATTCGGATAGACTGACTGATATCTGAAAAGTATTTGCAAGGCTAGCATATTTTTTCAACTGCTGGTAAAATAATAGAGCAACAATTCATTTGGTAATCCCTATGGTATCTGCAGTTTCACAAATGTACAAGATTATGATTATCTTTGTCTCCTAATTAACAATTTACATAAGTACTAGCTGTTATTTAGTTGTTGGAATGGATTTTTATCATTCAGAGGAAGAAAGGAACAATCAGCAGAAACCATTGCAAAAGCCTAGTATTATTGCTATGCACAGGCACAATTAACAGCGAGACTAATTGCTTCAGACTAGAACCTCATTTATTTTTCCATAGATAGTAAAGACATTAATTGCCAGAATTTTTATCACTCTCTGTCTCTCTCTCTTTTTACTGCTGGTAAAACTGTATCATGTTTGGTCTACAATTGGTTGTAAGCAAATTATTCGCATGGATTTTCAAAGTACCACTTTGTGATGGAGTTTCCAAGCTTCTGTTTAAGTTAACAATCAATATTTACAATATTTTAATGTCAACCACTTCTGCTGCTGCATTTACATCCTACTTCCTGCTTTATATCTTCTAAAATATTGGCATTAAGCTTGAATGCAAGAATCATAGAAAGTCAGGCTAGAAGAAGATTTTAAGATCACCCTGCCAAATTCCCTTATTTTTCAGATGAGCCTGATTGTCAGTAATTTGAATTTCACTAACAACCACCAAATCAATAATGCCACACTTCTAAAAAAATAAAAAACCAAGAACTTTCAAATCATTAGAAACTATTGTAACATAATGCATTTGGAAACTATTGTAGTAAATATTTTTCCAAACAGATGGGTTAGAATTCTTAATTCTTTTAAATATGTGTTTTTGGAATTTACTTAAATATTGCCAGAATGATGATGATGGTGGTAGTGGTCGTATGTGTGTGTGTGTGTGTGTGTGTGTGTGTGTGTATTATTAAAGGAGATGTTTTTCCTGATAATAGAAGCCACTCAACCCTTTCCCTTATGCATAGATTGCCTAACTAATGTGAACATTGTGGTGTATTACTTCAGTAGGCCTTTCAGATGCAGAAAGACATCACATCCTATCCTGGCATTATCTCTTTGTAACTGTAACACCTTGAGCAATTTATTTAACCTCTGTTGGCTTCAATTTGTTGTCTCCGATATAAAATGTAGCTACTTTATAGACTTGTGAGAATTCAAGTGAAATGATGTTCATTAAGTGTTCAGTACTACTCCTAACCCACCATAAAGACTCAATAAAAATTCATTATGTTGCACACCCAGTGCCAGCTTTATTCTACACAAATATTTAATCTTATGTGGCTTGGAGTACCTGCATATACAGCACAAGACTAGCATGAGGAATCCCAGACTGCTCACTCAAAGGTTATCACTGGTCACTATTTTTCCAATTCCAATGATTACCTCTCTAGTCTCCATTTTCTGGACCTTTTTGGAGATTTTGGTATTTTAGCACATCTTCTCATGCTTAAGATTGTTCCTCACTTATATTAGGTGTTTTAGGTCCTTTGTTGGGATCTTTTACACACACACACACACACACAAACAGAGTTTCTCGCTCCTCCTGTTTTAGGTCCTTTGTTGGGATCTTTTACATACACACACACACACACACACACACACAGAGTTTCTCGCTCCTCCTTACTCCTTTAAATAGAGCAATTCCCTAGGTCCTGTCATTGATCTGCTTCTTTTCTCTTGCTCTGATGTCTCCCTGGGTAATTTCATCTCCTCACATAGCTTTGCCTTTAACCTCTACACTAATGATTCCCAAATTGACCCTGCCAATCCTTCATACACTCTGGAGCTTCAGGCTAACTCCAGTTTCCAATTGCTTGCTGAGAATCTCCAGGGCAGGATATCCTAGGAGGCTGAAAGTGTAGTCTGGCTTTTGTCATCCCCTCAGGAATGCAGATGGAAGAATCTAGCTTCAGCAGGAGTGAGACCTGAAAAAACAAGGAACAAGTACAGAACATTAGCGTGAGGAGAAATAAAAGTAGCTTAAGTTAGAAGTGGTTCAAAATGGACTTTTCACTGAAAGCATAGCATTCAAACTAAATTTCTGTTATTACAAAGTGAAAGTTTAAATGGCAGTAGGAACTTTAAAAGTTATTTGGAGCTTTATTTTATGGAGAAGTGAGCAGCTTTCCCAATGGAAATTGAATTCATTCTTTAGGTACTACATGATGGTTGTGTTTGGAGGGAATGTTAATTAAAATCATGTTTCTTGGGAAACTTAGGGTTGATGCTGTTTCTGTGTTTTGTTAAATGAATATCCCAATGGGATGGATGATGTATCATCTTGAAAGATGAGTGTGTGTGGATTTTGAAAGCATATGTCCACATAGATGCATATTTACATACTGGATCTGGTTTGCCTGAGATTTTGAGTACCTGCAAAATAATCAAGAAAATTGGTTTTGTTTCCATTCATTCTTCAAATATTTACTGACTATGCCAAGCTTTCTGTGAATGAATGAGACTGTGAAAATAGAACATGTAAGATCACTTCCCTGAAATGCATAATACATTTTTCTTTACTCATATGCAGGTATATCGAGAGTTTAATTTGGTCTAGAAAATATCTGCCTGTGACGAATAGTCCAATGAATGACTATGCCTTTGCTGACAATCTTAATAACCAAAAAGGAACTTAAGAAAAATAAAGCAGGGCTAAAGTGGGGAAAGAAAGTGCATAAATTTGAAATTAGTAATTGATTACTTCCTTTCAATTTAGTAAATATTGAATTGCTTTGGGTTTTGCATTTCAAGCTTGGCTCTTTAGTGCTTCAGGCCAGATTAAGAATGATTATGTCTAACCCTAAAACTTAATTAGAGCCAAGGGATAGACAAATCTTGGCTAATGCATGTACTGTCATTGGGGAGACTTACTTGTAAATGAGCCTTTCCTATGGAAATTACAGGCTCAGGGATGATATCTTTAGCAGACAACAATATCCTTTTTGCAGAAGAGTGGGCTCACCTATTTTTCTGAATAAAAGTATAATCATTTATGGTGGATCCCCTATCATATGAGATACCTAAAAAAACACACACACACCTTATATTCCAAATAGAAATGGCTTACTGCGTTTTGCTTTCCAGCTTTCCCCTTAGAAATCCAACATGGTTGTTTGCTTACAAACCTTAATTGCAAATCTTCTTGTTCTCACTGTCAGCTTCAGTGTCTTATGAACACTCTCACATCCCAAGGGTCCCAAATTGCTCTGTGAAGCCTGGAGATTTGCCTGGACACATGCCATGGAACTCTTGCTGTGGTTGTTGTGATTAGGGAGATTATGCTCCCATCCCATTCCAATATGGTAGCACTTTCTTTCTTTCTTTTTTTTATTGTAAAGGTGATGTATAGAAGGGTTACAGTTACAAAAGTCAGGTAATGAATTCTTTCCTTCCTTCCTTCCTTCTTTCCTTCCTTCCTTCCTTCTTTCCTTCCTTCCTTCCTTCTTCTTTCCTTCTTTCCTTCCTTCCTTCTTTCTTTTTCTTTCTTTCTCTCTCTCTTTCTTTTCTTCCTTTCTTCCTTTCTTTCTTTTCTTTCTCTCTTTCTCTCCTTCCTTCCTCCCTCCCTCCCTCCCCCTCCTCTCTTTCTTTCTTTCTTTCTTTCTTTCTTTCTTTCTTTCTTTCTTTCTTTCTTTCTTTCTTTCTTTCTTTCTTCTTTCTTTCTTTCTTTCTTTCTTTCTTTCTTTCTTTCTTTCTTTCTTTCTTTCTTTCTTTCTTTCTTCATAATGGGGCTTGAACTCTGGGCTTGGGTGCTGTCCCTGAGCTCTTTAGCTCAAAGTGAGTGCTCTACCACTTGAGCCACAGCACCACTTCCAGTTTTCTGGTGGTTAATTGGAGATAAGAGTCTCATGGACATCCCTGCCCAGGCTGGCTTTGAACCACAATCCTCAGATCTGAACCTCCTGAGTAGCTAGGATTACAGGCAGGAGCCACCAGTGCCCAGCTCGGTAGCACTTTCTTTATGCCACAAAACTCTCACTATTACGGTGCATATATTGATTGGTACTATCACTTTCTTTTGGGAAATAAGTTAGAGACATTAATGAGTTAGACACAGGCTTATTCACACTGGAAGACAGACAGACAGACAGACAGATAGATAGATATAGATATTCACTCCTTGAATTTAGAATCTTGCATGACTTATTTCTCACAGTTTCCATTGTCACAGTCCAACCATTTTTTTAAATCTTAGATTTATTCGTTGATCGTGTAATTGTTGAACATTGTCTATGTCATAGGCCTCTTCCAAGCATGAAGAGTAATTAAGGAATGTGTGTCCATGTAGGTATTTGTAAGCATACAACTAAATGAGGAAGACTGACTGAGAGTGAGAAGTGTTATGAAGGAAATAAATCAAATTGGATTAGGAACATACATTCCCCAGCAGTTCATTCAGTACCAATTGTAGTTTTCCTGCTTCTGGCCATGCTCAATTCTGAAGCATAGTCTCTATGGTTGCTTGTCAAAAAAAATTCTATTCCATTTTTTTCCCAGTATAAACTTTAGAATTAAGCAGGTTCTCTCCCTTTGCCATTGTGGGACATAAATCAGCCTGCTAATTTCTTAGGAATATGTGACTTGATTACTTAGAACATTTTATTTACTCAGACTACCTTTTGAAATAAAAGTAAGTATTGAAAATTAGTGAGCACTTGGCTTTGACTATTTATGTATGGCAAAGAGCCCTGGAATGAGTGTTGGTAATCCTGATTCCCTGGCATAATTTTTCTGGGGGTGGGGGTGGGGCAGGACAGTTTTGGATTTGAACTTAGAGACTTGAGATCTCTCAGTTTGTGTGCTTACTCTCCTGATACTTTATCACTTGCAGCCGTCCCATCAGGCTAGCTTTTAACTGGTTATTTTCAAGGTAGATTCTCTTGACTTTTTCATATGGGTTAACTTTTAACCATAATTCTCTAGATCTCAATCTTCTGAGTAGCTAGGATTACAGGTAGGAGCCATTCATACCTAGACCATGTAGTCTTAACTACTACAAATGAACCATGTGACCTTACACACTACTTCCCCTTTCTAAGCCCATTTCTTTATTAATAAAACTAATGTTCAAAGTATAGGATCTCTAAGGTTCTTTCTAGCTCAAAAGTGGTACAATTAGTTGTCTTCAGAGACATATGCCAAAATCTCTTCCCAACATTCTGTTTTATTTTGTAAAAGTGAATTTATTTTGTAAAGTGAATATGGAAAAGCAATTTCCTTGTGTATCAGCACTGCTTAGATTAAACATACATTTGCCGGCCAATGCCAGCTTTACAATTCTTGTAAATGTCACAAAAAGTTAAAACATTGCTTCTTATTTTAACCTCTGCCAGCTAGGACAACAATACACAACAAAGGCAATTGCCAACTTCTTAAATGTGAATATTTGAAACTCCACTAGCTTTTCAGCTTGCACATAGGGAATCTTCAAAAAGAACCAACGCCAATAAAATGAAGCAAGGCATATCTGAGTGGGTTTCAAAGTAACACTGTACATATAGTATTCGTGCTACAAATATTGGTGCCAAGAAAAGCATGTTAACTCTAAGAAGGATACTCAGGATTTTCTGGACATCATTTTGTATTGAACATAGAGCCTTAAACTAAAGACACAAGTGAGCCAGTCTTTGAACTCAAGCTTTAAATTATGGAAGAAAAAGAAAAGGAGTCAGTTGAAATGAAGAAAGAAAGAATGGTTTGTGGCTATAGATCAGGTAGCCACACTTAAAATTATATATTATCTCTTGATGTTATTATTATTATTATTATTATCGTCATCATCATCATTATCATCACTGTGTTGAAAATAAGACCCAGGGACCTAAACATGCTAAGTAAGTGCAGTATTCACTCTTAACCATACCATAGCTTATTCTCCAACAAAAGATTCATATGTCTTTTCCTGTGAATATTTGTAGCCTATTTTTGTTTTATTTTGTTTTTGTTTTTTGCTTTTTTTTTTTTAAGTCATGGGGCTTGAACTCAGGGCCTGGACACTGTCCCTGAGCTCATTTGCTCACAACAAGCATTTTACCACTTGGAGCCACAGCCCCACTTCTTGTTTTTTCTGGTGGTTTATTCGAGATAAGAGTTTCACTGACTTTCCTGCCTGGGCTGTCTTTGAACTGTGATCTTCAGATCTCAGCCTCTTGAGTTGCTAGGATTACAGGCGTGAGCCTCCAGTGCCCAGCTCCTAGCCTATCCTAGCCATGTAGAATAGTGTTTTTTCCCTTAAAAAATTTATCTCAATGTTTGCATGTCTATGATGGTTTTCCATTATTATGGTCATACTGTCCCATCCAAGGAATTCACAATGAACTATATATTCATAGGAGATTATTTGTACATAATATGGAGAGCATAATATGGAGTTATAAATTCCTAAATAATTTTTTTTGGGTCCGGTCATGGGGCCAGAACTCTGGGCCTGGGCGCTGTCCCTCAGCTCTTTAGCTCAAGGCTAGCGCTCTACCACTTGAGCCACAGTGCCACTTCCGGCTTTTTTTCTTTTTGCTTATGTGGTGCTGAGGAATCGAACCCAGGGCC
>NW_012267254.1:3539464-3632753 GCF_000151885.1 Dipodomys ordii
TCCTTTCCATCTTCCTTCCCTCCCTCCCTTCCTGCTCCCCTGTCTTTCTTCGCCTCTTTCTCTTTCTTCCCTAGTTCTTGTACTTGCAGCCTGGGTACTGTGCTTTAGCTTTTTCAGTCAAGTCTAGCTCTGGGCTACTTGAGTCACAGCCCCACTTCCAGCTTTTTGCCCTTTAATTGGAGATACACGTCTCACAGACTTTTCTGCCTGGACTGACTTCAAATCAAGAGCCTCAGATTTCAGTCTTCTGAATAACTAGGTGTAAGCTACTGGTGCCTGGCTTGAAAACCTTTTGACTTTTCTAATTTGGTTGCTGGGTATGGTAGAAACCATCTACAAATGGTATTTGCTGCCTCATTAGTCTTTCTTCTTGTGTCTTCTATAATATCTGGTGCCTGCTTGCTACAAACCGCAGTTTAACTTCTCTTCTCTGGGTGATCTTGTTCATTTTTCCAAGATTGCTCATGTACAGTAGAGGAATGTCAGAGACATAGTAAACTGACATATGTGGGCATTTAAATAGCCTTTACTGTTCATTTCTATATTAGAATGTAAATGCCCGCGAGACTATATGACGAGTCTGTGCAGCCTTTCTCACCTTTTTTTCCTTTGAACTGGTTTGACAATGTCATAGATGATGCACAATGCAAAAGAAAGTGTTTTTTTAAAAACCCATTAGAGCTTATTTGCATGGCTAGGACTAAAAGGTACAGAGGAAAAATGAACATTGTGCATTGCTTTAGGCAGAAGCCAGTTCCCCACTCACAAAAGTGTGCTGGAGAAAGTGGCCAATGTGATATTCTTCTGCTTGAATAATCTTTTTGGACTAATTAGTGAGAATTAGCTTCTAGTTACATAAGAAACAGAGTGGGTTTTCTGAAATTCACAAAGGGTAAAATAAACTGAAAGGATCTAAAAAAAAACCCTAATTAGTTGTAATTATAAAGGTTGGCATCTTCTGAGAAAATGAAATCGGATAGGAGGGATCAGAGCTGAAGCTTGTCTCAAAACCACACAATGGCGTATTATTGAAGAGCCCTGTGATTTAATACTCATTGCTCATGAAATCTTATGGAAAGCCATCCAGCAGGAGAATTCGATAAGCTTAATTTATTCCTCTCTATGTGAGCAGCTTCAGTGTCTCTTTTATAATGCTTGTGAAATATTTGTAAATAAAATAATACTCCAGGTTGATTTTCAATTCAGCCTAGATGAGCTATGGCAGAGCATGAATGTACGCATATTGCATTACTAATCCAAGTGTAATGTAAAAGCAAGATGAATTGGGAGATGATCCTGCATCTCAGCCTTTTGGCCAATAGCACTCTGAAACACAGGATATTTGATTTCCCTTTGTCTTAGATATATTTGCTGTTTGGGCAATGGGTAGTTTTATTCAGTAATTTTCATATATCTCACTCATAGGTGAGTTGATATTGAGTCATTTTCAGAGTGAGGAGAAACAATTGAGTCCTCCATAGATTTGGGGAAAACAGAAAAGACCTGTATAACTTGGTGGTTAACTAGTACAGTGAATGCAGTTTTTCTACACACTGATTAATTCATTTTCTCATTAGGAATATATGCATTGAGCATGTACAACAACACAGCACTGTTTTTAGCATTGCGAATACGACAAGGAAAGTTATATTTTAGTGGTAGAGGTAGTTACAAATAACCTAAAGGAAACAAGTCAATGCCTAGATTGTTGGGAGTGTTATGGAAGATACATGAAAATGCTTGATAGTGAATATCTCACACAGTACAAACTATCCTTCATGGCTGGATTAGAATTTTAGAGAAAACAAAATGGCCTATAATCAACGTATGTTACATGTATGTATGGAAATGTCATGCTAAAGCCCCATGCTGTGTACACCTTACTATATCCGAATAAAACTTGATAGATCTAAGCTAATGTCAGAAACACAGTGAAAAATCAAATTATCTGTAATTACCATAACATTTTGGAGTATGTATAAAAATGTATACTATGATAATAAATGATAAACATTTTTAAGATTTTTTTTTTGGGTCCGGTCGTGGGGCCTGAACTCTGGGCCTGGGTGCTGTCCCTCAGCTCTTCAGCTCAAGGCTAGTGCTCTAACCACTTGAGCCACAGCGCCACTTCCAGCTTTTTTTTTTCTTTTTGCTTATGTGGTGCTAAGGAATCGAACCCAGGGCCTCGAGCATGCAAGGCAAGTGCTCTACCACTGAGCCACCTTCCCAGCCCTTTTTAAGATTTTTTAAGGCAGTACTGGAATTTGAACTCAAGGCATTGTGCTTGCTAGACAACCCTCAGAGCCACATTATCAGCCCCTTTCCAAGTTCTAATTGTAATAGAAAGGCTCAAATAATGTTGTCCTTTCAGAACCCTTCCTATCTCCAATTCTGTTTGACTCATGTTATTATTGGAAAATATGCTTTAACTGTGGTGTTTCTATATAAAGTGAAAACATGAAATTTATACCAGCCTATAATTTAGTCCTTTCATTTCATTAGTTCAAATAAAGTGAAATGTAATTTATGGTATTTTGCATGGAAGAAATCTGTAGAGGTACTCTGATGAGGTATAATCAATTCGATTCAAAGAAAAGCCAAAGTATTATAAGCAAGAATATTAAGTTGATCCAGGTGTCTGTGGCTCACACTTAGAATTCTAGCTGTTCAGGAAGCTGAGATATGAGCATGCAAAGCCAGGCCAAGTAGTAAAATCTATGAGACTCTTATCTCCAATTAGACACCAAAAAGTTGAGAATAAAGCATTGGCTTAAATGGTAGAGGGCCAGCATTGAGCACACACAAAAAAGCTAACAGTCAGTGCCTATGCTCTGAGTTCACTCATGAAGCAGAGAGAGAGAGAGAGAGAGAGAGAGAGAGAAAACAAAGTACAAACAATCTCAAGATGGAGGTAAATAGGTAGGAAAACGGAAAACATTTTGCTATTTCATCCTAGTTTCTATCACTTACCTTCAGTTATTCCATTTGTTCTAGAACTGTCTTCAGTAAAAAGAGAGCTAATAAAGATGGTTTTGTAAAATGGGAAGAAGCCAATGATAGGGATTTAGCTACATCTTTTGTGTGATGTGAGCTCCTTTATTTAAGAAGTATTGCTTAGATCCGTGAGTACTTATTTGAGCTGCTTCTCAGCTCTAGTTCTAGTTGTAATTGTAGCTGAACCCAAAGCTAAATTCATTATCTGTTGGCCATTTGCTACTAAATAGGCACTGGAGTGAGGATTAAGATAGTCTTGTCTTCTGGGAGCTTAAAGTCTAAAACAGACAACAACCTGGAGAGAATATCCATCACACATAATACCCTCATTTCCTTTCTCACATAAATTCAAAGAAAACAAAAAGTGGCGAATTATATCCTACAGGATTGGCAAAATCTCTGAGAGAATATTCTGTGTCTTTTTGTGAGTTTTTTTTCATACTGGTGTAGTACTCTGCATCTAATATGCAATAGATGGCCGTTTTGTTTTTGAAAGTGAGGAAGGAAGAGTAAGCAATATTCTTTTTCTTCTCTGCTTTCTTACTATCGGCAAGTTACACTGGAAGGTATGGATTAAATTTAAATTGGATTCTTGATTTGCCATGGGGAAATATATGCAGTATTTCAAATACTCTAAGGTCAGGATCAACGGAGAGTAGAAGAACTATCATAAAAATTAAATTTAGAAACTAGCCCTGAGATATTTCCTAATAATTCCAGAGGTGATAGTAACATATGTGGAGTATTAAATGTGCTCAGAATGACCTCCTTAACATAAGGACTTATTATGAAAATATGGCCAAATCTTGGTGTTAACATGATATACAGTACTATAATCAGGGTATACAAAGTATTTATAAGGATGAGATAGATCATTGATAAAAATATGGTGAGGGCTGGGAAGGTGGTTCAGTGGTGGAGTGCGTTAAGCACTCCATGAGGCCTTGGTTGATTCCTCAGCACCACATAAGCAGAAAAAAGCTGGAAGTGGCGCTGTAGCTCAAGTGGTAGGGCACTAACGTTGAGCTGAAGAGCTGAAGGACAGTGCCCAGGCCCAAAGTTCAACCCCATGACTGACCAAAAAAAAGAAAGAAAGAAAGAAAATATGGTGAAAAGCATATATGTCAGACAAAAATGCATTTCTCATTGCTCATCTGTGAGATACCAAAGGAAAATGAAAGATCTGAATAGCACTTGGCAGAAAATGGAGTGAAAATATAAAGAATACTATAGATCTAGGTTAAAGGATAAGGATTCCATTGCTTAGGAAAATGAGAATGGGTATGGGAGGCTAAGCCAAGGGTAAAAGAGCAACAACTGAAAATCAGCCAATCTACATCACATTTCAATTCTGCCATTAAATTGGTCAATTTATTTATCTTGGAGCCTCTATTTCTCTATCTGAAAAAGAAAGAGTTTACTAGAAGGTGATTGTATAGAATTTGCCAACTGCCTTATTACTTCTTGAGGATACTAAGTAAAGGAGAATATGATTTGATAGGAAATATACACAGACAGGTATGCAGACAAAGTCAAAGAATCTTTGTACACTGTGTAAATTTAATCAAAATAGGACAAGCCCCAAACCATGGTGTGCCAGTGGACCATGAGAACAACCATATCACCCAAATCATCTTTTTTGTTGTTTTTGGTGGTGGTGGTGGTCATGGGGCTTGATCTCTAGGCCTGGGCGCTATCCCTCAGCTCAAGGCTAGTGCTCTACCACTTGAGCCACAGTGCCACTTCTGGTTTTCTGAGTGGTTTATTGGAGATTAGAGTCTCATGGACTTTCCTTCCAGGGCTGGCTTTGAACCGAGATCCTCAGATCTCAGCCTCCTGAGTAGCTAGGATTACAGGCGTGAGCCACCGGTGCCCAGCCCAAATCACCTTTTACGTGATTGCCATAGTGAACTGAGCAATTGGCAGCATTCTATTGCGAGCGCTGGCCCTCATTTCTGGAAGCCAGTAGGTAAGTACTTCTGACTGGCTTGAATGATTCTCCTTCCTCCCTAAACTCAGAATCAAAGGTGTGCAAGGATCTGTAAATGACCTGTGATGTTCAACTGGCAGAACTCACAGATATCAGGCTTTGTATACAAACCTATTACCCTGACATCCCGCAACATATCTCCCATTGAAGAGCAAAAAGTACTGTGCTGACCTGAGGAGAAAACTTGGTGAGCTATCATGTTTACTCATGCAGATTTTGTCTGGACACCTGTCCGTGAAGGTCTGTGGATAATTTTGAACATATTGAGTCCCCCCAGGCTTTCACAGTTTAGTACTTTTAAACTTGTGTGAGGATCCTCATTTCCAGAGTCATGGATCTGATGAGAATAATTAGTAATTGGCAGGCTTCCAGCTAGAGAATGACTTCAGTAAGAATTCAGTGGACACCCCAAGAGAGGCACAGCAATGAGGCTTTACGTATCGGTGTGGATGCCTGGTTTATTTCACTTTAATTTGAATTTGCAAGAAATAAAATCCTGTGATTTCATGGCTTTGATTACTTACCATAGTACCCCAAAGGAATAGCCCAAGAGTTTAGCTCGGACGGTTGCTAAGTCCCCAACTACAAGAAGTTGATTCCATATTGGCTTTTCAAGAAACTCCTGTGGCATCTAAGGTGCCATTTTGAATCCAGATTTTTACATTCCCATGCAAATACAAGTTAGGAGAGTATGTGAGAAGCACCTTTGTTCAAAATATAGACAAGAAGGAGGAAGAGGAGGAGGAAGAGGAAACCATGCTACTCCATCTGACATGGTACCAGCATGGGAGTATTACTCTACCAAATAGCTACTGATGTTCTTTTAGTTTCATGGATTCTACTTGGAGAAAATGCAGAAAAGTGAGTCTTGGTTTCCCCACACATCTCCAGCATGACTTTGTCCCTGCACTACAGACTCCTATTAGCCAACATCCCAGTCCTCAGCTTTACTTCCCAGTTCCATTGGTTTCTCCAAGTTTACCTGCCCCCAAACAAACTCTTGACTCCCCTTTCTCCAGAACTTGTAGATCTCCTACTCTTTCCCATCTCAGGATGTGGCAACTCTGGCCTTCAAGTCACTGAGGTGAAAATCTTCAGGGTCCTTTTCACACTTCTTTTTGTCTTCTAGGCCCAGTCGAAACCATTAGCACTTTCTGTCCACTCTGCATTCATTACAGGTTCTGATGACCTCTCCCCACCATCACCTCGGTGACCATTCTAGCAGAGGTTTCTGTATGCCTCTTGGCTGGTCTACTATTGGCCCTCTACAGTCTTTCACCCACCCAATTATGGCAATGATGAGCCTTCAAATTAAATGTCAGTTCTTAGCTTGTTGTGCTACTGTTCCACACTCTATGTCGGCTCTCCATGTTATTCAAAATATAACACTCCAGGGCCTTTCAGTCTGTTCCTCTTCCCTCTCTGATTTTATATTATTCTTCTCCATACTTAGTCCCCTGTAATCATAGCAATCTCCTTGCTTGATTAAAAATAACCAGGCCTGTTGCCACCTCGGGGCCTTTGTAGTTGCTTCTCTTTCTATGTGGAAAGCTCTTTGGCAGAATATCCTTACATTTATTTAGGTTTTTCTTGAGATACCTTAGCAAGAGGATTGGCAAGGAGCCCCATTCCTCAAAAGATCTCTGCAGGGAATCAGCAGGAAGTCACTGAGGACCTCAAAAGGGATGCAGCAATCAGGAGGTAAAGAGCAAGCAGATTGCTTTTCTAACCAACGTTCCGTATGTTTGGTACTAATGTCTCATTTCTTCTTACATCTCCAGCATTCTTCATCATACTTGATACCCCCTGGGCACTTGGTCAATGTTTATAGAGTGAGGGTAGAACTTTTGTTTATTATTTTGTCTTTATTTTTGTCAGTTGGCCATGGGGCTTGAAATCAGGGCCTCAGCACTGTCCCTGAGCTTTTTCTGCTCAAGGTTATGCTCTACCACTTGGACCCACAGCTTCTGGTTTTCTAGTGGTTAATTAGAGATAAGAGTCTCATAGACTTACCCGCCCAGGCTGGCTTTGAACCACAATCCTCAGATCTTGGCCTTCTGAATAGCTAGGATTACAGCCGTGAATTACTGGCACCCAGAAAACTTGTATTTTTAAACAATTGATTAAACACATTGCACTGCTGAAAGGTTGTGCTTGCTGTCCCAGTGTGTGTTCCAGGGAATATGCTTGAAAAATAAGGTGTGTCTTCAGTGTAGAGACAATTCCCCTAGTACTGATGCATGACAGAATGTTAAGCATTTGATTGAGTGGTTTTTAATGTACACAGGTAAACGAGATAAGAACATTCAGTCTTTCCTGCTCTATTCACTACATCAGTCCCCTTTGTTTATAATACTGGAAGGATTACTTAACTTCAAAAGCTATCCATGGAATCAATTAAAAATCTTAATGATTTTAGGAAAAGATGTTTGACAGGTAATTCAGTTTGTTAGCACTCACTGGTACTCATTAAAAAAATAATTTTCATTGGGTTTACCCTCATCTCCTTTATCTTCAAGTTCTCTTTTCTTCCAGGTCCTGAGGCTTGAACTCAGGGCCTGGGCACTGTTTCTGGGCTTTTTTTACACAAGACTAGCAGTCTACCATTTGAGCCATACTTCCAATTTCAGCTTTTTCTGGTTAATTGGTCATGAGAGTGTCACAGACTTTTCTACACAGGTTGGCTTTGAACCATGATCCTGAGATCTCAGCCTCCTGAGTAGCTAGGATTACAGGTGTGAGCCATGGGTACCCAGCTATCTCTTCTCTTTTATTTACTTGTGTGTTGTAGTTTGAAACTCCAGAAAATCGTGCTTCCTCTCATATACTACTCCATGTCTCAGGATTGGCCCCCCAAAATAATTTCCTATCTACCAGCTACAGAAAGTTGTCCTTCCCTGAATTACTTTATTGTTCAGCCTTTTGGCTGCAGCAGTAAATCTTCCCTTCCTTAATTTCCCTTTCCCTTATCCTTTCCCTTTCCATCTGAGAATTGCGTGAAGATCATTTCAGCAGCATGGGCCCCTATGCTAATTGCCAAGATGACTTGTCTGTACTTGGCACCCATTTCCACCATGGTTCTCCAACCGCCTCTGCTTGCAAATGTCAGTCATAGATTCCTAGGCTGTATTTCCTGAATGAGATCCCAATGTGGTATTCTATTATCTGAGTCAGTTCCCCTTACCATGACGTGGATTGTGTTTATCATGTGTCCTTTCCCTATATAGAGGTAAACATATTACAAGTGTCCCTAGGAAGCAGATGCCATTCTGTCACGAGTACAGTCAGTCATACTTCTTCAAAAATATTTATCTGGGCTATAAATATAGTACGCACTTAAATATTGTGTATCATCTAGACTCACTGTCCAAATACTTGCTAAAATGCTCTTTGGCTTGGGTGTAAGGAGGGGGAGCAAATGCAAAGATCAAAACTGGCCCACATTCCTTCAGAAAGCCCACAGTTCACAGAACACAAAAATACAGATAGATCTTCTGCTTTAATGCAATGTAATCAGACTCTATCAAAGTAGAGGCTATGGTAGGAAATCATGTTGCCTGAGGCTGTAGAGAAGACTAACACTGGAAAAGTAAACTTTTCCTAATAGAATGAACAAATTTGTAGAAGCCCAGAGGCAAGGACGAGCATGGAAGAACTGAGAAAAGTGCTGGTCTGGCGTGTAGACGAAGTGTAAGAGCCAGGGGCTGGTGGCTCACACCTGTAATGCTAGCTACTCAGGAGGGTGAGATCTGAGGATGGAGTTTCAAAGCTAGCCCATGCAGGGAAGACTGGGAGACTTTATCTCCAATTAAGTACCCTCCCTAAAAAGAAGCTAGCTGTTGAGCTGTGTCTCAAGTGGTTGAGCAATAGCCTTGAACACACAAGTGCCCGAGGTCCTAATTTCAAGTCCCAAGAGGCACTTACACAGGCGTGCTCATATGTGTGCCTGTGTGTGTGTGCGTGTGTGTGCACACGCACACACACACTAAAATAGTAAGGCTAAGGCAAGAGTAACAATGCTCGATAGGAAATGTAGTCATTACCTTGCTCATGTAACTGTATCCCCCCTGTACAATATCTTTACAATAAAAATATGTATTTAAAAAAAATTAAAAAATTGAAAGTTAAAAAAAATAGTAAGGTTAGGTTCCATCATGTAAGATCTAAGGACCAGTGAACATCTGATTTGTTATGCACTAATAAACAATCTAGTATAATCAAACAGGAGAGAGATGAAGTGGCTGGGTTTTTTTAAAATTATTTTTTAATTTGTATTTTTTTAGAGATACTACTGGCTACATTGGGGAGCAGAGAAGGGAGAGGTTGCTGCTTTGATAGTACTCTCCCTATCACTCCCCTCGCTGACCACACCAAAGAAACAACTTAGTGGAAATGGGAGGCAGGGTGAAGATGAAGTGCAATCACATCACTTGTTCTCATGGTTGCTACACTAAACAGGGCAGATGAGAGCTCCTTGTTCCTGGGCAAAGGCCCTCAGTAGGAGACTGTTTGTAATCACGTCTAAAATTACTTCATTATTGGAACCAGTGTTTGATCTGTGATTAACAACTGGATGAAGAAATCAAGTAATCAACCACTGAAATTGTAACCACAAATTGTTCTATAAACAACTAGCTTCCCCCGACTCCCCTATTCCAAGCAACAAACTTGAAAACAGATGCTTTTTCTGTTGTTTTTTGCCCCCATGGGTTTTAGCCAGTGCTTTTAAGCTTTGCACAAGTCAGAGAGCAATGCCTGCAGCTACAATAACCTCCCCCACCCCGCACCCCTTCCCCAAATCTGTATTACTCATGGTATACTTTGTCAGACTAAGGATGCCTTGGGTATGTTGGAGCTTTTTTAAAAAAATGCAACTTATTAAGATTTGGCTCATGCAGGTGAAGAAGTTTACTTTGAAGCGAACTGAGGAGAAACTGCCTGGTGATCAAGATGAACAAGATGAGAAACCCCTTTGGGGATTGGTGCCTTCTGAATGATTTGTTCGAAGTAACTTTTGTTAAGGCATTCAAAAGCTAGCACCTACCGAGGTGTGTATTTCTTTAGAAAACCCTTGAGGTATATTGACTTTTCTTGGCTGGGACATACTTTCCCCTCCACATGTGTAATAGCCATAAATTCTACGTATTGTCTAACTTTCACTATGTAAAAGACTGAACTGCAACTAAGCAATAAGGTCATCAGTGCAATGCAAGTGTAACTACAACCTAACTTGCCCTCTGATGCCTATGGACAACCAAACAGAGGCAGCCTAGAATGTTTCCTTGTTAATCCTATTTGTGAAGTTAAGAGGTAGGGCCTACTAGCCTCCCCATCCCACCCCCAAGAATCCTTATCTTCTTTAAGGATCTGATTAGACTTTTCATTATACATAGGAAGCAAGAGAGCTCACTGAAGCCAGCCTCTTTCCCCTTTATTCTAGGCTACACAACAGCAGAAGCTGTTTTTCCTTAGTAGATGATGCCAGATTTCACCTGCCCCTTGGGAAAGATTTCTATATGCCATTCGTAACACTGCCTCTTGTACTCCCTGTCCCTTCCCCCATCCCTCTCCCCCAATTACTTACTCAAGTTTGATGTTTGAAATGTAACTACTGGGGTTGTACTGTCCTGGGTGGCTATCAAGGCTACGACTCTACCTCTTTAGCCCTGCTTGGGCTGGCTTCGAACAGTGACCCTCAGAGCTCAGCTTCTTGAGTAGCTAGGATTACAGGTGTGAGCCACTAGTGCCTGGCTTGTTCAATTTCCTTGCTTGTCACTGGTGCTCTGCCATTTCAGCCACACCCTCAGCCCTACGTTTTGCTGGGTTTTTGTGGGGTTTTTATTTTTTTAATTCAAGTATATGTATAAAGAGGTTTAAATTTTGCTTGTTATTTTGGAAGTTGAATTTCTTATTCTTTTTTTGGCTAGGCTGGTTTCAAGCCTCCATTCTCCAAATCTCAACCTCACGAGTCATAGGATTATAGGCATGAACACCAGTGCTGGGCTATGAATAATTCCTTTTTTGAAAAGAGAACTAAGGAAGATTTTATGTTGTTTTTTTAAAACCATCTCCTAAAGGACTTGTGGATAAATACATTAAAATATTCTTAATAAGAAATAAAAGAACCTTAGAGTTGGAATGGATGTAAGGAGCAATAGCACAGAAATAAATGGAAGACTGTAGGTCAGGAATAAATGCTGATCATGGAATTCTTGAATCCTAAAAGCAACAAATAGAAAAGGTGGTTACTCAAAAAATAGTAGAAGGTAAAGGAAACAGACCAAGAGGAAGGGAAGAAAAAGGGGGAGACTAAGCAAGAAACTTCTGTATGAGAAACTAAGAATCTTTTTTTCCCCTCACACTTATGCATTCTGGCATAAACAGCTAATATTTCAATATAAAGTTCCCAAGTCTTCCACATATTTACTTGTTTCCTTTTAGAATTCAGTACCTTGAGGATATGAAGGTCCTTGTCTCCACCCCCCACCCCATCTCTCCCCTCCACTCCTGCCCCTTCCATTTCTTACTATATAAGTTGCCAACTTAAGGTTTTATATCAAAGGTCACCAAGTTATATCCCTGGTCCAAATCTATATGGACTAACAGCTAAGAATCCTTTTTATATTTTCCAATGAGGAAATACTTAAAAACCCTGTTCTGTGACACTTCAAAATGATCTGAAATGCTAGTATAATAAGTGTCTGTCAATAATATTTCATTGGAACACAGCCATGCATTAATTCACATGTTGTCAGTGGCTGGTTTTGTGCTACAGCAACAGAATCTACTAATTTGAAAACATTTACTATCTGATCCTTCATAGAAAACTTGTTTTCTCTCCAGCTTTCTATTGCCGTAGCTCTGTGATTGGGAAGGGTTAAAGAACTTTCTGTGGGGCCCAGCTCTTAAGCAGATGCAGACACTAGGAAAGTCCCGTGTCTGAAGTTTAACTCAATTCAATGGCTTGCACTTTTAACCACCGTACTTTTAGAATCAAGTTAGAAACGCACAATCTTAGGCTTAGAGTCTAACTATAAATTACCTTCTACAGAGGTATATCAAATGTTTACATTTTCTAAAACGTAATATTAAGTTTCTTAGTCATTCCCAATGGGATTAAGGGGAAATTTTATCATTTGCCCTTTGCAAAAATCTGCTTCACATAACCAGAAGCAAGCAATTTGGGGTCTGTAGGCTGTTTGAGGACACATTTTGAATCGATTACTTGTAGTTAAAGCCTAAGTGGTTAAGTCAGCAATTTGACTTTTAAAAAAAAAAACCTGTAAAATGAGAGATGTAGAAATGACAACAACAAAGAGTAGTAGAGAGGAGTGCATTTGATGCAAGTATATTGTATTATAAGTATATACAGAACAATCACAATGAATATATGCTAAAAAGAAATTAAAATTTGTAGGTCCTGATTTCTGGAAGTTTTACAGCAATAGATTTGCCATTTAGTAAGTTGTGGGAACAGATAATTATTTATGCCAATTTCTGGTTGCTTCCTCAGGCATTTTGACATCTCTTTCTACATTGTACCAAATCAAAACTGGGCTTTCCAAGGGCATGGCTGAATTTAATCAGGAATTTCAATGCTCATCTAAAGCTTCACTCCAGATCTCATCACTAAGGATGAAGGATAGTTGATCCTGTTTTGGGATAGACACCTGGGAGATAGATAAAGGGATGAGAATGAGCGCTGGAAGGTCAGGCAGGACCCATTTTGCACATTAAGACACGGAACCTGTACTCATGTCTCTTGCATTTTAAAGAAATATTTTTGCATTGATTAGCTGTCATGGAAGCCCATGCATTTTAGGCACTTTTCTATTTTCTGCTTGTTTATGGAGCACTTGTCTTAGGCACAGCTTAGATCTGAGAGAAAAAGATGAATTCTATGCCTGGCTGAGAGGACCAAGGGCCTTTCAGCTTCAGATTTCTATCACTGCCTCTTTGAATTAGATTACTTTAATGAGTACTATACTTTGTAATTTGCCCCGTCGTTTCTTGTATTTTGAATCAATAGTTTCATATGATTATGACCTTACATTTCCATTATGCTTTCTTTTGGAGATCTTGCAGTTATTTATGCCTTGCCACGGCTCTCTCCTTTTGGTTCTTGTAGAGTCTAAGCAGAAAGGTTTTCCTCTGGCCCATCCTCTAGCTTTTCTGCTCTGATAAAATCATCAGTACTGATAAGTCAGGTTGCTAGACTGAAGATTTGTATGAGGATTATCAGAAATGTCACCCCATGGGCAATTTATAGGCAATACAGCTTTCAACATGGCTTCTTGTAGGCCCCCTGATTTAAATTCCAAATGTTTTCCCTGAATAGTCTAGAAAGTATCACTTCTCTGATAACCTTGAATGATTTCTAGTCAGCCATTCCTTATCCCAAAGGAGTTTCACTTATGATGAAATTCATTCAGAGAAGTATTGATCTGTCAGTCATCACATCCCATTGATTCTCCCCTCCCCCAAGAGCTGAAAGGGTGTCCTTCATGGGGGCTGGAATATTCATATGGCCTCTAGATACAATTGTTCATTCACTAAAGGCCTTCACTAAACCAAGCAACACTACAAGTGAAAGGGGCTGCTGCTTTAACACAGCAGGACCTGGATATGAGTTTCCTGGTTCTTTTTTATCACCTCACTTTTTTCCATGAGAGCATGGGAGCATCCACTGACACCCATCTGAACCCTTCCCTTCCACTGATGCTAAGTTCTCCAAGAGATCTGTTCTCAACCACTAACTTCTTATGACTCAGAGAAAGATAGAGAATGTGGAGAGAATGCATCCAGTCCACAGCGTGAAGTAGTCCAAGATGGGCAGAGAAGGAGAAGCCCTGAAGAAAAGAAGCAACGCAGGACTTCCCTTTCCTTTTTACATGCTCCTCCAAGCCTCTTGCCTGCTAGAAAGACACTTTATGACTTGAGCCACGCCTCCCAGTCCATGCTTACTTTTAATTATTTGGGGGGAGGGGAGGGAGGCCCTCATGGTTTTTGCCTATAGGCAGCCTTGAACATCCTTCTTCCAATGGCCAAGTATGTAGTTGGGGACCACAGATAGGCATCACACCCAATTTATTGATTCAAATTCGATCTTGCTAACTTTTTGACCAGGTTGGTTTTGAACTATCATCTTCCTGAGCTCTGCTTCCAAAGTACCTAGGATTAGAGGTATAAGGCACCCAATTCAAACATCAGAGGGGATTTTTGCATATATCTATACAGGAGGCATAAAGTCAGACTCAGTTTATTTCCCATGAACTGGGCTTTACTGAGCAAGTAACCAGGCTTACTTCAGTGTCCTAGCTTCTTGTATCACTAACATTTTACCCGTAGCAGATGGTAAGTGGCTTGTTATTGAAATACAGTGATTTATTCTTGAGAAGTTATACTATGAGCCCTATACCACCGAAGTATAAAGCCCATTTATCAAATTTTAATTACAAAATATTAATGTTATACTCCGTCACTTCCTGTGTGTCAGCAGCATGACTCTGTGAGGTCAAGTGTGAAGATCACAACATTTAATCTCATGGCTTCTTTCTGAGAAATGATACATAGCAATCAACTGGCAGACTAGTGTGATGGCTTAGAAGAAGAACCCCAGTTTTCCAAGTCTCCATATGGCACTCCTCCTGACAATCTGGCTGAAATCAGGAGCTAGCATCATACACGGTTGCTATTTACAAAAGTCTAATTAATACCTCTCACTTCCTCATGAGATAGTTTCCCCTCATCCCCACCCCCATAGATGAGCAGAGCCAAGCAAGTGACGTCAGAAAGCCACAGTGAATTATTGGGCTTGTGTCAACTCAAGCAGGGATGAAAAATCACCCCTGCGAACTTAATCCAGGAGTAATCAAAAGACCAAAATTTTAATTAGTAGAGGTAGTGATTTACATTTGTGTTCAAGATCCTAAGACTCCACTTTTTTTTTCAAACTTCTGCATTTTCCTTGTTGTTGTCTGACCCTATTTAGGATAGTTAGTATGCTATTAAATAACTATATTTAATGAATCTTTGAAGATACTATTGTGTGAATCCATCTCCATACCTGTCAACAGAACTCATTCAATTAAAATAAGTCAGGGAAAGATCGTATACACAACTGAGCATGGGGAGGAATTTCCACTTGGTACCTGGTTCTTTCACCTATCTATCTCTACTGTGAAAGCTCATGAAACTTATCCAGGACAATTGACATAATGATTTATCATTATCATAGTCAATGGGAGAATGATGCAAAAGTGCTCAGTGAATAGAAAATATAATGGATATATGTTTTAACAAACATTGCAGAAGTGATCAATTGAAATGGGTGCTGATGTCTTCAACATGCATACCTTTCCATGTTGCTTTCATTGGTGAATACACTTGATAGCTATAGCATTTTCTTTTGACTCTTCTCATTTGGGAGATATCATAGTCCTTTTATCCTTTTATGTATGGTTGTGGTTGTCTGTGTGTGTGTGTGTGTGTGTGTGTGTGTGTGTGTGAGCATGTGCGCATGTGCTGATACTGGGGCTTGAATGCAGGGCATCATGTTCTTTTTTTTCTGCTCAAGCCTGACCCTGTACCACTTGAGCCACATTTCTGCTTCCTTGGAAGGTGGATTGGATGGGTAAGGTCAGTCAAATGTCATCAGAAGGCAATTAGGAAATGCTAATTGAACAATCAAGTTGAGTCCTTTCAACTTTGAGTAGATATATCTACTCAGATATCACTAATGAATGATATTTCTCACATGTCTCATAACTGCCTGTGAAGATGTTTACCAGGCAAGAACTCTGAAAGTGTTGTAAATGTCACCAGTGGCCTTGAACTCTGAAACAGCCTTTTCGATGACCAATTTTGAAATGACCAGCATGCACTGCATGTAATATGGGAATTCGCGGGCTTGCTAAAGATAAGTTTCAAGACTCTGTCACAATGCCTACATCATCTTTTCCTTTTCCAAAGAACTCCAAGCATGGTTCTCCTTCCAGCAGTCTGCATGTAGTTAGCATCTAAATTTACAAAGATCTGATTAATACCTCTTACTTACTAATGAGTTACTCCTCTTAACTCCATAGACAAGTAGGGCCAAGAACATGGTGTCAGAATTCTCTAAGTGAATTATTGAGCTTGTGATAACGTGGGCTAGAATGAAAAATCACTCCTGTATATTTAATCCAGGAGCAATTAAAGAGTCAAAGAATTAATTAATGTGGGTTTTAATTTGCCAAGGTCTGGAAGAGGGAGCCTGTTTGTTTTGGGTGCCCTATTACATGTCTTCTTTGATTACAGGTCAATGTGCCTTTGGGGAAAGATAACTGTTGTCTGACACTATTCCTTGGTAATCCATGGGCCAGAAAGAGAAATGAGGCCTCTGACTCTGCAAAGTATAACCATTTGTTGAATTTGTCCTTCAGGCCAATGCCAGGCCCTAAAGGATGGCTGCTTGAGCAACTGATAGGAGGCAAGGGAACAGAACTGTAGATAATAATAGGCACAGGATTGTGAGAAAATTGATGCTATGCTTGGTAAGAGAATAATGCCTCCAGGAGTCCTGAACAAAAGATTAGGGAGAAGCCCAAAGAAAAATATGAGTATGCCTCCCTTCAGCTCTTGAATGAATCTCCATACATCTCAAAAGGATGGATGTAGCAGATAGAGTCACTGATATAGGGCCAGTGTCCCCATACATATGCTATGTGTGCTTGTGGGGTCTCAGGTTCCCTCAACACAAGATGCTGTCCAGTTAGCAAGTATTTGGAGGAGCCGTTAGTCTAAGGCTCATGTTTCAATACATGCTTCTCCATAGAGTATTTTCTCCTTTTCCACAGAGTCAGGTTAGATGTCTAGAAACACTGCCCCTGTGCGATATTATCTTAGATTTGCTGCCCTGGCTTACCTTGTTAAAATGCTATTCTCTGTGGCTATCAAAAGCTAAACATGGTTGAATTTTACTGAATAGGAATTATACCCCAATCAACTTGACTTTTAAAAAAATGTCTTCATAGATAGTGAGAAAGACAGACAGTGATTGTATATAATGAGGTCTGAGTCAAGGATTTTGAGAATGAGAAAGTCATTCTGTCCCTTTGGAGATTCATACCCCATTTTGGTTTCTGGAATGCTAATGCTGAATTGTAGTCCCATAAGCCGTAGACAAGCTAGGTGTGTCAAAGGTAGCTTTAATAAAAATGTTCTGGGGATATAGTGTCTTGTACACCTCAAGACACTGTGTTGAAACCGAACTTTACAACTTGGTGGGGGAGGGAGGAGCTGGCGAGGTGGGAAGGGAAGGGATGGTAGGGAAAAAACAAACGGGGAGGTACCAATGCTCAATAGGAAATGTACTCAATACCTTACTCGTAACTGTCACCCCTCTGTACAGCATTTTTAAAATAAAAATATATACTAAAAAATGTTCTAGGGAAAGCATAATTCCCAAGAAAAAGATGTCACAAAACCCAGAATTCTATGTCTCCCAAGCTAAACATTAAATAGCCTTTTATTACTTATTTTGTTTGTCCCCAAGCCACAAAGAATTGTTAATATCCCTTTCATGCAATTGGTTGGGTATATCTCCTCATAATTCTAAGAATGAAATGCCATCTTGTTTTCCTTGAAGTACCAATTCTGTCTTTCCTGGGTAGAATCTTCCATGCTACTTTCTGTTTTGTTTTGTTTTGTTTTTGGTCATGGGACTTGAACCCGGGACCGGGGCACTGTCCCAAGGCTAAAGTTCTACCACTTTGAACCACAGAGCCATTTCCAGTTTTCTGGTGGTTCGTTGGTGATTAAGGGTCTCATAGCTTTTCCTTCCTGGGCTGGCTTTGCCCTGTGATACTCTGATGTCAGCTTCCTGAGTAGCTAGGATTATAGGGGTGAGCCACCAATGCCCAGCTTAGGGACCTCTTCTTAGAGATGCAATTTGAAGGATTGCTCTACTTCATCTGACAGAAGTTTTTAAGCGCAAGTGAGGTCTCTTAAACCTTTTGTTTCTTCATTACTATAGTTTTTACCTCTCCATTTCTACATTTTCTCTAAGCAAAGAAGTGTCCCCACTTACAGCAAAAACATGTTTGAAGTCCTCGCCCTAGATAAATAAAAACCTGATTTGTTTAGTTTATTAAATAAGAAGCTGAATGTCTCAGACTAGGGACAAACACAGGACTACTTCAAAGCCTACAATCTAGATCACAAACAGCAGAGATGATATCACAAATCTCAGAAAGAATTAATCCTTCCCAAGGATTAATCAGAACAAGTTGATATTGGCATGATTATATACCAGAGTCGAGATTTTGTTGTTGTTGTTGTTTGGAAACCAAGTTGAGGGCATTAGTGCAATTTCTGTTTCTGCCCATAAGAGGAACCAAACAGAATAATCAAAAGTAGATCAGTTGTTTCTTACAGAAATCATAATCATATTTGCATAAACATTAGTATACTTAGTAGTATACTAATGTTTGAGTTCTTCAACAATTTTGTGTTATATTGACCTTTGTTACAATAAAAAAGGCCAGACCCCCCCAAAATGTATCTAAAACCCAGAATCATGGGTTTGTTTGGCACAGACTCTTCCTTTAGCATACTTCAGATTGTCCTTGCCAGGAATTGATGAGAACAGGCTATATATGATCAAGAGACTTCTTGCCTATCCAGTGCTCTTGGTGTGATAAATGCCAGAATGAATGATGAAATGCCTCAACAAATCAGGAAGAAAAGTGCCCTAGGAGAAAGCAACATGTGGAACAATGGGAGACTTGTGACACAAAACTCTTCTATAATCAGCAATGAGTAATGATTGGAATATTCATGCCCTCTGATCTCATTTCCCTATTGGCTAGCTTGAGTCTCTGTTTTCTTCTCAAGCCTGTCCTGAACCATCTTTCCTGAAGAATCACTTCTCATTCTTCATTGTTCCGCTGTGTAGTTCCTTCTCCTCCAACTACTACAAGACTCCCATGTCTAAAAGCTCTTCTTTAGCTCAGATCTCTAGGTCCTGCCATGTTCTATATCCTCCTATCCAATGACCAACCCAGCCACTCAACTGGGGTTGCCACAAAAGTCAGCATAGTTCAAAATAAAATACATGCTTCTTATAATCAAAGCAATAAAAGGCTTCTCCCCCTTCTTGAACTACTTTCATTAGCAAATGGAGCCCCAGTTCATGTTACATCACCTTTGCCCCCAAGCCTTCCTGTCTTCTCCATGGGAGCTATAACCTTCATTTTTCTGCCATTCAAGTCCTGTCATTAAGTGTGTGTATCGTGTGTGTGTGTGTGTATGTGTGTGTGTGTGTGTGTGTATGTGTGTGTGTACACATATCTCACTTCTCCTCTCAGAACCTTTCTTTTCTCTAGGGATCCCTCTCCATTCCTTATGTCCATGATCTTTTCCATTCTCTCAGTAGTTCACAGACAATAAAGAGCCTTTATCTTTGGATCAGCTAAGTATCCTGTTTTTTACTACACTTATATTAAAACATCAGTGTGCGGACTGCCAGTGGCTCACACCTGTAATCCTATCTACTATAGAGGCTGAGATCTGAGGATTGTGATTCAAAGTCAGCCTGGGCAGGAAAGTCCATGAAATTATCTCCAACAAAACACTGGAAAACCTGAAGTGGCCCTATGGCTCAAGTGGTAGAGTGCTTGCCTTTAGTTGAAGAGCTGAGGGACAGTGCGCAGGCCCAGAGTTCAAGCCCCATGACCAACAAAAATGAAAATAAACCTTGAGAACAAGGCCCTGATCATACCAGGAGCACCAGATAGTCTCTTGATCTTATACAATGTTAGATGTATGGCATTATATAATCTCTAGTAATATATCTGGTGCTCCTGGTATGATCAGGGTCTGCATTCCTATCTTGCATACTACATGAAATGAAGTGACTTTTATTTTTGTGAATTACTAGAATTTTAATCTTTCATGAGCATTCATTCTAAAATAATGCTGTTTTCCAAATGGGACCACAATAGAAAGAAACTGACTCTTAAGTTTCATGAACAAAAGGAAAGTAAGCATGGTCTATAAAGTGGAATGCCTAAGTTTCAGCATTGACATTCATGGTGCCTAAATACATGATGTAAATACATTTTTTTAAAAAATTGAAGCAATAGCCTGGCACCAGTGCCTCACTCCTGTAATCTTAGCTACCGAGGAGCCTGAGATCTGTGGATCAGGGTTGAAAGCCAGACCAGGAAGGAAAGTCTGTGAGATTCTTATTTCCAATTAACCACTCAGAAAACTGGAAGTGACACTGTGGTAAAGCACTCGCCTTGAGCTGAAGAGCTGAGGGACAGCACCCAGGCCCAGAGGTCAAGCCTCATGACCTATGAAAAAAGGGGGAGAAATGGAAGCATTTTCAACTTTTAACTACCCCTCTAACACATGAAAAATGTACAAACTTTCAGAATCAGCTCAATCCCATAAAAAGGCGGGTGGGAGCATAGTTTTGGGTAACTTTTCTTAGTACTTCACAGGATATTTTCACTACTTCAGCAGAGTCATTTCTTTTCATCTCTAATGCTCCAGACGCACTTTCAAATCCTGTGTACATTTGCCCCCTTGGAAATCACTTAAGATACCAACTTCAGCAATAAGGATATATTTGAATGCTCTTGACTCTGGACACTAAGCTTGGGATTGATCCTTTTGTCAAGATCAGAGGTCCTGGATAGGAGCAACTCACTTTCATGACCTAATTCTTCCCAAAGCCTCCTGGTAATACAATGCTAGAATGTGAATCCAGTTCTGTTCCATTCTAGTGCCGATGCTTCCTGCACAATTCTAGCATTGTCCCCAGGTAGTAAAGCAATATCATTCTCCATCATTACTGTCTTTTACTGGTTTTACTCTACTTGACTTTCATATCTGTGTGTCCTGGATCTTAGAAATGATGTTGCAATGGTGGTCTCCATTTTTTAGCTATGCAATGTGATCTGTCATAAGTATTCAAGGAAAAATAAATGAAGGCCACAATACTCCAATAATACACTTCTTTTTTTTTAGTTTAAAAATGTTGTCAATCTAAAACTTATGTACAGAGGGTAACAGTTACATAAGTCAGGTAAAGAATTCATTTCTTTTTGGACAGTCACCCCTTAATATACTTTTAATGTAATATGTGTCAGTCATCCAGGTGAATTCAACTAACTTATGTTAGAAGCCAGATTTATCAGGGATGGTTGTCAGTCAACAGATATTGAAAACCTTCTGTGTGATAAATGTTGATACTTGGTGAGCAATACATTAACACACTTTGTCCTTAAGAAAGTTAATATGTAACATGCAGGCAGAGAGGCCATTTTTGAAAATCCCTTAAGAGTACATTCAATAGAAAATAAAAATGAGAGATAATTCACCAGGGAAAAGGACATTCTTGGTTCATATTATTCGGCTGTATAAAATCAGAATCTTAGTTCCAAGTAAATAGACTGGTAGTCTTCCTTCCCCTCCCTCTCTCCCTCCTTCTCTCCCTCCCTCCTTCCCTCCCTCCCTCCCTCTCTCCCTCCCTCCCTCTCTCCCTCTCTCCCTCCTTCTCTCCCTCCCTCCTTCCCTCCCTCCCTTCCTTCCTTCCTTCCTTCCTTCCTTCCTTCCTTCCTTCCTTCCTTCCTTCCTTCCTTTTCTTCCTTTTTCTTCCTCTTTCTCCTCTTCCTCTCCCTTGCCTCTTTTCTTCTTTCTTATGCCAATTCTTGCCATAGCAGTTGGCTGCTTGACTTTTCCTAAAAAGTTGACCTGAGAATTCTCTGGCCTACTGTGGAGAGTCCCTAATGTAGAATGTTCCCTAACTAGGCTCCAGTTGTGAGTTTTTAATTATACGTGATCGTTTTTAGTAAACAGAACTATGGGTTCAATTAATACTTGTCAGATCCAATTCTTGTCTAACCTGCAATTGAGCTTCACTCTGTGGTGTCTGCAGACTTGGATGTGGGCAGATCTCTTTTCTTTTCATTTATATATATATATATATATATATATATATATATATATATATATAGTAAAGGTATTATACAGAGGGGTTACAGTTACATAAGTAAGGTAATGAGTATATTTCTTTTGGAACACTATTGCCCCCTTCCTCATTTGCTCCCACTTACCCCTCTCCACTCCCCTCCTCCCCATGTTTTAAAGTTTATTTCCAACATAGTATCTGGTGAGTGTCATTGTTGCATTAGATCATCCTTTGTCCTGCTGTTTCTCTGAGTCTCTTTCCTTTCCATGGATCAGATAAGCTTATATACAAGGGTACATAAAATAAAGACAAAGGGTACAGAAAACTAAAACTAAAAAAATAAGAACAACTGCTAACAGAATATAATAAGAACCTCTTTTTTCCAAATCTTAAAGTTCATTTTGATACATATGGTCTATGCACTAAGCCATTGGGCTATTTTGGATAACCCGCTAAACATATTATGATATCCTCCACTCTCCTGCCTCTGGTGCCATGCAATAGGTTGGGGGGGGGCTTCCAACAGTGAATTGTAATGGTGTTCCTTGGAAATCAGAGGCAATGGATACAGCTGCTTCTTTGGGGATTTCTGGGAAGGAACCTGTGGTACCAGTGGGTTTCAAGGTATGAGCCATAGGGAAGGAAATAGCAGTATCATGTGGGAATTTGTTAGACTCACCAATTCTCAAAGCCTGGATTTGCTTCAAACAGCTTTCCTGAAACCTGACTGTGGTACTGGAACTAAAGTGTGGCATCTTTGTGCTATGCAGAAAACTGAGAGAGTATGCCTGGGGGAGGGGGTTGAGGAGAGCAATGAATAAACCATCGTGCAGAGACAGAACAGGAAAAGGAAATGGAATTATATAGAAAAATCAGAGTGGATTTTACTATACTCCTTAACAGTTTTGTAGTCCTTGGTTCCAAGGAACAGAAGAGAGGTGAATGAGTAAAGCCCAGGTTTAAGACTCAGTTTTGTTCATCAGAGGTGTCCTGTCCCTGCCAAGGTGACAGTAGCATGGGTATACCTTATAAGGTATGTCCATTATGGGAAGGAGTTGACAATAATTGCCAAGGCCTTTTCTCTACCAGGTAACTTTGCCATCTGGAAACCATCTGGGTAGGCCAGGACATGGAATAAAGCAAGCCATAGGGCTACATAAGGATTAAGGCCTGTGCTTCCTCTCATTAACCTTAGCATTGATCTTTATGCAACTAAGTTAACTAGATCAGGCTCTTTTATTTGATCTGCTCTGCTGATATCCAAGTCGTGTGTGTGTGTGTGTGTGTGTGTGTGTGTGTGTGTGTGTTTTCCAGTCCTAGGACTTAAACTCATGGCTTGGGCACTGTCTGTGAGCTTCTTCTGTCCAATGCTAGCATTCTACCACATGAGCTTTCTTTTATATATATCTATATATGTCTAAATATAGATATATATGTGTTTTCATTTTAAAAATACTGTACAGAGGGGTTACAATTACATGAGTACGGTAATGAGTACATTTCCTATCGAGCATTATTACCTCCTCCTTTGTTTTTCTCCTACCATCCCTTCCCTCTCCACCTCCCAAATTCCTCCTTCCCCCAAGTGTTTAATTGGGGATGAGAGTCTCACAAAGTTTCCTGCTCAGTCTGGCTTCAAAAATATCATCCTCATATCTCAGCTTTCTCATTATCTAGGTTTATAGGCATGAGCCACTAGTACCCAAACAAGTCCTTTTAATACACTTGCAAATTCTGATGATTTGGGGTAGAAGAATGCACATTATGGCACAAGATGCCTCCTGAAATGTTTATTCCTTAATCCCAATTCATCAGCCTCCCATCAGGCCACACTGCTTGTCTCAAGACTTATAATACCATTTTGAAGCAAAGCCAATGCATCTGACCTCGTCTTTTTCTTGAGTTCCAGTGACATCTTTCTCCTTACCTTGTGCATATGGTTTATCAATACTCACAACTTGATATGAGCCAAACCAAATCCATCATCTTCACTAGCCCACATCCTCCACCTAACTCATCTGTCTCTCTCTCTGAGTCAATTTGTTTTCCATCATCTTACTTCCAAACATTTGCAGCAAGTGCTGCTTTGATTTTGTTCTCATTCCCCAGATGTAGTCAAACCCCAAGTTTGTGTATTTTTTCTTTCAGTAGTAAAGTTTCTTTTTTCTTACCTCCATAACTACCTTATCGACCCATGCTCCTTTCATATTTCAGGTGCAATTACCTTCAACCATACAATCCCATGACTATGTATGCATGTGTGCACGTGTTATATGTGTGTGTGTGTGTGCACGTGTGTGCACGTGTGTGCATGCGCACGTGTGTGTCTCAGTCCTGGGACTTGAACTCAGGGCCTGGATCCTATCCCTGATAACAAGTTTCATGGACTTTTTTTGCCTTGAATCATGATCCTCAGATCTCAGCCTCCTGAGTTGGTACAATTACAGGTATGCTCAGCACAATGATTATGACTTTTGCTCTTAACGCTCTCTTCTGATGTAGGAATGGAGGGCTAGATATGGATGCAAGAACAGAGCAAGAGGACTGTGACTATCACAGTTTCACTCTCATTTGATACCCTAACCAAGATCCATACTCTTAGTAAAGGCATACATGATTAGCCAGCTTACCCAAGAGAATAATATAATTTAGAAACTGACTCCTGTTCTCTGTTGTCCCCAATGAGGCATTCAGGGATGACATTGCCACTCCCTGGGCAAAGCCAGCACATGGTAAATGATGAAGAGTACAAAATAGCAACAATGAGTGAGTTCACCGCTCCTGTTCCTCATGCGCAGTGGTGAGCTGTTACAGTGAAAAGTCAATGGAAGGGAAGAGAGAATGATAATGGAAGGCTGCCTTTTCCCAATGCTTTGCAATGACAGAGTCACTATGAGATTTTCTGTGAATGGTTTATGTGATCCATTTAATTCCCTTTCTTTAAAGATGATGGTGCTAAAGCCATAAAAATTTAAATTTCTTGCTGGCAGCCAGGATTAGAACTCAAGATTCCTAATTACTTAGGAGATGAGCTTTCTGAGATGAGCTTTCTTCTTCTTCTTCTTCTTCTTCTTCTTCTTCTTCTTCTTCTTCTCTCTCTCTCTCTCTCTCTCTCTCTCTCACACACACACACACAGACACACACACACACACACACACACACACCACATCATTTTCCCTATTTATTATAAGGAAAACTAGGAAAGAGTTAAGCAAAAGTATATCTTAGCCAGGCACCAGTGGCATGCATCTGTAATCCTAGCTACTCAGGAGGCTGAGATCTAAGGATCTAGACCGAGCAGAAAAGTCCCCATGAGACTCTTATCTCCAACTAACCACTCAAAAACCTGAAGTGTGCTGTGGCTCAAGTGGTAGAGCACTACCCTTGAGCACAAAGAAACTGAGTGACAGCACCTGGGCCCTGAGTTCAAGCCCCACAACCAACAAAAAAAAAAGTACATCTTAGAGAACTGAACTTTCTCTGCTAAATGATTAACAGATACAGATAATAAGTACTGGACACTTCAGGGAGTATGGAACTCTAATGTAGACACTTCAAATAGAAGAACTGAAAAAGGAAAAAAATGCAGCAAAGAAAGAGAATCACTCAAGACATAACCTTACAAGGTAGAAAAATGAACTACAGAAGTCTCATCAGCTTTAATTAAAGGAAATCAATAGTTGAAGGGCTGTCTTGCTCTGTGACACAAGGGCAAACTACTTTAGAAATGCAAGCCTCTTGGAAAAGAAAAGCAGGCTCTCAGAGGGAATCAGTCACAATTTTAAAAGCCTTCAAAAGATTACCACTTGGTGGAAGGCTTCTGGAAGGGACTCAGGCACCTGTTGGGAAAGCAAACTAGATGAGCTCCTGTCCCTGCTTACATACAGTTCTATGTGTGGTAAATGCATTTTTGCAACCTGGCAGCTCTATGAGTAAAGAGTAGCCACTGTTTCCCTCAGAGAGACTTGAAACAATCCATCAACTAGAGTTCACATTTTGTATTCGTTATCAATAAGAACACATATTGGAAAGCATTTAGAGCTGTACAGTTAATGATAGATTTATTGTTGTTATCACAGATGTAGCTAACCATCCAGCCAAGCTTGCTTGATTCCTTTCTGATCCACATAATGATCAACCATGAAGAACTAACCTCCCATTCTCCTGAAGATTCCTCTTCAAGGATGATAGAGATGTGACCTGTGCACCACTTCCTTCTCTCCCACTGGTTTCAGACATTGTAAACCTGCTTAACAGTCTTTTCTATTGAGCTCACATTCAGCCTCTTTGTTCAGTGTCTTTGTTCAATCAATATCTTGGAGGTGATGTCATTGTGGTTTTTGATTTCTTGAACAGAATATTTGGGAATAGGAAATGTATAAGCACAGAGGTTTCTTGTACCTGTCATTCTGGAGGTAGCAAAGCTAGAAGTGAGTCATATCTGATGAGGGTCTTGCCACATCTAGCAGCAGATGGTTTCTCACAGTTAGAGCATATATACAGAAGAGGACATGTGTGGGAAAGAAAGGGCAGCATGAGGCTCACTTTACCAGAAGCCTAGGCTTTGCCAATACTGGTCCTGCCAGCAGGGCATTGCAAGTGGTGAATTGGGATATTGTTGAAGAAACACATTCATGAGACTACTCATGAAAGTTAAGAAGAAAAAGTTGTGAATTCAGTATGGATCAGTCAAATGGGCTAGACTAAGTCAAACAACAGACAGGAAAAGTCTAGAGAACATTTCCCAGGTACCAGCAGGATGGACATCTGCAACACCCTTTTCTACTTCTAACTACCCCACACAGGAGGCCTTCTTGTCTCCCATAGAGATTCCTTCCTTGTCTTTCCCACTCCACTGTCCATGTTGTCCATGGCCAAATATGTCTCAGTGTGCAAATAATAAACCAAGATGCCACACAATTCTATAATATTGTTACAGATTTCTCCTTTGTCATATGCCTTTTGAAGATTGAGATCATGTGCCCTACCACATCAATCACGCCCCCCCAGTCCTTTCTTTGCCATGTTTATAGTGAGAAAAATCAATCACTTCTTTTAGGCAATTCCAAGAACTCAATTTTGGAGGATGGTAAGAAGTTTTGAATGATAGAAAGGGTAACAGTGATCAAGATGCATTGCATTCATAAATTGCTATGTTGAATTGAAAGCCCTTTACTACTTAATGATACTTGAACTTAAAAAAGAACTTTGGTACAACTCCTTGACTCAATTGTTACCCAAAATATAGTTACCAGGTCTTGGGTGTTTTTTGTAAAAACAATGATTTATAAAGTTTCAGTACTATTCAGCTGCAGGCATATAATTCATTTTTTTTTTGATCCAAGACTAACTACACAAAAGGGATTGCAAAGTACTATGGGAAAGAGGTTTATGTCAACCATAAAGATGATGAACCAAGGAGCTTTTAAACCACTAGGTTCCCCTCTCATAGGTACTTTTCTTTCTTTTTTCTGGGGGGGGTCCAGTCGTGGGTCCTGAACTTTGGGCCTGGGTGCTGTCCCTCAGCTCTTCAGCTCAAGGCTAGCACTCTACCACTTGAGCCACAACACCACTTATGGCTTTTTTCTTTTTGCTTATATGGTGCTGAGGAATCGAACCCAGGGCCTTGAGCATGCAAGGCAAGCGCTCTGCCACTGAGCCACCTTCCCAGCCCCCATAGGTACTTTTCTAACATAAGAAAACACCATCATAACGGATCTGAACACCATTTGGTTGAATTTCTCTAGATATCAATTCAGCATCAAATTATTTAATTAGAAAGGCTTTGACAGTGCTGATGAACTAGATTTGCTAGCATTTTCCTACTTGGATGCAATGTACATCTTTCTACAGGATTTTCTATTGCACATATATACATATATATATGTATATATAATTTTATTGTTATTCTTATGTTAGTGTACAGAAGAGTTCCTGTTTCACAACTCAGGCTCTTTTGCACTTTTGTTGCATTGGAGCCTGTAGAAGAAAGTTTATTTGAAAAGAAGATTGACCATCAAGTAAACAGAGGAGGACTGGCATCCATTAGCTTTTAGTATCAGAAACTCACCTGGAATTGTCTTCCCAGGCCTTTGATGAGGCTTGGTTGAGAGACACTGGAAGGAAGAAAGAATCTTATCTTCAGAAGATGATCTCTACTTGGGGGGCAGGGGGGCCCACAGGGATTTAAGCCACAGCCTTTGAGATCATACTTGAAAGAGATGAAAGTGAAGAGGGCTGACAAGTGACCAAGACACAGATCAAAAGAATGACAAGTGGGGCAGGTTTGTTTCAGACACGTCGTTTACTAGTCAGCTCAAATTCTAGGTAAACCCCTCCCTAATCTCATCTACCTCCAAATTATCATCCAAGTATCCTTGAATCAGACAAAGTTTATTCCTGGAAATCTCTGGGATTGCTGGATGTTTCAGTGGCCAGAATTCTTGGCGGCATCTTAATCTTTAGGTCCTTGACCCCCCCCCCCCCCCCCCCCCCCACCCCCGTCTTTTCAGATCTTGGAGGCTCCTACCCGTCTACAGCTGCAGGATTTTCTCTTTATCTCTTCTTTGGCATTTCTAAACAACTAAAGGTCCTTGATTGCACTCTTTTAGATCTCTTTCTGTCTCCAGGTTGAAAAATTCTAGCATCTTGTCCAGGCTTATCTACCCAACTTGGGACCTTGGGCGAGTAACAATGTTCTTTTCTGGCAATATTCAACAGACTTTTCTTTCTGTACAATAGCCCTTATTGTCACTGAAAAAAATTACCCCCTCCTAGGAGTCAAGCCTGCCATAAGTTCTTCTTGCCCCTCCCTTTTCTGATACATTTGCCCACCATGAATGGACCTGTTATTTGCACACACCAACATTTTGAGTCATTTCATTACTTTTTACCCTCTGTCTGATTTATCCTTAAGCCAGATATGCAATTGTAGGGTTTTTCCTAAGTCAAAGGATCCTTATTTCTGTCCTTTAAAGGCCTGGTGCAGGATCACTCAACTCTAGCAATAATGAGGCTGCCCCAGCCAGCTGACACTTTTCCCTGATGTCCTGCAGAGCCCCCTGTTGTGCTTAAACACAGTCCCTCCTAATGCAGACAACAGAGGACTGTCTTGCTCAAGGCATAGATGTGAGAATTTAGCAATGGAAAAGGGTATTGTTTTATTCAAAATCAAATGGACGCCTGCATGTAGAGACTCAGAAAGCATTCAATGCCCACCAACCCTGAGCCTTTTGTGCATAGGACACATCAAAAGACCCTGGTTTCTGAGTACTTCCACTGCTGCTATTTGACTGAGGGTTTGGGGAAAGAAAGGCTGAATGGCCAGTTAATGGGAATTATGCAGTTAAGGAAGCCAAAAACCACTTGGATTTTGTATCACATAGTATATTGCATCATTTACATTATACTACACCAACCTTCTAGAAGAGCTCATTTTGAATTGTTCTGAGTGAGAATCTTGTCTCTTTTTTTTGTATTATCAGTTAATTTCAGAACTTGGTTCTAGATAACAAGGATAGTTGGTTATGGTCCTACATCTTGTTAAGAGCTCCCTTCCCCCCAACTCATCATGCGTGCCTGGGGCAGTCTTAAGGCAAGTTTTCAGTTCCCATGTAGCATGGAAAAATAGTCCTCACACTGAGTGGAAATCACAGCCAGGTGCTTACTCCTGTCTCCCCCCCCCCCACTCCTTTCCCTCCTCTCCCAAACCACCTACTAAGGATCAGAATAAGAATTCAGCTTCTGGGCTGGGAAGGTGGCTCAGTGGTAGAGTGCTTGCCTCACATGCATGAGGTCCTAGGTTCAATTCCTCGGCACCACATATGCAGAAAAAGCTGGAAGTGGCGCTGTGGCTCAAGGGGTAGAGTGCTAGCCTTGCGCTGAAGAGCTGAGGGACAGCGCCCAGGCCCAGAGTTCAGCCCCCATGACCGACCAAAAATAAAAAATAAGGAATAAGCTTCTACTTCTAAGAGCTGCCTTTTAGACCTCCAGGATCCTGAGTCTGAACTACTAGGCCCTTTGTTATCCACTGGATTAGTGGTTGTCTCTGCCACCTTTGTAATCACCAGGAGTCCCTCAGCATCTCTTGTTCCATTCACATCTATGTAGCCATTGAAGCCAGGATCATTCATGACCTCCTGATCCAAACATAAATACAGCTAGATGCTGACGCTTCTCATCAGATGGTGCTAAAAAGCTCTTTAATATGACTCTCAGAAAATGTTCTATACCATTGGGAGATCCTATAATACACCTTGAAAGGCAAGATAGACTTTTTTTTTCTTTTACCTTCACTTTTGATAAAAAGGTTATGCTGACACAGATCTTCCTAACAGGAAAAAAAATATTTATGATGAAATCAGGATAAATAATTCCACACACTATCAAGTAGAGAGAGAGAGGCTTGGAATCTGTTTCCATGGAAATCGGAAGATGAAGTAAAGTAATAATTTCATGTCAGAGTAGCTGAATTGAAGATAATGGTAAAATAGTTTGATAAAGGAAATAAAATGAAGTAATCAAGGAGACTCCAATCAATTATTCCTTTTTGTTTACCTTGAGGTGATTAATTTGTCTGCATTTATTAACCTGATGAGATTAAGCAGAGTTTTCTTGTGATTTATTTAGTAATTGTTTCCAAGGTTTGCCATAAGCTGTGGAGTTATTGAAGGTGGAGATTTAAATTCAATTACTCATGAAGCAGGTGGTACTTCTCGTGAAAGAATATCTGAATTCATGGTCTTCCCATGTAACATTATGAGTGAAAATTATTAATTCATCTGATAGTATCACCCAAAGACTTTTTGAAGTCATTTGATATCCATACACTTCAAAACTAAACTTTCAATGCAGATAATACAGTGGCTGAAGGAAAGGATTTTATGTTAAATATTACTTTGTACTTTTTTTCTCCACTAAAACCTTCCTTTGGGCTTATTTGGGCCTTGGTGCTATCATTAATGAAATCTAGCAGCTCAAGGGTTGTGTGTGTGTGTGTGTGTGTGTGTGTGTGTGTGTGTGCACGCGTGTGCGCGTGTGTGTGTGCGCGCGCGCGCGCATTCGTGATAGTACTGGAGCTTGAACACCAAACCGGGGCTCTGTTCCTTAGCTTTTTAGCCGAAGGCTGGTGCTCTATTATATGAGCCACAGCTCCAGTTCTAGCTTTTTGGTGGTTGACTGCAGAAAATGTCTCATGTATTTTTCTGCTCAGACTGGCTTTGAACCATGATCCTCAGATCTCAGCCTCCTATGAGTAACTAGAATTACAGGTATGAGCCTGTGGTGCCTAGCTTAGTTTCAAGTTTTGAAGGTCTTTAACAAAAGTTTTCTTTGAGCTTCACTAATGGTTCCTACTGTCTTTATTTTTGAAGAGTACCAGTGGATTAATCCATGCTTTATGTGAGAGAGAGAGAGACAGAGACAGACAGGGAGTCAGACACAAAGAGAGCCAGACAGAGATAGAGAACCTCTTAAAATCTGTTTTCAAATGAAGTGATTATCTTTTTGTCTCTATGGTCCTTGTCATCAATTTTTTTCTGTTCTTTTGTGGGTATAGTAAGGATAGACGGGGCTCTTCAAGCACTAACCCAGCCGCCAACTCTCCAGCAGCCACAAAGACTCGGAACACATCTAAGAGTGGGAAGTAAGTGAAAAGTGCTTCTGTGCATCTGACACAACTGTCCCAAAGCCATATGCTGTCCTCATTGTGTCATTCATTCATATCCATTCAAGAAAGATGTGTTGAATGCCTGCTGCGTTCCTCCCACTGGGTGGGTCACCTGGGAACCGGAAGCGTAGTGCATGTGTCACTCATATTGGCACATATGTCAGTCAGGAAAGGAGGGGAGGCAGCAATCAGAGATAACTTTGGAAAGCCTTGTTTCAAAAATGTTTTAAAGGAAGCATCACTGACTGTTTCACCACTTTATGATGTACAAAATCCATGAAGATATGTCTTTGAGCCATAAACGAGATTTGGGGTTGAGTTAGAAGAATCTGGGAAGCCATTCTATAAACTTCCTCATTCGAGTACATTTACATTGTAATCATATCACTGACTTATGTGATCCGTATATTCTTGTCCTAGTACCCAGCATGCTCCATGTCTTACATGAAACTGTGTTTTTAGTATTGCTCAAACTTACATTGGTTGAATATTTGTGATATCAAATGTATGTCTTGGGACTTATTCCAGAAAATAACTTTGGCTGATGTCTCCTTTTGGGTTCAGCCGAGCTTGGCAATGTGAAATATTGTGGCAATTTCGTGCAAAAGACACAACTCTAGCTAGCCACTTCGCTTTCCAAGTAGTTGCAGTTCTCTGCTCCCTGACTCAGGTTCTCTCTGTAAAATCTCTTCCTTAGGTAGGTAGGGGTTTGTGCTGGGCAGAACTACCTCTCACATCTAGAAGGTGAAAAAGATGGCTTCATCTTGCTAAAGGCTCTAATCAACCAATAAGATATGTCACTACAAGAGGACAGCTTTGTGATGAACAGTGGATTTGTAATGGTCAAATATTTTATGTATTCACTATTGGACAGCAACTGCTGCAGTTTGAATGTGATTTTTGCATTCAATTCCCCAGATGAAAGATCTATTGGCTCCTTTTTTTCTTCTCATCTCCCTCTGAATACCATTTCAGTGTTGCATATAAAGTTTACCATTATCTTGAAGCAGATGAGATGTGGTGGTGAAGACAGAAGAGTAAGTCTCTGAGCAGTTAGAAGTCATTTCACTTATTTATTACTGAGCACCACAATCAAAATACTGTATGAATTGTGAATGAAGGGAATTGATACACACATTCTCAAGCAGCTGATTGTTTCCAAATGAATCCCAATTCTGTGTGAGTGCTTGGTTTCCCTTTGCAGTGATGGAGCTACAGAGTTACTTTTAACTCCATTCTTTTAGAGATGGCTGAATCCTACCTGGGCACCTTGTACACACCTGCCATGATAACAATGATAGGGTTCAATCTCCACTTATTACACCCTATACAATCATGGGTGTTTGCCATTTCCTGCTATAGTTTTTAAAAGGGCACTGTTTTGTTTCTTTGGACTTTGCAAGAACATAATCTTTTCTCTTATATGTGAGCAACCTCTACATACTATAAAAGGTGCTCTTGGTAGAATGTGAGTTAAGATGACATGTAGAACGTATATCTAATTGTATACCTAGATGGTACCCTACAGCAGGCCTAAAGAAATACATTCTTAAAACGTAGATAAATATGATTTTATGCCATGAGGTGTTCTCCCTTCATGCATTCTGAGATAGATGTCCTATTTTTACCATGGACAATTAGTCGGAGATTGGCCCAGTTGATTTTTTGTTTATTTGTTTTCTGGTCTTGTAGCTTGAACTCTGGGCCTGGGCCCTGACTGAGCTTTTTTTACTCAATGCTAGCACTCTACAACTAAAGTAGCACTTCTGGCTTTTTTCTAAATAGTTTATTGGAGATAAGAGTCTCAGGGACTTTCCTGCCCGGACTGAGTTTGAATCGCGGATCCTTAAATCTCAGCCTCCTGAGTAGCAAGGATTACAGACAGGCATGAGCCACTGGTGCCAGAGTCAGTTCTTTTAAACTCTATTATTTTTGTTGCTTCTTTAGTGTAAAAGAAAAAGTTTCCCAATATTCTCTTCATGAATATGCATAGATTCCTGTGTCTTGTGCCTCCCATTTCTCACTGGTTTTCAAGAGGTGGGATATTTGTTGGTTGGTTCTGTCACTACACATTTTCTGTTTCTCACCATATCTTTGGCATCAGGAGCAGCGCTGTTGTTCCCTGGCTCTGCTGAGTCTATCAGGGGCATTTTTCCCACAGTATAGCTAGAACAGTGTCTATCAAGTTTCCCCTCAGAGAAAGTTGTTACAGGGAGTTCCTGCCTCATTGTCCATACAATTCCCTAGTTTGTGGCTATGTGATGGTGAGCAGCCGTCAGCTGGAGGATGCCATTCCAGCAGGTTTCCTGATGTTATTTGACCTAACAGCCAAAAAGAGGGTTTAAAAAAAAGTGTCTGTGCTATTTTGAGGCCAAATATAGTCTGGAGGCCGTCTTCTCTGAAGAGAAATTGGGTCTCCTTTGTAAGGAAAAAAATGCAAGGGCTGGGAAGGTGGCTCTGTGGTAATGCGCTTGCCTTGCATGCATGAGGCCCTGGGTTCGATTCCTCAGCACCACATAAGCAGAAAAAAAAAGCCGGAAGTGGCACTGTGGCTCAAGTGATAGAGTGCTAGCCTTGAGCTGAAGAACTGAGGGATAGCGCCCAGGCCCAGAGTTCAGGCCCGCAACCAGACCCCGTCCCCCAAAAAAAGAAAGAAAGAAATGCAAAAGTCCAGACAAAATGTATAAATCAAGCTTCCTTAACTGCATCCTGGCTAAAAAATAATAATATAATAAATAATAACATATACTCTCAGGCATTGGTAGCTCATGCCTGTAATCCTAGATACTAAGGAGGCTGAGATCTGAGGATCAGATCCAGCCCAGGCAGGAAAGTCTGAGAAACTCTTATCTCCATCTATCCATCAAATCCAGAAGTGGAGGTATGGTACAAGTTGTAGAGCACTAGTCTTGAGCAAAACAAAAAATATGGTCAGTGTCTAGTGCCTGAGTTTAAGCCCCAAGACCACCCCTTCAACAACAACAATAATAAGTATGTACAAGAATTTGGGTTGGGGTCATGGCTCATTTGTTGACCAGCTTCTTAGCAAGTTCAGTGCTCTGAATTCAAACCTAAGTACTGCCCAAAAAAAAGGAAAGAAAAAAGAAAAATATTATGTATAAAGGATAATATAACATGTAAAATATTATATATAAATAAATACAAAAGATCTGTACAAATAGAAATATAAATCAAAGAGATATAAACATAAACTAGACAAAATATAAGCTAAATAGAATAAGCTATAAAATAACAAGTAATAAATGATAGGATTTGCATGAGTGCTGTGACAGCCTGTGTACTGTATACTCAGATGGTTTTTTTTTCATTGGTTCTCATCCATATAAAACTTGTTATTATTACTGTTTTAAATATGGTAAAACTGACACTTGGAATCATGGTGTGTGCACTTGAAGGCTCCAAAAGAACAAGTTGGTTGGTTTTTTGTTTTGTTTTTATTTTTTATCATGCCTGTCCTGGGGCTTGAACTGAGGTCCTGGGCACTGTCCCTGGGTGTTTTTCTTTTGCTCGTATGGTGCTCTACCACTTGACCCACAGCTCCACTTTCAGCTCACATTCTTTCCTGCCCTGGCTAACTTCTAACTGCATTCCTCAGATCTCAGCCTCCTGAATACCTAGGATTAGATGTTCCAGGCTTCAAAAGAAGGATTTTGATGCAAACTTTGGTTTAGCATATATAGTAGTAATAATAACAAATATACATGAATGACATACAAATATATTTACTTTGCACCATTGTGCTAGATCATGGAGCCACATTGAGGAATATAAGATACAGTAGATACCCTCTAAGAGCTCACAGTCTTATTAAAACACAAATGAATATGCTAATATGGTGTTTAAATAAAACAATAAAGTAATCATAAGATGTTTTTGGAGCCAAAAGAATTACCCCTACCTACTAATGCCAGTGTTGGGGTTCAGAGTAGGTCATGGGGATATTAGTAAAGGCTTCTTAGAAGTCACTTTGAAATGCTTTAATTTGATCCCTTCACCATTTAGGTAGCAAGGCTAGATGAACAGAGGAAGATATAAGTGGGTCATTCCCGTGGATAGAATCCTCTGTCTATTGGACAGAACAAGGATGTGTTGTGGATTAAGTTGAAAGTATGACTGAATGGGCATCGCTGATTTTCCTGAATTTCAGTCCACTGGAGACTAATGAGATTCAAGGCAGCATGCTGGAGAGCTTGGGAAAGCCACCACTTGGAAGTTGCATCCATTTTGCTTGCTCTGTTTCATTGCCTGGATCTGATGCTACATTGCCAACACCGTGTTTCAGGAAAGAACAGATGGAATGGGATATGTATGAGCAGCAGAGCCAGACTATCCCTGGCAATGACTTTCAGGAAGTTGCAAGCAGTTTCTTGTGTATTGACAATGAGCCAAATTGACAAGATGTAAGAGAAATCAATGCAAAGCCATAGCATCAAAACCAGGAACTATCCACTTTTTGCTGAGGTTGACCCCTGACCAACCAGGCCAGTCCACTGTCCTGAGCCTCACATTGTGAACCTATTAGTCTGACCTCCTTAATGGGCCATGGTCAATCCATTCACTGCCCATTGCATCATCTGCAAAAAGCACTGAAACCATCAGGAATAAAAATGTGTAACTGCCACCCGAGCCTTTGAAGCTCTTCATTTGATTGGTTTGTTGGTGATGATGTTTGGTATTGGTTGGCTTTTTATTTTTTGCTGTCTTTTTTGTTTCGTTTTATTTTTTATATGAGGTTCCTTACATTGCCCATACTAGTCTCAAACTTGTGGTTCCCCCTCTTCAGACTCTCAATAGTTGGCATTACAGGAAGTCACCATATCTGTATTTAAAAGTGTTTATTTTGTGGCTAGGAATGTGGCTTAGCCGTAGACTGCTTGCCTAGCATGCATGAAGACCTGGGTTCAACTCCTCAGTACCACCTTAACAGAAAAAGCCGGAAGTGGCACTGTGACTCAAGTGGTAAAGCTACCCTTGAGCACAGAGAGGCTCAAGGACAGGCTCTGAGTTCAAGCTCTAGGACCAGGAAAAAAAAGTGTTTATTTTGGGGCTGGGATATAGCTCAGAGGCAAAGCACTTGCCTCGCAAGTGTAAGGCCCTGGGTTCGATCCCCAGTACTAAAATAAATAAGTAAATAAAAAATAAAAACAGTGTTTCTTTTGTATCTGAATATTTTCATTTTCATGCAGCCATATAATCATGTGGATTTTTGTTTTTGTTAAGGCACTAAGAACAAATCCGTTCCCCTGAGTCACCCACCTATCTAGTTGCACAGAACATTTTAGAAGCTTGATCTTTGCCTCCCTGTCCAATGTTCTTTGTAGCAGAATGCTCATTATGGTTCCTCTTACAGAGTAGCATTCTTTGCCTAATATTTCAAGATTTCTAGCCCAGTGCTCTTCCCCTCCCTATTCTGCGATGCTTATGTGAAAAGGGACACTGAAAAAAATCAGAATCATCCCTCTCTCTAAAAAAAAGTAAGATTAGCAGTGGCAAAGAAAGGCAAAAGGCAAACATTTCTTAATATCATTTTGTTGGTGTTTAGAAAGTTTCCTTTTCTTGATATTATTGCTGAGCTGTCTTGACCTTTTAAAGTAGTCCTTTATGAAAGACACAGAGAGAATGAATAGATCACTATAAGTATCCATACGAACTCACACATACTCTCACTAACACATGCTCCTCAACTTACAATGGTTTCGTGTCTTAATAAAACCATCATAAGCTGAAAGTATTGTAGGCCAAAAGTGCCTTTAATACCTGAATCAAATATCTATATGTGTGTATATAACATTCAGGGGTATCATTTGAAATGAGATTGTAAGCAATTAAAAATGATCAATCACTCAAACCAAGACATTCTTTATCTAGACTCAGACTAGGGCATGAGAGAAACCAAGGCTGGTTTTCAAACACTAGTGAAGGCCATAAACATTAGAGGACAAAGGCCGGGCCCCCAAGCACAGTGCCAGGTAAATGATACCAGAAATGAGGAACTAAGTGTTTTAAGTGTTGGCTTAAGTGAAGTATGTTAAGAACAGGAATAGCAAAGGGGATTATGAGGAGACCATGTCAAACTTTACTCATGTCACAAATCTACTTTGGGCCAAACCTCGAGAGTAGCAAATGCCATTGGAACACTGACTCCAATGTGTTTCTGATCAAAGTATCTCATAGCAAACAGACATCTTCCTCTATATCTACATGAGAGTAGACACAAGTATGTAGCTTCCTAACGAAATGAAACATTGGTACCTTGTGGTTTTTGATTAACAGCAGTCAAGTTGTTTGAACAACACTCACCGATGTCTTGCCTTCTTGTTTAGGACTCAACAGGGTGCAGTTTTATGTCTGATCCTCACTACAGTCATGAGTCCAGCATGTTCTAGTATGATTGGCCTTTCCTCTAACTGCAATGTAGTTCTTATGAGTTATTAGACAGGGTCTCCATCCAAAATCCTAATTTCATCTATGTGTATGTGGTTGGCATGCTATATGAACTTAACAATCAAATGGCCAACTATTGGACTTTTCCCCTAATTGCTATAGTTTTATGTGATGTTGCTTATCAACAGTGCCTTTGCTTTACCTATTACACTAGTCTACATCTCCTAGTGTATGGAAAACTAAAGTAATAAAATGGATTGCTTATTTCCCCTCTTTTCTTTGTGAATTGCTTCTTTGCCGAAAAAGGCAAATGACAAAACCACAAACCATTGTCAGAATGGGGTCCTATAAACAGCTTTTAGATGTGGCTCCAAGGATGAGTTCATTTGTGGCTAATTGCTGTTTCCTTCCATATTTCCTGTCCAGGTTAGGCCTTTTGGTCATGACAAAAAAAAACACACATGCTAGAATATTTACTCATTAATAAGGCAAGAAAGCTTCCTAAGCCATTTTAAAAAGACTTTCAACAACCAGGGATAAATAACACCCGCTCAACATACTTTGATGTTTAACCTCAGGCTAAGCAGCTGCAACACTGGGCTGTTCAAAGGTCTCTTTAAATAAATTAATCAAGCAGCCTTGTGTGTATTTGAAAGGACATCAGCTTTGGAGTCAGATAGACTTGGATTTGTATCCTGACTCTCCCACTTAGAAACTATAGACCTACCTCATTGGGCTGTTGTGAGGATTAAATGTCCTAATCCAAGTGAGGCTCTCATAGTGCCTGGCACATGGCAAGTGCTCACTAAATGTCAACTACTGATTATGCTTGTTTCAGCTGCCAGTGTATCACAGCTGGGGACAGTATGACCTGGTGACTATGATTCTAGCCAATATGATTCTGATGGGTTCTGTTTGGCTCCATTTGCTTGGTTATCAATTCTGCCAGCTTCTGAAATACAAAAGCAGAAATCTCTCCACCATTACCACATAAATAATACTCCCAGATCAGATAAGGCAAAGAGTATCAGGGCAAGTTGTTAATGTTTCCTTTTATGAAAATCGCCAGGTGTGCCAGCATCACTTCTTGAGACCATTCTATCTCCTTTGAACCACCTTAGCAACTAGGTGAAGCATCAGTTGTTCATATGTACCTGGGTCCCTCTCTGGAGTCTCCATGATTGAAATATTTATCCATACTTCTGTATCATAGTGTCTGGATTACTGTAGCTTCTTAAGCCTTGAAGTCAGGTGATGGGAGCCTGCCAACTTCAGGCTTCTTCTTGCATGGTGTTTTGGATATTCCGATTTTCATATGGATTTTAAAATAAGCCTATGCATTTCAACAGAAAAGTTTATGTGGCCCATTGAGATTTTTGGCATTGGTTGCAATGAATCTACATATCAACTTTAAGGAGAACTGACACTTTAAACGTATTAAGTTCCCATGAGCTCAATATATCTATCCCTTTATTAATGTTTTGTAGTTTTCAGTGCATATCATTATCCTGCGTTTTGTCCATTGAACCCCTAATTTTTTATACATGTTTTACATGCTAGAGACTGAACCCATGGTTATAAATGCTAAGCATGTACTCTACCACAGAGTAAACTGTTACTTTTGCTACTAGGCAAATGATAATGATTTGCTTTTTTTTTTTTTTTGGTGTATGTGTGGTTATTGAGTTTGATCTTAAGGCTTTGCATTTGCTAGACAGGTTCTCTACCATTTGAAGCATGCCTGTAGCCATTTGGTTATTTTTTAGACAGTATCTCACTTTTGCGTCAGGCCAGCCTGGGGCAAAGTAATCCCCCTATTTTATACTTACTGCCCTAGCTGAGATAACATGCACTTGCCACCATACTCAGTACTTTTTTTCTATTGAGATGGAGTCTCATGCCAGCCAGTGCATCTAACTTTTGCTTAACATGGATTCTCATGAACTATTTGCATCAGCTGGCCTCCAACCACGATCCTCTTTAGCCTTAGCTTCCAAGTAGTTAGAGTTATAGCTATGAGCCCCTGACACCTAGCTTTGTTTTGCTCATTTCAATTTCTGATCGCTCATTTCTAACATATAGAAGTACAACCATTTTTTGTTATGAATTTTGTGTCCTGAAAACATGGTATGTTTACCCATTAATTCCAGGATCTTTCTTCTGTAGATAATTGAATATTTTATAAATGATTATGTCACTTGTGAATAAACACAGTTTTATTCTTTTCCAATTTTTTCTTTTTGTCCTATTATACTGGGTAGAACCACTAGTACACTGTTAAGTAGCTATGTTGTTTTACCAGTGTGTACTGCTTAACTTGGTAAAGGGACACATATATCAGTGGAGAGATAGTTGAACAATGGCAATATTCTGTAAAAAGGCTACTTGTGAAGTTGATCACTGCCTTCATCAGAAAGCCAAAGCTAGATTCTCAAAACATTTCACAGATATTTCATTAGAAGATAGTAAATCCTATTCACAAAGAGTTGTAGGTAAAGAAATGGAAAAGGTAGAAGAAGAAGGAGGAAGAAGAGGATAATTCTAAAATTTAAAGAATTACACAATGTTTCTATTATTGCATTCTCATTCTTCCCTCCATAAAGTATCATGGTTCAGATTGCAAATTCCAAAACTCCTAGTAATACCCTCCTGGGCAGGGTACTCAATGTCTCTGCAATACTTTTATCATTTGTAAAAGAAGTTACTAACAGATTTTCAGGAAGATTCAATTCTTTATTTAAAAATGTGATTGAGCTGGGTTCTAGTGGCTCATACCTATAATCCTACTTACTTTGAGGAACATGTTTCAAAGCCACCCGGGGCAGAAATGTCTATGAGATTCTTATGTCCAATTAACCAGAAGAAAAACAAAAGCTAGAAGTGGAGCTGTAGCTCAACTGGTAGAGCACTATCATTAAGCCAAAGAAGCTCAGGCCCTGAGTTCAAACTCCAAGACTAGCACACCAAAAAAATAAATGTGATTGAGTGCATGCTAGGTACCAGCCATCATTTTTGACAATATTCCCTGTGTTTATGCCCATTTTAGCAGAGGGAAGTGGTAGTTAAATAGATAGACCCAGATGTGGTGGTCCTTGAGAGGCTGAAACAGAATCTCAAGTTCAAGACCAGCTTGTGTTATATAGCCAGACCATGTCTCAAAAGATTTTTAAAAATTCAGTAAACCATTTAGTATTTTTAAAGGAATAAATCATCACAGGGGAAATGTAGGTGTAAGGATTAACAAGTGGGGAGGGGACAGGAAAATTGTGCATTTAAATAAAGTGATTAGAAACAAAACCCCTTTGTACAATTTATCCTATTAAAAGGAAAGTAAGAAAGTAGCTGGGGGAAACCTCACTAGAAGATGGCATTGGTAGAAATGTTTGGTGTACATAAATGAGTTCTTGCATGTAAAAGAATTACAACAGTTCCTCATAGAGTAAAAATATAATCATGCTTTCATTAAATGCAATCGATTGAGCATTTGCTCTGTGTCAAGGACAATTATAACATGGTAGTTCTCAGCTTGTTTTACAGAGTAGAATCTGGTATCAGCCACTCTTGTCTAAAGTCACATAGTTGCAGAGCTACATAGCTAACATGTGGACTATATGCATGCTTGTTCCAAAAGAGTAGGTTCACTCACACTTGGCAGAGACAAACTTTGTGCTCAGAGACTACTGATGGATGATGGAGGCCTTGGTTAAAGAAATGGTTTTGTGTTAAAGGAACTGGAGTGAGTGGTTGAATCCCACCTTCTTAGAATTTCTCATTGAGAGTAAGGCTGATCATGTAGAGGACTACAGTACCATCTGACTCTGACACTTTCATTACTATATGTACTGTAAACTGAACATAACAGAAGATGAGAATAGAAATAGGTGACATGTTTGGTCAGTGGCTGTCACTTTAAAAAAAAAGATGTCAGGTTTTCAGGGTGGTCATTTGTGTAAGTTTAAACAAAAGATAAATGAAGTAGGACACAGTTCACTGATGAGTATACTATAAATTTTGCCTTGAAAATGCTGCCAATGATATAAAATTCAAGCCACCATCTGTCAGTGCTGCTTGAAGTAGCGTTTGTAGTGGATAATGAACACGTCACATGCCTTGGAAGCACAAATCATCAGTGCAGGGATGCCTTAGCATCCCTGGAAAAGATGTGGATAGTGAAGAAGGTGTCAGAAACATCATACCTTTGTTCTAAGGATATGTTTATATTTATATTGTATCTTCAAAGTTGCTGTTTTGGGGGCTGGTAAGGTGGCTCAGTGGTAGAGTCCTTGCCTTGCCTGCATGAGGCCTTGGGTTAGATTCCTTAGCACCACATAAGAAGAAAAGGCTGGAAGTGGTACTGTGGCTCAAGTGGTAGACTACTAGCCTTGAACTGAAGAGCTGAGGGACAGTGCCCAGGCCCAGAGTTCAGGCCCCATGACCGACACCCCCCCAAAAAAAAAGAACTGCCATTTTGGATTACTTGAGTAGAGTCAAGTTAAGAAAGACAAGGGGATAATTGGAAAAACTACTTGCTTAAATTGATTCCGTTCTTTAATCAAAATGATCAATGGTTGCAGCCCTACCCAACTGGTAGTCCTAATATTTGTTTGACTATCATTTTCTGAAAAGCCTCATAGTGATTTGGAGAGTCTGAGGGAATGCAATCTATGTCTGTCTCAGTTTGGAATTCCTAAGATTAAGAAATATATTGTGTCATATAATTTGCAAAAGAACCTTTTCATCTATTATCCTATTTAATTTTACCACCAATCCTGTAAGTCAGAAAGTGTATCTCCATCTTCCAGGTCAGAAAACAAAGACAGAAATGGCATAGTTTACCCAAAACCACAGAGGTAGTTAGGCAACAGAGCTGTGATCAAAATCAGTGTCCATGCTAGTCCATCTTCTTATGTGCAGGTAGAAAGAGAATTCACTTCCAAAATGTGGGAAAGACTGCCAGAAACAACAAGATCAAGGATGTTTTAAATAATAAGTAACATGAATGCAGTGCCTCTTCTGCTCCAGCCTTGTTCAAAGTGCTTTAAGTCCATGCATTATCTCATCTAATCCTGGAACACATTCCTTCCTGTTGATTCAAGAATTACTCAGTTGCTTTGATGCCATTGGCCTATAGAAAATCCTGAAAAGTCCCTTTGAGGTACACATTTAGGTGCTTCCACCAGACATGGGTCTTAGCATGGATGGCTTGTAGAGCTTAGCCAAGGGAGTGACGCTTCCAGTCATGGAGTCTAAACAATTTGGCTTTCTAACATCAAAGTTCATAACTGATAGAATTACGAATGCTGGGCTTGCTTCCAAGTGGCTCATCAAGAATGTTCTTTCTCATCATGGCTGGGGAGGAGATTCATGCCTCATAGACTTTAATGAGATGCTGTCTACTCATCATTTGCATTTAGCTTCATTTCCGCCTTGGTACCTATGGACCCCTTAAGGGTGACAAAACTATGCTGTGCTTTCACACTAAGCATTGGGGCTGCTTCTTCCATTAGGATCATTGTCAGAAAATAGTTTGCTGCCACTGCCCATTAGACAACTCCCCACCCCCACCCCGTGAAACATATGCAATCCATCTTGTCCTCTTGCTTTCATTAGAAGGAGAATGTCTCTAAGGACCTTGCCCAAAACAACCCAAATAATGATTAGTATACTGTCTTGTGGGGGAGACGGTGCATCTCCACAGAAATCCAGTTGACAGGCTCAGACCTTTTCCCTCCCAGAGAAGACTTTCTTGCCATCCTTTGGGTCATCTTTGCAATGGCTCCTCTTCCATTGCACCACTTGTCATCTCCTTTCCCAACCTCATGTCTAGCGCTTTCTCAATACTTTTTTCTCAACTGCTCTCCTTTAGCACCCATAACTAAGGGGCTAATTAGACACAATCTAGCTTTCTTTGTCTTGGAACATGCACTATGGGTTTTGTGATTAATTGGGTCTCTATCTTCCACCCTTGATGGCAAGGGAAAACAACAACAATAACAACAACACATGCCTTTATATCGTGGAGGGGTGGTCCCTTTTTTCTGTGTTGCCCTTTGGATAAAAAATGCCCCCTGCTGAGTAAGTTATGTACTGCAGTCCCCATCTGGTGGCTTGTCCTTTTGCCAATGTGATTCTGCCTGTCACATCGGAGCCAGCCAATTGTGGACCAAAACCTCAAATCATGAGCCAAAAGAAATCCTTCTTGCCTTTAAGTCGTTTGTCTCAGGTTGTTTGTCACAGCAATGGAAACATTGACTAGCTTGTAAAATTGGAGACAGTGTTACTTTCCATTACAGCACCCACAATATGCAAAGCATTTAGTGTTGAAAGGGCCCCCTAGTGGACAATTTGTACCTATGCATTGTATCACCATTCTCCATTTGCTTTTTGATGGATGGAACACAGACTAAATGAGGTGTAAAGAAGCAACCTGTGCTCATAGCCAGAGCAATGCACTTACTGCATCTTTTTATTTTTGTAGACCAGTGGTTTTCTGTCTTTCTCCCAAGCCTTTTGTAGGTGTGAATGATAGATAGGTTGAAGTGAGAAATAGATGGAACTCCAAGTCCCCTCTCCCACTTTTCCTGGAGTGACTCTATTTTCATCTATTTCATATATGGAATTGTACTAGGTTTCCCTTTTAAAGCTCTGCTGCTAAGAATGAGCTGTAAGTACCACTGTAGACTTAGCTTTGGAATAATCAGGGAGCCGAATATGGAAAACAGCCTAGCTCCACCATGCCCCAGCTCCCCAGAGACAGGTAAAGTAGTCTCTATTCTCACTTTTGCAAGCTCAAAAAAGAAAAGGAAAAAAAAGAATTGTTTCCTTTCACATGGCCAAATTGCTCAGAACAGATGAAAGGGGACCAAACTGATAGGTGATTGTTTCCCAAGATTACAGACTATACCCAGGCTGAACTTTAAATGCTTGGAGGGGGGAAAATGCCTCAGGTTTTGAGTAATGCTCCACAACTGGCTCCTGTTCTCCAGACTAAATGAACACACACCATTTCCACTCCATTTCCTTCAACTGGCCTCTGTACGAGGCTGTAATGAAACCTGTAGGGGAAGAAAAGAGCATTAGCTTCGGGAAAGGATTATTGTAGTTGCTTAAGCCATTTACTCTTGGAAAATAGGTGAAGGTTTAGGCCAAAATCTGCCTGGTTCATTTGAATGGCTTTAGAAAGCCAGGGGGCTTTTCTAAGAGGTATTTATCATAAGTATTTTTGTTGAATCCTAAGCATAATTTGGCTATAATATTTAACTCTCTAGAGTGTTGTATATTATGTGTTCACTTTTTACCACCAATCATTTAGTGTCATCATCATGCCTATCCTAATGATGGAGGCACTGTATTCCTCCATAATTAGCCCAACGGTCCCTTTCCCATACCATAGTGACCTATGTCCTTCAACTACCACTGTCCAAACCTTAATTCATTGGTTATAAGTCCACTCCTTCAAATGATTTAGACATAAGTTTTTATTCCAGCCTTGACACCTCATACAACCTTGTTGGTGCCTCCATATCTTCACCTGCAAATTTGGAATAATAATTGGTCCTTCTCTATCACAGATCCTTTTATTTGTGTTTGACTGATTCTCAAAGCATTAAAGTCTTAGGCTTATTAATGGAAGAACGCCATGTAATATTTAAAACATGTATATATTTAAATCAGGTCAAAGAGTGTACTCCTTGTCATTAAAACTTTCAAAAACGGGGCTGGGAAGGTGGCTCAGTGGCACAGCGCTTGCCTTGCATGCATGAGGCCATGTGTTCGATTCCTCAGCACCACATAAGCAAAAAAAGCAAGAAATGGCGCTGGGGCTCAAGTGATAGAGCACTAGCCTTGAGCTGAAGAGCCTAGGGACAGCGCCCAGGCCCAAAGGACCGGGAAAAAAAAAACACCTTTCAAAAAAATATAACTTTTGGAAATATACACTATTATCTCTTAGAGATTCTTTGAGGATTCAGTGAAATAACATAAATATTCTGGTATGTGTAGTATACTTATTAAATGGAATCATCGTTATTACTCATCTTTTAAATGATTTTTGTGCCTTCCCCCCATCATATCTCTCTTCACCTATTGAAACTGATTTTCATTTGTCATTGAATAGGGAACAGAATGTATTAGCCCATTTTTGATTCATTCATAGTGCCCCTACAATGTGACAGACATAGCACCAGAAACGGAAGTGGGTTTAATATAGACTTACAGGAGAGAAGGTAGATATTGCAAGGCTGAAACATTCAAATTCAGCCACTGTAAGGGAGATACTACCATATAAGGAACAATGTGGTATGCTTCTTAAAGGAAAGAGCTATCAGACATGTGGCTATAACACTGTAGACATGGGCCTTGAAAGACAAATCCCTGGAAATAGCAGCTCTCTTTCTTGTTAACTATTCCTCTATGTGTTAATGGCTATGTCTACTTCAGGAAAAGTAGGGCTACTTCTATTTTTCTGTCCAGACCCTACCCAAGTAGCACATGGGTCCCCATTTATATCTGCTGAAATGTGTAGTAACAGATCAGAGCTTCTAAGACACATCCCAGAAAAAAACCACCTATTTTCTGGTCTCATCTTCTTTGAAAGGACAAGAAATTAACCACTTGAGCTCAGTGTATGAAAGGGTTTAAGAGATGGTTCCATGTTTTCATAAGTAGATTATTAAGGAAATCCTCCTTGAATCTGAAAGATCCTTGAACTTACTTTAAAGAATGAGTCTTAGCCAGGTGCTGGTGGCTCATGCCTGTAATCCTAGCTACTCAGGAGGCTGAGATCTGAGGATTGCAGTTCAAAGCCAGCCCGGCAAGAAAGTCTGTGAGACTCTTATCTCCAGTTAACCACTAGAAAACTGGAAGAGGCACTGTGGCTCAAGTGGTAGAGCACTTGCCTTGCATGCCTGAGGCCTTGGGTTCGATTCCTCAGCACCACATAAGCAGAAAAAAGCCGGAAGTGGTTCTGTGTCTCAAGTGGTAGAGCACTAGCCTTGAGCTGAAGAGCTGAGGGACAGCACCCAGGCCCAGAGTTCAAGATCCACAAAAGACAAAAAAATAAAATAAAAAAGAATGAGTCTTGTGTTAAGGACTCGGGTATTGAATGAAATATAGGACTAATTCGCTGCATTGCTCTGAATCTTGTGAGATCAGTGAGACTGGTTGAAAGTACTTTTGTGATGTAAGCATCCCATTTCCTCTCCTTGAACCTTGCCCTTGCCCTTCCCTTTCCAAACTGTTGTCTGGGATATAGTGCCTGACAGTACTTTAAAAAAATAATCTTTGTTGGTATGTGATTGTCCTATGGATATTTTATATATGCATGTATGTAGATATATAGTGTATATATTTCCATGTATCTGAGTATAGGTATACATCTGTGAAATCATTGCTGACATCAAGGCCCTAAATGTACCTGTCATTCCCCTCAACGTTTCCTCCTGCTCTGTGTGTGTACATGTGTGCATGGGGCTCGAAGTCAAGACCAGGGACTTTCCCTTATTTTTTTTCTCAAGTCTGGTGTTGAAGCACTTGGACCACACCTCCACTTCTGGCTTTTTTTTGGTGATTAATGGGAGATAAGAGTCTCAGTGACTTTTGTGCCCCAGCTGGCTTCAAACCTGATTCTCTGATCTCAGCCTCCTGAGTAACTAGGATTACAGGCGTGAGCCACCAGCACCCTGCTTCTCCTACTCCCTTTGTATTATTTTCTTTCCTTTCTCTTTGTTTTGTTTTGCTAAGAACACTTACCATCTATCCTCTTAGCAAATTTTAAGTAAATAAAGCACTGTTGTTAGCTCTATGCAATATGTTATGCAGTGGATCTCCAGAATTCACCTATCTTATATTTGTGGAAGTTTGTACCATTTAGCCATCACCTGCCTACTTTCTTTACTTACTCCTCTCCCCTAGTAATCAATCGTTTGTCTATTCTGCTTCAGTGAGTTTCCTAACAAAGCTTCATGCATTGCTATGGGTGCTGTACCCATCCTCCCCAGGGCTGGCTGTACCCATAGGAGCTGTTGGAATTTGAATGTCCTTCCCCATCTCAGCACACAATCTCCCTCCATTTCTTCAACTCCCTCTTCAGCCCCCTCATTCACCAGAGGTCTTATTCAATAAATACTGGGCTAGACACAAGCAGCATTAGGGGGAGGGGTGCGGAAAAAGCTCCTGAGAGTCAAAAGACTGGTCTTCTGTCTGCCGATTTGACTTTCACTAGTTTGCCTTCTTGAGAAAGTCACTGAGGCTCTCTGATTCTTTGTTTGCTGTGCTGTTAATGAAGGTCTGGCTTTGCAGCCTCTCAAGTCAGCAAGCAGATAGCTAGACAACCCCTATCACTGCTATGCACACAAATAATGGAGCTGGAAACATGAGATCCTTTCCAGGTAATTTAATATTGCTGCATTTTAAGGGTGGTGGGCTGGGGAGATGAGTCTTAAAAGGAGGCAAAAGTAATTCACGTCTCCCAAGATAGTGTTTATAATGGTCTATTAAGAACACATTTAAAAGAAATGGCCTAATTCTGTAGTCTTCTACCCAGGACAGCAGGCTAGTGGAGCCAAAGTGTTTTTTGAATAGGGCCATAAGCAAAATCCTTCTCAGTGAATCTTTGAACTGCTTTGCAGAAAGGGAGAGGGGAGGAAAAAAAAGACTTTTCCCCTAATACATTTTTAAATGGTCACTTTTCCATTGCCAAACTTCATTACCGCTCCTAAGAGCTAAAGCTTAGAGATGATGGATCTGTAGCCCACAGAGCAATGAGAAGAAAAAGAAAAAATCCCCAGCACATGCTATTTACTATTCTACACTCTTTTGAGAATTAATGTCAATAATACTGTTGCAACATTTTTCAAAGAAAGGATGAGATTTTCTAATTGTCTAGTATTAAAAAACAAAGCAAAACTCCTAGTCTGAATCCCCTGAGAAGAAACCTGAGTTGAAATCATTAACACCACAAATCTCTGATAATTGTGGAATGTTTGCTGGTACCTTAATCTGAGTGGCCTGTTTTAATTGGATCACACTGATTAAGTTTCTGTAAGCTAGTATATGTTGCCTTTCCAATTCAATTAAATGAGAACCTCCTGCCATTACTAGATATTACTAAAATGCCCTGGTGGGTGGAAAACTCGACTTTGTATTTTCGATTGCTACTGACTTCCTGATTATATAATCTTTGTATTAAATGAAATCAATGAAAGTTCAAATTAAACTGAGCAAACCTTAAGAAACAAAAATATTTTCTCCATACTTTTGGCTATATTTTTTACCTCAAGGTGTGGAAGCACATTAGTTGAAACTAATTGATTACCTTTAGTGATACATTTTACAGGGCTCTCTACCCTCATATACCAGTTCCTAGAATAGTCTACCCTGTTCATAGGCATTTTAAAAGTGGGTGATGAATAGGCTCTCTCTATTATATATGTATTAGTGTGTGCCTCTCTCAGCTGTAGATAAGAGCTATCTTATGTAAATGCAATTGCTTTGTAAATGTAAATGCCTATTGGGTCATTGATCATCCTGATGATAGTAGAAGCAGAACAATAGGAAGAGGTGTGAGACAAACTGTCTAGGGACAAAAATGAAGAAAATTACTAAGTGGGTAAGGGATTGAATCAATGAAGCTAGAGAACTTCATGGAGGGGGCTGGTCTGGAAAGAACTATGGAGATGCCGCTGGGACAGGTATGTTGGAGCTGCCCACTGGTTTCTACATGCAGAAGCCTCTAAAGGCCTTGCTGTCATGAGATCCTGAGAAGAGACTAAAAGAGAAGTGGGCCTAGTCGATGTCAGTTACAGTAAATAAGTTATAGCCGGGAGCCATTGACTCAGTCCTGTAGTAAAGCTAGCTACTCAGGAGGCTGAGAATAGTGACTCGAAGTCAGCCTGGGCAGGAAAGTCCATGAGACTAATTTCCAATTAACTCCCCCCCCCAAAAAAAAGGAAATATAGCTGTGGCTAGAGTGGTATCATGCTAGCCTTGAGCAAAAAAAAAAAATTAGGGAAAGGACCCAGGTCCTGAGTTCAAATACCCAGGACAAGCACAAAAGAACGAGAAGAAAGAAGGAAAGAAAGAAAAAGAAAGAAGGAAAGGAAGGAAGGAAGAAGGGAAAGAAAGAAGAAGAAAAAGAAACAGAGAGAAAGGAAGGAAGGAATAGGTTATGTCCTTTCTAAGGAAGTCTAGATTTCAAAATTTGCTGTAAGCCAAATGTATGCATGTGACTCATAGAGTAATAAGGTCCTCTAAGTCCATTTGTAAGACATCTTAAAGATAATCAAGGGGGCAAAGAAGGTTTCTATTTTTGTTCTCGTCCTGCCTTTTTAATAACCCACCTAGTTCCATACAAGATTTGAGGTACTTCCCAAAGGCATTCTTGCTCATGCCTTAGGATTAAAGAAGTATTTCTGAAAGTCAAGTCCATGTGTACCACATAAGTAGAGAAGAATGATTATATAGAAATGAGACTCTTTCAGGGCCCTCTCATGCTGTTCAGCTCATCAGCTTGGGGACGTAGTTGAAGATGGGAAGCATTTTGGTCCCCCACTTCATTCTTCTCTCAGGTGTTCTGCTTGATCCTTATCCTGGGCCTCTGTGCTTTCCCAGCAGTGCTAATAAAGTCTGTGCTAATACACAGAAACTACTGATCAGCTGTCCTTATGCCCAGTTGAACATTGAGGCCAGAAATCATACTGCATTGATCCCAACCTGTAAAGTGTACATTATCTAGGAACCAATGGCAGAATCTAGGGAAAGAAAACAGACCCTGAGTCCAATTAACACTTGATACTCAGGTACTCAAAGGCACCAAAGAGCCCCCATGCCATATCAGAGTCTGTCAATGGTACCCAGCAAATGCTCAAGGAACAGAAGAAGAGAACCTCTGTGGACTGCTTGAGATTCCTTTCCCATCAGCCAATCTCCTCTCTCTCAGCCTCCTCTGTACCTGCCTCTTGCCATCTATGGCATCCTTCCACTTCTTCAGTTTACTTTTTTTCCCTCCCTGCCTGTACTTTTCATGTTCTCCCTTGGTCTTTTCTTTCCACCTCTTCAGCTTCTATGTCTCCTCATTTTGTTCTTCTGATGAGTCTTCTTTGTTCCCCCCTGTCGATTTCCCTCAACCAGTTGCCATAGCTGCTCAAAGAGTTTCTAGTGGGAAGCAATGAGATTTGGAAATCCTGGGTATGGGTTCAAAGTTGGAGGCAGGTGGAAAACAAGGAGATCCTTTGTACCTCCTTGAAATTTCTTTCTTCTAATTCTCCTGCTGGGGAGCCCAGTACTCCTAGGTACCTGTGGTCTTTGGCCAATTGTGTCTTTGATCTTCATCTGCCCGCCCCCCCCATTCCCTACACATTTTTTCTTTGCTTTAACCTTGTCCCTCTATCACTTTGTTAGGAATTAGCCAAACTCAGTTGCTCACTTCAATAGGCTTCAGCATGTGGCCAGAGGAAAAGTGAGCGTTTTGTCAAAACAATTCAGGAAGATTAAAAAGTCTTCCTTGAGGTACTTCAGGCAGATTCCAAGTGACATATCTAACAAGAGAGTTCTTTAAATGTTTTTGGTTGGCAAGGAAATATGGATTACAAGTATAAACTTTACAGATATCTTATGAGGATTTGAAACCCAGTTCTACCTCTTTGTGTGTGTGTGTGTGTGTGTGTGTGTGTGTACACATGTGCGCACGCATGCGCACTATTTCTGGGGCTTGAACTCAGGGACTAGGAGCTGTCCCTGAGCTTCACACACTCCTACCCAAAGACTAACACTTTGCCACTTGAGCCACAGCTTCCCTACTGGCTTTTTGGTGGTTCAATGGAGATAAGAATCATGTAGTTTCCTGCCTGGGCTGACTTCAAACAGTGATCTTCAGATCTCAGCCTCCTGAGCTAGGGTTACAGCTGTGAGGCACTGGTATCCAGCCCAATTCTACCTCTTACTAGCCAGCGGTGGGGCATGAGGAGAGATGTTTCACCTTTCATCTCTGCTTCCATTTCTTTTTTTTTTTAATTTTATTTGTGAACATATTGTACAGAGGGGTTACAATTACATGGGCAGGATAATGCATACAGTTCTTACCAAGCATTGCAGCCTCCTCCTTTGTTTACCCTTCACATCCCTTCCCAGCCTCCTCCCTCCCCCCCAATCCTTCCCCCCTCCCCCTCCACCTACGTTGTAAAGCTCATTTTTGACATGACAACTTGTACTTCTCATTGTTGCAACAGGTCCACCTGAATCCTTAAACAACTTGTTTTTCCCCATCTCCTCCACAAGTTATACTGACATCAAATATAGTGAAAGCAGGGGTTATACTGTGGGGGAAAGACATACAAAGCAACAAACAATCTTATAAATGTGTTAGAAACAATCGCATAAAAGAAAAAACATTTGAATACATATCTTAGGGTTCATTTCCCTAACATCACCTTATCTGTCCTTTTCTGCTTGACTCATACATATACTAGATATTGCAAATAAGGGAAACCATGGGACCTGTGTTTCTTTGGGCCTGGCTTACTTCACTTAATATAATTTTCATCTCTGCTTCCATTTCTTTATGCATAAAATGAGGCTGCTAATAATAATACCTACCTCACAGAGAGATTGTGATCATTAAATTAATTAATGCCTGTTGTTCTCCTGGAATTGTGTCTGCCACAAAGTAAAAGTTAAATGAGCCCTCGTGATAATTGAAATTCAGTGCATGTGGGAATTCGTTGAGGCCTTTAAAAAGTGTCTGATTCATGTGGCAAACATATAACTATGTTTGATGCTAAATGTGTTTCCCAGGACCTCATCCTGGTCTGCATAGCCAGCACTCTACGTTATTTCTAAAATCAAGGACATTGGCACTTGCTCTTTGCCTTGGAACCACACCGTTTACATATGCACTTCCTGCGGGCCCCAATTACATGAAGACCAAGAAGGAAGAAAAGAATTGTCTATACCATGGCTCGATCTGGCCTTGAAGTAACAGCTCCTTTGATGTGTCTTGAGGATCATCCAAATCCCTAGGCTAAGTTGATGGTGTTCATTGTGAAATGAGATACTGAACAAACCCTGGTCATTAACCATTGGTTACTGCACCTAGAAAGGTACAGAGAAATGCTTGGAGTAAAACAAGATACAGAGAACACATTTAAATTGTAGGCAGATACAGAACATCTCATTTCCCTTTTATAAAAGCCTTTAGCTCTGAATTCTACCTAATCTCTCTACCTCTATACTTTGTAGCTGGCTAGTAATTGCACAGTGTACATGGAATTCCCACACTTGTTTTTCTTGATTCCCTTTTGTAGCTGTAGTCTGACATCGTGGGAACAAATAGCTTTATTGTCTTTTTAGACCAGGATCTAGACAGAACGTTTTGTTGACTATCTTTGTCAAAAAGAGCCAGGAGTCTTGGTTTAGTTGTAAAGGTATACTGGTGAATGGGCACAGCCATTGTAGTGTTTGAGCCCCACAAAGAGGTTCTCAAAGCTAACTAATGTTTCCTTTAAAAAAAAAAACAACTCTGAAATGTGTGTGGGGTAACACATATTTTATCATAGTTATTCTGGCTCTGCGAGTGCAATGAAAATGTTAGCCTTGGCATATCAATCGTGTTTTACAGATGACTGTAATTTCCTGAATGTCAAAACTCCAAATTTTTCTACTAAGCAAACTTTTCAGTGGCAAAACAGATTGCCTCCATAATGTATCACTGTGGGCAGAAAAAAAATGAAATCTTTCTGCACTGTATTATGAATCAATGAGGCATTGAGATTCTTGGAAGGGTGAGTGGACTCTGGAAAATGAAAAACTGCCGCTATTCCATCTCTACAAAGCACTGTTGAGTTCGTAGAGACTTCAATGTGGACCCCAGAAATAGCAAATTCACGTTAAAACCAGTTCCTGTCTTTCTCTGCATGCTGAAGGGTAAATGTCACTGTAAATATAGTCTGAGTCAGGTCATTGAACAAATCCTTGCCTCCTAATGTGATTCCCTTTGCTTCTGGGATAATACCTCTATTGGGTTATTTTAAAGAGAGCTTGAGAGGAGTGCACGTTTCATTAAAAGCAGGCTGATCTCACCAGTGAAACAGAGCCATGGAATTTTTACCCTGTGCTGGTTGTGGAATATACACTGTGCTAGGGGAGTACAAAAACAAAAACAATAACAAAACCATCGCAACTCTGTGAAAGGAATGCTGGGATGCTTACAGAGGAAGAAAGTAGCATGTGGATTGCTGAAGTTACAGGGGCTAGATCTGGCTTCCAGAATCTTCTGACTGCAGTGACTCTTGATTACAAAGTATTTATCAATGGTTGGCTTTACAAAATTCCAAGCCAACAAGGCTCCTGGGCAGCAAGGAGCAAGTGACAGAAAAAGGACCTTTTCTATGTCTAAACTGTATAGAGCCTTGTAATATCCGAGTCAGATGAGACGCCCCCAAAACCCTTTCTGGAGGTTTACAGGAAAGCATGCCCGATTGAGCTGAGGACATGGGGAGGAAGGAAGTCTTGAGAAACCACTACAGGTGGCATTCTGTATCTGTGGATTCTACATCTGTGGATTCAATCAAGCATGAATGGGAAATACTTGGGAAAATATTACAACTGTAAGGAACACCTGCAGACATTTTTATCCCTTCTCCTTATCCCCCAAACAGTATAGTATAAGAACTATTTACATAGCAGTTACATTGTATTAGGCATGAATGCCATCCTCAAGTCTAAGGGAGGATATGCTTAGATTCTGTGCAAATACTGTCCTATAAGGGAGAAGAGTGTGTGTGAATTTGGGTGTCCATGTGGCTCCTGAAATACATCCCCTGTGGCTTATCCATGTACTATGTGGGCAGAAAGCTACAACAGGAAATGCTGTGCTTTGAAGCAACAGCATGAGCAAAGATGGCAGCTAAGTGGGATGCAGGTAGAGTTTGCATATGGGGTCTCTAAGCGAGACAGCAATAATGGGCTGGAAGATGAGACCAAACCAATGACTTAGTGAGAAAAGTCATGGACATTATTGCACTAAAATGTAGCTTGCTATTTTTCTCTGCATTGCTTGTGGATTCGCCTGTATATCTTTGCTTTTATGGTTATCTTAAACCAGGGATTTCTGACAATAGAATCCAAGTCAAGCTACATCCACCTTTGGAATTGTCAGTGTTTTTCTTTCTTTCTTTTGTACTTTTTTTTTTGTAAAAATACAGTACAGAGGAGTCACAGTTACATGAGCAAGGTAATGAGTATATTTCCTATCTAGCATTGTTGCCTCCTCCTCTGTTTTTCCCCTACCATCCCTTCCCTCCCACCTCCACAACTATACCCCCACCAAATTGTAAAGTTCATTTTCAACATAGTATCTTGTACATCTCATTGTTATAATGGGTCAACCCGTATCCTTATTTAAGCATTTTGTTTTTTCCCTTCCCCTTCCTGAATTAGACAAGTGTATATACAAGATGCAGGGCACCAGCATCAAATACAGTAAAAACAGGGGTTATACCATGGGGGAGGAACATACAAAGAAACAAAAAACAATCACATAGCACATTATAAATGTGTTAGAAGCAATAGCAAGAAAAAAAAGATATTTGTGTCCCTATTCTGGGGTTCATTTTGTTTAACATCATCTTATATGGTCATATGTACATAGATTTTGGCCTTTTCTGCTTGAGGGGATGTAGCCAGAAGGAAACCCTACTGCATTGTTGGTGGGAGTGTAAACTTGTTCAACCACTTTGGAAAGTAGTATGGATGTTCCTCAAAAGACTCCACATAGAGCTCCCCTATAACCCAGCAATCCCACTTTTGAGCATTTACCCAAATGATCACAAACAAGGCTATACTAAAGCTACCAGCACAACCATGTTTATCACATTATTCACCATAGCTAAGATATGGAACCAACCCAGATGCCCCTCAGTAGATGAATGGATCAAGAAAATGTGACACACACACACACACACACACACACACACACACACACACACACACACAATGGAATTCTATGCCTCCATCAGAAAAAATAGGAAATGGAAAGACTTGGAAAAATTATATTGAGTGAAGTAAGCCAGGCCCAAAGAAACATAGGTCCCATGGTTTCCCTTATTTGCAATAACTAGTACATGTATAGTGTTCTTTTCTTTCCTTAAAACTGGATGCCAAAAAACACAAACAAAACAACTGGATGCCTAGACCAGGCTCATGCCTGTAATCCTAGTTACTCAGGAGGCTGAGAATCCAAGGATCACAGTTCAAAGCCAGCCTGGCCAGGAAAGTCTGTGACACTCATCTCCAGTTAACCACCCGAAAACCAGAAGTAGCACTGTAGCTCAAGAGGCAGGGAACTCACCTTGAGAGAAAAAGCCTAGGAACAGAGCTCAGGCCCAGAGTTCAAGCCAGCAAACAAAAACTGGTGCCCACCTGCATACATACCCTACATGTCTCCTTTTCTATCCATTTAATGGTTGACATCCTTCCACTCCCTATCTCTTATTTTCCCCCAACACACAAGCAGGTCTTCGTTTCCCCACATTTGTTATTAGTATCAATTAATTATACGGGGATTTATTTTGACCTGTCCATATATGCATACAATTTAGCTTGATCTCTTACACATCCCTCTCCTCTCCTCTCCTATCAATCTCAACAAGCTTCATTGTTCCATTCTCAAACATGTGCGCAAAGTATAACGTATTTTCACCATATCCTCTCTCTGCCCTCTCTATTAGCCCCCGTCAAAGTGTTAATTGTTCAAAGGGATTTCACTGTGGTCCATCACACATATCAGACAGTACTTTAATTAGATTGGACCCCCCACACTTGACTCTCACTGTCTGAACCCCTTACTCTTTATGCAAAAGCTTTCAGTGGGTTTTATTTTGTTATCTTCATTCATAGATGCAGTGTATTTTCGTGTTGTTTACTTTCTAACATTCTCCTTTCCCTGGAGACAGACCTTTTAAGCCAAAGGAATAAACCTTGTTTTGTGTGAGGGAGGGGCATCTCAGCACCCCCGAAATTATACCACCCCACAAAGCTGGCTCTGGTTGCACATCCTGTGAGGGTATTGGGGAAAGATCTGCTCTATGTCACACAAAATTCCTTTCATTCCTAAATAAAATAAGCAAAGTGGCACTCAGTAGCCAAATGAGTCTGGATGTCTAGACATGGGTTTAAGACGTAGGTAACCTGATCACTTACTAGCTGTGTGACCTTTCACCTTTCTCTGCACTAATTTCTGTCTATGTTATGGGGCCAGACCTGTCTATTTTACAGGCTCTAATGAGAAAGAAAGCAAATGTGCTTTTTTAAAAAAGATATTCACCATGAAGAATTTTCTTTTAAAACAGGGCGTAAAGCCTATAGAAAGATTTACAATAATAGTTCTTTAATCCTTGAAAATGAACTGAGAAATACAAATATTTCTGATGAACAATCTCAGAGGCAAGTCTCTCATCACCTTCATTTACTGAAATGCAACAGTACCAGCATCTCCGACATGTACCTGCCCATATTTCAACTGTCAACGCATTCTTTCCACCATGTGGATTGTAGAAGGTGAAGGTCAATGGGTTTTACCCTCACTCTCTGCACACATTTCAAGAAACACCTGCACTCCTGAAGGTTAAATAGAAGGGAGATGGGAGAAACAACAAGACTTCAAAAAATAGCCCTAGGGAAATCAAATCTTGTTTTAACTTAGTGCATTCATGACTGATTCCTGATTCTGAAAAGGGAAAAGAAGTTTGATCAAAACTGTCAGCAAATGGTTTCATTTTAAATTCCTTTGCTTTCTTTGAATAAAAGGACTAGGTTTTCTAATTATGACTATTGAAGCAGGCTTTCCCCAGCACACAATAAGCAACTACCTGGAAGTCATGATTTCAGATAGCCCCTGACTTGTAATTTGCTGTCTGAATTTCCACTTTAAGTGAAGAGAGTGCTTGGGGCTCTTAGAAGATGCCTGTTTTCTACTGGAAAGCCTTCTGGTGTTCCTAAGAAGGTGGCACCTTGATGAAAATGCACTTTATTAATCGTTTCTTTCCAGATTTAGATCTTGAGTGGGGAGTAGAGGAACGAGAGCACTTATAGTAAGGGATGGACAATGTTGGAGCAGCAGGTCTTCTGGATACCATAAAGGACAAAAGAAATAGCAAGTAAGAGTGGGGATTTTAGGCCTCAATGGGTAGAGTTGGTTAAGATAGGGCCTTCTACCCTCTTTCACACATGACATTATGAGCTCTACAGTCTCTCCTAGCTAGGGAAATGCTACCACTGGGGCCTGAAGACCTGCTAAAGTCAAGCACAGGGTTGTGTTGTAAGCATAGGGCCTTGTCTGGCTTGCAGCTATCACCCTGTAATCCTGATTGGTGAGAAGAGGAATTTATGGATAGCTATTAGGAGAGAAGAACATTCTGGATAATTTCCAAGATTCATGATAGATGATTCATTCTTTGGAACTGAATTCCCATAATGAGATGGATCCTGTACTGAGAGATAAGAGAACCATCTTGAGCATGCCATTTGAGAAACTGAGCAAGGAGATAGTGACATGGGGGTGGATTCTGGCTCTTCCTGAAACAGGACATGTGACCCTGGACAGGTTCCTGTCCATCATCTCTGAGCTCTTATGTTCTCAATAGTGAAGTGAGCAGATCATGTGATCTCTAAAAGGCCTGCCAAGCTTCTCAGCAATATATGGGTTTATCACCTACATCTGTGGGCATCTCCTGCCATTTATCAGGTGGTCAGTTTCCATACATGAATCATGGCTTCATTTGTCTAGAGTGCAACCTTAACTCAGTCTCTGCATAAAGGGGGATGTAGAGACCTCCTGAGCTTCCCTCCTCAGGAAAACCATACTCAACTATGATGCATAAAATGGCTCTAACCCCTTTCTGTGAAATAGATTTCCAATTTTTCACAAACTAGTGCTTGCGAATGCATGCATGTGTGAGTGTGGGGTGGTTGTTCCGGTCCTCGGGCTTGAATTCAGGGTCTAGGTTCTATTCCTGAGCTTTTGTGCTTAGAGGTAGCATTCTACTACCACAGCTCCACTTCTGAGGGGTTTTTTGTGGGGGTAGTTCATTGGCAAAAAGAGTCTCTTGGACTTTCCTGCCTTGGCTGGCTTTGAACCATGATCATCAGATCTCAGCCTTCTGAGTAGCTAGTGTTACAGGCCTGGTATCGATGCCTGTTTTTTTTTTTAAGTTTGTAGTCATCAAAAATTGTACAATATTTATGCTTTCATCCAACAAAATAGCACAATGGTGTCTATTTCACAATAAGCATAGATGCCCATTTTCACATATTCATTTTGGTCAGCTCAAGGCTAACACTCTACCACTTGAGCCATAACACCACTTCCGGTTTTCTGTGGTTGGTTAATTGGAGATAAGAGTCTCACAGACTTTCCTGCCCAGTCTGGCTTTGAACTGCAATCCTCAGATCTCATTCTCTTGAGTAGTTAGGATTACAGGCGTGAGCCACCGGCACCTGGCTTCACATAGTCTTAATATACCAGATCTGACATGTTTTGGGTGGTACAAACATACATTTTCTGTAGAATTTGGGACATTGCAGTATGTTATTTAGTAGAGATTCATAGGAGAATGCTGTGAGTGGTAAGAAGTCTACAATGCTATTTTACTCATTCCAGAGAATGGCCTCATTTGCTCTTAAAGAAAACACAACTGTCCAAAGTCCTTGAAATACAATAAATCTTGGAAGCTCAGAATATAGGGTCCTCTTCTAGGCTTCCAGCACTACCATTGCCTTCAAAATGATTCCTTTTAAGCAAGAGCGTCATGTGTCCCATGTTTCCCACCTGTACTCACTCCAACGTGACATCAGATTCATAGGCAGAGAGGTTGGGTGGAAGATTAATGTGTTACTTTTTTCTTTACTCCCAACATTACCAGTGTGCAAGCACAAGGCTGGGCCTGTCACTGTATGTCCTCTTCCTTCTCACACACATGCGGCCCAGCCCTGGTATTCAATAATTATGCATTTTGCAGCCTGAATACCTGAAGCAAAAGTCTCCCGAGGGAAAGGAGGCACGACCCTGCCAGCCCTTGAAATTCTGAATGGCTCCAATTCTTTACAGTTTCAATGGTTAAGGAGGGTCTGCTTCCCCCACAAAAGCCAGGGTTTGCACTTCATTTCTCTCAGCACCTTCAAAACAATATTAGAGCTCATTAAAATCAAGTCAGGGCTTCCAGAAGGGCAGCCTTCATTTAGGGGAAAAGTTTTCCCCTGTGTTGTTCTGGAAAATAGCACAATGCTGAGAGCAGGCATTTTTTTTCCCCTGACTAGGTTTCCTTTAATGATTTCTGCGAAGCACACTCCGAGATGTTTTTCTGCCAGACATCAAGTGAACAAGTGGACCAGGCAATAGCCACCTTAAATAATATTTATTGACTGCCGACCATGTGTAAAACTCCTGTTACTTGATTCCACATCTCTGTGGAGTCTCCACAGAAATGATTCCATGTGTACCTGCATTTCTAACAATTGAGAGACCTTGAGGAAGCAGGCTATCTGGTTTCACGTCTATGGAATGGGAAGTTTGGGCTCAAATAGCTACCAGGTGAGCCCCCAGCGCTAGGCTCCACAGTTCTGAAGGGCTCAGATTCTATCCTTATATCTCGGTAAGGGCCCACAAAAACTGCAGCATCAGCCCTCTTATTTGACATTCTGGCCTAGCCAACGGCCTCTACTTCCAGTATCTTGTCCCACCAGGCCAGTTATGCTGGAAAACACTTGAAGTGTTCTCAGTTCAGAAAAAGTCCATTTCAAGAACTCAGTACCAACATGGGCTGGTGGTCACCATATTAGAGACCATAGCCCTAGAATACACACCCTCTTGTTCCCATGCACTGCACCCAGCTAAACACATTAGCAGCTATAGAATAACTTGTTGGGGATGATAAAACAGCTAGCATTGTGCTTGGCTCTTGCTAAAACAGAACATTTAAGAGTATCTTCTTTGATGTGCTGTGTATTTAAGCCTTCCATCCTCCTCACCCTCGTCAGACCCTCAGTACAACTTTGCTACACACACAGTTAAATCCTTTACAGCCCTCTCAGATTCTTCTTCCTCCTCCTTGTCCTCCTCCTGAAAGCAAGCTTTGATGATGGTAGCACACCAGTGATCTCTTTAATCCCTGACTCATTCTGCACTTACTCTCTGCGTGACACAGTTAGCACTTAATGCACTTAACTATATTCTACCTTTATCTCCTCCCTTATCTGAATTGCGCTCCATCTACCTAAATTCTAAGCTCTTTGAAAGCAGGTAACCAATGCCCATGGCTTCCTTTATCTGTCTGAAGTTCTAATAATGGCAACCTAAAGGTGGACCTGACTTGATCACTGGATTTAAATATGTATCCAAGCCCTTCACCTCCCAAAGGACACTACCTATTTTTTGTCATTTGTGGGGCCTGAACTCTGGGCCTGGGCGCTGTTCCTCAGCTCTTCAGCTCAAGGTAAGCACTCTATCACTTGAGCCACAGCGCCACTTCTGGCTTTTTCTGCTTATGTGGTGCTGAGGAATCGAACCCAGGGCCTCATTCATGCAAGGCAAGCGCTCTACCACTGAGCCACCTTCCCAGCCCAGGACACTACCTTTGCCTTTCCTTTTCCATTCCTGAACTGCATGTCACAAAGTTTTGTTACTTCTTAGTTGAGACCTGGAATTTACAGTGTGTCATAATGGATGCACAGGCCAATAAAATGGCAGGGAGAAGCAATGGATTTCCAGGTGCAGCCATTCTAGGATAAATTATCCAAAGAGCAAGACATTGACTATAGTATAGTAGTCACAGTTGGCAGCATTTGGAATTTTTCCTATCCGGTTTCCATTCTCTCTGTCTCATCTCAAAGTTGGAGAGAAAGTCAAACATTTCTTCCTGGCTGCTCCAGATGCCAAATCTCAAGGGATGGTTCCTTGAAACACTCAGTATACTGAGAAGTGCCTTATGGTAAAACTGATGGCAAAACTGGTCTGTATGTGACTTGGGCAAATTCTATTCCTTCTTCGGTCTTGGTCCTTCTCATGTGCATATAGAGAGGGTTTTCTCTATAAGTTCTTTCGACTTCAAAAACACCCTGAGCATTAATGAAACAAAACTCACAACATTATTGTAGACTGCAGGAGCTTCACGGAAGGTAGTGTAAACTGCAAAACTTTTCAAGATGCCAACGATTTGAGTGGATTCTAGGTAAAATCTGGTGACTACGGGTCATAAAGCTTGGAATCTTGTTTGCAAAATACCCGAGATTTATATGCTTCAGTACTAGGCTGTAGGAAAGAGGAGAGTGATTTCTTTAAAAAAAAAATAAATAAATAAGAAGGAATTCTCACCATGGCTGATTGTGGGAAGAATTACATCTTGAACTTGAATTTACACCCAGATCTTAATTTTCCATGAAGACAAAAAAATCCATTATTTGTTGACTTTATGAGCGAGAAAAAGACAGAGACAGAGACAGAGAGACAGAGAAAGGGGGGGATGGCACAGAAAAATATACCTTTGTGTTTAAGGAAAGCCTGTGGAGTGCTCCCCTCCAACACACAGAAAAGCTCAGTTTTCAGATAATCAGAGGAGGGGAAATCAGTTCATGAAGTTATATATATATATATATATATATATATATATATATATATATATATGTCCTTCGGTGATGTGTGAAGAATTGTAGGAAACCTCTAGAAGCAGAATGGAATATAGTCATACATTGTTTAAGGACTGGGAAATGTCTTGAGATATATACATCAGACCTTGTTGTATTGTGTCCACATCAGAGAGTGTGCTTACACCGATGTACATTGTGTAGTCTGCTACACACCTAGCTTCTCTTATCATCGCACAGGACCACCATTATATATGCCATCCATCCTTGAGAAGTATGTAGCACATGATTGTTGCTTCTTTGGCCCAAGTGAGACCTTTTTATCTTTAGACTTCTTTGTGTTGCTAAGGAAACAACGTCATCCCTTGAATAACTAGTGAAAGTTTGGATCATCCTGTAGATCACTGGGTTTCCAAGGCATGGTCCTGGCCCCCCATCTCTACTGGGAGCCTGGCTATGTGGGGGAGTATGCAATATTCACATGAAAGGGGAAAGGGGTGGTTCAGCATTTAGATAATCTCGGTCATTCTAGGAAGACAATCAAATGAAATCACGGTGTCACTGCTCTCTGTAGCCTGCTGACTGTAAACGTGAGGGCTTACTCTTCTCACTAGATAAAGCACCATCACTAAGGAAAAGACTGTTGTGTCAAATGTACCAAAACCAGCACATTTGAATGAGCACCCATCTGCTTCAAAGAAAGCCTCTTACAATGCCTCGCATTTCCTTTATGCTGCTAGTGCTGGTCGTGGCATTTATGAAACTCCTCTTTGGGGACTTCTGGTACATGAAGCACACAAGAAAGTCAGTTAAAATACCAACTGCAGAGCTGGAGGGGTCTGTTCTCATAGGAGCCATGTTTGCTTTTGATTCAATTTACTATACTTTTATTTAGTCTGGACTCCCATATTAACAGCTTCGGATCAAAAAGTCATCCTTTTCCTTTTGTTATTTACATGCATGGCAAAAACATTCATGGCACTTTCTTTGGACATCATTTAGCTGAGGACAGCGATGCTGTCTTTGCTATGAATGACTCTGTGACATGCATGTGCCCCTCCTCCCCTGCCCCGCCCCCTGCCCTTCCTCCCCCCCCTCCCAGCCACTGTGCAGTTTTCTTAGGATCACCAACCACAGTTCTTGTTCTATCATTAGTCCACAAGTAAGATATGCGTAGACTGAACTTAAACACAAAAATCTGAATTAAGCTACAGGTAAAATAAAATATTCACTCCTTATTGATTTGGGCTAGGAATTTGTTTCCTTTCTTAAATTAGCATTTTATTGATTCCTCCTACGACCTTAACTGCTACAAGTTTGCTGGCCTTCTTCCATGCAAAGAAATGGCGTTGTGATTTATTTCCACTTGCAGTACTGAAGGCAGAAGCTTATCATAGCCATTTATGAACTGGTAGTCCGTTAAAGCAAAATAAATATGTACAGCATGATATTCAGGCCTTTCTCCAGGCCAGGTTTCCTGGGCTTTCTGACAGAAATGGGCATCCCCAAGGTACTCGAAGCCATAGCAGGGGGAACTTGGACTTGCTCTTGAGGGTTCACAGAGTTTACCCATATCATGGCTATCTCCTGGGATTTTACACTTTGGATCACTGCAATCACATGTAAAAGATAACAGCTCTCCAACTCCAGTGTGTGGATGTACAGTAGCATTAGACTAGACAGAAAGGAAAGGAAGGCTGTGTGTGACATGCAGAATGTCATTGCTGATGACTCTAGGGCCTCACTTTGAGAGAGAAAAAAATACACACACACACACACAGCCCAGAAATGGCCTTACATTGACTTTCACGTGTTATTTGTAACTTAGGATTTGTCAGTCCCTGCTTCTCTTGCTAGGCCTCAATTTCCCTGTCTCTGAAGTCCCAAAGTTTCAGTCTTACTCTTCCAATGGCTTGGAACTCAGGTACTTATTTTACAATTGTTGAAGAAAATAAGGATAAAAATATGAGTTGTTTATATCTGTTTCTTTATTTTCTTCATATCGAATTTCCTTCCTTTTTAAAGTGGCCTATTGCACAAAACAGTCAGGTACAACTAAATAAAAGATCTCCTTAAAATGCTTAAAATGGAGTGAGTGTATCTGTTATTTTGTAGTGACATCTAGTGGCTTTTCCTTACCAAATAATAACAGGCATTTTCCAAAACACTAAACTCTAATGTTTCTGCTGCATTTGGTCAGCAATTTTATATTTATAACTTACATTATGTCAAACATCCCTCCAGGTTGACAGGCATATATTGATAAGCAATATATGATCCACACCCTCCCGGACCTTGTAGTCTAGTGGGTGAGGCAATAAAATCACCACATCATAATAGATGGTAATGGATTTTGATAAAGTGTTACTATGGGAGAATACCAGGGCACGAAGACAGAGATGAAGGAGCTTATTTTGCCCAGGATGGTACAAGAAGATTTTGTAGAAGACATACACCTTGAATAGAGTTTGTAAGTCTCAGGCAACTTATTTCCCAGGTAATTTGTGAAGAACAAATAGATGCCATTGGAAAGAGTTGTTGCCTGGGGCAAACTTGGATAATCAAGAATAGTTTTGTATTCTAGAGTTTCTCATTTTCATACTGCTGACATTTGGGAAGCTCATTGATTCTTTGCTGGTAGTAGGGGGTGGTTCTTAGGCTTGCAGAATGTTTCACATAGTATCTAGATTGAATGCACTAGATGCCAGTAGCAACTTGTCCTCTGTTATAACAACCAAATGTTTTCAGATATTACAAAGCCCCCATCTCTGGTAGTGTAGGGAGGATGGATAATCGCTCCCAGTAGACACACATTTGGGCAGAGTGAGCACACTGGCAATTAGGCTGGACCAAAGGAAAAGTAGTTGTTGGGTTCTAGAAGGCTGTGTCTGTCATGGGGAAGAGTTAGAAGTTATTGAGAAGGCTTAACTAGTAAATGACAGGTCCAATGACCAGGATTCACATCGTTCAACAGGATGTATACACTTTTCCTGAGAATTGACCTTGCTTGATTGGCTTAAAATGAAATTAGTCCATAGAGGGTTGATTTAAAATGAAATCAGTCCATTCAGGTTCATGCCAGCTTGAAGGGAGATTTGTCGTTCACTATCACAGACTTGCTCTCACTCATACCTTGTTTTGTTTTATGTTTGTTTTGTTTTGTTTTTTATGGTCATGGGCTTGAACTCAAAGCTGGGGTGATATCCCTCGTGCTCAAGGCTAGCCACAACACCACTTCCTGCTTTCGGGTGGTCAATCACGGACTTCCCTGCCCAGGCTGGCTTCGAACTGTGATCCTCAGATTTCAGCCTTCTGGGTAACTAGGATTACAGACTTGAGCCACTAGCCCCTAATTCCTTGTTCTGTTTTGAACAAGGCCTATGTAAACACACTGGCCACAAGGACAAGAAAGATACTGAGGGATACGATCAGAAGCCATATGCATTTTGACTACTCCACTTCTGCAAATTAGAAGGAATTAAGTGACCACCAGTAGCTTGTACCAGACACAATAGATTTTCAAAATGGCATGCAGTATGTTAAAAACAAATGGCATGATTTAGTTGATTGTGGGCCAATGGTGTGGTGTGTTTGTCAGAAGGAGGCATGTGATGTGATCTGCATGCAGAGAAATGATGCAAAGATGAGGAAATGATAGGCTGCCCTGTCTGGTCACTTGTCGGAACACGCATGGAGGACCATGTTCCAATAAATGGGACATACTCAGATATAATCAACAGGACACTGAGCACCCTGACAGCAGGGTAGAGAACAGTTGGAAACCATATTTGGCATGAAGAAGAGAAGTTCTGGGGGTTATCAATGCTTTCTTGAGATGTTTGAAGCCACACAAGTAGAGTTATAAATGGATCTCAAAGTAGTCCCTCATGGTCTGGAAGAGGCCATTTTTGCTGACCACCTGTGTCTATATCTGGAGGCCAGATTACCCTCTAAAGTGTTCCTGCAGTTCTATTTGAATATTCCCCAGACACCTCCAGCCTCCCTCCAGAGACCTTGGAAGCTTCTTTAATTTCTCCTCCCTTTCTCTTCCATCCATCTTCTCACTAAGTCTTGTTTATTCTGTGTCCTAAGTATTTCTCTAGCCGGCCCTGCCTCCTCTTTTTGCCTTGTCTTCCACAGTAGCCTCTAAATCAATGTGTGTAATGTCCTCTATTCATACAGCACATATTTTGGGAGCACCGAGTGATAATTTGATGCACATGTACTAGTTCCTTTCATTTGGGGTATTTCTGGGATTCAAAATCAGGAATCTTTTGCTTGTAGACACGTGCTCTACCACTTGAGCCACTTGTTATTTTTGAGATAAGAATCTTGTTTTGGGCCTATGCCAGGCTGGCCCATAGTCCTCCTGTTTACACGTCCTGCTGTGGCTGAGATGACAGATGTATGCCATCATGCCCAAAATGGGAGTGTTACAAACTTTTTGCCGTGACTTGCCAAGAACTAGATTCTCCTTATATCCACCTTCCAAGAAGCTAGGATTATAAGCATGAGCCATGGGTGCCTGACTATAAATCCTTTAATGTGCATGTGAGGCCTTCCACAACTAGCCCTGATCATTTTTTTAAATTTTATTTTCTTGTAAAGATGCTGTACAGAGGGGTTCCAGTTTCATGAGTAAGGCAATGAGTACAGAGCCCTAATCATTCTTGTCTCTTTGATTTCTGCCCTCTCCTAAGCTCCCTATTTCTCTTCCACACAACAAGCCACTCTGTTTCCTCTAGGCCTTCTTCCATGCTTCTCCTTTTCATATTCCTTTCCTCTCTTTCCTTATCTCATTCTTTTTTTTGGGGGGGGCGAGGGATGAACAAAGGTATACAACACATTCCTCACACATTAGTTACAGGTCCTTGCAAGATGTTTCCCTTGTACCCTGTATTTTCTCAGTCATCATTGGGTCATTGTATTGAAATAGTTCATTACGTTTTCATGTCTTATTCTTGAGACATCCTCAGTGCCTATCTTCTCACCAAACACACATATGATGCTGAGAGGAAGGAAGTCATGGAACTGAACTGACTAGTCTCATCCCTAGACCAGTACTGTCCAGGTTTCTGAGTCTGTCTCTCCAGCCATGTTCCTAATTATACTGGGTTTTTCTATCTCAATTGCACTGGGTAAGAAGACTTGTTTTGCAGTTATTTCCTTACAAATTCTCCCCTCAAGATATTGCACATCATCCTGGAGGTATGTAACAAAAACCCTCCAGGATATTATCCTTATCTGTCTTGTTTTTCCCATTGCCAACACACCCATGAAACTTGAGGCTGACGACCTTCTCTTTAGCACGTCATCCATTTCATCTATGGGATCATATTTTCAGCAGCATTAAGCATTGCTAGTTGAGGAAATTCTTACCAATCTCAGCCCCTTAGAATGTTTTCTCTGGTGCCGGGTGCCAATGGCTCACACCTGTAATCCTAGCTACTCTGGAGGCTGAGATCTGAGAACTGCAGTTTAAAGCCAGCCCAGGCAGGAAAGTCCCTGAGACTCTTTTCTTTTGGGGGGGTCCGGTCGTGGGGCCTGAACTCTGGGCCTGGGCGCTGTCCCTCAGCTCTTCAGCTCAAGGCTAGCGCTCTACCACTTGAGCCACAGCGCCACTTCCGGCTTTTTTCTTTTTGCTTATGTGGTGCTGAGGAATTGAACCCAGGGCCTCATGCATGCAAGGCAAGCGCTCTACCACTGAGCCACCTTCCCAGTCCGTCCCTGAGACTCTTATCTCCAATGAACCACCAGAAAACTGGAAGTGGTGCTGTGGCTCAAGTGGCAGAGCGGTAGCCTTGAGCTGAAGATCTGAGGGACAACACCAAGGCCCAGAGTTCAAGCCCCACGACTGACCAAAAGAAAAAATAAAAGAATGTTTTCTCCAGTAGAAGTGGGTTAACTCTCATGGAATCTCCAGAGTATTTTTTAAAATTTTTTTTGGTTGATTGTGGAGCTTGAACTCAGGGCCTAGGCACTGTCCCTGAGCTTTTGTGCTCAAGGCTAGTGCTCTACCACTTTGAGCTGCACCCCACTTCCAGTTTAGAGGTGGTTAATTGGAGATATCTCAGGGCCTTTACCTGCCTGGGCTGGCTTTGAGCCATGATTCTCAGATCTCAGCCTCCTGAGTAGTTAAGATTACATGTGTGAGCCACTGGTGCCCAGCCAGGATCTGGTTGTTTTTACCTGAGTGACTGTAGCTATAATTACTAGGGTTCTCTGTATTTTATGTCTCTGTCTGTCTGCTACAGTGATAATCTTACAGTGTTCAGACTGAGCCTGGCTCTGTTGGGGTGTCTTTGTCTCATATGATGCTAATCAACCCTCAGGTGGAAGCTATACTGGATCCCCACATCTGTAATGAAAGAGAGTCACTGAATGTCTCAATCTCTCTGCATTGCCTCTTCACTCTCTGCATGTGGGGGTGGGGCTGATAAATCATGGATTCCTACACTAGCCTTCAGGATTGGGTTCTAGCTGTTGAGGAGGACAAAGTGAACATTTTAGGAAGGAGTCTCTCAGCCTTGCATCGTGGTACACTCTAAGACTTACCAGAAGATGTCACTGCAGGCTTAAACCAGCAGAATAAATCTGGGCAAGAAAACTTCAGTTAAAGATGAAGGTGACTCCATTATGGGAGTTTAAAGCACCCAGCAGTCCCTATTACAATGCACGCTTAGGAAGACTGGTTAAAAAGTTAATCCAAATATGACACTGTACTAAATTAAAAAAATATTTTCAAATAACCAGACTAATTGCCTCCAAACTATTGCCTTGGACCTAGCAAAGAGCTTCAATAAAAATGTGGTGAATGGAGCCGGGTGCCTGTGGCTCACGCCTATAATCCTAGCTACTCAGGTGGCTGAGATCTGAGGATCACAGTTCAAAGCCAGCCCAGTCAGGAAAGTCTGTGAGACTTGTATCTCCAATGAACCAACAGAAAACCGGAAGTGACACTGTGGCTCAAGTGGTAGAGCCCTAGCCTTGAGGTAAAGAACTCAGGGACAGTGCTCAGGCCCAGACTTCAAGACCCACGACCGACTGAAAAAATGTATTGAATGAATGAAAGAATGAACAAATGCCAAAAACAAGAGAGAGCCTGAAGGGTATGCTGGCACAAACTACTAGGGAGCAGAAGTAGCTATTTTTTTGGCACTGGTCTTTGCAAAGGGGAAGTATAGTGGCATCATCAAAGTCAGGTCAGAGCTCAATGAAGGTGCCCTTCCCTCTCCTCAGTTTCATTGCCAGATGCTTCTGTGTGCCCAATGTTTTTCTGTTCCAGAAGTACATATGAGGAAGAAAAGAACAACTTCCTGTGATCTTTGGCCACTGTATGTAATGGAAGTTACTTCTTAAAAGTACAATGACTGGGTCCTTTGTTTGAGTATGCTCCTATGCTTTGATATTTCCGAGGTGTGGGTCATGTGTGTGTACCCATTATATATGAGTGTGAATGTGTCAGCGAGTGGTTTAAGTATTTGCCCGCCTGCTATTTGAGCAAAGAATACCTCTTTACAACTCAAAAGCCAACATAACTATTCAGCCTCCATAGTTGTTGGCATCTGTGCAGCCTCCATAGTTGTTGGCATCTGTGCCTCCATTCAGTACATTGGGGGTGGGAAAAGGTATTTTGGAGTGGATATAGTTAACTTCCCTATCTTTGGAATATCAGCATGGTAGCAAAGGTTAAAATCAACATATATGACTTTGGCAGCTTCCATGTGTTTGTTTTAAAAATAAAACAACAACAAGAAGATTTCCAGATTAAGCTGAATATTGGGAAATACATTTGTGTACTTAATAAGAAGTGTTAGAATTGGAGCTCACTTTCCAATTCCTTTCTACTTCTATACATTGTAAGTCTCCATGTCATGATCCGTAAATGGATGCCTGGCGCTGGAAGAACAGGCCATTAGAAGGTTGACTTCTGGCCAGTGGGCATCCCTGAGAAGATTTTCTTTTCATTGATTGGAGAGGGAGAAAAGGACAGGAGAAAGAAGGGGGAGGTGAAGAATGACAAGGCCAAGGTCTCTGAGTCTAACTTTCACATACCTCTTGTGGTGGCTGCAAATCCAAGGAAGTTGGCTACTTGGCAAGGCTAGCAGAAACTTACACTGGAGCTCGGTTCATTGGACAAATGTCACCTCACTGTTGTCCTCCCGCCTTTGCCTTCTTTACCAGCCAGTGACCAGCACAGAGGCCATGTTCCTCCATGAGTCCTCTTCTGTCACTGATGGACATCTCTGACTATGAATCTTTGTGCTTCATCCACAGGAACTTTCACTACATCACCATCCTCCGGGACCCAGTGTCCCGGTACTTGAGTGAGTGGAGGCATGTCCAGAGAGGGGCTACATGGAAAGCATCTCTGCATGTCTGCGATGGGAGACCCCCGACCTCTGAAGAGCTGCCAAGCTGCTACACAGGTGATGATTGGTCTGGCTGCCCCCTCAAAGAATTCATGGACTGCCCTTATAATCTGGCCAACAACCGCCAGGTGCGCATGCTCTCCGACCTGACCCTAGTAGGCTGCTACAACCTCTCAGTCATGCCTGAAAAGCAACGGAACAAGGTCCTTCTGGAAAGCGCCAAATCCAATCTGAAGCACATGGCATTCTTCGGCCTGACGGAATTTCAGCGCAAGACCCAGTACCTGTTTGAGAAGACCTTCAACATGAACTTTATTTCGCCGTTTACCCAATATAATACCACTAGGGCCTCTAGTGTCGAGATCAATGGGGAGATCCAAAAGCTTATTGAGGGACTGAATTTTCTGGATATGGAGTTGTACAGCTATGCAAAAGACCTCTTTCTGCAAAGGTATCAATTCATGAGGCAGAAAGAGCATCAGGAGGCCAGGCGGAAGCGCCAGGAGCAACGCAAATTTCTGAAGGGACGATTCCTTCAGACCCATTTTCAGAGTCAGGGCCAAGGGCAGAGCCGGAATCCCGGTCAGAATCAGAATCAGAACCCAAACCAGAATAATGTGACTCACAATCTGATGCAGAATCTGACTCAGAGTTCAAGTCAGAAAGAGAACCGAGTGAGGCAGAAGCAGAGCCCAGGCCAGGAGCAGAGTGACAACCCCACCAATGGTACTCATGACTACATAGGCAGCGTAGAGAAATGGCGTTAAGTGCCTGTGAAAGGCATGTGTATTTTGCTCTCAAAGTGCCACCCAAAAGATGGCATATGTTAAAGAGGCATAAATATCGAAACACATCCTGCTTCCTTAATCGTGGAAGTTTAAGAACGCTTAGATGTTGCCTTTACAGTTGCCTTTCAAATAAATGTTATACTGTGCGTGGGTAAAGCCAATTTCAATATGTAATTAAATTGTCTTCAGTGGGGAGGGGATTGGAACTATTTATGAAATCCAAAAGCCAAACCACACTCACCACAAATTGCTGTTTCGATATTTTAAGAAACTCTCACGTGAGGTATGGAGATAAAAGGAAAATATAAAATGTGACCCTTTAACTTGTGGCTAAGCAACTGACTTGCAGTGATTGACGACACACTGTTAAACAACAAAACCCAATCTTGGAAACCCTGATTCCAGACCTAAGCATAAGTCAAAGCGTGAAATGAAACACAGACCTTTCCTTTTCTTCTGATTTTAACAAGGAGTCTATTTAAATAGAATAACAACTGTTGATAAATTTTACTGAACTTTAGTAAATAGTCACTCTCCCAAATTTAGGTGGGTTTATGGAAAAAATAGTGGCTTTTCAAGTACAACAGGACCTATATCTTGCACTGTAAGGGATGATTTTAAACTTTTTTTTAAACCTTCTACTGTTGAAAGGTTTTAAACAGGGTGTATCTCATAGAAAACAAAAACATAAATTTCCCAATTGGAACACCAATGTTAAGAATCCAATTTCCACATGATGTCAGGGCACTGTAATTCCAACAGCTCTGGAATCTTTTGGGCAATGCCTCTCATTCATTTTCAAGCTTCTTGAAGTTGTGCTCATTCCAATCGAACCCGTGAATAGCAGCTTTCTTCATCATGTACATGGTGTGTTGCTGAATATATTGTGGTATTTAATCCTGGATTAATGTCAGGACTTAACTTTCTGTAGAGTTGTCTTATCAATGTTTGTGCAGTGAGGTGCTTATCAAGAAACTCTTGAACAGAAAAAAATGTGTCTAAAAATATTGCTGACATTATTCTTGATTGGATTGAATTGAACCTGAGTGTGAACAGTTCATTACTTTTTGTACCTCTTTATTGTAATGTATCCAGTTTGGCTGACTATTTCTGGCCTATTATTTCTCCTTTGTGTTGACAGATGTTTAGACAATTGCAAGAACAAAAAAAGAAAATGGTAGAATAAGAATGAGTAGGCAGAATGACTCAGAATCACCAATAGTTTTCCTCCCCACTCCCCCCAATACTTTTGAGTTAGCCATCCTACCAGGTTTTTGATCATGAAGGAGCAAAAGTAAAGAGTATTATTCTGCAGTGAAGTTTAAGTATCTGAAACATGCAAGTTGAGCGGAGTAATTTGGCAGTGCTAAGTCCATACGAAAACACCCTTATAGTGTCAGTTACATACTGAACCAAGTTCAAAGAAGTACATGGTGACTTGGGCTGTCAGGTACCACAATGCCCAGCAATTGGCATTTTATGGGCTTTGCTCCACTTTTATAAGAACTTACACTCACCCTTTGGCTATCAATCAAACGAGGTGACTGGAAGTGACATTTATGTTTTCAGGTGGGCCATGTTTAAAAGTGTGACCATAAAAGTCATGTCTTGTACAATCTGGTCCCGTGCATGAGCTACTTTCATCTGTAATAATATGGCCACAAACCTGGACAAAGAAGCCGAGCGTTTGGATTTCAAAAGGACTTTTCTTGACTCTGAACTTTTCTCAGTAGTTATAGTTTTTGTTTTGTCTGATGTAATTGCAGTCTTGAGAATGATGAGACCTACAACCTGGAATGAATTTTAGAAAGAACAACAACAAAAATACACACCTTAAGATCAAAGCGTTTTAGAGTGAAACTATTTTGTGTACATTGTGTTTGAAAAATATTCTGTAGGTTGCTATGGTATTTCAATTTTGTTTAGTTTTAATTGATACTGTTTATTCTTCCAATGGACAAAGTTAGTGTTGGAAGGCAGGAAGAAGCCTGAGCCAGTGGAAAAGTTTGTCCAGAAAAATAGGCATTTGTGTTATTGCTGTGGTGTGCATGGTTTTCAGAGATTAAGTGCATTTTCTCTGTCTATACTGATTATTGTATATAGGGGATGTTATAAATATACATTTTTGTCATCATCATGTAAATCCCATGATTTCAACTGTAAACATCTGTTCAATGGTGTAGCTTTACAAACCATTCACAGATTTTGTGTAATTTAACAATAGATATGAAATAAAGTTTAAATTGCAAGTTGTGAGTAATTTCATAATTACAAGGATTTCAACCACCACACACAGTGGCATCATTGACCAGAACAGATTTGTTTTTCACTCTTGACAGCAGGGGTATAAAAACAAGATTGCTAACTGAGTACAGTGGTGGGGATGAGGGAATTGGGGTTCAGAGTCAGCCTGGGCAAAAAATAAAAATAAACAAATTCATGAGACTCTATGTCTGCCAGTTCTAGTTGCAGTAGCACATGCCTGTTATCCTAGCTATAGGAGAAGCACAATGGCTGGACAGGGGTGACACCTGTCATCTCCAGCAACATGAAGAAGCACAATAGGAGGATTGCAGTCCAGCTGAGGCATAAATCAAGGCCCTATTTTGAAAATAACAAATGCAAAAGGGCACTGTAGGCATGGCTCAAGACATAGTACAACTGCCAAGAAGTGTGAGGCCCTGATTTTAGTCTCAACCAAGATTGTTCATTCTATTCCTCCATATTAAAATGGTCTTAATTTGAGATACTTCCTTCTGGGGAGGGGGAGGTTTATGAAGGGCGAAACTTGCAATAGAAATAAAATATGCACATTTTAACTTACATGTTATTAAAGTAGATCGTTTCATATTGAGGAACATACAGGAAGGAAAACATAACCTCCTTCATTTCCTGTCTCTCTACTCTGTCCACAGGGGAGAGGTTAAAGGTAGCATGAACATTTTGGCTTTTAAAGCCCTGACCACAATTTGATCTAATTATACTCAATGTACACATTTCCCCAAAGTCTTGGGGTTAGGATTGTGGGTGTGGGTGATGTGAGCTTTCTCCTTTCCAAGTAGATATTATTTCCAGAGGATTGGAGAGAAATAATCTACATGTGGGGGGGGGGAGGGGGGAGAGTCTCAGTTTGTAAACCATACTTATCCATCGACTGTTTATTGAACAATAATGGGGTGACCAGTGGTATAGCTCAATACTAGAATACCTGTTTCACATGTGTGAGGTCATGGGTTCTATTTCCAATGGGTCAAAAAAGAAAAATGGATCAGCCAAATGTCTCAAGTGTATGACAGTCCCATGACCCCTTTGAGAAGAATTTTGAACAGCAACAGGCTGGTTAGGAACTTAACATATTTGGAAAATGAAAGCAGATCCTATCCTTTTTTTCTTTTCCTTGTTTTAATTTTTTGTTCATGGGGCTTAGATGCTGTCCCTGAGCTCTTTTTGCTCTAGGCTAGCACTCTACCACTTTGAGCCACAGTGCCACTTCTGGTATTTCCAGTGGTTTATTGGAGATAAGAGTCTCACAGACTTTCTTGCCCTGGCTGACTTTGAACCATGATCCTCAAATCTCAGCCTCCTGCATAGCTAGGGTTACAGGTGTGAGCCACCAGCACGTGGCTCCCCCTTTCCTTTTAGAGAGCAGTCACTCTCACACAAGTGAGACAGGAGCATTTGCTTCAGGACCCCAAATCAGAATTTTTTGACCAAGGAAATGAATTATTTGAGCCAAGCGAGGAATTACAATGAAGAAAAAACAATGTGGTCTAGTTCCCAAACACTTAGGATTCTCCCTAGGAGTTATAACTAAGGAACAGTCGTCCTATGGCTGGAGGAGAGGTCTAAGTGAACAATGACTTCCTTCTATGAGAGATGAAAAGAAGCAAGTAAGCACTGCATTGCACTCTTGCTGGAGTTGACAGGGAAGAAAACCACTGAATAGTCCTGGGTGGGGATGCCTGACCCACACTTTCTGCCATTGTCCTAAAGGCACTCTGTCCCTGTCACTTAAAACTTGGAAAGGCAGAGGCTGTTCCTTCAGCACAAGTGGCCACCATCATTCCAACGTTTTTCTAGCTGAGGATTAAAGGAAGCCACCAACCCTGGGGACCTTGGAATATGAGTCTTCCAAATGGCAGGATCAGTGCTCCAGATAGTACTGATCAGGAACTAAATGTAGCTTTCTGCCTGCTTTTGGTTAATAAAGTTTTATTGGAACACAACCTGCTCACTTTTTGGCATATCCTCTCTAACTGTTCCCAAGCTGTAGTATCCAGAATAGTTGACAATTTATGGTCTACGAAACCTAAAAGGGTTGATTTTCTTTGTCTTTGCAGAAGGAAATGATCATATCTAGAACTGGTGAGACAATATACATTCCCTCCAGTTTCCCAGAGGTTAAGAAATTAGAAGCTAGCAACGTGACTCACCCGTGTAATCCCAGTTACAGTGGAGGTAAAGATCAGGAGAATCACGTTGGGAAGCCAAGGCAACAAACAAAACACAAGAAAATAAAATAGCAAGATCTCATCTCAGTCAGTAAACCAGGAATGGTGGCATGCACATAGAATCCCATCTATGTGGAGGACTACAGATAGGAAGATGGTAGACTCTGGGGCTGGCCTTGGGCAAAAACACAAGACCTATCTAAAATACAGGGCAAAGGGTTAGGTGGTTAAGTGTATGACTCAAGTGACAGAGTGCCTGCCTATGAAGAAAGAAGCCCTGAGTTCAAACTCAGTACATCGAAAACAAGTAAGACCAGACGTGTGATACAAATAACATATTTCCCCAAAGTACTACACCACAGACGACATCATGAAACTGACCTCATCAAGTCCAAGAGTTGGAAGAGGCTGACCTTTTCTCTCCAGATTGAGAAAAGCAAAGGCAAATGCTAAGACAGTGAGCATAAGGAAAAACGTAAATATTCGCAAATAATCTCACATACTTCCTTGATGCCCATCAGTTAGTTCCTTGAAGGGTGCATTTGTGTACCATGCTCTTGTAAGAATTACAGCAATAAGCTGGGTGCTGGTAGCTCACGCCTATCCACAAGAGACTTGGATCTGAGGAACTCAGTTCAGAGCCAACCTGGGCTGGCAAATCTGTGAGATTCTTATCTCCAATTAATCACATAAAAAGCCTAGAGTGGTGCTGTGGTTCAAGTGGTAGAGTGGTAGCCTTGAGCCTTGAGCAAAAGAACTCAGGGACAGTGCTCAGGACTTGAGTTCAAGCCCCGTAATAGACAAAAAGAAAAAAGAAAAGAAAGCAATATACAAATGTGAAGTAAAGTGAAATCACTTAAGCATTCCCCACTCCCCACGAGGAGCTCCAGCCCTCCTTGTCCTAGTTACACTGAAATCTAGTAAAATCTCTCTCACACGCAACTACAAATAATATTTATAAGAAGGATGACACTGTATTGTTTACAGGTTTATTCAATTTCTTTTTTTTCAAAGCTTAATCGTGTTATGTGATTTGCCTTCCAAAAGAGGAATCTAGTGGATAGTTTACCCCAACTCTCCAAACTGACTGTTGTTGGAGATAGAGTTTGAGAATATAGGCTCTCAGTGCATACTGCCTGTCTTCAAACCCCAGCTCTACCAAACACCTCTGTCACCTTTGGAAAGTCATTAACCTCCCCATATGTCAGTCTCTTTTCCTGCAAATGGAGAAAATAACCCCCAAAACTTTAGAAGTCTGCTGTGAGCATTAAATGAGCTGTTATAGTTTTTCCAGTCATAGAGCTTAGACTCAGGGTCTAGGCACTGTCCCTGTGCTCTTCTATAGTTAACTGGAGATAAAAGTCTCATGGACTTTCCTGTCTGGGCTGGAATTGAACCTCAATCCTCAGATCTCAGTCTCGAGTAGCTAGGAGCCACTGGCACCTTGCTTGAGCTGCTATTTTTAAGGCACTTGGCATATCTTGTGTTGCACAGTAACCCTTGTACGTGTGTAATAGTGTGATCAGCATCCTCATTACTCTTAGTAGCCTGAAAGATCACATGCATGTTGGATTCCATGTCTTCAGTAAAGAGTGAGTCTGACGTCAAGAATTAAAAATACAAGCAAGAAGCCAAGCTAGTGGCTCATGCCTGTAACCCTAGCTATTCAGGAGGTTGAGATCTGAAGAACACAGCTTGAAGTCAGCTTAGGCAGGAAAGTCTGTGAGACTCTTACCTCCAATTAATCATATAAAAATCCAAAAGTGGTGCTTTGGCTCAAATGGTAGAGTACTAGCCTTGAACAACAAGGAAGTCGGGGACAGCGCCCAGATCCAGAATTCAAGCCCCAGGATTGAAAAAAAAAAAAAAAAGAAGCAAAACATAGAACACATCCTATTGGAACTAACTTTTTAAAAAAGTAGATTTCTAAATATGACATATAACCTACTGTACAAAGACCTTTGGAAAGCATTGAATGTAGCCAGTGACAGAAAAAGCACCTTGAAAGATGTAATCCACAAAATGACTCACGGTCATTCTCTCCAGCAATAAAAACACATTATCTGACAGTCCTGGCTGATCAGGGACCTACTTTATCACACTTAGGCTAAGATGACTTGGCTCCCTTCCAACTCCCTTCCCTGACCACCATCTTGACCCACCATCACCAGAGGTCAGTCTGGCTGCCTGATGAGATCTGAGAGTGCTCCCAAAGTCTAGCTAACAGTGCCACAGGTCTGACCTGGTTCCTGGAATTCCCATACTCTATGCTGGGTGAAAGCTATGTGTTTAGAAGGTCCTATTTAAATGGGCATGAACCATCCTAGGAAAGAGAAAAGCAGAGTTACCCATTAACTGACATGCTAGCACATGCTAGTTTATCAGATTAGCAGTCATGAAGTCTCCTTGAGGGAGGGACATTATAGACCTTGTAAATTCGGGTAGCAAACATCAATTGAAAGAAGAAGAAATAAAAGGAAGGAAGAAAGGTAAAGAAAGGGAAGGAAGGACTGGGCACAGGTGCCTCACACCTGTAATCCTAGCTACTCAGGAGGCTGAGATCTGAGGATCACAGTTCAAAGCCAGCCCGGGTAGGAACGTCCATGAGACTCCAATGAACCACCAGAAAACTGGAAGTGGAGCTGTGGCTCAAGTGGTAGAGCGCTGGCTTTGAGCTGAAGAGCTGAGGGACAGCACCCAGGCCCAGAGCTCAAGACCCACGATTGACAAAAGAAGAAAAAGGAAAAAAGAAAGGGAAGAAAGGAAGGAAAGAAAAGAATGTTTTGCTACTTTGGATTTGGATTGTTACATTCTAGATAATATTAATACTCATCAAGTCTCATAAGTTGTATAAATTCTATTCTTATTATGCCTGGTTAAATCTTATGACTTTACTAATTTTGGCGCGAGTTAATGATGCCTAACCTAGCCTAAGAAAAGTTGAACTTTTTTGTTTGTATGTTTTGGTTTTTCTGATTTAACCATTTGATTTAACTAGATTTCCTGGGACTTGGGAAGATCTGAAAGGAATTGGAAAGTCTCAAAAGAGAGTCCTATACCATAGCTTGATAGAACGTAGCCACACACTTGAGGCAGTGTTGACTGATTTCTTCATGGATTAATCTAGAACAGGGTCAAGATTCTAGTTCTAAGAACCCCATGAATAAAACCTCCCTGTGGGGCTTCCTGCCTTTGTCCATCTCCAACTGTCTCCTGCTTACAGAAGCTGTGTACAAAAGCTCTTTCACAGTTCATTTGCTTCTGCTCTGGCTTGGAAAGGTCTGAATGGGAAAGGCTAGAAAGAGGTATTAAAGCTCCACTTCACTACAAGAAAACAGGGGTTTTTTTTTCGTTTTCTTTTGTTGTTGGTTGTGAGACTGGAATTCAGGGCCTGGATACTGTCTCTGAGCTCTTTTTGCTCAAGGCTAGCACTCTACCACTGTGAGCCACAGCTCGACTTTCAGTTTTTGCATAGGTAATTTAAGATAAGGGTTTCATGGAGACTTCTCTGCCTGGGCTGGCTTCAAATAGCTACTGTGAGATCTCAGCCTCCTGAGTAACCAGGACTACAGGAGTGAGACACTGGCACCCAGCAATTCTTTTGTTGTTGTTGCTGTTGATGGTTTAATTAACATATTTTATTTCCTCAGAGCACTGGACATCTATTTTCATTTCTTTTTTTTTTCTTCTTCATTAAAAATTTTTTTTCTGTCAGTCATGAGGCTTGAACTCAGGGCCTGGGCACTGTCCCTGAGCTCTTTTGCTCAAGGCTCTGGCTCTACTACTTTGAACCACAGTGCCACTACCACTTTTTGAGTGGTTAATTGGAGATAAGAGTTTCACAGGGACTTTTTTGACCTCCTGGCTTTGAACTGTGGTCCTCAGATCTCAGTCTCCTGAGTAGTGAGGATAACAGGCGTGAGCCACTGGCACTCAGCTGTTTTTGTTTTTAACCTTTATTTGAGTATTTTTTTATTATCTTTCAGTAGTTGGACAAAGGAGATGCCATTCAACAAAGCAGTTTATGGTCTGCACCCTACCCAGCACTTGTCCTTCATCATTCATATTCATATTCTTAGACAAGAATTGCCTGCTACCATTGCCCTTAATGTGACACCCTGGAATTGAGCCCATTGTGTTTGGACCCATAAATATACATCAGGTTCCTATAAGCAGAAATGCATGAACTTGGCCCTTGATGTTTGGATTTAGTTCTCGGTTTTGCTTTCCACAATCAAAATTCTATTCTGGGGCATTAAGAGAGTATTTCAATGCCTATCAAAATGGTTTTAGTCTCTATGGATTGATTTGGGTCTGTTGTACTTTAGTGACATTTAGATGTCACTAAACACAGTCTTCTACAGTGTATTACTACAAATGGAAGAAGGGCTAATTCTTTATATTATACTTAGTGGCTAAGATTCATCTGGAATTGGACAACTCCTTTAAAATCATTTGAAAGCATTTTGAAGCCTTTCTCATTTCTAACACTGGGCCTCTTGCTCTTGCTTAGCTTTTCTACTCAAGGCTGGTGATCTGCTACTTGAGCCACACCTTTTCTTCTGGCTTTGTGCGTATTATTGGAGATGAGGGTCTCTCAGATTTGCTTGTCTAGGCTGGCTTTTGAACTTCAGTTCTCTGCTCTCAGCTTTCTGGGTTGCTAGGGTTACAGGCTTGGCTCCAGCACTTGGCATGACCTAATATTTAATAAAAAATATTTTTCAAACGGTCTATTTTTCTTCTGTATTCCCTTTATTCCACAACCTGTTGATCTTCAACCTAAAGTAGAATCTTTTCTGGAGCAATGTATTACTCCAAAGCACAATCTCTAGAGTTAATTCCCTGGGATCTTAATCATGGTTGTATCCCTTCCAACTTTTGTGGTCTGCAGTACACAACTGCTCTTTCTGCTCCTTGTTTCAAATTGAAGTTATACTCACATTTATCCCATAGAGTTATCGCACTGACTGGATGAAGGAAAGCATGTAAAGAATTTAAAAACAGAATTCTGCTGGTGGACAACTTGATTGGATTAATAAAAGCAAACACTTGTTACCACTGAGGCAATTGATTATTATTTTGACAGCTAACGTTTTATTCATTCAGTACATTTTAGTGGAACGCCTACACTATTTTTCTTGGTAATGATTTATATTCCTTTCTCCATTAATTGCATTCTGATAAGTTATCCAGTAATTGAATTCACTAACAATAAAAGGAAATGGTTCTACCTAAAATCCTTGCACATGCTAGATTTCTGCCTTTTTGCTTTATGTTTTTTTCTTCTTATTCTCCTTCCCCCCCCCCCCGCCGTGGAGTGCTAGGCTGTACTTTACACGTGCTAGGTATTTTGTTGGACATTGTGAATGTCCATCTGAAGTTGACAGATACCTTTGTTATGCTAAGAACAAGGTCACTCTTCCTCATCCCGTTCCCAAACCAATCTCAGCAAGCTACATTTTTCCATTTTTATACAAGTATATAAGGTTGTTTGGAGGTTTGTTTTGTTTTTGCTCTTCCTGGGGCTTGAATTCAGGGCCTGGACCTTGTCCCTGAACCTCTTTGTGCTCAAGGCAAGTACTCTACCACTTGAGCCACAACTCCACTCCTGGCTTTTTCTGAGTAGTATTTGGAGATAAGAATCTCATGGGGCTGGGAAGGTGGCTCAGTGGCAGAGCGCTTGCCTTGCATGCATGAGGCCTTGGGTTCAATTCCTCTGCACCACATAAGCAAAAAAGAAAAAAGCTGGAAGTGGTACTGTAGCTCAAGTGGTAGAGCGCTAGCCTCGAACTGAAGAGCTGAGGAACATCGCCCAGGTCCAGAGTTCAGGCCCCATGACTGCCCCCCCCCAAAAAAGAATCTCACGAATTATTCTGCTCAGATTGGCTTCCAATCACAATCTTCAGATCCCAGCCTCCTGAGGAGCTAGGATTACAGGCATGAGCCTCTGGCATCTGACTATGTTTTTTCTTAAAAACTATATTCACTCTCCTTTCTGTTTGCCCTATTCTGAATTCTTCAGTCTAGCCTTCAAGATCCTTAGGATCTGTCCTGGTAAATTGTGCCACAATTGTAAGAGGTGGTGATTAGACTGTTTGAGGTAGCCGCTGAAGCTTGAACTTCAAAAGTTGGGAAGGGGAAAGATGGCTATAAAGCAAGTACACTGTGGAACTTACAAGTAAGGACTGATATCTGTGTCAGCTCTTTTTTTTAGTCATGGGGCTTGAACTCAGGGCCTGGGTACTGTCCCTGAGCTTTTCAGGTCAAGGCTAGCACTCTACCACTTGAGCCACAGCACCACTTCTGGCTTTTTCTGCTTATGTGGGGCTGAGGAATCAAACCCAGGGCCTCATGCTTACAAGGCATGCACTCTACCACTGAGCCACCTCCCCAGCCCCTGTGTCAGTTCTTAACTCTGGTTTTGTCACAGGAGAATAGTCACAGGACTTCCCCCAGCTTGCATGGTTCCACACAAAACCACAGGCCCTTGAGATCCACATGTGAAAAACCTTCCAGGGTCTGTCAACAAAAGGAGATCATCACAAGGTGAAAATTTTAGTATAGTAGCGTTAAAGGAGGGAGAAAGAAAGAAACACTTCTGGTTCCCACAGGCGGGAAGTAAGAGTGAAAGACTCAAAATGGCAGCTGTTCCTTGCTGCCTTTATTCTTTCTGAGCTGGAATCATGGTGTCTAGCAACTCCCAAACGTGAGGTAATGGCACTGGTTGGCCAAAATGGGTGTGACATGTCTCTGGGCCTCCCCCAAATGTATGGATAATAGTTCAGCTTTAGGGCTTTTATTTCTCAGATAAGAGTCCCCCGTTTTCTACCCATTCACCCAGAGTTGTCAAGTTGTTACCATTTCAAAAAGGAGGACTGGTTTTAGCAGCTAGCTAGCTCTTTTTAGGTCCCTCAAACCTTCCATTTAAATGGAAGGATACTTAATTGCCTTGTGAATTGCTTCCTGGTTTCAGCTTCTGAGTCCTGGCTTTTTTTTAATATGTATTTTAAAAGATATTATCCTCCTGTCTGTCTCTTCCCCTGTGTCTCTTGTCACTTTGTGATGGGTGGGTGAGCAGAAGAAGCCTGCACTTTGTCACACAGATAAGCACTTCTTCCCCCACCTGCATACCTGGCTCAAAAATGGAAATGAAAGGATGCAAAGCAAGATAGAAAGATAAGGGAATGGCAGGCCCAGCCATACTGTCTCACCAAGGAGGCTGGAGAAGCAGATAAACAACCAGGTGTGTGAGTTGCAAAATGGTTGTCTCCCCAGGTTCCAACACAAGGATCTCTCTTGGGAACCACTCTAATCAAAACACAGACAGAAAAGAATTGTAAGAGATGTGTAGCCCCTCTGGTGTATTCCAAAGGCAATACAATGGTGTTGACTCAGGCCTCCTTCTTTGGCACTTAAACCCCATCAAAGCCCATTTGGTCCCTCAGGGTAGAAGACAGTGACCTTTTATTTTTTTTAACCAACTTCGCCTGTGTATGTCACAGTTGCCTCTTTGACGGACTCAGCCTGGGGATATTTTAACGAGCCTGTCTCATCATCACTTGCTTGAAAGGCAGGCTGTTTTGCTAACTTGGTAAGGTCATATTTTTTGCAGTGTTTAGCCTAATTTTTTTTATTCCTTGTTGCATTGTACATATGTAGTGCTGGAGATGAAACCCAGGGCCTCCTAAAAGTATTTTTGCAAACTTGCTACTACCACTTAGCCACACCACAACTGTTGCTTTTAATGGGTCTTTGCTTGTTTTTACTGATAAATGAAATGTATCTGGGCACCTGTGGTTCTCAGTGATTTTTTTTTCAAGTGTTTCAAAAACTCAAATACAGAGCTTCTATTTACGCAAATTAAAGGGAATCAAGCACACTTTTGCGAAATATGTTTTTCTAGAATCCCCTTTATCTGACTTTCAAGAATTTCCGCTTGAGCCTTCATAGCTGGTTGAGAAATTGAAGTACAGTAGGATAAGTGCATTTGTCCTTTTGAATATTTCCTCTCTCTTTTCATCCCCTGTAAGTATTGAAAGAGATTGACAGATAAAGAAACATGATGGGTATGCTCTGTTTTGTAGTATAGCCTTTCTTTTCCAATTTAGTGGCTGAATAGACAAAGAGCGGAGACAAGATGGTGATGGATCTTTTGCAAGGTTTCAGCAGAAATGATCTTGGCAGGCTGCCTGCTGGAAGAGAACATGCAATTCACAGACATGGCCACGAGGTGGTGCAGTGACCATGCATACGACGCACTCCATTGGTGGTGATCAGGCCCTATAACTAGCCCTCTTGCTCTTCTGTATGGGACCTAAGCATTGGGAAGACGGAATTTGAGTTCTTTGCCAGATATTATCCGCAGTGTTTGAGAATGAAGAAAATCTATTTACATCCATACTTGGCTCTGAAATCCTGGTGAAGGGTAGTAGTTATGCATGTGTAAATGTCAGTTAATTATGAGCTCTTTGCTTTGTCACATAAAGCTAGCTGCTAAACTGTGTTGCATATTGGCAATTTTCATACAGCAGATTTGATTCCAGTTGGAAATACTCTGTGGGCTGTGGTGTGGAATGGGACACAGAAATTTTATTCCTCTCCCCATGGATGTGTCTCTTGAATGCCAGATTATGAGCTTTTTTTTACAATGAAGTCCAAAATGAATGAATAAAGCATCTCAATTCAGGTAATTTTAAATGTGTGGCCTGCTCTGGGCTTAGCCATGCAATGACTCAGTTCAGACACAATGTGAAAGAAAGGGTAACCAGGCATCTCCACACAAATCTAGGAGCCCAGAGAGCACAAAGAACCTTATGCCCAGGGCAGTCATCTGGTTCCATCTCACAGGATGGAACAAGACAATCCTGAAACCACGTGGCCACAGATAACATTTTGTTGAACACAAAGTATATGCACCAGACTAACACATTTACACAGGTTAGATATACAATCAGAAGGCTATACAGTAGTTTTAAGTTTTAAATCATTTTATATGTGAGGAAAATCTGAAAGCCCTAATTATGGCTTTATCCACTCTTGTAATTCCTCCATCTCTAGTGCATACCAGACACACAATAAACCACACATAAAAGTCAGATACGAAAGACTCCATGCTTGTAATCCCAGCTACTCAGGAATCTGAGACCTGGACAGTATCAGTTCAAAGCTAGCCCAGATGGAAAATTCCATAAGACTCCATCTCCAAAAAAGCGAAGCAAAACAATCAGCAACAAAAGAAACCAGCAAAAAACTGGACTGGAGGCACAGTTCAAATGGTAGGGCACCAACCTTGAGCAAGGAAGTTGAGAAAGAGCATGAGGTGCTGAGTTTAGTATGTGTACCCATAGCAAAAAAAAAAAAAAACAAATCAAACAAACATATGCAAAAGTATTCATTATAAAAATTTTAGTGTAGAAAGTATATATACGTAATGGGACATTTTAATAAAAATGATTAGCTTTTATAGGCATACAAACAAATGGCTGACATCTTTTTTTGGGGGGGGTCTGGTTGTGGGGCCTGAACTCTGGGCCTGGGCGCTGTCCCTCAGCTCTTCAGCTCAAGGCTAGTGCTCTACCACTTGAGCCACAGCGCCACTTCCGGCTTTTTCCTTTTTGCTTCTGTGGTGCTGAGGAATCGAACTCAGGGCCTTGAGCATGCAAGGCAAGCGCTCTACCACTGAGCCACCTTCCCAGCCCTGGCTGACATCTTTTTAAACAGATGTATAACTATTTTTTCCAAATTACTTAAAATGACAATAAGATGAGAAAAGGATTCAGATTAAGGTTGTTAACCCAGAACTCAAGAAAAAAAAATTTCCAATGACGTGTTCTGTGTAGCAGTTATAGAAAAAAAAAAGCCCAAAAATTGAGTGTGTTAAGAAGGAAAATTGAACTGAAAATTAGATTTCAGTGGGGGAAATTTGATTCCTGCAGGTAGACGTGATTTCAAGGGCCCGGCTAAAGTTTCAGAATGGATCAGATTTAAATACTTGCAAAAAGAATGGATGACGCAACAGGTAAATTCGGACTTATTTACTGGTTAAGAAAAAAAGCTATATTTATAGCAGAATAAAACAAGGTAAATTTTATTTTATGCAAAAGTAAAACTTAATGATCCAAGTTTTAAAAATTGTTGTGGCTTTTTAAAAGGAAAATTATCAACACAATTCTAAGGTATTGAAGACATAAATGACAAATGACAGTCTATAAGAAAATAACTGGCTCACACTTATAATCCTAGCTGAAATCTGGAGGATCGTGGGTTGTAGCCAACCTGAGCAAAAAGTTCTTTAGAACCTGCCTCAAAAAAAATTGGGCATGCTAGAGTTCATCTATCATCTCCCAGTAAGATGGGAAGTGTAAGGAGGAGGATCGTGGTATCAGTTGGCTCAGACAAGAAGGAAGACAAGAGCTCAGGAATAACTATCATAAAAAGGGGTGGGAGCATGGCTCAAATGGTAAATCACCTGCTTACTAAGCACAAAGTTCTGAGTTCAAATGCTGGTACTGCAACACAAAAAAGAACATTCCATACACAACCATGTAAGCCAGTAAGAAAAGGATAAACGACCTTTTGACTATTGTCAAAAATAATTCACAGAAAAAAATAAACTGCCAATAAACATTTGAAAAGAAGCTCAGTCTCATTGGACAATATAGAATACTTCCTTTAATTTTTTGCCTCTCAGGCACAAAAAGAAAAATTATGCATACAGGGTTGCTGATGGTGCAGAGGAAGAATTGCTGCCTTACTCTCTTGAGAATAAATGACAACAGCAATTCTGGATACTAATTTGGCAGCTTCTATCGCAAAATCTAATAGATATGCTGGAAATTCAACTTTAGGGGATGTCTTCTCTCCTGTACTCAACACATGCTCATCTATGCTCATATACAGTATATGCCAACATTTGCATATGCAAAGACATATAACTACAACTGTCTATCAACTAGGTTAGTAATAAGTAAACTATGGGATATTCAGTTACTAAAGGAAACTGGGAGAATTTCACATACTGATATGGGGCAATCTCAACTGTACATAAAGAAGGGTGTGTGTGTGTGTGTGTATGTGTGTGTATATGTGTGTGTGTGTGTGTGTAAATATACAGAAACACAAGTGGAAGTGCATGTATCAAACTGATAATACTCATTACCTTGAGCTCTCAGTGGGGAATTTGGATGATCCATGCATAGGAAGGGACATCACCATATTTCTCGTCATCTACTTTTCTCTGTATTTTTTTTTCTTTAATTGGTCATGGGGTTTGAACTCAGGGCCTGAGCACAGGCCCTAGGCTGTTTTACTCAAGGCTAGCACTCTACCACGTTGAGCCACAGCTCTGCTTCTGGGGTACGTGTGTGTGTGTGTGTGTGTGTGTGTGTGTGTGTGTGTTTAATTGGAGATAAGAGTGTCACATGCTTTGAATCGTGATTCTCAGATCTCTGTCTCCTGAGTAATTACGCTTACAGGCATGAGCCACTAGCCTCTGACTTTTCTCTGTATCTTAAATCAGGAGTAGCTATTATGGTATTAAGAAATCACAAGCATCAATTTACTTGAAACGTATTGCTTGCATTAGAAAAGTTCTCATTTTTCTTCTCCAGGCTTCACAGGTACCCAACTAATCCTCAATAACAAAACCAAGAAGATGGAAATGACCAGTCCTGGGCTCCCAGTCATTTTTCAGTTCATTCTTTTCATCAGAAGATTTTCTTGGCTGCCATTTGGCCATCACTGTCTGAAGGACTATATGAGGGGCTGAGGTTTTCTTCCCTTCAACCTCTTTTGGTTCCTAAATAAATGGGAAAAAATGTTTTGCTCTTGAGTTTCCCTATCCTTTTCATATTAAGGCTTTCCAAATCATATATCCATATTATATATATTATATCATATTATATTCTTATTTATATAATATGCAAACATATTTATTCTATTTATACTTTATAAATTTATATATTATATTTTATACATTTTATTTATACATTATATATTATGTTATAGTATTATATATTATACATTATATTATGGTATCGTATATTATACATTAGTATGTGACATTTGAGCTTTGTGATTGGCTAGATTCAAACTTTTCAGAAAGCATTCTGAGCTTCTGGAGAATCTATACTCCAACCAATTCTACCTCTTTCTTTTTTTTCTCTTTCTTCCCAAGGATTAATAATGAAATAATTCATTTCCAGACCCATAGAACCATTCTTTGCTTCTCTTATGACCACCTGGGGGCTTTTGATCATGGTTTTTGCTTGCTGGAAACATTTTCCTTCTTCCACTGCATTTTCTCTAATACTCCTGTGTGCTCCTGCACCAAGCAACATTCCACCAGGGCTCTAATCACATTCAACCCCTAAACTATTGACCTTCACAGGGAAGAAGCCATAATAGATGCTATCCATTTTACCTGATTACTTCACCTTTGCTGAGCAGTCACCTTAAACATTCCTAAGGCATATTTGGCAATTTGCGTCCTTTGTTTCTTTGTTTTTCCCCAACAGGTCTAGAGATTGCTTGCCACACATCACCATGAGATTCTGACCTGTAGTCATATTTGTAAATGACTTCCCAGGCTTCTTCAGTAGCTCCCCTGATGTGCATTTCTATAAAGGCCTCCTTCTCTGAGAACCCTATCATTTCTTTGCTCCTTCCCTTTTAACTTCTTGACCTCATACCTTTATCTTAGAAGGTGCTGTGTATCAAAGATGAGTCTTGTCTTCCTTTGTCCTTCTTTCCTGTAATTCTTCTAAGTCATTTTCCTTTTGTTATTAGAGGTAAAGAATGAATCCTTTCCACGTATCATGATATCTCTTCTTGATGTGTGAAAAATCCCATAGTTTGATTTTCCTGTAGTGAACAGGCATATTTTGTTTTCTACCCACTAAAACACTGATGAAAATAATGAATGATGTCAACCTTAAGTCAGTTCCCAGAAAAATACAAAAGAAATGAACAGCACTATACCATACACATCCAAAGGTTAACATCTGTAATGAACAGAGAACTCATAGAAGTCAGTAGAAAGGAAAAGATAAGCAACCTAAAAGACAACAGTAATTCATAGGAAAAATATAAAAGGCCAATAGGCATTTGAAAACGTACTCAGTCTCATTGGACAATGTAGCTATTGATATTAGGGAAAGGCAGATCCAACCAAAAATAGATCCCTTTTTTTTTGGTCAATCCTGGGGCTTGGACTCTGGGCTTGGGCACGGTCCTTCAGCTCTTCAGCTCAAGGTGAGTGCTCTACCACTTGAGCCACAGCACCACTTCCGGTTTTCTGGTGGTTTATTGGAGGTAAGAGTCTCATAAACATTCTTGCTTGGGCTGGTTTCTAACCACAGTCCTCAGATCTCAGCGTCCTGAGTAGCTAGGATTACAGGTGAGAGCCACTAGCACCTGACTATGAGCTTTTTTTAAAAAAAATTTTTTTTGCCTCTCAAGAAAAGATAATATACAGGGTTGTATATGGTCTTGTGCCTCTGGTTCTTATTGGATTCTCAAAACCAAGATGGCCAATATTATCTTCCTGTGCCAGTTATGTATGATCTGCACCATATTTTTGAAGCAAAATAAAAATTAAAAAACCTTCTAAAGTAAATACATATTACGTTGCTTGTTACTATTCAGTCCATTAGAGTGGTTATCCATTACCAACAAAAATTTAATTGGGTGAACATGAGATTTTTCCTCATGGTGCAATGATAATGATTGCTGTTTGACACCTTGTGCTATTCTTACCTTTTTATAAAATTTTGATTGTACAAGTTTTTGGTGGGTTTTTTTAAGTTATTCTGTGGCTACAATTGGGTTGATATAACCTTTCATCTCTTTACAATTCCTGAAGAGGTAGATTTTATCCTCATCTTTCTATCAGGAACTTTGTTTTACATGCCTATGTATTGTTTAAAACATTGTTACAGGGATAACAAGATCCACAGTCCTTACTCTCTGTATTCTTATAACAAGTGGTAAAGAAAAGTGTTTTGCAACAAGATAGAGCATGTCATTTTTCTTTGTCAGTTGTGGAGCTTGAACTCAGAGCCTGGGTGCTGTCCCTGCACCTCTTTGTGCTCAAGGCTAGTGATTTATCACTTGAACCACAGCACCACTTCCAGTTTTTGAGTGGTTAATTTGAGATAAGAGTCTCAGGAGGACTTTTCTGCCTAGGCTGTCTTTGAATTGTGATCCTCATATCTCAGCTTCCTGAGTATCGAAGATTACAGGCATTAGCCACCAGCACCTGGCTTAATCATGTCATTTTTGTATAGCAAAAATACAATCTAAGAATACTGCATGTGTTTTTTTATTTGTATTTTTATATGTTTAAGTAGTAGTGCAAAGCAGTTACTATTGAACCAATCAATGTATGAATACAACATATCTTGATTGAAGTAAACCATTTTCCTTCAACACAAGATATACTATTTTTCTATATATTTGTTGCTATCAGGACATTCTATTTTTCTTTGGCTCTCTCCATTTTTTTTGAGATGGGGTCTCAGTGGGTTGTCCAAACTGTTAGGCTCAAATGATCCTTCTGCTTCTGCTTCCAAGTAGCTGAGATTACAGTTATGGACCATCACACCTGGCCATCCATTTTATCTTTAAATATAACCATTTCAAATTTCTTGTGTGGGCAAGACAAAAGTATTAAGAAATAAATGCACCTCTTGAATCTACACAGGCAGATTTGCCACACAGTTCATGTATGCTGAAGACTACGATCATTTGTTGGATGAAGTAGTGTTGGATGATGGAGACAATGCCTGAGACAGCCCCTTCTTATTCCACTAAGGGGCAGAAGTTGAAATAACTAGCCTTTGGTTATATAATCTCTGTACTTTTTTTTCTACATAGTACAATGTGCCATTTAAAATAAATATATGACAAGCATGTACTCTGGCTTTATGCTGTTACATTTCTCTTTTCCTTTGTATCACAAGTGTGCTATCATTAATGCAAGGAAAGTGTGAACAACAGAGAAGTTATATTGTGGCTGCAAACTTACCAAAGCTGCCTTTGTATTTTTTGGCAGACAAAAGCAAAGCAATAGTTGCTAGACATTTTCTCTTCTCATCTTTGCTTTCTATCTGAATTAAAGGGGAAGTATAATGATATTGTAGCCAATAATAGCTAGCTTATTGAATGCTTACTGGGAGGCAGATTTCATGTTGTCTTTTGGACTCAATCTCTATTTTTAAATTATGAGTCAATGGATATTCAGAGAGGTTAAGAGTCTTGCCCAAAGTTACAAGGGTCATTAGTCACTCCTTAGACCACTTTTAAGTAGTAGAATTGGGTAGTTCTGGCACCAGAGATCATTTTAGGGGGCATTTAAAAAATCTATGATATGCACATTTGTCTGATAAGCCATGGCACTCTAGATATATATAATTTAATTAATTAATTTATTTATTTATCTATTTATTTATTTTTGGTCGTGGGGCTTGAGCTCTAGGCCTGGGCTCTGTCCTTCAGCTCCTCAACGTGAGCACTCTACTATTTGAGCCACAGCACCACTTCTTGTTTTCTGGTGGTTCATTAGAGATAAGAGTCTCATGTACTTTCTTGCCTGGGCTGGCTTTGAATAGTGATCCTCAGATCTCAGTGTCCTGAGTAGCTAGGATTACAGATGTGAGCCATCGGCGCCCAGCTACTGAACACAATATTTTTGATAAATAATACTGTTTCTATTATAAAAGATATGTGCTCATATTTTAAAAGTTTTGGGAAGTGCACATTACCTGACTACTTTATTATATTTCCTTCTGATAATTTATGCATAATTTTTCCAACGATTTGGTTTTCATGGTTTGGAGGTACATGGTTTCATATACTTTAAAATGTTTATCTTTATAGCACATTTTCCCCACTGTTACATTTTAAATGCTACTTCAACTGAGTTGAACATATACTTTGCTTAGCCTTTTCCATATTTACTTTCTTTTTGTTATTATAAATATCACCGCAAATAAACACATATCAGTGCATTTAAATTGTTTAAGCATAAAGCTTTGCTGAATCTTGATTTCATAGAAAGAAACCACTAGATCAAAGTATGTGAAATTCCTAAAGCTCTTAATAAAAATTTCTAAGATTGATTACTTTGTTGCACCCCTCCCCCCCCCCACCTCCCAGACTGATTTCAGAACTGGTTGTACCAGTCAATCATCTCAGAGTTTAAGGGATAACAAGCAAGAAATATTTCCATAGCTGCCTGGTGGTACCCGATTTCTCATTATTCCATTCATTCTAAATCTTTATTCAAGGTTAAAACCAGAAAGGATACTGGGAGTGATAAATTATAATCCTTCTTTGTATGGACAGAATCACACACAGGTTGTGATTTATGAAAGTTCTTTTCCGGAGAGAGATGAAGAACCGGGAATTAAAACAGAAACCCCTGGCTTCTAGGTGTATGAAGATTGCCACTGTTATTGTACAATTCTCATATTGATCTGGTAAGGGTCCCATGAGTATTTGAACTTGAAGACATGGATCAACTTACCCTAGCAAAGAAGGCATTGTGTGAACAAGGTGGTCTTGGTCATGCCTAATTGTACCAGGTTAACTGTCACTGAAGCTAGATAAACTAGGGGAAAATGAGGTATGGTCAGTTTACAGCAAATACAGGAGATATTCCTTTATGTACTTAAGATTAAGGGGACAAAAATCATTTTAGGGGAAACGAAGCAGGAGAACTTCTGGAAACTGAGGCCTCGTGAAGGCAACTCAGAAATAATGGTATTTAGAAACATAGAAATGGTATCTTTGCTTCGAAGAGAGACAACAGGATGCATTCATTCCTGAGAGATGCATTTATGTATGCCTTCCTGAGAAAAACACTTCCCCAAACTTCAGCCACCAGCCCCAAAACGCAGACAGCAAGGCGCCTTCTTGCCTCAAAGATAAAGATTTGTTCTATGTGAAGTCTTTTGAGGAACCTCCATACTGCTTTCCAAAGTGGTTGGACAAGTTTACATTCCCACCAACAATGAAGTAAGGTTCCTTTCT
>NW_012267254.1:3633598-3724582 GCF_000151885.1 Dipodomys ordii
AGGAGAAGGATTGGGATGGGGGGAGGGGGGAGGCTGGGAAGGGATGGGAAGGGTAAACAAAGGAGGAGGCTGCAATGCTTGGTAAGAAATGTACGTATTATCCTGCCCATGCAATTGTAACCCCTCTGTACAGTATGTTCACAAATAAAATAAAATAAAATTTAAAAAAAAAAAAGATAAAGATTTGTTTTATGGCAGGATGCATTCTTACCTGGAAACTCAGAAAATAAAGCCAGGTATGGTAGAGCAAAGACAAAGAACCTAGCTTTGCATAACTTTGAAGCCAGACCCCCTTCCTTTACCATATAAATACCCCAACAGCCCAGGGAGCTGTGCTTCTCCCTGTGAGAACATCCACACACTTTTAGAGTGTGCCCCTGCCCTTCTGTGTTTGTCTGCTTTTTGACTGGCTGCTTGCCTGCTTGTTTACTTAATAAAGCTCTGCCATGTTTTCTTATTATCATGACTTTTCCAGAAATTCTTATTCTGTGATCAAAGTCAACGACTCTAAGTGAAGAGTTCCTACCTTTGAAGTTCCTTTCCTTTAAAAGAAAACTTCTCTAAACTTCACCTCTGTCCGGTAACATCACTGCATCTGCCAATACATGAGGCTGTGAGGCTGTTTTTATTTAGAAATAGTTTCGAGAGAAGTCTAGATCTGCTCTTCTGCTCTTAGGTCTCTATTCAGCTCCTTTCCTGGGCTTACCAGGGATGAAGAGTAGAAGGGAGCTCTAAAAAAATGGAAAACCGATCTATCTCAGAGTCCAGTGAGAGTGGAGAAGGCAAATGCTGTTATGATAAAATTAAAGAGCTATGAAAGTGTATAGTACAAATCATCTAGGCTACAAAGATATTTTAGGCTGATGGAATATATGGAGAAAGTTCTACCCAGGGACAGGATATTGAGGCAGGGTATGGATGGACAGTAAGCAGGAAGTACATCTTTTTTTGTTGTTGTTGTTCGTGAGGTTTGATCTCGGCCTGGGCACTGTCCCCCAGCTCTTCAGCTCAAGGTAAGCGCTCTCCCACTTGAGCCACAGTGCCACTTCTGGTTTTCTGGTGGTTTATTGGAGATAAAAGTCTCACAGACTTTCCTGCCCTGTCTGGCTTTGAATCATGATCCTCAGATCTCAGCCTCCTGAGTCGCTAGGATTACAATAACCACCAGCACCCACCAGGAAGTACATTCTGAATGAAGACCACCAAGCTGGCAGCTATAGTTATAAGGGCATAAAGGGCGTATGGTGGGCATCTAGTCGTAGTTAAAGACAAGCTCAGGCTAGTGAGTAGGGAAACAGCTCTCAAATATCTGAGGACATTTTGAGGCAGGATACTTTCGAGAGAATGAGGCATGGTAAGCTTACAGCAAATACAGGGGAGATTCATCCATCTACTTATTAAGAGGAACCAAAGTCATTTTAGGGGAAAATGAGGCAGGGTAAATTCAGGAAAATGAGACCTGGTGAAGGCAACTCAGAAACATGGTATTTAAAAAACACAGAAACACTCTCTTTGCTTCAAAGAGAGAGAATAGCATGCGTTCCTTCCTGAGAGATGCATTTCTAGCCCCAAGAATTAACATTTGTTTGGCAGGATGTATGCTTTCCTGAGAGAAATGCTCTCCCAAAATGTAAGCAACCTCCTACCCCAAATGTAGACAACAGGATGCCTTCCTTACCTCAATGATAAGCACCTGTTTTATGGCAGGATGCTTTCTTACCTGGAAAGAATGCCCCAAATAGTCAGAAACTCAAAAAGTGTACCACCAGGAATGATTAGAGCAAAGTTAAAACACCTATCTTTGCATAACTTTGAAGTCAGACTCCCTTCTTGCCTTTACCATAAAAATACCCCCAAGGCCTGTTTGTCTACATGTCTGTCTGTTGGCCTGTTTGCTTGATTACTCGCCTACTCAATAAAGCTCCATCAAGTTTTGTTTTTTTTTTACCATGGCAAAAGGACACTACCACTTGGTCCAGGCAGAAAAGACTTTATTGGGGGGGGCGGTGGCATACTAATGCCTGCACAAGATGGAGGCATGTAGGGGGTGCCAGGCATGCAGGGGAAGGGAAAGGAAAGGGAAGGGGAGAAAAAGCAAAGGGCAAGGGAAAAGGAAAAGAAGGGTGGAAAGGGGCATGGGGAAATGGAAAGGCTACAAGGGTCAAGGGTAAGGGAATAAAAAGGGGTGGAACTAATGATGGAGACTAATATATAGGGAGAGGGATGGTAGGAAGTGTGGCCATAAGGAAGACTTCAAAGCCTGGGAGACCTCGCACTGACCTCAGGTTCTCCAGTTACTTGGGATAGGGAATCCTGGGTAGGGAAGTCTAATACAGGGGCCCAGTGTGCACCAAGAGAGAATAATGGGGAAAGGGCCATTTTTCCTGGGTGGACTTAACATCCAGAAATTCTTATTCTGAGATCGAAGTCCAGGACCCTAAGTGAAGAGTCCCTATTTTTAAAGGGAAATGTCACAAACCTTCCTCTACATCCAGTGGCAATCTGATCCGTAGGCTTCATTGATAGGACACAATCAACATCAGCAAACATTTATATCCCACTTACTGGGTATATTCCTAGTCATTTGCAGCTTTTAAATCATTCATCTCTACGACAAATCTATATACATTGTCCATACTTTTACACTGGGGAAACTGAGACACAGGGAGATTAAATTTGTGTAGGATCACACAGTAGTAAATGGTGGTGTGACATTTAAGCACAGGCAGTCTGGCAATAGGGTGTGTGTGTCTGCCTCTACAGGGGACTTGAACTCACTTGGATTTCTTGCTTTAGCTTGGAATTTTGCTGGTTATTTTCAAGGTGGAGCATCATGGAGTTTTCTCCCAAGACTGAGATCCTCCAAGTTTCAGCCTCCTGAGTAACTAGTTTCATAGATAGGAGCCACCAGTATCCACATAAAAGGTCCACATTATTTTTTTGTTGTTGTTGTTGGTTGTGGACCTTGAACTCAGGGCCTGGGCACTGTCTCTAGGCTCTCTTGCTCAAGGCTAGTGCTCTACCACTTTGAACCACAGTACTACTTCTGGTTTTCTGGTGGTTAATTGGAGGTAAGAGTTTCAAGGTCTTTCCTGTCTGGGCTGGCTTTGAACCATGATCTTCAGATTTCAGCCTTCTGAGTACTTAGGATTACAAGTGTAAGCCACCAGCACCTGGCTATGGTCCATATTCTTTTTGTTGTTGTTGCTGTTGGTCGTGGGGCTTGAACTCTGGACCTGAGCGCTGTCCCTCAGCTCTTCAGCTCAAGCTGAGTGCTCTACCACTTGAGCTACAATGCTACTTCCGGTTTTCTAGTGGTTTGTTGGAGATAAGAGTTTCACGGACTTTCCTGCCCAGGCTGGCTTTGAACTGCAATCTTCAGATCTCAGCCTCCTGAGTAGCTAGGATTACAGGCGTGAGCCACCGGCGCCCAGCTCTAAGGTCCATATTCTTAATGCCAATGTTTTGCATTAAGGTTCAGAGAAAAGAAGTGGTCTATATGCTTATGGTCACCCAGGGTTTTGAGGTCAGATTTGATATTAATGCGGTTAGAGAGCTTTCTCCTTTTCTCATGGTGGCTTATGCAAAGGGAACATCAAATGCCTGTGGGAGAACAAAACTGCTCCAAAGTGAAGCAGGCCACTTTTACCTGAGACAAGAAGGCAAGATATTTGATCACGTTCACATGGCTCCATTTACTAGCCAAAGGGTAGTTTGTGCCACCACTCCTATATTCTCTCCTTATGACCAGATAAATGAAAATTTCTCTTTATTGTCACAGTACTTTGTTGTTGTTGCTGGTCATGGGGCTTGAACTCAGGGCCTCGGCGTAGCCCTGAGTTCTTTTGCTCAAGGCTAGTACTCTACCTCTTTCAGACACAACACCACTTCTAGTTTTCTGGTGGTTCATTGGAGATAAGAGTCCCACAGACTTTCCTGGCTGGGCTGGCTTTGAATTATGGTGCTCAGATCTCAGCCTCCTGAGTAGCGAGGCATGAACCACCAGTGCTCAGCTTCAGTACTATTAAAAAAATTTTTCTTTTAAAAAGAAGAACAGTGGCTTTCCATTGCTTAAACAGCTTCCTGGTTTTGGAGTCTATAATTATCCAGAGGGTTAGGGGCAAGGAAATAGAGCAAGAAGAAGCAAAGTAGCAGAGGCTTTGTGAAGTTTCTGGAAATATGATTCATTCTTATGGAATTTTTGCCAGACATATTCACCAAAGTAGCAGATACTTAAATGGGTTGTGCCCCTTGTTCTGTGGTTTCATCACTGAGTTTCTATAATAGTTTTCCAACTAGCCTCCTGCGCCCAATCTTGATCCAATTTAATCCCGTTAGTGTTGCCAAAGAGACGTTCCTATAATACAGAAATAATCATTGCACTGCTGTCAAAAGACCTTGCCTAGTTTCTCATCAGCTCAGTCTAAAGTGTCAATACTTAATCATGGCCTTCAAAGGCATGCTGAATTTAGACTCTATTAAATTCTTCTAGTCTAGTTCCCTCTCTCACCTTCTCATACCCATCCTAGTGCCTTTTCCAATGTCAAGAGGGAGCCTCCATTTGGCAGAATGCATCACATTTTGGAGTTAGCATGCATGGGCTCCCCAGTTCCAGGATTATCACTTATATAGCTCCACTGAACCTTTTAAAGTCTCAGTTTCCTCATCTATAAAATGAGCATAATGGACATGTTTGTCTCTGAGAGTTTGTATACCCATTTCCCTCAGTCTGTAATGCCCTAAGCTCCTTTCTTGGCCAGCTCTATTTGCCTCTGTAATTCAGTTTAAATATCACTGTCTCTAGGGTGTCTCTCTCAGTGCTGTCTCCCAAGCCCCATCTTTGTGGAAGTTCTTTTATACTTTTGCAGCATCGTGAAGTCAAGAATTATGTAGCTCCTTCACTGCCCCTCAGAAAAGCCACTCAGAACACCAACTAGCTCTTTTCCTTTCCTGTAAATGGAGGTTTAACAGTGCTTATATGTGAGTCCCTTCTTTTCTATGTGCTGAAGGTGAACATTCTCACTTCTTCTTTACCTTTCTCTTCAATGACAACTTTTCCCTGTGCTAGAAATTGGCCTTAAGTGGCTCCTCTAGTGTGTTACATCCAAGCTTTAAGAGCTCTGCCAAGGAATATTAGTCCTGTTACAAATGGCCTAACTGTGCATTTATACAACCTGCCAAAAGTCATGGCTGGATGCTTTTTATGGTGCCTTAGCTGAAAGAGAAGTTGCACAAAGAGCTTTCAGAGTGGTGTGTGAGCCAATGGCATTTGATGAGGATGACCATTTGGAGGCAAGGCTTAAAAAACAACAACAACAACAACAAAGAAAAACAGCAGGCAATTAACCCTCCAGTCCATGGTAGGCAAGTCTCCTGGCCTAACCAGCCACTGGCTGTGTGTAAGTTCAGTCCAGTACTTCACTGCTCTGTTGCTTCAATTTTCTCACCTGCCATATATGGATAATAATACTATCAAAGCCAGTGCTAGTGGTTCATGCCTGTAATCCTACCTACTCAGGAGGATGATGAGCTCTGAGAGGATCTTGGTTTTAAGTCAACCCATGCAGACAAATTCTCAAGAGTCTTATTCCATCAAAAAGTCAGAACTAAAGAACTGGTTCAAATGTGTTCATGCCTGGCATGAACAGAGAAAAGCTGAGTAAGAGTGTGGAACCTTGAGTTCAAGCCCCAGTACTGGCTGATGCTATCAGTATTGCAGTTTTTAAGATAATGAAATGAGTCAATACACTTCAGTAGTGTACTGGCATGTAGTAGTCTTTTAATTAAATCTTAGTTATTATTTTCTTTAGGAAACAAATGCTCTGAAATAATGATATTAATAACATTTTTTATTACTGTTAAAAAGTCCAAAGAGAATCCCATAGTAACTTCAAGTTAAGTCATCAGGGAAGCAGTCTAGACACTAGCAGGATCTGATAGCCTTGACAGGGACTTAGCAGTTGTCAGTGGTCAGGAGGAAGTTAAGAGACAAAAAAGCCTACGCTCACTGGTTGAGAGGCTTGTCTATTATGTATGAGTTTCTGGGCTTGATACATAGCACCATGTTAAATCGATAACTATCTAGCCAGCTAGTTAGAGAATCAAAAAGCCAAGAAGATAGTTGAAATGGTGGCCAGTCTTGAGACAAATTACTTTGTCCTAGATGCAAGTGAGAATCATATCGCAACTTTTTGATTTTTGGTTGGTCATGGGGCTTGAACTCAGGGCCTGGGTGCCGTCTGTCCCTGAGCTTTTTGCTCATGACTAGTGCTCTGCCATGTTGAGCCACAAGGCCACTTCTGGTTTTCTGCTGGTTCATAGGAGACAGGAGGCTCCTGGGCTGCCTTTGAACTGTGATTCTTAGCTCTCAGCCTCTTGAGTAGCTAGGATTACAGATATGAGCCACCAGTGCCTTGCTCCTCTGTCAAGTCTGATCTTCTTCCTTGACTTCTTGGGGTCAACTTAGATTGCCATGTGAGGCCATTCTCAACCTCTCAATTTCTATTTTCCCTCACATGTGTTTCCTTTCATGAAAACTCTGTACATTAACCTTTCCTTGGCAACTGTTGCATACAGAACCTGGACTAACACATTAATCAACTGAGAAGCAGAAGGAGTTGGGTCAAAGTCCCAACATGACTGTGCAGGCTCTCACTGAAGCTATTGGACTAGGATGTTGATACATGCTCATCCAGAGCCATTTCACCAAATGAAACCAAACAAATGTCTTGGGTATTGACAACAGCCTTTGCAAGAAACATGGTTTTTCTTAAATTACAGACATCCTAACTCATCTATACCCTATAAAACTAGCCACTTTTATTCTCTAAGGTCAATCATACCAAGCAATTACATACTGCCACTAATGATGGATAGCATCAGTCCAGCCAGCTCTTTGGTTAAAGCCAATGCTCTCAATATTACCAGTGTCCCAGTGAAGTGACATTTACTGAACACTTCCTTCTTTTTTTTTGAACACTTCCTTCTTGATAGGCATCATGCTAAGTGCTCTACGTGAATTATTTTGCTTGATTCTCATAGCCACTCTGTAAGGTAACTCCTACTTGTTTTTCCCGGAGAACTTAAGTGTTTGCTCAAGGTCACATAGCTAATTACATGGTAACATTCTGATATTGACTTGATTTCATTTTGCAATCTCTGCTCTTAACCACAATAAACATACCTGTAGTACACTGACACTAGCTTTCATGGCCAATGTCAAGGTTACACTCTATCTCAGGGTTTACTCACTCCACTTCTTTGTTTGGCCATGAACTTCTCAGCAAGAACTCTTGCTCCTACAAGGTAGGAAGTAGTGCAGGATGGGGATAGATTTGGATAAGATTTAGGTGGGAATTCTTGTGGAAGAGAGTTTGTAGTAGGGAAGACAGCAGGTATGGGCTAATCTTGGTGAGCTAGCTGGTAAAGGAGTTGGCATTACAGAAAAAGCTTGTGCACTTTCCTCTTTATTATTTAGGTTGTCATGCTCATAAAGGATCTAATAGAACAATCCTAAGCTTTAGGAATAAAAAGTAAACAGAAATGTTATAAGCAGGGTTTTTTCCCCCCTGAAAAAGTCCAGGGATATTTTGCCCAGAGTCAATAGTCCTCATTTGTTCCATGAATACCAGCCATGTCAGGGCATCATGACTGCCTTAATTGCTGCCATTCATCTCTGGCTGATGAACTAGCTGTTCTTTTATGACCCAGGGGATATGCAAGATTTAACATAATAGCACCACCTCCACCCTCCAGAAGCTTGGCCAGCACCCAGGCACACACAGATCATTCTCTCAGTCAGTTTAGGAAACTACGGAGACACTGTTCAGCCACTGCCCACAGTGATGATGCACTCTCATTAATGCCAACTTGGCTCCATCATTGTGATTGAGGGCCAGTCACTACCGTGTCAGGGTGATGCCTACTATTCTGCTTCTGTCTTCCCTGCCAGCTTCTCCAGCTGGCAGCATTTTGATGAGTTCCTTCCCATTGTCTCTGATGTAAAAGAGAGCTAGCTACTGGCTTTCCACATGGATGGCAAACCAGTGAATGGGCTTAAGCTTGCAGTACTTTAGATGAGAGGCGCTGGTACTTGAGTTCTTAAGGAATCCACTTACTTTGCTCTAGAATGGGATGAGGGGAATGTCTAAAGAGTCTTTATTAGTCTTTACTATGCATTTATGTGCTCTTATAGGCAAAATGGGTGGAACGAAGGGGATGGAAAAATGAGGAAATTCATCAGTTTCATCATATGATCATTATCACCACCACCACTATCATCACCACCGCTATTATGTATCAAGTATTTATCTTGTGCCAGGCACTGGTGTAAATAATCTCAGGTCTCAGAGAAGTGTTCTGAGAGACACAATGTCTCTATATTACTGATCAGGAAACTCTCAAAGCAGCTTAATAATTTGCCCAAATTCATGTATATTTAGCAAATGGCTAAGCTAGGAAATTTGGCAATGCCTAGCCATGGGAAAACCAGGCTCTGTTTGGTATTAAAACACATGCAGTATGAAATGATTTTAGTTTGCATTCCAGAAGAGTCAGTGTCTAATTCGCAAGTGTGCTAAAAGCTGGGGGTGGTGGTGGTGGTCAAGGGTGAATTGTTAATAAATGCCATGGTAGAAGCAGGGGATGGCTGGAAAGAAAAGAGCTTAATGAGAAAGGGAAAGGGTGTGGAAGCCTCCTGAAGAAACTGGAACTTCATGAAAGCTTGACAAGCTCTGCAGGACCTGGGTAAATAGAAGGAAGAGGGAGATGTCCCAGGTAGGGAGAACACAAAGGCAGCTGGTTGACAGCAAACCTAAGCCTAGAAGCAGAGTATGGTACAGAGGAACAGACATCAGCCTACCTACTCTGTACATAGGAACTTTTTTATTTTTTGGTCGGTCGTGGGCTTGAACTCTGGGCTTGGGCACTGTCCCTCAGCAGTTCAGCTCAAGGCAAGTGCTCTACCACTTGAGCCACAGCGCCACTTCCCATAAGAACTTTTTTGAAGAAGGCTAGGATAGGCACAGAATTAGGCAAGTGGAAAATAGCTGTGAACAAAACATAAAAATCTGTTTTTCATGCTGGGTGCCGGTAGGTCACGCCTATAATCCTAGCTACTCAGGAGGCTGAGATCTGAGGATTGTGGTTCAAAGCCAGCCTAGGCAGGAAAGTCCGTGAGACTCTTATCTCCAATTAACCACCAGAAAACCGGAAGTGGCGCTGTTGCTCAAGTGGTAGAGAGCTAGCCTTGAGCCGAAGAGCTGAGGAACAGTGCTCAGGCCGAGATTTCAAGCCCATGTCTGACAAAAAAACAAAAACAAAAACACAAAATGCTGCTTTCATGTACCTTTACATTCTATTAGTATCATAATACAATTTCAAACTGTCCTGCTTATTTGTTTCCATGTTTATTAAGTGGCCCTCTATCTGTCTAAAGAAAATATACTCCATAACAGCACAGATTTTTTAAAAGAAAATTTATTTTATTGTAAAGATGCTGTACAGAGGGTTACAGTTACATGAATAAGGTAATGACTACATTTCTTGTCGAACATTGTTACCTCCTCCTTTGTTGTTCTCCCACTATCCCTTCCTCCCCCACCTCTCCCACTCCTCCCCGGCCCTGAAGTTGTAAAGTTCATTTCCAACATAGTGTCTTGTGGGTATCATTGTTGCAATGGGTCATCCTGTGTTCTTGTTTCAGCATTTTGTCATTCCCCTTCCCTTCCCTAAATTAGATAAATGTATACACAAGATGCAGGGTACCAAAATCCTAGGCATATATTTTGCAAATAAGGGAAACCATGGGACCTATATTTCTTTGGCTCTGGCTTGCTTCACTTAATGTGATTTTTTTTCTAAGTCTTTCCAGTTCCTAATAAATGAGGTGGTGTCATTCTTTCTGATAGAAGCATAGAATTCCATTATACACTCTCTCTCTCTCTCTCTCTCACACACACACACACACACACACACACATACACACATCACAATTACTTGATCCATTCATCTACTGAGGGGCATCTGGGTTGGTTCTATATCTTACCTATGGTGAATAATGCTGTGATAAAAATAATTGCAGCACAGATTTTTTTTTCATTTTTTTATTGTGAAAATACTGTACAGAGGGGTTACAATTACATGGGCAAGATAATGAGTATATTTCTTATCAAGCATTGTAGCTTCCTCCTTTGTTTCCCCTTCCATCCCTTCCCATCCTCCCCCCATCCCCCAACCCAATCCTCCCCAGCCCCCCCCCCCACCGCGCACCAAAGTTGTAAAGTTCATTTTCGACATAACGACTTGTACATCTCATTGTTACAATGGGTCCACCTGTATCCCTATTTAAACAATTTGTTTTTTCCCTTCCCCTCCACAAATTATAACAACATCAAATACAGTGAAAGCAGGGATTATACCGTGGGGGAGGGACATACAAAGCAACATAGAAATAATCTTATAAATGCGTTAGAAAAAAACGCATGAAAGAAAAAAAAAAAATTGAAAAAAAAACGTAAGGGTCATTTCCCTAACATCACCTTATCTGACCTTTTCTGCTTGACTCAGACATATACTAGATATTGCAGCACAGATTTTTATTGTTTTTGTTTTGGGTCCGGTCGTGGGGCCTGAACTCTGGGCCTGGGTGCTGTCCCTCAGCTCTTCAGCTCAAGACTAGTGCTCTACCACTTGAGCCACAGCACCACTTCCGGCTTTTTTCTTTTTGCTTCTGTGGTGCTGAGGAATCGAACCCAGGGCCTCAGGCATGCGAGGCAAGCGCTCTACCACTGAGCCAACTTCCCAGCTCCGTAGCACAGATTTTTAAATGCTGATTTTAGTTGCCTTTCTAACTTTCATGGTCCATGATTCACAGTGGAAGAAGCATCTCAAGTATAATTTCAGCCACCTACTTAGAATGAACAAAGTTGATCTCATTACTCACTGCATGTCCAACTATATAGTTCTATAAAGTTTTACTGATTGTCTCACAGAGGGAACAGGCTTAGGCTTCAGTCAACTAAGGTACAGGTAGGAGACATTTGCTGTGAAGACTGCAACATTGTCTTCATCTTCCAAGGTGTGAAGGAAGACACAGGCTTGTAGCTGCTCTAGCCATTGAGAACCCCCCTCCCACCACCATGGACTGGAGACAGTGCAATCCATGATAAAGTTGAGACTTCAGAGCACAGATCAGAGGGACAAAGAGAATCTTGGCGACATCATGGAGTTGCTAGGTCAGACTTCATCTGATGCTGAAACTGCCTCTAGATATCTCATGTGAGCCAGCGTTTGCTAGATTTCTTGTGTTTGTAACCATGGAGGTTGGAAAAAGCAACTTCGTCTTCTTTACAGCTGCCTCTCCAATGTCTTCTCTCCAACAATGTTTGGCTTGTTGCACAAACTCAGTGTATTATTTATTCATTTTTATGTATTTATCTCTGTGTGAATGAGTGGGGAATAAAACCAGATATGGCTCATTTTTTCTTGTTGTTTAAAAAATTGATATGTTTTTTAAATTTGTGAAGTAGAGCACATATAGAACTGTGTAAAACAGGTCTATACTATCTATCTTAACTATCTGCCTGTCTGTCTGTCTCTATGTATGTATGTTTGTATGTATCTCTGTCTATCTATTGTAGTGCTGGGGATGAAAAATCAAGGCTTCCCAAAGTTAGGCAAGAGGTCTACCATGGAGCTATACCTCCAGCTCTGCAGAGTTTAAAGAACTATATCAAAAAGGACATCTATTTCAACCATATTGTGTATAAACATAAAACATGAATCAAGCAAAGAGACTACTCAGGAGAAGTAGAGGGGAGAACGGAAAATGAAAGAGGGTAATGACTATGTAACACACTGCAAGTTTATATGAGAGCAACATAGAGAAACTCAACAAAAGTTACTAATTCATAGGGATAGGAGTGGGGGAAATAGACTTTGTAAGGTGAATGGGGACTAGAGGGAGGGGCTGGGCTGGCAGGGAGTTGATAAAGGAGGTTCGATACTATTGAAATAAATTGTTTGCAACTATGGAAACAAAGCAAGGAAACCTGTTGGAGATGCTACGTTGGGAGGACAGGGAGTGTCATAGAGGAGGTTTGATTGATTGGAATAGTGTAAACATGTGTGGAGATGTAACATCAAATCCCTTCTGGCATTGCTAATACAATGAGAATCATGAAAAGGGTGACATTGATCAAGGCGCACTGTATTCATAAACTGTTTTGATGAATGCTGTCTTTTGTATAACTACTTAATGACGATAAAAATATTTTAAAAATAACTAATATAATCTACTACAAACAAAAGGGGCAGGCGTGAGACTTTCATCCCAGTTAAAGGTTGAGCAGTGCCAAAGATTTGAAGCTCTCTTCCTTTCTTCTGTAATCAGCTTCCTCCTCTTCCTGGAAGAGTAAACCAAACCATAATTTGCCTTCAAGTTAATCATTCCCTTGCTTATCTTTACAGTAGCACCCTCTGCATATGCATAGCTAAGAATCAATTCACCTGCTTTTCCAAACTTCATATAAGTAGAATGGTTCAGTGTGCTTTCACAAATGGCATATTTTACTCCATATTTTACTTATAAAATGGGCCTATGTGGCTTCCTGTCCCTCACTTTTATGGCAATACAGTATTTCTTTCTAAGAATGTTTCACGATGTACTCATTCATCTCATCAGTATTATAAACATTGTTTCTTACATTTTATTAATCCTCATTAGTGTTATGATAAACATTATTATCAATGTTATTATCAACATCAGGGTTTCTTTTTTCCCTCAGTCCTGGGGCTGAAACTCAAGGTCTGGGCACTGTTCCTAAGCTTCTTTTTATTTATTTATTTTATTTTTATTTTTTATTGTAAAAATATCGTACAGAGGAGTTACAATTACATGGGCAAGATAATTAGTTCATTTTTGGGGGTGGGGGGGTCTGGTCGTGGGGCCTGAACTCTGGACCTGGGAGCTGTCCTTCAGCTCTTCACATCAAGGCTAACGCTCTACCACTTGAGCCACAGCGCCACTTCTGGCTTTTTTCTTTTTGCTTTGTGGTGCTGAGGAATTGAACCCAGGGCCTCTGGCATGCAAGGCAAGCTCTCTACCATTGAGCCACCTTCCCAGCCCACGAGTTCATTTCTTATCAAGCATTATTGACTCCTCTTTGTTTCCCCTTCCCATCCCTTCCCATACTCCCCCCAGATCCCCCCCACCCAATCCTCCCCCCCACCAAAGTTGTAAAATTCGTTTTTCCACATAATGACTTGTACATCTCATTGTTGCAATGGGTCCACCTGTATCCCTAGTTAAATGATTCGGTTTTGCCCTTCCCCTCCACAAATTATGCCAACATCAAATACAGTGAAAGCAGGGGTTCTACCATGGGGGAGGGACGTACAAAGTAACATAGAAATCATCTTATGATTATGTTAGAAACAACTGCATGAAAGAAAAAAAACCACTTGAATACTTATCTTGGGGTTCATTCCCCTAACATCAACTTATCTGACCTTTTCTGCTTGACTCGGACATATACTAGTTATTTCAAATAAGGGAAACCATGGGACATATATTCCTGAGCTTCTTTTGCTCAAGGCTAGTACTCTACCAGTTGAACGACAGGGCTACTTCTGGCTTCTTCTGTTTATGCGGTACTGAGGAATCGAACCCAGGACCTTATGCATGGTAGGCAAGCACTCTACTACTAAGCCACATTCCCAGCCCCTGGGATCCCTCTTGTTGGAGTGATTCCAGATAGCACTGCTATGAAAATTTCTGTGTATATCTCCTTGGACATGTGCAATCTCTGGTGCATATTTACCTCACCGCCAAAAGTGCCTCATCAGGTATATGGAAGTGTTTGTGTAAGTACACTGGGATTTCCATTGACATTCCAGTCAATTATATAAGACCAATCCCATTTATGCCACAGACTCACTGATAACTTGGTGTCAGACCATGAACTCTTGTCAAATCTATGGGTATTTAGCAGTCTTTCATTATTATTTGCAAGTTATCACACGATTTTCATTATAATTTGTATTTTCACCTATTTAAAATGTGTTTCTTAATGTACAAATGTATTTTTTCATTATCTCTTGGTTCTTTTTTTTCCTGTTGGTTGTGGGGCTTGAACTCTGGTCTGGACCCTGTCCCTCAGTGATTCAGCTCAAGGCTAGCGCTGTACCACGTGAACCATAGCACCACTTCCAGCTTTTTCTGCTTATGTGGTGCTGCGGAATTGAACTTAGCGCCTCAAGCATGCAAGACAAGCCCTCTAACACTGAGCCACCTTCCCAGCCCCATCTCTTGGTTCTTGATTTGTTTTTTGTTTACATTCATTGCATTGCTGTGACAAAGCAACCTGTTTGGGTTGGAAGGATGAAAAATTGTTGAAAGTTGAATTTTATCAAAAAATTCTATGTAAGCTTTCAAATATTTTACAGTTGCTGGGGATCAAGAGCTCTATGACAATTACATTACATGTGCTATTTAAATATTTTATATTATTTGCTTTTACTTGTTGGTTCTGTGAATTTCAGAGATGTTAAAAAAATCCAAATAGGGAAGGGATGGTATGGGGAAACAAAGGAGGAGGCAACAATGCTTGACAAGAAATGTACTTATTACCTTGCTCATGTAATTGTAACCCCTCTGTACAGTATTTTCACAATAAAAAATCCAAATAGGGAAGATGTCAAGCTATCTCCTTTTGCAGATGACATGATTCTTTACTTAAAGGACCCTATAGACTCTTCCTCCAAGCTACGATAGCGAATTCAAACTTTGGTAAAGTAGTAGGGTATAAAATAAACCTACAAAAATCAGTAACTTTTCTTCCTTCCTTTCTTTTTTCTTTCTTTCCTTCCTTCTTTGTTCCTTCCTTCGTTCCTTCCTTCCCTTCTTTCTTTCATTCTCTCTCTCTGTCTCTCTCTGTGTGTCTGTCTATTTCTCTGTCTCTGTCTCTCTCTCTCTTTGTTGGTCATGGGGCTTAAACTTCGGGCCTGGGCACTGTCCCTCAGCTCTTTAGCTCAAGGCTAGCGCTCTACCACTTGAGCCACAGCACCACTTCTGGCTTTTCCTGTGTATGTGGTAGTGAAGAATTGAACCCAGGGCTTCATGCATGTTAGGCAAGCACTATCACTAAGCCACATTCCCAGCACCTAAATAGTAAAAACTTTTAGAAAGTCTAGATCAAAGTCCAACAAAATCAGCATCAGGAAATGGGTGCATGCAAGAGGGGATGTGGGGCCAAGGAGAGAAGGTTAGATGAAGAAAAGTAAGGGAAGGAGTGAGTCTAAGGGGGTTAGAATACTGATGGGGGTGACACTAATCAAGATGCATTAGATTCATAAACTGCTTTTTTAAATGGCACCTCATGTACGGCTACTTAAAGATAATAAAAAAATTAAAAAAAATCTCCCCAGTATAGGTTTTTCTGTTTCTTTGTCTAGTCTATTTGCTTACATATTTTGAGGCTATACTACTAAGGATTACAAATTTAAAATAGTCATATCATTCTTGCGATAGATCTGTTATTATTGCAAAACAATCCTCTCCATCATTACTAAAATTTGTATCTCAAAAATCTATTTTAACAGATACTAATTTATCTAAATGGAAATCCTTTTCATGGAACATATTACTCTATGTTTTTACCTTACCTTTTGTATCTTTATGAATCTAATGTGTCTTTTATAAACAACATTTATTTGGTCTTTTTTTGCTAATCTTTTTGGAGCATCTTTTTCATTATCTGGATCTTTTAGTCCATTTTCATTTGTTATAATTAATGACAAATTTGGATTTATATATTCCATATTATTTTATGCTTTCTCTTTGCCTCAAATCTTCAGCTGCTTTCTTTGTGTCACTTGTTCAATGCTTCTTTCTTAATTATTCCAGGCGGATTTAAACTATTTTTTATTGTTTCACTTTACTCTCCTAACTTGGAAGTTACAAACTTTCTGCTCTTTTAATGGTTATCTTTGAAATGGCAGCATGCATTATAAAAACATTATGATCATATCCTTACACTGCTGGGCAGTTGTTAGATTGTAGAACATTTTGTTTATTCTTCTCATCACACAGGCCAATTGACAGAAAAATGATGGGTGGATAAATGACAAGATTTGTTCTAGTATTTTTATTTTGTTTTTTCTGACCCCATTAGGCATCATAGTTATGTAAATAACTATGGACAGTGATGAGTTTAATCTTCTGTCACCTACATTTCACAAAAATTTAAATCACAATTGTCCAAGATCAGGAAATGCCTTTAGCTCAGTTATACCAGCAATGCTTGTCCAAACCTCATTTTCAACCTTCATTCACATTTGGGTGTAGGAAGTACCTCTTTATCCCAACTCTCATGCTCTTAAGAAGATGTAGCACTATTTCATTTAACACTAAAAGAACCAGGCATTGGTGGCTCAGGCCTGTAATCCTTGCCACTCAGGAGGCTGAGATCTGAGGACCGTGGTTCAAAGCCAGCCCAGGTAGGAAAGTCTTGTGAGACTCCCATCTCCAACTAACCACCAGAAAATGGGAAAGTGGTACTGTGGCTTAAAGTGGTAGAGAACCAGCCTTGAGAGAAAAAGCTCAGGGACAGTGCCTAGGCCCTGAATCCAAGCCCCACTACTGACAAAAGAAAAGAAAAGAAAAGAAAAAAGAACACCCTCCCCCCCAAATCTAACTTAGTGGAGAGTTGTTTTTTGGGGGGGGGAGTTAGACTTCTGTACTCTTTGCTTCTGTTTCCATTCGATCAATGGTCTCCAAACTTTACAACTTTAAAGAGATTGAGAACTAGTTGAAAACATCATGGAACACTGCAGAAATGGACTGAAAACAAGGTTGAGGTGTGTTTTGTCAGGGTTTTTACTAGATGAGGAAGACTCCTTTTGGTTTAGAGTCTCTGCAGAATGTGTCTGCTCTGACAAAGGCTGGCATGAAAGGGATCATACTTGTGAAGAGGCCACTTAGCATGGCTCTCCACATTGCAGTGACACAGCCATTACTTTCCATTAAATAACTCATATTCTCAGTAATCCACTTATTCATCATTAAGGGCCATTAGTATCTACTCTGTCACATATAGGCCTAAATGGCACTTTATCAAGAGTTTGACCAGAGTTGGTAATTTTGGCAGGAAAATGAGTGATATTGGAAGGAGAATTTAGATTTTCCTATAAAGCTCTTCTAAATATCCTCCCCTTTGCCCTTTGCCCTGGAAAACAAAGCAGCCATGCAGTAAATATGAAGAAGTTTTATACAAGATGCAGGATACCAAAATCAGGTACAGTGACAACAGGGGATATACCATAGGGGAAGAACATACAAAGGAAACAAAAAAATCACATAGAACATTAAAAACAATAGCATACATTTGTCTAGTCTGGGGAGGGGAAGGGAATAGCAAAGTGCTGAAACAAGGACACAGGATGACCCATTGCAACAAGGATACCCAAAAGATTGTAAATTGGAAATGAACTTTATAATCAGGAGAGTGGGGAGTAGTGGGGAAGTTGGGGGAAGGAAGGGATAGTGGGGAAACAACAAAGGAAAGGATAACAATACTCTACAAGAAATGTACTCATTGCCTTATTCATATAACAGTAACCCCTTTGTACAGCATCTTTACCAAAAAAAAAAGAAGAAGCTTTAGCAGGAAGCAGCTCTGCTGGCCCCTCCCCTATGCTGCAGTTTGAACTTTGGACACAGGGGGGCACACTCATTTTTCAATGAGGTTTCAGAACCTAAGCTGTGCAACTTGAAAGTTGAAACATGTCTTTCCATTTCTATGTCATTCTTTCTGATGGAGGCATAGAATTCCATTGTGTATATATACCACATTATCTGGATCCATTCATCTACTGAGGGGCATCTGGGTTGGTTCCATATCTTAGCTATGGTAAATAATGCTGCAATAAACATAGTTGTGCTGGTAGCTTTAGTGTGGTCTTGTTTGTGATCATTTGGGTAAATGCCCAAAAGTGGGATTGCTGGGTCATAGGGGAGTTCTATGTGAAGTCTTTTGAGGAACCTCCATACTGCTTTCCAAAGTGGTTGAACAAGTTTACATTCCCACCAACAATGAAGTAAGGTTCCTTTCTGTCCACATCCCCTCCAGCATCTGTTGTTGTTAGAGTTCTTGATTTTTGCCGTTCTAACTGGAGTGAGGTGGTATCTCAATGTTGTTTTGATTTGCATTTCTTTGATGGCTAGAGAGGTTGAGCATTTCTTCATGTGTCTATTGGCCATCCTTCTTTCCTCTTCAGAGAAGTGTCTCTTTAAGTCTTTAGCCCACTTATTTATTGGGCAGTTGTTTCTTTGAAGATGTGTTTTGGGGGGATTTAATTTTTTGAGTTCCAAGTATATTTTAGATATGAGACCCTTGTCAGTTGTATGGCTAGTGAAGATCTTCTCCCAATCCGTGGGCTTTCTATTGATCTTGCTAGCTATGTCCTTTGCCATGCAGAAGCTTTGCAATTTCATGCAATCCCATTTGTCCAACCTTTCTTTGATTTGTTGTGTTTCTGGGTCTCTATTAAGAACATTTTGTCCTGTGCCAAGGAGACCTAGGGTTTCTCTTATTCCATCCTGTAATGTTTTCATAGTGTCTGCTTTGGCCCAAAGAAACATAGGTTCCATGGTTTCCCTTATTTGCAATAACTAGTATATGTCTGAGTCAAGCTGAAAAGGTCAGATAAGTTGATGTAGGGAAATTAACCCTAAGATATATATTCAAATGTTTTTTCTTTCATGCGATTGTTTCTAACACATTTATAAGATGATTTCTTTGTTGCTTTGTATGTCCCTCTCCCACGATATAACCCCTGCTTTCACTGTATTTGATGTTGGTATAATTTGTGGAGGGGAAGGGAAAAAACAAATTGTGTAACTAGGGATACAGGTGGACCCATTGCAATAATGAGATGTACAAATAATGAGATGTACAAGTCATTATGTGGAAAAACAAACTTTATAACTTTGGTGGTGGGATGGAGGAGGATTGGGTGGGGGGGGGGGAGGATGGGAAGGGATGGGAAGGGGAAATAAAGGAGGAGGCTACAATGCTTTATAAGAAATGAATTCATTATCTTGCCCATGTAATTGTAGCCCCTCTGTACAGCATTTTCACAATAAAAAAAATCAAATACAGTGACAACAATGGATAAACCATAGGCAAAAAAAAGAACGAACGAAAAAAGAAATGACTTCACATAGTACATTAAAACCTACAACAACAAAGAAAAATCTCTTGTTTCCATATCTTGAAGTTCATTTCTATTAGCATCATATGTACATATGGTCATATGTACAAAGCTATGAGCTATTGTGATCCTTTTCTAGGACTATCCTAGACATACTACATGGAGTTTATGTTTCTTTGGGTCTGGCTTACTTCACTTAATATGATTTTTTCCAAGTCTTTCTTATGATTCTGGTATCTGACACTCTGTTAGGTGATGTATGTATTGCTTACTACATGGAAATAAACATTTGCAGACCTAACAAAAAAAGTTGAAACACAACATAAAAGTCTTCCTTTATGACCAGTGGACACTAACATTGATCCATCCTGATATTCTAACAGAAGCCTTGTTCTTAGGCTCATCCCTAAATTTCACAGTAGAGTGAATGGATTTGGGCTGGTTATGACAGTCTGTTCATATTTTCTCATGCTTAGTAGGACTAAACGAGTCCCAAATAACAGATATGGTAGAAAGCCAATGGATGATTTCTAGGTAAGATTTGTGAGAATTTCTTTCCATTTCCCTTCTCCCCCCTCCCTTCAGCCTCCTCCCTCAGTTGGTCCCATTGGGTAAACTAATATCCTCTTTCCAACAACATATTCCTTTTAATTTGGCAAAACTTTCTGGAAATTGATTGAGTAGCTTGTTCTGAAAGTTCTATCACGGCCATTGGTGTTGTTACTTGGCTAGATACTCAGAGATAAGTAGGATCAAGGAGTACATAACCAGGGAAAATGAGAGCCAAAAGGCTTTAAATTGCATTTTCATGAACAACTCTGTACAAAATGTACTTTTAGTTCCTCAGCCATCTGGCTGTTCATCAGTTTAATTTTTGGTTTTGACATGATAAATAACAGACAAGAGGGTGACTTTGGACAGATCTTGTTTCCTTGGCTGGCTCTGGGATTAGTGGCTAATTCTGAGAATGCTCATTGCATGGTCTCAAAGTGTGTACATGTTAAACCCATCAAGATGCAGAGTGCTTTGTGTTAGCCAGAAGACAATTCCAGTGGCAAATACATTTTAATTAACAGAGGCTTTGTATCAGCTTTCCTATCCACCCAGCTAAAGCTCCCTCAGCTAGGCAGGTGCATCCTGTTGTGATTACAGAACAACAAAGGGCAGAGCAAGGGCAGGGACACTTCAATTATTAACAAATGAACACATCTCTAACTGCTCTTGGCTCCTGCTGCTGAGTCCCCCTAAACTCTCAAATAAGTTTCCTTTATACAAAGTATAGCTTGAATGGCTTGCTGAAGCCATTCATTCAACAAATACTGTATTTACTGAATTGTAATATGTTACACCTTAGCTTATACTGGTGAGGACAGAGAGCTCAGTAGCTAAAGTGGAAGGCAGTTAGTAATTCAGGAAAGCATAACAATAAATCGACATGGGCATGTTAATATCAGAAGTGCTGGGAGCTTGCTCCATGTAAAATCATTACCATTTCTCCCCCAGTGATCTCTGTCCTTCTCTCTTTCTCTCCTTCTCTTTCTTTCTCTCCCTCCCCCTTCCTCTCTCCCCCCTCTGTCTCTGTCTGTCTGTCTGTCTGTCTGTCTGTCTCTCTCTCTCTCTCTCTCCTTTATAAGTGTGTTTTTCCAGTGAAAAGAGGCTATCCCACTATTTGATGCCATCGAATCCTGGAGAGGTGGTTGCCATCCATCCTAGCCAGTACTATGATGTGGCAAGGAGTCCTACCTAAGTTAAGTACACAGAGCATTGAAATAGCTCAATCAGGATTATTGGCCTGCATGTTAGACATGGCAAACAACTAGAGTTAGCATGTAGATCACACCTGAACAATGATATTCCCGGTTCCTCACTTTCCTGTCCAGCCCCACCAGCAGAGTCATCAAAATCCAATCTTGACTGACATTGAGTCAGGGCAGGAAGAATAAGAGGGAGGAATTTGAGAAGTGGGTGACTATGCGTAAGGTTCATAGAACTTATGGACTAGTAACATCTGTCACAACCATCACATTCATCGTGTGGCCCTGGCTTGGGATGTGGTAGAAATGTGCATTCTCAGCCTTCATCTCACACTTTCTACATGTGAATTTTGTCTTTTAAGCAGAATCGCTTGGTGTTTTGGAAATGCAGTAAGAAACAAGGCTATAGATCAGTATCAATAATTCTCAGACATTTTTCTTGATACCCATACTGGATAATTCTAGGCAGAAGACTTTTCTCCTAGTGAGGCCGCTCTAGTGAACATTTCTCCTCTATGAGTGCCAAATGACAAGAAAGTACTAAGTACACCTCGTGCTTTAAAAACAACTGACCTAACTTAGCCCATTTATTCTAGAAATGAGTGAATGTATAGATTCAACATCAGAAGCTCATGGCAAAGTTGAGACTAGATTCTTGATTCTGGCTATTTAAAAAATTTTTTTGGTTAACACATACTAATTGTATATATGAGGTACAGTATAATATTACATTACATATATACAATATGTACTGATTAAATCAGGATAATTAACACTCTTCCCTTCTTAGAATTATTTTGTGTTTAAAGCTTTCAACTTCCTCTTGTTTATTTATAAATTATAAAATAGATTATTGTGAATGCTCATCTCCCCAGTGTGCTATAAGATACTATAACTTATTACTCTGTGTGTTGTGTGCCCATTATCCAAACTCATACTATCTAACCACTCTTCTCCTTAAGCCAGCCTCCAGATACCACTATTACATATTCCATGGACAGAGTCTTCTGAAGACAGTTTCACTTTGTAGACTAACTTGGTTCTGAATTTTGGATCCTCTTGCCTCAGCCTCTCAAATACTAGGATGATAGGAATGTGCTACCACATTTGGCGTTAACTTTTTAAGGTCTCCACAGAGAGAGAGAGAGAGAAAGAGAGAGAGAGAGAGAGAGAGAGAGAGAGAGAATGTAAACTTTGTATTTCTTCATTTGCATTATTTCACTTAAAACACAATGTTCTCCAATACCATTCTTTTTAATCTGTCATTCTTTTCATGACTAAACAGTACTCCATTCTGTATGTATATTGCATTTTCTTTATTCATTCATCCATTAATATGATTGTGGATAGAGTGAGTAATGTGGCAGTAAATATGGGTAAGGAGCTGTCTCTTTGATTTACTGACTTCATTTCCTTTGGTGATTTGCCCAGGAGTGGGACAGCTAGATCATATTGTAGATCTATCTTTGGGTTGGTGAGGAACATCCATATTGTTTTCCGCAACAGATCTACTAATTTACATTCCAGCTATATGCTACATTCTTGCCAGGATGGTAATGTCTTCTTGGTAATAGCCATCCTGACTGGGGTGGCATGATATTTTTATTGCGGTTCTCATTTGCTATCCCCAATGATTAGCAATGTTGAACAATTTTCCATACATTGGCTTACCATGGGAATTTCTTCTCTTAAAAACTATTCATTTATATCATTTATCTACTTTTAACTGGATGACTTGTTTTTCTAGTACTGAGGTGTGTGTGTGTGTGTGTGTGTGTGTGTGAGAGAGAGAGAGAGAGAGAGAGAGAGAGAGAGAGAGAGAGAGAGAGAGAGAGATAAGCTCTTGCTTGCCATATGGCCCAGGTTGGCCTGAAACTCATTATCCTACAGGTGTACATCATCACACCTGGTCTAAATTGAAAAATTTAAGCTCTTCATGTATTCTAGGTCTTAATCCTTTTTTATTGTTATTGTAAAGGTGATATAGAGGGGGATTGCAGTTACATAAGTCAGGTAATAAGTACATTTCTTTTTGGACAGTGTCATCTCTTTCCTTGTTTTCTCCTAACTTTTCCTTCCTACCCCCCCTATAAGTTGTATAGTTTATTTTCAACATAGTGTCTAGTGAATATCGCTGCTGCATTCATTCACCCTTTGTCCCACCATTTCTTTATATATATATATATATATATATATATATATATATAGTAAAAATACAGTACAGAGAGGTTACAGTTACATGAGTAAGGTAATGAGTACATTTCCTATCAAGCATTGTTACCTCCTCCTTTGATTTTCCTCTACCATTCCTTTCTTCCCCACCTCTCCAACTCCTCCCTCCCCCGCCCAGAGTGGTAAAGTTCATTTTCAACATAGTGTCTTGTACATCTCATTGTTACAATGGGTCAACCTGTATCCTTATTTCAGCATCTTGTTTTTTCCCTTCCCCTCTCTAAATTAGAAAAATGTATATATAAGTTTCAGGGCACTGACATCAAATACAGTTGTCCCACCATATCTGTGCTCCCCTTTACCCTCTCCCAAACTGATAAAGTTACAAACAAGACAAAAGGTACAGAAATGAAAAACAACGACTAAGGGGAAGAAAAAAACAAAAAGCAAAATAATAAAGCCCTTCTTGTTTCCATTTCTTAGAGTTCATTTTGACAAACATCATTGTATATGATCATATTCACATAGTGGTAGAGCCTTTATGATCCTCTCCTAAGAAAATTCTCCTTTGGTCTCACTGTGTGAATGTCTAGAGTCCTCTATAATTTATCATGTCCAAATGTATTTTTTTGTCTTTTACTATACAGTTAGTTTACTTCTAGATTCATAGGAACATTCTAGTTACAACAAATGAGGGAGACCATGCAACCTATGTTTCTTTGTGTCTGGCTTACTTTGCTTAATATAATTTTTTCCAAGTCTTTACATTTCCTTACCATGGTACAATATCATTCTTTTTGATGAAAGCATAGAATTTCATCATATTTATCTCTATCTCTATCTATATATCTATATCACATTTTCTTAGTCCGTTTCTCTGCTGAGGGGCATTTGGGTTGATTCCATATATCTTGGCTTTGGTGAACAAAGCTGCAGTGAACATGATTGTGCTGGTAGCTTTACTGTGGCCTTGTTTTTGCTCTGTTGGATAAATGCCCACGAATGTTATCCTTTATTAAATGAGTAATTTTGTTCATTTCTTTCCCATTCTGTAGGTTGTATCTTCACTCTACTGCTTGTTTTCTTTGTTATCCAGAATCTTATTCATTTCATACATATATGCACATATATGTGTGCATATATATGTTTAGGTATGCATATAGATGTATAATTTTTCTGCTTTTATTTTCTATACTTTGAGGGTATTGTCCAAAACAATCGTTGCCTATTCCAATGTCTTGAAACATTTCATGTATTTTTTCTTTTAGTAGTTTCAGGTCTTACATTCAGGTCTTTAATTTTGTATAGGGTAAGGATTAGGAATCTAGTTCACTTCTTCTACAAATTAAAATTCAGTTTCACCAGCATAACTTGGTAAAGAGATTGTCTTTTCTCCAGTGTATGTTTTTGGCAACTTTGTCAAGACTTAGATAGCTACAAATGCATGAGGTAAATTTCAAAACTGTTCAGTTTTATTGATTTGTCCGTCTGTTTTTATGCCAGTATCATGTTTCATGGTCCTTTGGATGAACCTTCAGTCTACAGATCTCTGCCCTTTCCTTACAACATAGGATCTCAGGGGCAATGTCTTTATCATTTGCTAATACCTGTGAGCAGCCTAACATAAATGTTTGCCCATCCATGTGTAAACAGTTTGATAATCTTACCTCTCTATTCATTACAGGAAGGCATTTTTTTGCCTGTGACTTTCTTTCATCTACAAAGGCTATTCTCTCATGACCTTGATCTCTCAGATATTTTGCATGCAATTCTTACTTTCTTGACTTCACCTTGACCTTTGTGATAAGTGCCCATTACCCCCTTAGATTGTTTTGAATTAGCCACATGAACTCACATCTCCTCATAAATATATAAAGCAGAGTCCAGATTGTGACATGCATATTTAGATCATTCCAGATTCTAGAGCCTACCTGAGTTAAAAATCCAGTTTTTTCCTGCTTGATCCTGCACAATCTCCAGCTATCACCACCAAGGACTAACCTGAGATTTTGAATGTAATGTGCAGGTGACCTTGAAAGAGTGAAGAGAATCTGGAAAGCAAGCATGGACAGAACCTTTAACATGGGAGGGAGAGAAGGTAGAGAGAAAAGCTTTCCTTTTCCCAAGAAAGAAATTAAAATGGTCTCTCCCTCATATTCAGACTGCAGTTCAGTTTCACACAGTGCTGTATTTCTGCCAAAAATCTGGTTGCCAAATTTTGGTGGCCTATGTAGCAGTGTTGGTAGGTGGAGATTTTTAAGACCTGATTAGGTCTTTAAGAGGTGATTAAGTTGCTAGGAGGAATTCATTCCTGTTGCCTTCGATGGGATTAGCTCTCGTGGGAATGGCTTATTTCCTGCAAGAATGGGCTGTGATAAAATGGCTTGGCTCCTTTGTTTCCACCTTAGCTTGTATTCATACCAACTCACCACTCTTGCACATGTTCCCATCACATGGTTCCTGTTACAGTATTTCATGTTGCAGTCTGATGTATCCTTCCACCTCTTCCTGATCTTGAGTTTCCACATCCAGAATAGTGACCTGAACAAATGTTTTCTCTCTATAAATGATTAAGTCTCAGATATTTAATTATAACAACAGAAACAGGAGTAATACATCCAGACTGATTTAGTTCTGAAACATCAGAAATTAAAAGAAATAATATATGTGTAAGGTCCACTCCTGGATGGCTAGCAGACTCCACCCTCCTCGCAGCAAAATCTCCACCCAGTACCTGCATTACCTAGGCAACTGGGACACCTGGAAGAGGTCACATCTGCATCCGCTGAGGTCACATCTGAATTTGATGTGGCCACACCTTTCTCTGCCCTACCCAAGATAAGGCCTAGCCCAGGCCCAGAGGCTCTCTCTTGCTGCTCTTTTCTAGCTCTGCTCTCTCGTTGTTCTTTTCTAGCTCTCATTGCTCTTGTCTAGCTCTCTGCTCTCAAGCTCTTTTCTCTCTCTTTCCTCTCTCTCTTTCCTAGCTCTCTCTCTTTCCTAGGCCTTTCCCAGCCACGTGGAGTGCCAACCTTGCCTGGTCCCAGCAGGTCTACTGAATAAACCTACCCCTTACCTGAATACCACGTGAGTGCTGGTGCTGTTCTTACTTGGCTACCTCTTTTTAAAAACCTAACAATATGGATGGTATCTTAATTATAAAGCAATTTATTTCTTCTCAATTTTTGCTATTAGGGTTCCCCAACACATGCACCTGACATAGTCGCCTCCAAGTGGACTCTGACCCTTTAAGGGTAATGTCTCCCTTCCACATAGTTCTCAGTACTCTTTCCCTAGCAGTGCTGTGTCTTACCAGAAAAGAATTCACCTGCAAAAATATCCAACATTGCCGGGCACTGGTGGCTCACACCTGTAACCCTAGCTACTCAGGAGGCTGAGATCTGAGGGTCACAGTTCCAAACCAGCCAGGGAAAAAAAGTCCATGAGACTCTTATCTCTAATAAACTTCTCAGAAAAAGCCTGAAGTGGTGCTGTGATTCAATTGTTAGAGTGCTAGCCTTGAGTACAAAAAGCTCACGGCCAGCACCCAAGCCCTGAGTTCAAACCCCAGAACTGGAAAAAAAAAGACCCCAAAAAACAACAACAAAAAAACCAATGCAACATCATACCACCCATTGCCAGAGTAGCTGCCTGTGTAAGAAAAGGGCAAAACATAGCTCAAAGAAATGCTTGCTTAGGCTGGAAGGTGAGACATTACAGGTATGGGGGTCTGCTGGCTGTGGGGCTTTCAACTGCCCTTCAGATTTCACCCATAGTCTGCTTCTTACATACATAGATCAGATGAGCTCTGAGGAGAATGTCACCTGCCCACTCTTGCTTCATAAGGAATTACTAAGGATAAAATTAGTTCAGAGATGTTAAAGTGCTTCCGACACAAATCAAATCAAGGCTTTGGTTTTGTTTTGTTTTTTCTCAGTTGAATCTAGCCACTGCCTTCAGGTCAGTTTCTACCTCAATCTCTCCATCTTTCAAAATGAGAATACTATACTCTTGAACTTTGCATGGCAGCTCTGTAGAAAGGGAACAAATGTGTTCATTGTAATGCATGAGGTGATTGCCTTAATGGGACCAACCAGTAGCATAACAGAAGGAGCAAGAAGGCTGCTGGCAGCATGCATTTCAAATTGGTCTGCTGTTAAGCAATGCCCAGGCAGGTACAAATTTGGTACTTTGAAACCTCTCATCACAGAAATGAAGCTCCCTGTTGTGTTTAATGGGTTAAGCAAACAGCTCTACTTCATTTTGAGAAGAGACTCAGCCATTTGCCTGCTCTCTTTTCTCACAATGTACCCACCACATTCCCGTGACAAAGGCAGTAGTTTGTACAGCAGTGTTTCTGAAGGTGTGAGCTTCCTATCTATTAGAATCACACACTCACTACAAATGCAGATTCTCCACTCAGACATCTTGCCAAGGCTGTTGATTCTCCATCTGTTGGCATGGGATTAAGCAAACTATATTTTAAACAAAAATAAGAAAACTCTTTGTGATCCATTACCACCACTGGATCGAATTCTTCAAGGAAGATTACGAGGCAAGGGGTTCTCAAATCTAAGCCACTTGAAGGGCTCGTAAATGATGCCCTATGACCAGTCTCATCCCAGAGCAATGAAATCAGATTTCTTGGGGGGAGGTAAAGGTGTGGCCTCTGTATTTGTAGATTTTTGATGATTTTTTTTGTCAGTTGTGCTTGAACTTGGGGTTAGGGCACTGTCGCTAAGGCTTCTTTTGCTCAAGCTCTCTACCACTTTGAGCCACAGCTCCACTTCTGGTTTTCTGGTGGTTCATTGGATATGAGTGTCTCACACAGTTTCCTGCACAGCAGACTTTGAACAGCAATGCTCAGATCTCAGCCTCCTGAGTAGCTAGGTTTACAGGCATGAACCACCCATACCCTATAGCAGTAGTTTTTACAATATAGGCTTTTTCTTCTTTTCCTCCCTTTAATAATTTACTACTGTGTATCTGATTTATCATTTGATAGAAGATATGATCTGATCATTTATCTCTGGATGAATTATCTGTGGTTGTTAACTCATGTTCTACAGAACCGCAAAAAACACTCACATATATCCCTTTCATTAAAAGGAAGCAAGGTTTCAGTGATCATGACCTGGTTCTGCTTGACATTTAAAAAGTCCACACATGACACTTTCTTATTTCACTTACCATGTTCTTCTACCCTCAACTGTAACCTTTCTGAAATTGAGCTTCGTGAAATTTTTTTTTAATTTTTGAACCCCTGGTTTGAAAAGATGACTGCTTGCCTGACACAGATAATTTAGCTTCTCGTTTAATATTAAAACACATCTGTTTTATGAAAACCCATTCACAGCAGTTGGAAATTCCTCAACTCTTCAAGATAAGAGAAGTAGAAGTTAGTCATAATAAATACAGAAGAACCAATGGGATTTTTCTAACAGTTTTATTGAGATGTAATGGGGTTCACACTAGACACTGTACAGTTTACCCATTGTGTAATTCAATTCCTTTCAGTATAACACACCGGGATGTAGAATCATTACCACTATCTGGAACATTTGGTAACATTTCAATATCTCCCAACTACATTGAGCCCAAATTTCCTCCTTTCTTCTTCCCCTGACCCTTGGCAATCATGAATCCCTATTTACTCTCTACACTTCACTATTCTGAATCCCTCACATGACTGGAGGTATGTAATATGTGGCCTTTGGCATCTGCTTTCTTTTGGTTTACAAAATACGTTTAAGGTGGATATACATTGTAGCATACCAATACTTCATTCTTTTCCAGGGCTGAATAATATTCTGTCATATAGTTATACCACATCTTCTTTATCCATCTGCTAGTTGATGGGCATTTAGGTGTTTCTTTTCACCTTGAATAATGAAAACATGTTTTCACCTCTCTTGTTTACATCCCTAAGATTGGATAGCTGGTTCATATGCTAACTCCCAGCTTAACATTTCGATGAGTGGATTCTTAGCTATTTTTTCCACATATTTTTCTGGGTTTGATTGAATCTAATATGGATGATTAAAGAGATTGTAAATGAATATGATATGTAGGCTTAATTATGTACATTTTCTTAGTACTCTTTGTGAAGTTAATTTAAAACCCAAAGTGTGTTTATATAAACCATGAATCCCTCAGTTTTCCTCCTAATCTGATTAGTCATACCTGCACAATTTAATATGGATAGAGATGCAATGCATAGAAAACAAAATCACTATCTGCTAGGTAATGGATGAACTAATCTCTGTAGTTCCCTAAATATTCTTCCCTTAAAGTGAATTTGCCTGGAGAAGAAAGAAGGAAAATATAGGTTTTCTTATTTTACAGGTAAGCAACCATTCATATTTTTCATTGCTGTGGTCACAGGTGTGATGATATGGAAGCTTGTGTGCTACTAAAAGCTTGTCAGACTGAAATGGTACTATGTCAAAGGCTACATGGGAGAGAAGGACTTGAACAGAATTGCTGGGAAAGCTGGTCCAATTGTGAAGTTCATTGCCCTTCTTTGACTGTTTTGGTGGATAGTGTTAAGACACTAGCAATTGCATGTATTTGTGCACCAGTACTAGGGCTTGAACTCAGTGACTTACTCTGTTACTCAGTGGTCCTTTACAACAGCCTGTGTACAATGTTTCTATTGGGCTATTTTCCTTGGTCTGTTTCTAGGTCACAATCTTATTTGTCTGCAGTTCCAATGCCTGGCACAGGGATTGAAAGTGCCTAGCAAGTGTTTAATGAATGAATAAATAAAGTAATAATTGTGACACACCTATTATAGGGCAAACAAATATGAATTCATTTAGCATCCTAAACAAGACTAGAAAAGACATAGTAATGTATCAATTTTGCTAGGTAAAGTAAATAAATTTCCAATCAATTCAATATATAGTAGTGGTGGGATTCAACCCAGGCTTCAATAACTCCAAAATCTGACTCAGCTTATGTGTCTTTTTTTTTGCTAGTCCTGAGTTTTGAACTCAGGACCTGGGTGCTGTCCCTGAGCCTCTTTGTGCTCATGGCTAGTGATCTAACACTTGAGCCCCAGCTCTACTTCCAGCTTTTTGGGGGGTAGTTTATTGGACATAAGAGTCTTGGGGGCTTTCCTGCCTGGGTTGGCTTTAAACCCTGATCCTCAGATCTCACCCTCCTGAGTAGCTAGGATTATAATAGGTGCCCAACCTTATGTGTCATTTCTATATTGTATTGTAGAACACTGACTGGACTTCAAACACCTGCTATATATGGCCATATGCCATGAAAGTGGCCCTCAAGTTTCAAGATATCCATATACACATTAGATGGAAACATTTTCACATATTCCATGACATTCAGGTATAGCACATAATATATCTGGTAAGCAAGTACTCTACTGCTAAACCATGCATCTAGCTCTTGCTTCTTGCTCAGCATGAGCCTGGACCTTGAACTGCCTGTTTCAAGCTTCCTGTTGTCACTGAAATGACAGACATGCACCCACTACACCCAACTATGGGTTGAGAAGGGGTCTTGCAAACTGTTCTGCCAGGCTAGTCTCAAACATTGATCTTCCCATTCTCAGCTTCACATGCAGTTACGGTTACAGACATGAACCACCAATGCTGGGCAAGACCTGATTCTTTATGAAACTTGATCAGTGAGTGTTTTAAAATGAGATTTGTCACCACCTCACTGAAGTCACAGGCAAATAGATATGACTTTCCACTTCTAAGCATGAGAATACTCTAAGGAAAATGTATCAGAAAAAATTCAAGAGCAACAGGCAATTTACTGTCAGCACTTTGGTGGGATTAGCTTTAACCAATTTATCTTCCTTAATTCAAACACAATCTAATTGTGTCACCTGATTGGTGACAAGGGCTGCTAGACCACTTTGTTAATGCTTAGCTATAACTTCATTTATACCTACTTTATGATGCCACTGAGTATCTTTGTCTGATTCTATCAAACAGTAATGAAATTGGTTCATGATCTTTGAAGCATTACTGGATACCACCAAATTGGATGTAAATAGTTTGCTTCAACATAGATCTTTGTACTCACCCAGCATAGATCTCATTCTTTTTTTTTCTGTTGAAACAAGAACACGATCTCAGGCCTTCTTCATTATTGCAGGCCATGAACTATGAATCTCCAAGTTACTAAGAGGCACTTTTCCTTTTCCAGAGTATGTTCAAGGTAAGTGTGAGTGGCAGAGCCAGGATTAAATCCCTCTTCTATCTCCAATACTTATGTACTTTCTTGTACATAAATTTGTCTCCCAAGTTAAATCTCATAGTTCTCATAATTTGTGAAAATATCCCCTAAAGTCTAACTTCTCAGTATCCAAATTATCTGTTTGTCATCGGCCCTTCATTGCAAGAAGCAACAGGATACACTCTCTCTGTTTTTCTTTTCCAAAAACAATTGAGTAAATAATGCAGAATGAAATTCATCCTGATAATCACAATCCTAAGATACACAAATCACTGGAGTTTTCTTGAGGATGCTTCTAGGTTGTGTAGGCTACTTCATCCAATTTGCCACCAATTTCATAGAAGCCTTTCCACCCAGCTGCCAATACATGTCTAAGGGTAGTTCTGCTAGCACCCCTTCCATTCTCCCTACATTTATAGCTGGGTTGTGTTATTGTTCTGGTTTTATTTTCCTGAACTAGAATGGAAAATTAATTATTTTTCTTTTAAATCGATATGGAGTCCTGTAATCACTACTTACAGCCAGGTAGATTGCTTTCACAGAAGGAGCTTAGCATTCCAGCTGTGAGATTGGGAATGACTGCTGAGGAAAAAGGGGGAGGAATTTCAACCTTTCTATCTCTTACAGGACTGGGAAAACAATGTGATTTGCACAAGCATCACAAAACTGCCCAAAGTACATGGAACTACCAATATGATGTGCATGTCTCATTGATTTGCACGATAAATATTTATTAGGCTCTGTTGTGCACCACGTTCTATTCTATTGTAGATGTTGGAAATACAACAGTAAACAAAAACAAAAGATTGCCTGTGTCTAGTTCTAATTGTACTGTGTGTGGATAGTTAAGTGTCAGGCTCTGTCATATGTTGGATCCTCTTCTCCTGTAGATATCAGAAATGTGTCAATGAACACAAGAGATTCCTGCTCCCACAAAGGTTGTATTCTAGCAGAGAAAAATTGGAAAATGAATAACCTTTTTATAGTATGTTGTATTATGTCTGTATTTGTAATTGCATTTTTTGAGACAAGATTTCACTATCTATCCCAGACTAGCCTCAAACTTGCAATCTTCCTGCCTCAGCCTGCTGAGTTCTGGGATTACAGATATACACTCCATTGCCCACCTATATTCGTCCTTTAAAAAATCTAGTTGGTTCCTCAAATTGTCCTCTGAAAGGTTTTCTTTCTTATGGAGTATGTTACATTAAAATATGCACCTAAGCAGAAAGAAAGATGCTTTCTAAGCAGAAATGCTTGCAGCCAAGGATATCAACTCTTATTAGGACTGCCGAGGAACCGTTTTATACTAGATTTATACCAGTGTATGTTATATTATTGGTACCACTAGTAATCTTCTCTTCTTGTATCATGAATAAACTTCTGAAATGATTGGGTAGTTGACAGTATTATTTAGATTTTGTTTTCACAATCATGCTGAATGAGTATGGGTTGCCCAGACATTGTTGCTAAGAATTCTGAACAAAAGTGGTTCAATACTATAATACTCTCAGTGCAGTTTTCCTTGGGCTAACCTATCTGCTTTTCTATTCCTTCAGTATTTGGAGCAGTAATTGCTCCATGTCTTCAGTTTGCTTAGGAGATCCATACTCCTTGCCCTTCCTACACCTTCTATGCTCAAGGTTCTTGCTGTATCTACATCATTCTCCCATTTTCTTTGCCCAATCAAGTGCCTCCTTGTGAACAACTCATCTTTGCTTTCTCTGGATACAGTCTGCCCACCTGCCCCTGCAAGGTTTCAAGACTGTAGTCCCACCCACTCTCCACAGAGGAATCTGCCAATCACAGTATTCTGGGGCTTTGGACCTATCACAACATCTGCTGGGTTTTGAGGGATTCTAGATCCATGGTACATCATTCCCCTTCATCATCAACATTTTACTCTCTTTTTCCCTTTACTCTGTCAGATACTTGATTTGCATATGTTTTCTGTTGTTTTGTAAGTTATCTGGTCATATTTTTACTTTTGTTACTTATATTCTTGGTGCTATGTATAAGACTCCAGATTCAAGTATGAGAATTCACTCCTATGTTCTCTTTAAGAGTTTAATAGTTTTAGCTTTAATATTGAAGTCATTCAATCCATATTGTAAATTACAGGAGATAGATGCCAACTTGATTCTTCTGTATATGACCAAGAATATCCTAGCAACATTTGTTGAAAAAATTGCTTTTAGCCTTTTGAATTGTCTAGATTCCCATGTTCAAAATAGAGTAAAATTGTGCAGAATTATTTCCTAACACTCAATTTGATTCTATTGATCTATGTCATTATCTTTATGTAAGTACCACACTCTTTGAATTACTGTAACTTTGTTATACGTTTTGAAATTGGCAAGTGTGAATTCTCCAACTTTGTTTTCCGGGAGGTATTATGACTTTCCACATAAATTCCTGGTTTACTTAATGATTTCTGCAAATAAAAAAAGAGCTACAATTTTGAAAGTGATTGCTAATTATATAGTGCAATTTGGGAAACATTGCCATTTTAGAAATAATCAAGTCTTCCAATCACTGAACTTGCATACTTTTTATTCATTTACCTTTGCTCAATAGTGTGTTACAGTTTTCAGGGTTTATGTGCATCCTTTGTTAAATTTGATGAAACAGGTTTTATTCTTATGATAGTTATTAAATATTTCTCCCATACATTCATTCCTCCTCTGAGACTTCACTTTTGGACCAACACTGAAGGGTTCTCCTATATGCCTTCCCCACTGGGATGGCCTGGCTTGAACTTCCCCTACACTATTCCATCAATCTCTCTTATTCTTTGTTTTGTTTTGTTTTTGGTCATGGGGCTTGAATTCAGGGCCTTGGTGTATCCCTGAACTCTTTCACTCAAGGTTAGCACTCTACCACTTTGCACCTTGGCGCCACTTCCGATTTTCTGGTGGTAACTGGAGTGAAGAGCCTAACGGAATTTTCTGTCCAGACTGGCTTTGAACCGTGATCCTCAGATCCAGCCTCCTGAGTAGCTAGGATTACAGGCATGAACCATGGACGTTTGGCCCTTCCTTATTCTTAATTCCATAAAAATCAGCATTTCCCAGGGTTCTGTCCTATGGGTCTCCATTTTTCTCTTTCTCCATTCACTTTCTCAAAAAACATATTCATTCTTCCTCTTCTCACCTTCTCTATGTTATGTGTTCAAGCCTATGTGTGCAGCTTGTGAAGGACATTTCCACTGAGATGTTAACTCTCATTTAAAATAGATGGAAACACAACGTAGCCTTGTTCCTTCAAAGTTGATTCCTTCAAAGTTGATTCCTTTCATAAATTTTCTTGTTTCTGTCAATGGCTCTACTTTACAGTTATATGGGTATAAAACCATTTTTACCTCATCCTTCCTAATTACTCAACCACTGAGCCCTTTTAATTCAAATTCTTCAATGAAGATAATGGTTGCCTCTATCTTTTGTTTTATTTCATTTAGCACCATCACTACTTTAATTAAGATCTTCAGTATAATATACCAAATATAATCTAATGGTCTTTCAGTTAGTTTGTTTTCCTATGTCCTCCCCCTCCCTCTGTTCCATATCCTTTTCTCATTGAAGAAAGCCATTATATTTTTTATTTATGCATTTTGGGCCTTGTGGCTTCTCTTCTCCCAAAGCATTGAAGAGTGTCTACTGGACAAAGTACACACTGTGAAGGTGTTAAGTCACTGTATGCTCTGGCTCCACAAGAATGATTGTTCACACATCTGTTAGAGCTCTAATTACACTGTTGTGTAATTACCCATTAATGTGCCTGTCACTGGTGTTGAACTATGAGTTCCTAGAAGTCAAGAACTACATGGCATTCATCCTTGTAGCTCTAGGCTTAACTCATGTTGAGTTGTCAATATACAGAAGTTTACTTGGATAAAACTGTCATCTTTTGGAATCACAGAAATGGAATTGAGAGTGGGCTGGGTTAGTGGGAGTGCTCAGTATGGTGTTGTCTTTTATATGGCTTCTTTATTTTAACTTTTCTACCTCTCTTACTTTCTCAGATGAAAACCAAACTTTCACATTTCAAAGATTCTAGTTGGCTGTTATGGGCTTCATTTTGCTGTGGTGTCTCTGCTCCTTACTTCACATCTCCAATGTTTTGTCATCTAATAAGACTGCTCAAGAGTGATTAGAGCCTCCTAACCAGCAGTCTGGAGACACACACTGTGAGGTCACATTTCTAACCGCTTCTCTAAAAATGACATAAAGATTTTACTTTGATCCAGCATTACGTATCTTGACCATTCTCAAATCATGCTGCAAACATAGATGACATGGCAGCCTGAATGTTGCTATAGATGCTGAGAATACTGGGTAACTTTTATGATTTGAGACATGTTGAGCTAAATTTGTGTATGAAAATAGCAAAGTAAAAGAGGAGACATTTTAAAAAATTATCTTTAAGAAGTTTCACAAAGATGTTTCAATCAACGTCATTTTGTGAATACAACATATCATGTTCAATGCCACTCAGTTCATCATTCTCTTCCTTCATCTGTCCTAACCCCTAACCATCCCCTCAAGTTACTTTGTTCCATTTTCAAATATATGCATTGAATATCATGACTGAATTTGTCCACTCTTCCTCTCTTCATTTGTCTTCCCTCTCTCCCCTTCACCTCTGTCCCCCAACACTACTAGGAATTGAACAAGGCAGCACAAGGAGTATGTTTTCCTCTTAAGAGTTGAGATACTACCTAGTATGCCATTCCTGCTAATTCAGAGTTTAAATAATGTGGGGAGTATTATGTTTGGTTCTATGTGCAATCTTTTCAATTCTGTGCACATAATATGTCAACAGTCTTCTGTTAAATTAGTAGAACTGAGCAGATAAAAAAAATCTCTCCTTGCCTTCGAACTAAAAATTTCCAACTTTGCCTGTAAAATGTTAGATATACCAGAAAGTAAGAAATTACTTTGGAAAAAAGAAGAAAAGGGTAAAAAAATCAGTGAATGGATTTTCATCAGAAATTTGAAATTTTTCATTTTCAACTCCCAAAAAACAATTAATATGCATCTATAGCATTTTACTTGTAGAAAGTTGAAACTTTATCCCCAGATCTGTATTATGACCATATGAATGAAATCTGATGGTTGAGATACGGCAGTATGAGGAAACAAGTGACAGATTAAGTCAGATTCAGGTTGTATCAGATTTCCACTAAATACAAAGCCTCAAGTAGATTTCATGTGGGTGTATTTTCATACACAAACTAAATGAAAATTAAATTAATTATCAGAATAATACAAACTCCAATTCTCCAAGGTTTGCTTCAATTAGGTAATTGATGCAATTAGGTGAAAGGTTTGGGGGTAGATTTTTCTGGTCTGAATGATCTCAAATTACTTTAATTCTCTACTTCGCTTTGATTATGTAGACCCAATTCATGCTTGAGTGTGAGTGAATTTAAGTAACTGTTATGCTGATAGACCAGAAAATTGCTTGTTCAATGGGCATCTTTTTTCTCTCCCATAAAATGTGATCTGCAGACTGTTTATAAGTCAACTTCAGGAACAAAACCACCACCTTACAAAATAAGCATAAGGGGTTTGCTATTTAATACACCATGGGAAATAATTACTGGAAAAGAATGGTTTAATGAAACTCGATTCACACAGAGCAGAGAAGACATTGCTGCCTCTAATGTTTCCCTCTTTTTGTTGGAGAAGTTAAGCTTTGAGACAAAGCTGACTCGTGACCCTAAACTGAAATTACTTTATTAAGAATGTAGTGCATCGTGGTGGATAGTCTTGCTTTCCTTTAGGTCAGATTCTTGGCAGATTCTCAACCAGCTGGATGTAAGTGTCAAGTGAGAAGTCCATGTAAAAGGACTTGGAGAAGTGATGTGCAACACAGGAGTGAGAATGGCTACAGGTCAGATTTTTGACTTAGAATTGGATATGAACTATAACTTGGTATGTTTGCTTTTCTGGAAGTTCTTTTTGAAATATAATACTGGGTTATTGAAGTGAGGAGAGAGACAGGAGGAAGAAGAAAAGAGAATATTGTATTCCATACACTAGGACCTAACAGTTGCACGGAAGATAAGAGAATCTGAGGGAGGGGGAAATAGCCCCTAACTCACATGAATCTTTACCCCCAACCCAATAATATTTAAAGACTATTGAGTGTAAGTTGTTTAAGAAACCAAAAGTGTACAAGGTATATTTTAAAGATGTCTTTTAGCTCAAACAGCTAGATATCTGGTGCAAAAATATGCATATTTTGGTTATCTAACAATTTTATTTACAAAGAACTACTAATTCTCCATAGCAATTACAGAGATGTCTTCAAATCTCAGACATTTAGAGCTGTCTGCCATTAATCTTGACTCAAAAGTAGACTAAGCACGAGGTAAAACATACATGCCCTTTGCCTCCTTAGTCCCCAGTCTAAGAATTTATCCCACAATGCTATCATTCAAAGAAATGAGGATGTGTGGATATTCACTCATTTCTCTTGATGTCTCATCAAAATAAAAACTTAGGACCACGACCAATATTTGACTGGAGAAGATCAGCTATGAAAGTTAACGTGAAGAGATATGTGAGAAATATTTAGCAGTGTTTAAGAAAATAGTTTTCATATATTTTAAGAGAAAATGAAAACAGTTTGCTAAACAACATGTAAAATGTGACCTCATATCTTTTAATTATATATTTTTAAGGTGGTGTATATATATATATACATATACATATAGTGAAAAAATGCTGTAATCAATTAAATTAACATAGCCATTACTTCACATAGTTACTTGTAGTGGTGAGAACACTTTTGAGTGTTGGCAAATTTCATGTATAAAGTACAGTATTTGTAAACTATGGTTACCACAACTAAAAGATAGACATATGTGTAAACACAGAGAGGATCATGTATGCATGTGTATGCATGCACTCAGACACAGAGCTAATGGCACCTAGCTTATACACATAATTGTATGAGTTTAGATATAGAAAGGCTTTTAGAAAGACAGTTTCAATGAGTTTGAAACATGGTGATTTCAGTTGTTGGACAGAGATGATAAATATATGGCGCTCAAACATTCATGGAACTATTTCAACTTCTCTGTATATTTGAAAACTCTTTCAAGAAAAGGTTGAAAACAGCTTGGAACCAATGGCTCACTCATGTAATCTTAGCTACTCAGGGAGCTGAGATCCAGAGGATTGAGTTTTAAGGCCAGACTAGGCAGAAAAGTCCCTGAGATTCCGTCTCCAAAATTAACCAGGAAAACGCTGGGCTGGAGGTATGATCCCAGTGGTTGGGTGACAGCAAAAAGAAAACATGAGGCCCTGAGTTCATACCCTGGTCCTGACAAAAAAAGGGTTGAAATTAAAAACAAAAGTAGACTAGACCACGAAAATGTGCCAAATTATATCATTTGCTGATTTGTGAGGAGACTGATCAATTGCAATTGTAGAACCATCAATGTCATCCCGTCCAACTACTAGTGAGAGTAATTTCACAATCAGAAATATTGCAGATGGGGTGGGTAATATGGCTTAGTGGTAGAGTGCTTGCCTGGAATACATGAGGCCCTGGGTTCCATTCCTCAGTACCATATAAACAGAAAAGGCCAGAAGTGGCGACTGTGGCTCAAGTGGTAGAGTGCTAGCCTTGAGCAAAAGAAGCTCAGGGACAATGCCCAGGCCCTGAGTTCAAGCCCCACGACTGGCACAAAAAATTACAGAAATATCTCTTCTCAGGACTTAAGTTGCCTAGTAAAAGTTCTCACAGGCTTTACTCTGCCAAGCACACAACAATGGATTTAGTGAATCTGGTAAATGGTTGTTTATGGAAAATAAGATGACTGGATGACACTTTTGAAAATGCAACTTGGAAATGTATTTGAGAAGAACATTTTTCCCTGTGTGAAGCTATCCTCCATATATGAAAACAATCCTCCCCCAACTCATTTTCCCCAAATCTTTCTTTACTAGTGAATGTGATGGTGTCTTAGTATATTGGATTGAGCATTTTTTTATAGCTAATTGGGTGATTTGCTATTTTAAGCTTTCTTTTTCTCTTTTCTTTTTTCATATCTTCAAACGTTTGTACAAAGGGGTTTCATTTTTACATGTTCATTTATGTGTACAATTCATCTTGATCAGGGTCACCCCTTTCATCATTCTCCCTCACTCCTACTATTTATGTCTTCCACTGGAATAATCATTTGTCATTGTTCTGCTAAAGCTCTTTGTATGTTATATAATAATGGTCTTCTGTTACATGTAACAATTAGATTCTTACTTTGCTAATTAAATGTAACAATGATTTTCCTCAAGTTGGCATTTCCCTTAACTATGGTGCTTTTACTATATACAAATGTTTTTCATACTATGTACCTACATCTCTTATAGTGGAGTTATGGCTCCAGTGGTAGTGTTCAAGGCTCTGAGTGAAAAAGCTGAGGGGTCAGCACCTGGGTCCTGAATGCAAGCCCCAGTACTGGCATTCAATCAATCAATCAATCAGTCAGTCAATCAATCACTTGGTTCTTTTATTGTTTTTCAACATTGTGTCTTGACATGGATCATTTATGTATCTGCATTCAAGAATGAGTACCGACATGGGAGAACTCTTAGTCTTGGCTCTCCTTTCTAGCTTTTCTGTGTGCTTGGGAAAGTCAATCCCATCTTGGAGACTCATTTCATTTACCCATACTAAAATGAGATTTCTTGGGTTTGGCAGTTGCACATCAAGTTTACTGACGCTGGAGTAGAAGTCTATTTCTATGTAGAAACATCTCTCCATGGTGCCCTGTTAGGCTTTGCCCAGCACGGTAAATGGAGCAAGCACACACAGATACAGAGTGTGTATTTCCATGTATGAATGAGACTTTATAGGTAGTACACAATTTTCCCTATCAATTTAGGAATGATGGATTGATTATTATCCAGTTTGACAACCCCACACAAAGTAAGCCAACAGAAATCCCAAATGCTTGGCTTTTCTTCTGCTTCAAAAGATCACAAAGTACAGGCTGTACCCTACACCACCAGGCACATGTCCAATGGACTTATGAAAAGTCATAACATGATTTTTTAGATAGAATCGGGACAGAAATATGAAATCAGACAAACCAGCACTTCAAAGAAAATCCTTAAATTTTTTTCCCACATCTAATTTCAAGATGTTGAAATGCTTTTTACAGATGAAATATGCAATCATCTAAGAGGCTGGGAATCTAGAGTTCCTGCTAAAATGAGCCAAACGCAGAGAGAGAAAATGGACTCACTTGGTTATTCATTTAGTATGGAAACAAGTGTAGGTGGTAGATTTGAGGAATTTCCAAGGACCAAACAAGACTGCAAAAGTGAAATTGCACATCTCTGTTTCCACACCTGTTCTAATGCCTTTATATTGTATTTCCTGGTTTGGACAATACCTCAGAATGAAATTCCCAGAATGAATCTACGAAGCAAAGAACAATTCTAGGATACTTTCTCATATTAGGTCATTTAGCTCATATAAAAAAAAGTAGCTCTTTCTTACTACAGAACTTGTGACCTTCAACAAAACTATCCTTCTCCAAAAACTGTGAACCTTAGAATTTGAGTCAGATGTTATTTTCACATGTGCTCTTGTCCAGTACATTGAGAACATTGCCCTTTTTGGGACACGAAGCACAAGGCAGGGATCGGTCTGGCAAAGCCTACGTTTCTTTGTATTTGCAAAAGAGAATAAGAGCTAGAGAGCTCTTGCCATTTGCTAGCTAAATTAGGCCAACATGTAACTATCCATAACAATACAGAAGTGGAAAGCAAATGGATTTGAATTCCATTTATCAGGAGAGTCAAGAAACTTTTTGGCTTCTTGATTTCATAGTCCCATGTATAATGATTATTTCAGGTATAATGTTTCCTTAGTTTTGAATCCTTTGAAATTCCTTTCTTCATCCATTTCCACTCAACTCCTGTTTCAAGGCTCATGTCCAAAGATGCCTGCTCTGCATCTTGCTACATCCTTCCTTCCTTCACCTTCCATTATATTTATTTATTTTTATTTTATGTTATTTTTATTTTTTGGTTGTTGGTCGTGGGGCTTGAACACTGGGCCTGAGGGCTGTCTCTCATGTCTTCAGCTCAAGCCACAGCGCCACTTCCAGTTTTCTGGTGGTTTATTGGAAATAAGAGTCTCACAGACTATACTGCCCAGGCTGGCATTGAACCGTGATCCTCAGATCTCAGCCTCCTGAGTAGATAGGATTATAGGCGTGAGCCACTGGTGCCTGGCTGCATTATATTTATTTTTATCTGGCTTAAAATCTTTCTACATCCATTTTTTCTTTTTATATCTTTGTTTTTCCAAAGAAGCAGGAGATATTTGGTAAATCCACATATGATTGAAATAGAGGATCCTAAGCAAGCATCCCGTGCCCAATGTACTGCTAGTGGTATGTGTGCTGTTTTTCTATCTCCTTCAGTGCTTGGGTTGATTTTGGCATCTCTCTACTAAAATCATTTCTTGTCATATCACTTCCTACTTAAAGCAAGAGACAGTGTTTCTCTCTCTCTCTCTCTCTCTCTCTCTCTCTCTCTCTCTCTCTCTCTCTCTTTCTCTCTCTCTCTGGAACAGCAATTGTCAAATTGTGGCTGGTGGTTTTCCTGCACATCTCCTAGATCCTTCCAAGGGTCAACATGTCAAATCTAAGTTTAAAGCCATAAGACATTATTAACCTTTTACACATGTTGGTGTGTGTGTGTGTGTGTGTGTGTGTGTGTGTTTGCTGATGTAAAAGCAACAAATGTCAGAACTGCTAGAACCACGGCAGGAATCAGAATAGCAGCAGCAAAGCATATCAGATATTCATTGTATTCGTTACCACCATACATTTCAGAGTTAAGAGAAAAGTCATTTACACATAACAGTGTATGTGATGAATCAGTGAAGATTACAATTTTTAGATCTTGACCCCCCCAAGTACATACATTTTTAATATTCTATTTGGTATACAATGGAAACCATGTCTAATGCTTTTCTGTAGTGTTCTGAACTCTGATGACCGCCTTGAGAAAATGCACCTGTGTGATTGCTTGCCTTGTGAGCTGTACCAGCCATTAAAAAAATAGAGCACTATTTTCTACATGAAAGAACCAGTGGAAGAAAAATACAATTATTTAAGCTTGAGTATTCTGCAGCCATTTTCTCAAAAATGAAATAAGCGAGCCTGTCACTTCAAGGGAAAGAACAGATGGTAATTTTTGCCAATGATAAATATTTATGCTTTTGTGTGCAAATTAGAATTTTGGAAGACATATACCTGAAACTGTAAACCTGATAGATTTCCCATATGAAAGAACTTCTTTGGTAATATTGGATTAACAGATGTCATTGTTCTCTGAATTGCCTCCTTTGTATCTTACAAATGTGAACTTGCCTTAAGATTTTTTTTCATTTGATTTTCTTGTTGAGTTAACATGCATTTATTATTTGAGGGACTTATTGTGAGAGTTCCATCCATGCACCAGCATATTGACATTTTCCCCTTCCACCATTGTCCATTTTTCCCCTCTCTCCTACGTTTTTCAAACAGCATTGGATGGACTTCATGATGCTGGATTCATAGAAACAATTTTTTAAAGTAAGAAGCAGACATTTGAGCAAAGGGATACAAAGAATACTTCTCTACAAAATACTTTTCATATCAAGAGATGAAGGATGCATAAGATGTATGAGTGGAATGAAAAGCAGATCCTTATGGCTGGAGTCCAGGAACAAAGTGTCACAGCTAGAGGTAGCCAGAAGGTAAGGCTGAGCCTGGTGAGCCTGTTCAGTTTATATTTTATTCTAAGGTCATTGAAGGAACAAAGAACACAGTTATATAAGACTTGGACTCGGGGGACCAATTGCAAGCAATTCAACATGCTAAATTAAATGGGTGAGAAAGTGAGTATAGAAGTCTCAGAGAGTTTAGGACAGGTGAGAAAGCAAGGTTACTTCCATCCTCTTACTCAACAAATGTGGAAGAAATGTGTGTTATCTGAGATGGCGTCATGAAAATGACCATGAAAATTGAATGATTTCTTAGGCTCTGAGAAGTATAGAGAGATTGACAAGTTCATCTGTCTTCAAACAGCTTTCCTGTCTTCTCATTCATCCATGGGGGCTGTCACACTTAGTAGAAGAGAGCTAGAGGCTTACAAGTGTACTCTGTGCTCTAGACTGAGTACCTGTCCATGCATCTTGTGCAAAAAACACAGTCTGTAGTAAATTGCTGCAAAGCCAGAGTTGCTTGCTGTAAGCCCAAAGATGGAGTGTCTTTGGTTTTCATTAGATGATAAAAGCTATTTTTTAATTAAAAAAATCCAACACTCTTGATGTACTATAAAATGGAGTTAACTCTAGAAGAGATTGGGAGACATAGAGAACAGATTGGGGAAGAAAGGGTAACAAGCACTGCTATCTGTTGCCTATGGTTACATCAGCTACAATGTTCACCAACACATTTATTATCACTACTAGCATCAACACGACCACTTTGTACAGGTATAATGCTGAATTGCTTAAATGTGTATGCTCCCTTGTTTTTGCAACCATTTTCAGAGATGAATCCACTGGTCTGTGCAGGCTGAGCATATGTTCTTATTGGGCTGTTTGATTTTTAAAGGCTTTCCACAACATTTATTCATCATGGTACCCAACACAGCCTTCAGAGCTACATTAGGACTTGCTTATACCATCTCCATATTGCAGCAGAACTTGTGAGTTTCAAGGTTATATAACTTGCTGAGTTCAAAGCCCTGGGATGCAGTGGTCCAGGGTGTTTAAGAACAAGGTTGACTCCATACAGTTAGAGTCCTTGAGGCAAGAAAACAGGTAACAAAGTCTCTTGTGGAGGAGAGTAGAGAGATGGAACCATCGAGAATATGGTTTTCTTGAAAACCAGTGGGGCCTGGGCTGTAGACTAGCAGGTGAGGGTTAGCTGTTAGACAGAATAATAGGTAGGAGGCACAGAGGAGGGAATGCAGAAGGGTAACTCAGAAGGCAACACTAATTCCCAAGTCTTGTTTTCTACACTAGATATGAGGTCTTTTACCTTCATCCGGCTTGGATCCTCCAGAACAAGTTGAGTCCACCAGGAAGTACTGACATCTCAGGAGACTGGGCCTGTGCTTCTCTGCCTTCTGTTCCATCAAATTCTGCTACTAATGTCCTACTTCATCCCCAACCCAGGTCCCTTACCTTTTTAAAAGTGAATGAAGAAAGCATATCTCCTTAAAGCTATAATATTATGAGTTATTTTTTCTTTTAAAGCAGCATGATCAAATTGTAACTAAAAGAACACTTCACTAGTGTTAGAATTACTTATTTTTCTATTTGACATTTCCATTGAAATTCTGTCTCCTCAACTTGAAAGTTAATTACATGAGAATAAGGAGAATGTATAACGTATTTCTTTCTGTATCTTCATTATGCCCACTCACAGTAGATACTCCATATATGTTTTTGTTGAATGTATGTGACATGTATGTTGAACCAGTGATGATCTCTCTCTCTCTCTCTCTCTTTCTGGGCATGTGTGCACACATGCTGGATAGAACACAGAGCCTTGTTAATGGTGGAAAAGTGGTCAACCACCAAGCCACACCCCCATCCTCAGGGATTACCTTTTAGCTACTACAGTGTTGATAACCACCACCAAGTAAATGAACATATCTATTGAGGATGGGCACTTCTTGATACATGCACCACAATGTGTTTACACTTACTATTTTCTCATTGCCAAGCTATATCTTACACTAACCCATCCTCAAAATCCCTGGCTTGGAAGACTCTATACATGCTAATAAGACCAATTTTTAATCTAGTTATTAGCAGTCTCTAGAATAACACAAATTTTGAAAAAATATTTTTACAGAAATCTTTTTTATATGATGTGTTCATCCAACTCCCCCCCCATATACAAATTATTTGCATATCAGGTACTTAGTTTTCTACTCCAATTTTGTTATTTCATGCGTTGCATTGTATAAAAATATTAGTATATGCTTCATGTTTTTTCTACTGAGTGATTATTCTTTTATTCTTATTTTCTCTGTCTGTCTGTCTCTCTCTCTCCCATGACTAAGGTTTGAATTCTGGCCCTCATTCTTTTTTAAAATTTTGTTTTATTGTAAAGATGCTGTACAGAGCAGTTACAGTTACATGAGTAAGATAATGAGTGAATTTCCTGCCAAACATTGCTACCTGCTCTTTTGTTGTTTTCCCAGAATCCCTTCCCTCCACTACCTCCCTAACTTCTTCCCTAAAGCTGTAAAGTTCATTTCTAACATAGTGTCTTGTGGGTATCATTGTTGCAATGGGTCATCCTGTGTTTTTGTTTCAACATTTTGTTTTCCCCTTCCCTTCCCTAAATTAGATAAATGTATATACAAGATGCAGGGTACCAAAATCAACTACAGTAACAACAGGGGATATACCATAGGGGGAAGAACATACAAAAGAAACAAAAAAATCACAAGTACATTAAAAACACAATAACAAAGATAGACCTCTTGTGTCCATATCTTGGGGTTTATTTTGGTTAGCATCATCTTATATGGTCATATGTACATAGCTTTTGAGCTTTTCTGTGCATCTGATAAAATTATCCTAGATGTATACTAATTACTACAAATGAGGTAAACCATGGACCTATATTTCTTTAGGCCTGGCTTACTTCACTTAATATGGTTTTTCCAAGTCTTTCCATTTCCTAACAAATGAGGCAGTGTCATTCTTTCTGATGGAATCATAGAATTCTAACATATACATATATATTAGAATTATACACATTATATATATATATATATATATATATATATCACATTTACTTGATCCATTCATCTACTGAGGGGCATCTGGGTTGGTTCCATATCTTAGCTATGGTAAATAATGCTGAGATAAACATAGTTGTGCTGGTAGCTTTAGTATAGCCTTTTTTGTGATCGTTTGGGTAAATGCCCAAAAGTGGGATTGCTGGGTCATAGGGGAGCTTTATGTGGAGTCTTTTGAGGAACTTCCATACTGCTTTCCAGAGTGGTTGAACAAGTTTATACTCCCACCAACAAAGCAGTAGGGTTCTCTTTTGGCCACATCCCCTCCAGCATCTGTTATTATTAGCTTTCTTGCTTACAGCCATTCTAACGGGAGTGAAATGGAATCTCAATGTTGTTTTGATTTGCATTTCTTTTATGGCGAGAGAAGTTGAGCATTTCTTCATGTGTATATTGGCCACTCTTATTTCCTCTTCTGAGAAGTCTATCTTTTAAGTCTTGCTAAAGACTTATCAATGTGGTGGTTGTTTCTTTGAGGATTTGTTTTTGGAGGATTTAATTTTTTGAGTTTTAAGTGTATTTTAGATATGAGACCCTTGTCAGTTGTATGGCTAGTGAAGATCTTCTCCCAGTCCATGGGCTTTCTATTGATCTTGCTAGCTATGTCCTTTGCCATGCAGAAGCTCTGCAATTTCATGCAATCCCATTTGTCCAACCTTTTTTTGATTTGTTGTGTTTCTGGGTCTCTATTAAGAACATTTCGTCCTGTGCCAAGGAGACCTAGGGTTTCTCTTATTCCATCCTGTAATGTTTTCAGGGTGTCTGCTTTAACTTTGAAGTCTTTGATCCATTTGGAGTTGATTCTGGTGCAGACTAATATATAAGGATCTAATTCTAGTTTTTTGCAGGTGTTTAACTAATTTTACCAGCCCCATTTACTGAAGACGCTGTCTTTCTTTCACTCTGGTATTTTTTTTGGCTCCCATATTGAAGATTAGATGGCTATAGGTCTGTGGGTTCATTTCTGGGTCTTCAGTTCTATCCTATTCGTCCTCAGGTCTGTTCTTGTGTCATTACCAAGCTGTTTTGATCATGATCGCTTTGTAGTAGAGTTTGAAGTTTGATATTGATATTCCTCCAGCAGTGTTCTTTCTGCTGAGGATTGTTTTTGCTATTCCATATGAATTTTTGGATTGCTTCTTCTAGTTCATTGAAGAATGAAGTTGGGATATTGATGGGTATTGCAATGAATTTGTTGATAGCCTTTGGCAGCATTGCCATTTTCACGATGTTAATCCAATCCCCCAGCATGAGAGGTTTTTCTACTTCCTTAGTTCTGCTTTAATTTCTTTTTTCAGGTTTTTAAAGTTAAGTCATAGATGTCCTTCATTTCTTTAGTTAATTCCTAGGTATTTTTTTTTTGTGAGGCTATTACAAAAGGAGTTGCTTTCCTGATTTCAGCCGTGCTCTTCTCATTGTTGGCATACAGAAAAGCCATTGTTTTTGAGGGTTAATTTTATGCCCTCATTCTTGATAACAGGTAGTCATCACTTGAGCCATACCTTCAGCCTTTTTTGGGGGGGGGGACAGATTTAGTTATTTCTCAAGTAAAACTTCACATTTTCTCTCTGGGCTGGTTTGAAACTACAATCCTCCCAATGTCTGCCTCATAAGTATCTGGGATTACAGGCATGGACACAACACCTGGCTCATTCTTCCTTTTATTACCAGATATTCTTTTTGTTGCAAAGAATTCTGATACAAAGTCACAGAATTACAGATACAGCATGACCTTGTCTTTTTTTCTTAAGATATTGGGTGCAGTAATTTAATGTAAGCATCAAGTATTCCAGGATAATTGCTATGATTATCATTTATTTCCTTTTTATTCTGAAAAGAGAAACATTCAGTAACACTTACAAACTAATTCTCCAATACAGGACAGCAACACAGCTGTCACAATGCTCTGGAATATCTGTTCATTTAAGAGAAACAAAAAAGAAAGGAAGAAAATATAAGAAATGAAGATATAAAATGTGAAGAACAAATTACCCATATTGTTTTAAATCTCAATGCTTTCTATTTTAGTTAACAGAGAAAATGGGAGCTACTGTTAAATGGTATTCATAGCTATCTAATTCGACAATCTTCAGATGGTAATCTAAATTCACCTGCTGCAAGGGTAGGTTTAATTCCTTCCTTCATTCTACATCTATTAACTGATTGATTTTTCTATACAGAACACTATGCAAGATGCTATTTAGAACACAAAGAAATTTAATGCAAGGCTAATTCCTGTTAATGTTCTGAAAAAATCATTTAATGCCCTTGTGGAAACAAGAGACACCAGAATTTAATTAAAGTTTGTCAGGCTTAGGGTGATTCATACTTCAGAGGACCTAGCTCTCTGAAGTTCAGATTATGTGATACTCTTAAGAAACATCAGTCGCTGAGAGTCCAGACAGGCAAATCCGTAACACAAATGCCATATGAGGGCAAAATGATATGTTCAGAATTTACAGTATCTTCTCCCCTCCCAAATCACCACCACTTTAAATTTGAAGGATGTACTTGGGACATGTATCCAAGATTTGATTTATTCCTGATTGATGTTGCTCAAATTTTCAGTCTACTGTATTCATGTATTTATTCATCTACCAAATTTAATGGTAGAGCTTACCATATGCCAGAAACTGTCCTCACTGCTTGGGATATGGCAGTGACCCAAAGTCACAAAAATCTCTCCTGTTTTACAGGAGTTTACCTGCTAGTGGGGGGGGAGGAGAAAAGGGGGGGACAAACAAAAAATTCAACAAATAGGTCAACAAGGAGAATGTCAGATAGATATGTGCTATGCAGTTATAAGTAATCATGCTCATATTCAGGCTAGAGGAAAAGGCTGAACCTTACATGTGAACTATGCTGTCCCATCACTCAAGAAATGGGGAAAATAAGACCAACAATGCTTTCCTTTTTTTCCACTCTAGATCTTCATTGTGAATACATTACATGCACAAGACATAATTTCCATATTTTCATAAATTTGAAGATTCATTGGAATAATACAGGCTATTTTCTAGATTCCACCAACCAAATTGTACTGAGATTGCTTCATTGGTATCCAATGTTCTCAGCCCTGCTACATTCCAAACTATTTGTTTTGTATATTACCAATATAGGAAATTTATAGCCAGTACAGAATTTGAGAGATTGTTCTTTTGTCCAGTATTGGGGCAAGGGCCTTGGGCTGTTTTTAGCTTTTTCCCTCTCAAGGCTGGTGCTCTACTACTTGATCCACATCTCTACTTTCAGGTTTTTTTGCTGGTTAATTGGAGATAAGAGTATCTTGCCTAGGCTGGCAGATTCTTAGATCTCAGCCTCCTGAGTAACTAGGATTACAGACATGAACTATGGGTGCCTAGGTGGATTTGAGATACTTTAAATTCTTCTGAGAATTTCCATGGGTGCTGACAGTGGTGGAGAAATTAATCCTAATCAATCCTATCAGTGACTATATTGGCTAGCAGAGGTAAGAACTCAGAGGCACGTCCCAAGTTGGTCTACTAAGGTCTCATTAGAGACCAAAATCATGAATTATCCAGTGCTGGAGATCCACATATATTTGCCCTTGCCAAGTGAGCACACTGTCCATTATTAACTCGCAGCAAAATTCCCCTCCCCACAAGGATACAAACTCTGTTAAAGTGGCATAGTGGATCTTGCTTCCTTTCTCAAGATATATTTTATTCATAAATTGCTTTGTTAAAGTGCTTTGTAAAACTGCTTAAAGATGATAATCAATAAACAGATTAATTAAAGCAAAGAAAGCAAGCCTTATTTAGGGGGTATAGACAACATTATGTATTCCTTATTTTTTGTTATATTTCTAAGAATCTTTTATTTATCCATAACCTTTGTCATCAATTAGGTCTCTGTTGTCCATGAGACCATCTGGAGTGTAAACAGCTTATTTTACATCAGTAGGTTCTTTAGTCTGTATAATGAGAAGTTGTTGCTATTGGAATTTGACTACTACAACTCTTGATTTTTTTTCTCATAGAGAACTCTCTCATGCCCATATTCTGCTGCCATATGAATGTGTTCAGTTTCAGCTAGGCATTTCCTTCATAGCCTGAACACGCACATGAAGGACAACGATAGTATTGATTGAATGGTAGATATCCTGGTCCTGTGGAATTGCTGGCAACATAGAAACAGCAACAACAGGATGTGGGAAAACCAGAGGATTCAATGGGGAAAAGACCAGGAAAGTAACAAGAAAGTTAGCAACTCTCCCAGATGCTGCTGGATAGGAAGTTCCATTTGTTGACCAAGGAAAGCTTCATCTTATATTGCTCCAAAGTGTTAGGTGTTCAGCAAGGACTAAATCCTTCCTATCAGGAGTAGCAATGACTATGTTCCATACAGGGGCAGCAAGAAAAATTTTCTCCCATTGCTTGAGAAGTATGTTGAAAGCAGGAGTTTAATAAAGCAACAGCCTTCATGACAAGGAATGGAGAAGAACTTTTCCTGACTTCCTGCTGGTTCCTCATCTTGCTATCCTTGCCAGTGCTTGAGCCTGGCTATATATACCAAAGCTGGGGAAATTTTTCTTCTGACCATCAAAACATAGGGGGAAAAATACAAAGTCACATACATTTTAAAGCCATTTTTTAATTCCTCAAAAGGGACAAACATATCACTACATAATATTATAGCACTTTAGTTAAAAAGTTACATTACAGATGAATATTCATTTTAGAAATTCTTTTCTGTTATATACAGCTAATGGATGATGAACAAAGAAAGATGGAGGGAACAGCAAGAATGGTGATAGAATAAGGATTGGCTAAGAATGACAAAGAGATGCCCATATGGTAATAGAAGGAGGAGGGGAAAGATGGGAATAGACTAATAGGAAAGGATGTAGAGGAACTCCCTAGAATGTCTTGGTATGATCACTGGCCTTTGAAAGGTTGGTGAACATTTTAGCCATTTAAAAAATATAGCAAAGTTAAGCTCTCTTGTTTGTATTATGCAAGGTCATCTTTGCATTTATTTTCAACCCTCACAATGTATTTTAAAAGAAACATGTTTTCTCACAAGGGCAGAAAGGAACATTTTGTATGTATGTAAGATGCATTGTATTTATATACAAATTTGCTGCATGGTAACTTCTTTGTACAACTACTTAAAGACAAAAATATAATTTAAAAAGAGTAACTTGCTTGTAGCTTTTCAAATCTTAGGAGTGTTCTAAACTTTTTTTTATTATAAATGTGATGTACAGAGGGGTTACAGTTACATAAGTAAATGAATATAATTCTTGTTGAACATTGTTACCTCCTCCTCTTGTTTTCTCTTGCTATCCCTCTCCTCCTCCCTATTTCCGTCCTCCCCAAGTTGTAAAGTTCATTTCCAACATATTGTCTGAGTATCGCTGTTGCATTGGTTCACCCTTTGTCCTTTGTCTCATTATTTCTGTGATTCCCCTTCCCAAACAATACAAAGTGTACCAAAATAAAAAACAGTGACAACAGAGGGTAAACCAAAGGAAAAATAAAAACCAAAATAATAAAGGAATAACTGCATATAATATACTAAGGAAACATTCTCTTGTTTCCATATCTTGAAGTTCATTTTGATTAACATTTTATAAGGTCATATGTACATAGCTATTGAGCTATTGTGACCTAGCCTAGGATTATCCTAGACATATACTAATTATTACACGTGAGAGAAACCATGAAGCCTGTTATTATGGTTCTGGCTTAGTTCATTTAATATGATTTTTTCCAAATCTTTCCATTTCCTTATGAATAGGGTGATGGCATTCTTTCTGGTGGAAACAAAGTATCCCATGAAAATGAATGATCTTGTTACTTTATTAGCCTTCCCCTTCTGTTTTCATTTATTTCTTTTCTTGTTTTGTTTTCTTCCTAGATGCATTATAATGGAGAAATAGTACAACAATTAGGTAAACTAAAGCTCAGTGTAATTACATTTAGGATCAAGTAAGATTTTTCATGAATGAATCCCTTGAATTGGAAATTCTTATTTAGGTAAGGACATAGTGTTACCTTATTTTGGACAAGTTACATTTATGGACCGCTTAATAGTGTAGAGACAGGCTAGTACCTACTTGGTACCACATTTATTTGTTAGGTCACTTCCTTGATAGTGGCACCTACTAGTCTAGCTGTACTTCAGATCTTTCTAGGAGAGAATTAAGAAGCAAAATAGATACAATCGAATCAATTTTAGTTACACTGATTTTTCTTTTGTTTCCATATATATATAATTTATTTTTGCAGTGTTATGGATGATCCTATTGCTCCATTCATGCTAGACAAGTACTCTACCACTGAGCCACATTCAAAAGTCCAGTCTCTTTTTAAAGAAAAGGTCTTGCTATGTATCACATGATGGCTTTGAACTTGAGATCCTTCTTCCTCAGCCTCTCAATCACTGGGATTACAGGTGTAGGGGACCATACTCTTGTATTTTTTTCCAGTACTGCAGCTTGAACTCAGTGCCTGGGTGTTTTCCCCGAGCCTCTTTGTGTTCAAGGCTAGAGCTCTACCCCTTGAGCCACATTGCTAATTCTGTCCCTCTTTGTCTTTTTATACTATGTATAAAAAATAATATAGATGTTCCTCCCCCATGGTATAACCCATGTTTTTACTGTATTTGATGTTGGTATAATTTGAGGAGGGGAAGGGAAAAAACAAAATGTTTAAATAGGAATACAGGTTGACCCATTGTAACAATGAGATGTACAAGACATTGTTGAACAACAAACTTTACAATTTAGGCAGGGGGGTGGTGAGTGTAGTTGTGGAAGTGGGAAGAAAGGGATGATAGGGGAAAAACAAAGGAGGAGGCAACAATGCTTGATAAGAAATGTACTCATTACCTTGCTCATGTAACTGTAACTCCTCCGTAAAGTATTTTCATAATAAACAAACATAAAAATATAGATGTTATCCTTAGAAGATAATGGAACATAACAAGAAGAAAGAAGTTTAAATTGATATCTATTCATCAGCCTCAAATATTAAACTAAATGTACCCTGGCTTCCTTTCACTGGCCAAACAACTTGCACTCATCTTGGACTTCAACTTGGTATATCCTCAGAGTTCTGCCACTGCTAACTCAATCTCTAGTGTTCTGTTTATAATGAGAAGCCATTTTTTTTCTTTTTTTCAGCTTGTAAATGCATACTTCATCTCAAGGTATAATTTCTCAAATTGCCAGCCAATTCTATTCTTTCTGTCCACTTTGTACCCACTTAGGGCCCAGTGATTTTATGCTGTGTCCATACTCCCTGGGGACTCCACTTAATCTCCAAAGAGGCAGAGAGCCTCAGAGAAAGGCCTGCCTTACTGATCTGCCTATGTGAAATATTTAAAACATCTCTGTTACCAGAAAAATATGTCTTAAAACTTTTTATTTTATTTTTCAAAGCTTTAAAATTGTTTGAACACACCAAAAATATTTTAAACATCATTTCCACTTACTATCTTCTCAATAGATGTATATCCCTGTGTTTATTGCTACTTATTCTTCCAGTTGTATGGGATTATGTAAAAACTTAGACTTAATGCATATTTTGCAATTTCTGCTTATCCATCCTATAATCAATCCTTTACCTTTATTTTGTGGACCCTAACACCACATCATTGTTATTTCAACTTTGGTGATCCAGCTAAGGATCTAGGGTAAACAAGGACAACAATCTCTCCTTGGTTCCTCTCAGTTGTATCTGATGAACCTGGTGGACTAGAAATCTTTCACTGTACATGTCACTTTCTACTAAGAAGACTCAATATTTACACAAGTCAAGTATTTTATTTAGCCTAAATGAATGTGAGGATCACAAATGCCTGTGCTTTCAAAAGAATTTCCATACTTTCTTTAAAAGCAAGGATATTATTTTATTCTCAATTTAGTGCATAAAGGGAAACTTTGTTAGGCTTCCTATCTCAATCAAGCCTGTCCCATACAACCTCATCCTATTCTCTAACTAAGTAGACATCCTTCAAAATGATGGATTGCTGGGCACCTGTGGCTCATGCCTGTAATCTTTCCTACTGAAATCTGAAGATTGCAGTTCAAAGCCAGCCCAGAGAGGCAAGTCTGTGAGACTCTCATATCTAATAAACTACTCAGAAAAAGCCAGAATTGGCACCATGGACCAAATACTAGAGTGCTACCCTAGAGCAAAAAGAGGGTTAGGGACATCACCTAGGCCTTGAGTTCAAGCCCCAAGATAAGGAAAAAAAGAAAAGAAAAATGGTGCTATGAGACACCACAAACCAAATGGTAAAGTGTGGGAAGTAGAGGGATACATGAATAAGAAGACATAACAGCTAAAGTCATAGAGAAACATATTCAAAGAAGTAATAGCAGAACAGAAAAATTTTCAAATATTGAAAAAGAGAAAATTATCTAGATAAAGTAGGCCTTTAGAACACTCAGCAGATCAGACCTGAAAAAATTCTCTTGAGTTACATGATAATTAAAATTATAAACACAGAAAAAGGATACTGAAAGCTGCAAGACAAAAAGCCAAATACCTTACTAGGGAATTCTCATAAGAATAACAATAGATTTCTCAACAAAAAGCTTAAAGCAAGAAGGGCTTGAAACATTTTTTAAGCATTGAGAGTTAACAATTGCCAGCCTCAAATTCTTTACCCAGCAATGATATCATCCATTACAGTAGGACAAATAAAACTTTCCATGATGAACAAAAACTAAAATAATTTATCATCACCAAACTAACATCATAGAAGATACACAAAGATATCCTGTACATAGAAGAGGAAGTGAAACATAATGTGAAAAAAGTGGAGGGAACAAATTCCACCAGATTAATAGACAAGCATAGAAAGAGTAGAAAATACTCTAGCACGATCAATGAAAAAAATGGCAGAAACCACTAATCTTTCAATTTAACTTGCAATACCAAGAGGACAATTCTCTAATTAAGACATAGAATGGAAAATTTTATAAAAAATCAAGACCAAATTATCTGTAGTCTGTAAGAAGCACATGTATTTGACAAAATAACCAAACAAATATTGGTTTAAGTTGGAAGACAGGAAAAAGTTCGAAAAAGCAAATAGTCCCCAATAGCAAACAAGAATAGCTATGCTCATATCTGATAAAGTAAAACTTCAAACCAAAATTAGTCAGAATAAAGAAAATAACTTCATTTTAATAAAGGGAACTCTCCCTCAAAATGACATAACAATTGTTAACATCCATGGACCAAATGCTCTGGCAATCAACTTTGTTTAATAATAACAAAAAAACACAGCTCTAGGAATGTGGCTTAGTGGTAGAGTGCTTGCCTCACATACATGAAGCCCTGAGTTTTATTCCTCAGCACCACATACACAGACAAATCCAGAGGTGGCACTGTGGTAGAGGGCTAGCCTTGAGCAAAAGAAGCTCAGGACAGTGCCTAGGCCTTGAGTTCAAGCCCCAGGGTTGGCAAAACAAAAAACAATGACAACAACAAAAGAAAAAAAACAATGACAACAACAAAAGAAAAACACTAATGGACTGAAAAATGTATACAGATGCCAAAACAATAACAGTGATAGTTGGAGACTTCAATAACCCATTTGCACCAAGACTGGTCATCCATGCAAAAACTCAGCAGAAAAATATCAGATTGAATTGATACTATAGATCAAGGAGGAAATCTAAGGGAGAAATAATCTATTGTCTACAAGAAATCGATCTGACAAAAAAAAATCTACAGAACTCCAGTAGCTGCACTATACACATTCTTCTTAGCAGCCCTTGGAACTTTCTTCAAACTAGATCATATACAAATATATAAACTAATTCTCATCAAAAACAAGAAAATGAAATTTCCCTTGGGCCTTGTGAGACCACGATTAGAATAAGATTGCAGGTCAATAGCAAAACCAAACCAAAACAAAACCCTACAGAAAATACTCCAACTTGGACAATGAACACTATACTGTGGAATGATGAATGAATCAAAGAAGAAATAAAAAAGGAAATAAAAAAAGTTTCTAGGATCCAACGGAAATGAAAACACAACTTCATAGAATCTTTGGGATATGGCAAAGGCAATAATAAGAGGAAAGTTAATTACCATCAATAAAACAGAAAGATCTTAAATTAATTCTCTATTGATGTACATCTGTGGAGCACATGGGCAGCAAAGATGGCGCTGGGAGGGGGTTGAGTGGGCAGAGCCTAATTTACTGTAGAGCACATGGCCAGCCAAGATGGCTCTGGGAGAGAGTAGAGTGGGCAGACCCCAATTGATCTTCTAATCAGTGCCTAACCAGCCCGTGAAGGCTCAGGTGAATGATAGGGTGTGACCTAGACAGTGATTGGTTCCTCTTCCTCCCTTACCATACAACCCACCCTTTTTGTCTTTAAAAGAGGCTGCTGCTCTCTGTTAAAAAACTAGTTTTCTACCTGCTGGATTTGGCTCCCTGCTGTGTCTGATTGTCTCCTGGGCTGAGGGAGGCTAGGGAACCGGCCAGCGCAGCTGCACTTACCTTTCCTCGGACCCTGTCCGTCTTTTGTGGGACGGACGAAGACCCAACATACATCAAACCTGGTGAAAAACGTGAACAAGCTAAATCAGCAGAAAGAACAAAATAATAAAGATTAAGAAGTCAATGAAATAGAGACTAAAAAAATTGTGAAAAATCAATTAAACAAAAAGTTGGTTCTTCATAAAGATAAACATCACCAAACTCTTAGCCAATATAACTAAAAGAAAATAAATTACTCAAAGAAAATCAGAGATGAAAATCAAGGTAACACAACAAATGCAAATTAAATCCAAAAGGTTATGGGGGAATATTTCAAAAACCTTTACACAAATAAATGAAAAAAATCTAGTAGAAATGGATGCATTTCTAGATAACTGCAACCTACAAAAATTGAGCCAACATGTCACAAATCATATTAATAGATATATAACAAGCAATGAAATAGCAATAAAGAATCTCTCCCAGAGTGTGATGGACTCAGAGCTGAATTCTGTAAGATCTTTAAAGAAGAAATGACATAATACTCCTCAAACTTTTTACATAATAGAAAGGGAAGGAATAGTACCAAGTTCATTCTATTAAGCTAGCATTACAGTCATTCCAAAACTGGACAAAAACAAGACAAAAAGAAAACTTTAGACCAGCTTCTTTGATTAACATAGATGTAAAGTCTTCAATAAAATATCCCCAAAAGAATTCAACAGCTAAAAAAATTGAAAAGATTATACACGATGATCAAGTAGGTTAATTCCAGGTATGTAAGGCTTGCTCACATTATTGTACAATAAATGTACAATACAACATAGAAGAAAGAACAAATATCATATGACCATCTCAATGATGCAGAAGAGGCCTTTGGCAAACTTCAACATCCTGTTCTGCTAAAAGTTATGAATAAAAGTTAGTACTAGAAGGACTGTCTCTTAATAAAGTCTATGTATGACAAACCTATAGCCAACATCATACTCAATGGGACAAACTGCAACCATTTCTTCTGGAAACAAGAATAAGAAAAGCATTTCAATTCTCTCCATTCTTATTCAATATGATACTAGAATTCCTAGCCACAGCAATGGGTCAAAATAGGGAAGGAAGAAGTCAAACTATCCTTATTTGTAGATGATAAGATCTTATGCATAGAAGATCCTAAAGCTTCCATCCCAAACTCCTAGAGCTGATAAAGTCCTTCAGCAACACAGCAGGATGCAAAATCAACACACAGAAATAAGTAGCTTTTCTGTACACTGTCAATGAACAGAATGAGAGGAAAATCAGGAAAATAATACCATTCACAACAGCAAAAAACAAAAACAAACAAAAACAAAAAAACTCTGCAAATAAACCAAACCAAGGCGATGAAGTACTTCTACAACAAAAAACTATAAAAATTTAGGCTGGGAAGGTGGCTCAGTGGTAGAGTGCTTGTCTTGCATGCCTTAGGCCCTGGGTTCGATTCCTCAGCACCATATAAGCAAAAAGAAAAAAAAGCCAGTAGTGGTGCTTGGCTCAAGTGGTAGAGCGCTAGCCTTGAGCTGAAGAGCTGAGGGACAGCGCCCAGGCCCAGAGTTCAGGCCTCACAACCAGACCCAAAAAAATTTGAAGGAAGAAACCAAAGAATACCACCAGAGGATAGAAAGACTTCCCATGATCTTGGATTGGTAGAATGAATAGTGTGAAAATGTTGATACTGCCAAAGGCAAACTACAAGTTTAATGCAATACCCATCAAAGTCCCAGTGTCATTCTTCACAAAGATATAAAAGGTAATATTAAAATTCCTATGGAAATACAAAAGGCCTTGAATAGCAAAAGCAGTATTGAGCAAAATCCAAACCAAAACCAGAAAACAATGTCAAATATATCATAATACCGGACCTCAAATTATACTTTAAAGCCATAATAACAAAAAGTTGCATATTATCACAAAGGTAGACCCAAAGACTAATGGAACAAACTAGAAGATCCAGAAATAAACTCAGAAACCTACAACTAACTGTTTACAGAGAAGCCAAAAATACGTTCGAGAAAGGATAGCCTCTTCAGAAAAGGGTGCTGGGAGAATTGGGTGTGCACATGCAGTAGACTAAAATTGACCTTAATCTCTAACCGTGTACCAATATCAACTCAAAGTACATAAAAAACCTTGACAAAAGATTGAAACATTGAGGAGCTGGGAAAGTGGCTCAGTGGTAGAGAGCTTGCCTTGAGCTGAAGAGCTCAGGGACAGCGCCCAGGTCCAGAGTTCAGGTCCCACAACGGACAAAAAAAAAAAAATTGAAACATTGCAATGACTACAAGAAAGAGTGGGAAAAAAACTAGAATTTGACATAAGCATAATCTTCCTGAAGGAACTTAGGGGCTCTAGAGAATAAGAGAGAGAATTAACAAATGGGATTATATCAAGACAGAAAGCTTCTGCATAGTGAAAGATATTCTCACTACATAAAAAGCTTGTAGAACTAGAAAAGATATTTGTCATCTATACAACTAACAAGGGTCTAATCTAGTAACTAGAATGAATATACAAGAAGCTGAAAAATTGAAATTTCCAAAGAATCAATGACCCAATTAACAAATGGGGAAAGGAGCTAAGCAGAGTACAAATTGCCAATTAAATACATGAAGAAATGCTCAATATCATTGGCCATTAAAACCCCCCACAAATCAAAACACTATTATATTTCACTCCCATCAAAATGGCTATCATTGAGAATACAAAAAAACCCAACAAATTCTAACAAGGATTTACAGAGAAATGAATCCTTCACACACTGTTGCTAGGAATGTAAATTACTGCAATTGCTATGGAAATGAATATGGAGATTCCTCAAAAAAACAAAAAGCAGTACTACCTTATGATCCAGTGATCACACTCACTGGCATTTATTTGAAAGTTTGCATGACAAGAAACAATACAGGCACCTGCACATGCATTTGCATTGGAACACTATTAATAACAGTCTAGTTATGGAAGCAGCTGAGATTCCATATATATATATATATATATATATATATATGATGTAATGTTATTCATTGATCATTAGTCAAATTTATTTTGATCACCTGGCTAAATAGATGTTCAATTTCTCCATTAATTAATAATTGTAATGCTCAGATTTTTTTTAAATTTTATTTTATTTGTGAACATGCTGTACAGAGGAGTTACAATTACATGGGCAGGATAATGCGTACATTTCTTACCAAGCATTGCAGCCTCCTCCTTTGTTTACCCTTCACATCCCTTCCCAGCCTCCCCCCTCCCTCCCAATCCCAATCCTTCTCCTTCCCCCCCTTTCCCCCCCCCCCCGCACCGACGTTGTAAAGCTCGTTTTGGACATGACAACTTGTACTTCTCATTGTTGCAACAGGTCCACCTGTATCCTTAAACAACTGGTTTTTCCCCATCTCCTCCACAAGTTATACTGACATCAAATATAGTGAAAGCAGATGTTTCAAGATTTAGTTGGTGGGAACACTTTCAAGTTAGTTCTTGTGTCCCTATGACACACCCCCTTTTGTTTTTCAAGCACTTCATTTCTCTCTGGTTTTATCAAATGGGCTCCCAGACTTTTCTTGGATTTTTGCCCCCTTGCTATGGATGCAGCCAATTCTCTGTACTGCCCTAGGTCTATTAGGTAAACATTGGTGTTAAAGACCTAGATGTAGGTGCAGTTTTCAAAACTTTTCAGTATTTATTTTTTTGAAACCACTACTTTACAGTTGCTAAATCTAAAGTAGCTTCTTGTAGAGTTACTAGATTAATGTGATTGTATAATTTATGCCAGAAACTATATTTTATGTTTGCCACAGTTTTTCTAAAATAATTCCATTAGCTTGCGCTGACTGCCAATGTGATCCGCAAACAGAATCAGAGAAAGCAGAGCTACAAGAACCCTTTGTGATCAGAACGTTCACCTCCCTTTCCAGATGATAAAACTGAGGCCCAGACTGGTACCTGAGATAATAAATTCTGCCAATAACATGGGCCGTCTGATTTCTATATTTATGAAACTGCTATCTGTTACATTTTCCCATCAAAAGACCTTAATAATATAGCATTTGCTTTTACATTAGCATATAGTATTTTTTGGCAATAGTGATGTTTGAACTCAAGACGTCATGCTCACTTGCTACACAGTACTCTACTGTTTCAGCCATTCCTCAACCCGGATACAATATTTTTAATCAAAATAATTGAATAAGGGAAACACTGTGTCTTCTAAAGCACCGTAAAGATCATAAGTGTAACTTACAGTGACACATTTTGGTTCCGGTCTGGGTATGTTTTCACCAAGCACAACTTCATTAGTAGCTTTATTGATAGTTTTAAAGAGGTGGGAAAGTACTCATTAGCTTTGCACCCTTTGGAAAACATAAATCCAGAGCCAGAATTTGAATTAACTAGGCCCCCACAGCTGTTGTTTGTCAATTACTTTTGCCTCTGTATGCTAAATAAAGTTAAAGAAACTCAGTGAATTTAAGCAATGTGTCCAAAATCAACACATCAAGTGATAATTATTAACATTTGTGTGAGATCTAGTGTCTTTACATTCTTATTCCTATAACTGGCTTCCTGCTGTTCACTTCTGCAATGTGAAGATGGGCCTCATAGGCCATCCTTGACGTGACTGTATATATTGGCTCAGGGAGAAACAGCAGGCCTGGGAAAATGAAAAAAAAATTGAATTACTTTCTTTGGCCGACACAGATGTGTGCAGCTGGCAGGGAGCCTACAGTGGAAGAATTATTAAGGGCTGTATATACAATGGCCATTGCAAGCTGTGGAGGCTCCTTTGCTAGATGTATTTAGGATAGATCACATAACCTACACTCTTGAATTACTTCAGCAAAATTTACTTGGGTTCAGGGTTTAGTCTATACAACAGTTCACTGAAACAGTGGGTCAAAGAGCTTTTGGAGGGTACGCCGGGCCTAACTGTTAGAAAAATTACATCAAGCTATAAGCCCTGTTAATTTTGTTTGGGGTTTTTTGAATAAATAAAACATCACTCACAGAGGTGTGCCTCTGTTTTTAAGTGTAGAAATGATTGATCCAACAATTGATACTGAATTCACAGTAGGTTTTTTTTTTGTCATTTGTGCATTTTCTCATTCAATATGTAGCACACACAAGTCCAAAATGTTACTATGTGGGCTCACAATTTTTTATACTTATATTTTTAAGGTCTGTGTCATCCGGACTATACAATTATCAAAGTTGTCTTTGGCAAAAGACAAGTCTCTAATTCAGAAATGTATTTATGGATAATTGCACTGAATCCACCTCCACCTTGAAATAGAAAATAAATTGTTCAGGGCTCTTCAGGATCAGAATAAAAAAACCCAAAACAAATTAGAGAGCATTCTGAAAAGTGCAATGGCATGATTAAATAAGAGATGGATTACAGAGACTCTTATAAAGAAAATTGAAGCAGACAGGGGTTTAAATAAGCACTAGCAAGGGGATAAACAGGAAGGGGGTGGTGGATACCATAGTGATTACCTGGGAGATGAGAGACATAAATGGCAGGAATACAGAAGTATTCTTTTGAGCTATAAGTAGGCTATCGGGGCTTAAAGTAAGGAAGAGCAGGAAGTATGCATTTCCCAAAGGTACTTCCTATTTCTCACTGGTTATGACACAATGAAATTCTGAAGAGAAAAAGCAAAAAAACCAATACATTGTGCACTCAATATTTGGAGAGAGAAACGATGGAAAAACAATGAATGTCAAGGAAAAAAACTAAAAAGCAGAGTTTTTAATTAAATAATTTACAGGATGTGAAAACTATTTTAAAACAACCTATTAGGGGCACAGTACAAATATGTGTCAAACTTCAAAATTAGCACATGTTTGGAGAACAAAGTCCAATATGGTTTGATGATTGTGAGAGATTGCCAGTGTTCTTTTTAAATTGTGATAAAATGCACGTGCCTTAAAATTTACCATCTCGATTATTTTAAGTGTATTGTTTGATAGTGGTAGGCATTACATTGTGAAACAAATCTCCATAACTTTTTTATCTTGGATTTCTGAAACCATGTCCATTCATCAATCCCCTCTCTGCCCCTCCCCCACCTCCTAGTAACAAACATTTTGCATTCTGTTTCTATGAATTTAGCTGCTTTAGTTACCTTTATAAGTGGAGTCTTATAGTATAGTATGCATTTCATGTGGCTGGCTTATTTCATTTAGAACATGCCCTCATTGTTTATCTATGTAGTAGGATGTGACAGAATGATGTCTCCATTTTAAAGATGAATAGTCACTGGGAAGGTGGCTCAGTGGTAGAGTGCTTGCCTCGCATGAATGAGACCCTGGGTTCGATTCCTCGGCACCACACCGGAAGTGGTGCTGTGGCTCACTTGAGCTGAAGAGCTGAGGAACAGCACCCAGGCCCAGACTTCAAGCCCCATGTCCAGAAAAAAATAAAATAAAAGCTGAATGTTCCATTGTATATACGTGCACAATTCGTTTATTCATCACTGAGTGGATATTGCATTGCTTCTTCGTCTTGGATACTCTTAGATACTCTTGTAAAGAGTATCTAATGTTTTTGCTTACATTTTTTTAAATCATGAATTCAGTCCAATTGTATGAGCATATTTTGTGTGTGTGTGTGTGTGTGTGTGTGTGTGTGTGTTATTTGTTGTTCCTTCCAAATCCAAGGTACCAAGGAACCACTGGATAAAACTGGACATTTCTGCTCTAAAACACACTAAAAACTCCCATCACCAACAACCAAACCAGAACAACAACAAAAATAAGCAAAACCAATTGTGAATATTTGAGCATATTATCACCAAATAGCACTGGATCCACCAGTCACTCATTGAAATGTACTGTAAGGGTCATGCTCAAATATCACAGATTTAAAAATGGAAAACTCCTGCAAACTTTTTTATTATGGAAGCTTTTTGCACAACAGTGGAATAATACAAACTAGATAGAATCTCATTTGTCAGTTACTTCCTCCTGAAAGACTAGTCCTATTTACCAAAGCCATATGATATCAGCCTATGTGCCCATCCACTGATGACTGGCTAAAGAAAATTTGGTATATATTCACAAGGGAGTACTAGTCAGCCATAAAGAAGAATGAAATTGCACCACTTTAATCGAGAGAATTGGAAATCATTATATTAAGTTCAACTGGCCAGACTAAGAAAGAATAATACTACATTTTCTCCTCATATGCAAAATATAGACATAATATAGACATAATGTGAGGATAAAACATGGAGACCAGAGATGAGAACCAGTGGGATAGGAGAGGGTTAAAGAGAAAAGGTGATGGAGGGGATAATACGATCAAAGTCATTCAGCTGCATGTACTAAAATAGAATAATCAAACTTGTTAAAATTATTGAGAAAGTGAGAAGAGAGGGAAAAAGAGTAATAAAGAGGGTCGTGGATAAATGAACATCATATGCATGTATGGAAATATCAATACACCCTTTTGTACAATTAATGTGTGCTAATAGAAGAGAAGCATAAATATATATAAAGAGAAGAGAAAAAGAAAAAGAATCAGAGTCCTTTAAACACATTAATCACATTCCTGATATTTATTTTGTCTAGCTGCTAAATCTGAAACTCCTGGATTGAGAAGCACTGCTTGAGTTTGATCCATGGGCTGTGAGCGGTAATCAATGGATCATATAAATTATCAAGTCATGCTTTTGCCATCTTGGCATCTTAAGCCCCTCACCAAAGCCTCTTTTATTCTTCTTTATCAGCCATAATATAGCTATTCCATCTCATCATGACTCTAATAGATTTCTTGGGCCTCTTTCCTGTCAACATGTCACCACTCTGGACTTTGCTTTCCAAACCCACTGCCCACTTCTCTCTGTGGTGGTACCTGACTTGTCACATTACAGTCCTCACCACTATATTCTCTGTCCCCTTCTCTGCATCAGAGCTTCTAGAATTCTCAAGGTGGCAATTAATCAAACTGCTAAATTATTCATTGAGATGTGCCAAAAGGTCACCCCTCTGTTCCCAGGTGATGTGTCCCTTACATTCACTTTGGCAGGGGCTTCTAATAATCATGACTTTCTTTAGCATCACTTCCTCTCCCTAGCTTACACACACACACACACACACACACACACACAGAGAGAGAGAGAGAGAGAGAGAGAGAGAGAAACAGAGGCAGAGACAGAGACAGAGACAGAGAAAGAGAAAGAGAAAGAGACAGAGGGGGCCTCACTGCCATTTTTGTTGTTACATCTGCTCATTTGGGAAATATATCCTCATATAGATATTAAAGGGACGGGGAAAGAGGTTTAATATATTTTTCATTGTGCTTTAAATAATCAAATCCCTGGCCTATATTCATCCATACCCAGCTACAGATGTTCTCTAAATTGTCACGTTTGTCATCTCTTCCCCCTCCCTTAATGTTCCCAAACTAACAGGACATTAAATGAGGAAATGTCTCTCCATAAAATGTACTTATTTTACTATTTGTCTCCCTCCATGTAACATCCTTCTCATCATCTGTAATGTGCAATCAATCACATACCCCTGGGAAGGTTGTTCATTGGTCATTTACATGATTAAAGAATGGAGAAAATGAGACACTTGAAAGAATAGAGGTGTTTTAATAACTTCCAATTTGAATCTCTTCTCACTACCTACCCCCTACTGACATAATATAGAAAATCTTACTCCCATCATCCTTTCTCTGAAAGGAAACTTCAGACTTTCCTCCATGCAATGCAGTATTTTTACTTGTTAAGAATGCCAGGAATATGGCAGGCTATTAACCCCTATGGGAATCCCTCTCCTGGCTGAGATGGGAAGATCACCATGGATACATCTCTGCTCCACTGCATGATCAGCAACAGCTGTTGAGCCAAGCTTGGGGGCCCTCTCAGACTGCTTAGCACACAAATTACATTAGGTAAAACCATAAATGCCACATCTCACTTAGTGTCATAAGAATCAAGACATCTTCCAGCAGCTTTGCCTGAAAGCAAAGTACTCAACAGTTTCCAGAATCTCCCTTGCCTGTTTGAAAATTTCTGAACTTTAGGGACTGCCTTCACTAACAAGTCGATGAATAAGCCTTTTCTGGGATGGACTCCACCAAATAAATTCACCTCAAGTCCTCTGAGCAGGGACAAAACAGAAGGCAAGGGGAACCATACTCAGAGAGCAGCTGAAAGCTCCTATTCTCTCAATGTTATTATACATGTATGACACCCATCTGCAGCTTCTGCTGAATATAACATAGAACTTTGTGAAAATGCTTTATTTGCTCTGTGATGTGTCATGACCCACTTGTTTAAAAAATGGTGACCCTTGCAGAGTGTGAGGTGAGATGGAAGCCAGCAATGAAGTAAAAGACCTCGAATGCCCTAAAGAGAGAGAGTTCAGTATTCTCAAGTGGCAGAGAACCTGCCTATGTAGTAAGAAGTTCTGAGTTCAAGCCACAGTGACTACTAGTCAAAAAGTGTACTTTTTGCATAACATACTCTTGCCTCAGCCTCAAGATGCTTGATTTGGAGGCCTCATCAATGTAAGGTCTTCTCCTGGATGGCAAGCAGACTCCACCCTCCTTGCAGCAAAGTCTCCGCCCAGTACCTGCGTTACCCAGGCAACTGGCACACCTGGAAGAGGTCACATCTGCATCCGCTGAGGTCACATGTGGATTCGATGTGGCCACACCTTGCCCCGCCCATACCCTAGATAAGGCCTAGCCCAGGGCCAGACCTCTCTTTCCCTGCTCTTTCCCAGGTCTCCTTCCCAGACACGTCGAGTGCCAACATGGCCTGGTGCCAGCCGGAATGATGAATAAACCTACCCTTTACCTAAATACCACGTGCGTGGTGTGTTTCTTACTCGGCAACCTCTCTTTAAAAACCTAACAATCAGTTCTGTTGTACTGTGTGGAGTAGCCTGAGCTCTGCTTTGAAGAGAAATACAAATTATTTTTTAAAAACCCACAAAAATGGTAACCTCTCTGTACAACAATTTCTTAAAAACTCACAACATGTTACCAGGAAGTAAAAAGTAATACACCTCATCTCAGTAATTCTAAATGAGGGAGACTGTTTTAGAATCAAAGAGAACTCTCAATTTCTGTACTGAAAATCAGATACAAATCCAGTCACAAGAAAACAGACAAGCCACATTTGGAAAGATTGAATCCAGAATCGTTATTAAAAGGCTAGTGACTACAGATGGACTCTCGTCTCTAAGATGTGTAGCCCCTGAACAGAGCTTGTACCAAGCTATAAAAGACAACAATCACATGCTTGGGGTGGAGACTAAGCCTTAACAAAAGCAGACCTAATATGGACATACAGGTACAAGCTCAGGTACCAGCAGAACATTTCCATCTAAGGACGATACACCTCAACCTTCCATAAGGGGGAAAATCTTAGAGGCTACATAGAAGTGGGTGATTCAAGCCATTTAGGGAGGTAATCAAGGCAAAATCAATGCTTTCTCTATGCAAAGCTTTCTTAAGGCTATGGTATCTGCATTTCTCCAAAGCAAAGCCCTCCTAGCTCACCTTGAGCTAGGCATCTCCATTTAATGAATGGCCTCTCTTACCTCTAGGCTTTTCAGCACTAGTGGAAAGCTCCTTTGCCCCAGCAAGAAGTTACTTAGACTCAGCCTCTTTACTTCATAATGACCTACACAGCTCACTCTAAGACACAAAGAGCAGTCTTGGCTATGAAGTAAAGAAGAGCAAAATGCACAACGTTTTCATGGTAGTGTCTCACCAGAAGGCCCTTCTAGCAAATTCCTCTTGATAATCTTCTACATATGTAAATTTTTGTGAGGCACTTCTTTAAATAAGATCAAGGAAATTTCTGATCTATTGAGGTGCATAGTGAATCAATATTCATGCACATAGCCAAAAGAGTAGAAGAGTAATAAATACAAGAAAAATTCAGCCAGACGCTGGTGGCTCACGCCTGTAATCCTAGCTACTCAGGAGGCTGAGATCTGAGGATCGTGGTTCAAAGCCAGCCCAGGCAGAAAAGTCTGTGAAACTCTTATCTCCAATACACCACCAGAAAACTGGAAGTGGCTCTGTAGCTCAAGTGGTAGAGCGCTCGCCTTGAGCTGAAGAGCTGAGGGACAGTGCTCAGGCCCAGAGTTCAAGCCACACGACCACCAAGAAAGAAAAGAAAAATTTAGATTAATGAACAAATCTATAAATGAAAATCCTGAACAGATCACACATTAGTGGGGAAATGGAGAACACTCCTATTTTCTCTATAAAGCATGAAATTGGAGTCTTCTCCAAGTGAATGTTACAATGCTGGTGTAGGTTTGCAATCTAATTGCTGAATCACTGATGAGTTCTCAGCTGTAATAAACACAGCAAATAAAAGTATGTGTGAGAGATCAGTTTGGCATGAAGAAGAAACCTCTCTTAAAAGTCTGAGAAATTGCTTAATTTACAGTTTAAGAAACTGTAATCATTATCAATGGATAGATTGCATATATTTCTTGATTAGAAAAGCAACCAGGACAAAACATATGCACATTCTAATATTAAAGTGGTAAGTACAAATCTTATAAGGAGGAGGAAGAGAAGGCTCTGTAGCAGTAAACACCTGCTACATTGGGGTTTTATCATCAAAGCTCAACGCACACCCCAGGATATGTTAGCAAGGTTTTTAAAAACAAGGATCAAAGACAAGAACCTGAAAGGAAGCAAAGCATAGAGGATTCTTACAATACCAAAATAAGCATATTGCTCTATTTCAAGATATAGCATCAGACATTAGGAAGAGGACAAGAGATGAAAGAGTTGACAAAATTTCTAGTGTTTGCAAAACAGTGATGATCTGATTGTAGATTCAATAGAACATTGGCATTTTTCTCTACAGCCCAAGCCCACTCTCAAATAGTAGTATTTGAGAATGCTAGAAATGGTTGTCTTACTTGGCCTTCTACTTAGAGGTCTTTACACTTGATTTAATGCTCTAATGTTAGTATATTAAATTTTTAAGGATTTCTGAATAAACACCCCCCCATCTTCTCATTTTTATCAAAGTCCACATATTATGTACGCAATCTTGTCTAGAATGCTCATACTTAAGAAAATTTTGAGAACAAGGACGAAAAGAAGCAAAGAAAATAATGGCCTGATTTCTTTTTTAAAAAAGAACTAATAGATGTGTCCATTATATATATGTTCTGCACTAGAAAAATTATCTCACATTAAGGATGTTATTCTGAGATGTTAGGTGCTTTTTATGGTGAATTTTCTTTCTTTTTTAATGCTTCCCACTTCAAAATACAGTTTCCAATATTTGGGGAACTGAAGATGGATTTATAATTCAAGATCCATCAATTCTTCCATTAGATGATATTTGAAGATTTAGAAGCCACACTGGGAATGGAAATGATTGAAAACATCTTGAGACAATCAATTAAAAGATTTCCTAAGTACAAAAGCTGATATGGTTTTATTACAAGAAAAACACAGCAAATTGTCCTTTCAACCTCTGTTGAATTATAAATAGTTTAAGCATCAGCTTATTGCTTCAGGGAGCTCAAAAGTAAGAGGTGCTGTCATTCTAATTACTTAAAAATTCCCGTTTGATGTCCAAGGGCTTGAAACAAAGCCTGAGAGGTAATTTTATCTTGGCTAAAGACAATCAGCTAAACATATCATTAACAAGATGCATACTTAAAGTGCTATATATACACAAAGGCATTTGTAGCTGAATCATTTTTTAATTGTATAAAATCTGACAAAAGGTGAGACTCTTTAACGCCCTGTTGGTTGTAAAGATGGGCCCACCTTCTTGTCTGCTACCATTCCATGAGAATCTTACCTCCAATTCACCAGCAAAAAGCTGGAATTAGAGCTACAGCTCAAATGGTAGAACACCAGTCTTTGGTGAAAAAGACGAAAGAGCTTAAATCCCTAGATCCAAGCCCCACTACCAGCACACATGCACACACAAAATGTGGGTTCACCTCATCCCTATTAAAGGTTAAAATATACATGCATGTGCTATGGTTTATTTAACTACTGCCCTCAGAATCCATATCCTATTTCATATTATGTCCTATTCTTTTTTTCTTCTGAAGTACACCTTTTTTTACATATATCTTTGCCCATTTAGATGATAAATTGCTGTACCTTAAAATGATTAAAATCTCATATCTATTTATGAAGGGATCCTTCACATCCACCCAGGGGACCACACAGAGGCAAGCAGGCACAGGAGAAAGATTATTAAAGTTTATAGAGGAGCCGTATTTCCCCCAGAGGGAGCTCGTGGCACCTGTCCCTATCCAGGTAGTAGGAGGGTCTGAGAGATGGAAAGTGAGGCAGATGGGAGCTCAGGTGGGTCTGGGTGGAGAGAGGGAAGAGCCAGTTGTATGGCGGGAACTCAGGTCTGGGTGGATCTAAGAACCAAAGGTGGGCATAATGCATACAATGTAAAAGTCAGAAGTGTGTGTAATAACATCATACCTTCTTGTTAAAGTCATGATTGCAAAAACACATTCTCAATATGTGTGTTATCATTTAAATGTGTATCAGAAGTACTAGTAATAAGGGAAGTGAACAAGACCATAGTACAGTACATGCACATATGAAAATGCTACAGTTAAATCTATTGTTTTGTATAATTTTTATTATAGTGTTTTTACATTGTGATGAAAAAGACAACAGAAATAAGAGGAATAAAATTTTGAAAAGTAGAACAATTGTTATTAAACACACACACAAGAATGATTGTGTGCCTGAAAAATTGAAGTACCATCATAATCAACAAAATGTGTAGCACGATGCAAAATTCCAATGTGTGTTACAATATAGAAGCATCACACATTCAAATTTCTACCTTGCCTAACATCAATAGGATTCATGCGTTTCATCTGTGGTCACTCTGAATATCTCCAGTGACTTAGAGTCAATGCTGTATAGCGACCATAGGTTTTGTAGAGAATACTTATGGTTTTTTTAAACTGTATTTTTTTGTCTTTTTCTTTTTTGGTACTGGGGATCGAACTCAGGACATTGCACTTGCTAGGCAAGTGCTTTGCCACTGAGCTACATCCCAGTCCAATAATTATGTTTTATACCTTCATCCACATTTAAATAATTCTTTGCTAATATGTCAGTGCCAGTCATTTTGAGTAGCGCAATGATGACTAAGAAATGCTCTATATGGGATTACAATGTAGTAAAGGAGTTAAGACATTCAGGTAAATAGTTGAAATGCCAGATGGGAAATGTAGAAGGCAGAATGCTAAAGCTATCCATGCCCTAATCCTCTTATCCTCTGAATGTTATTGTACATGACAAAATGGACTACGCAGATGTAAATAAGATCATGGACATTAAAACTGGTGATTACCCTGAATTATCTAAATACAGCTAATGTAATTGCACAAGCCCTTAGAAGCAGAGAGCATTCTCTAAATTTTGTAGAAAAGAGATTCAGTGAAATGGAAAGTCAGACAGATTCCAAGCATAAAAGAATGAGACATACTATTGTTGATTTGGTGATATTGGAGCCTACGTGCAAGAGTAGGAGATGCCTCTAGGAGCTAAGGGATTCCACAGATGACAGTCAACAAGAAAGAATGACCTTTGTCCCGAAACCACAAGGAACTGAATTCCATCAATAGCATGGAGGATGTTGAAAGATAATTTCTCCCATGGCCTCCAAAAGCCTAGCTGGCAAGCATCTTGATTTCAGCCTTGTGACATGTGAAGCAGAGCAACCAGCCCAACCTGTCTGGACCTCTGACCTACAGAAATCAAGGGAATCAGTTGGCATCATTTTCAGCCAGTAAATGTGTGATAATTTGTTATGGAATAACAGAAATTTAACAAAAGTACTATGGGAATTCAGGAAAAGGAAAAGTGTGCTGACATAAATGTCACCTGGGACCATTCCAGGAAGAAATAGCACTGAATGACAAGCCTTACTATTGGAGATTGCAGTAGTAATGGGTTAGTTCACTTAGAGATAAATACACAGAGAAAAAAGACTCACAAGACATATGGAACAAACAGTTGGCTCTTGTAACCATGAGTTGAGGGAAGTAAGGCTATAAGGCTGTAAAGCTGAGCTGATTCCGAATCTCAAGAGTTTCAAATTCTTTGAATAATTATACAGGGAAGTTGGCATTTAACAAAACAGTTTATGATACAATGCATCTTGATCAGTGTCACCCCCTTCAATATTCTCACCCCCCACTTCAATCTACCCCTTCTCTTAACTGCACTCTACCCACTTCCTCTCTTCTCTTTGCCCCACTTTTACTTTCTTGCATGTACCCATTTCCTGGTGCTGGGTTCACTCTCCAACACCTAAAAAAATTACTAATATTACAAATGGGAAAGATGACATTACAATAAATACTACAGATATTAGTGGGAAAATAAAAATACTTTAAGCCATTTTATGGCAAGAAATTTAACAGATAAGATGAAAGTAATCCCTTCAAAGCCACAACTACTAAAAAAAACTCACTCAAGACTAAACAGATAACCTTTAGCCCTGTATTTATAAAACCTATAATTAAAAACCTTTCCAGAAAGATCAACTGGCTTCACTGTTAAATGTTACTAAATTTTTACGAAAGGAATAGTACCCAGTTTTATAAACTCCTCCATAACATTGACAAGAAAACAATTTTTGACTAATTCAACATTACTCAGCATTAATAGAACATTAGACCAGCACGCATCCCTCTGATAGCAAAACCACACAAAAGTACTTTACGAAATGCACAAAAGAAATTTCATGTGACTATTGATAGAAACCTTCTTTCTATACAGAGGAGTTGCCATTCAACAAAGCAATTTATGAATACAATGCATTTTGATCAATGTCAGTCCCATCCATCACTCCCATCCCACCTCTTCCCTCATTTTCTTAAATTTCTTAGGATATTTATTGAGTTTTTGACTGCATTTTGCCCCTTCTCTGATATTTATGTGCATATTAAAGGAAGGAGACTGGGTCTAAGTAAGGGGTCACCTTGTTCTCACAGCTGTCCTGGCACCTAGCTGGGTGATGGGGGCTTTTCACCCAACTTCAAAGGCCTAGAGGTAAGACAAGCCGTCCTTTGAATTGCAGATGCTTTGCTCCCAGAGAGTTAGGAGAGCTCTGCTTCAGAGAATATGTAGATATCATGCTGTTTAGCCCTAGGAAAGCTTTTGCTACAGAGAATGCTGGCCTTCAATTTCCCCTAAATGGTTTGATTCCCTGGCCTCTGAGTAGCCTCTATGGCAAGTGTAAGTTGACCCCTGATCTACTGCCTTATATGGTCTGTTTCTGTTGGATCTGGATCTCCACCCTGCCCCCTGCCCGGTCCCTATTTAGGCCTGGACCAGCTGAGGCTCAGGAACCCTATGCCTTGTGTCTCATGTCTCCATGGTGTCCGACTTCAGCTCTCTATTGGAATTGATCTGGTTTGTTGGTATGGTTTTTTTGCTCTTTCTTTGCTTTACTACTGTCAAGGCTCAGTTTTCTAACAATGTTAACTGCATTCGAGAGGTCCTTGTGACAAGAGTCCACCTGCAGTTGCTGGCTTTCCAAAAAAGATTCCCAATTTGGTCTCTCAAAATGTGGCTTCTCTGTTTCTCCTGACTGAGTTCCCATACAACAACTGTTAGGATCCATCATGACCATTCTAGGGGACCACGCAGAGGGAGGCAGATACAGGAGAAATATTAAAGTTTTTAGAGAAGTAATATCGCCTCAGGGAGAGGGAGCATATGGCCTTTGCCCTTATCCAGGTAGGTAGGTCAGTGTGGAGTAGTGGCTTGAACAGGTAGGTCTGGGTAGATTGAGTGGCCAGCTATAGCTGGAACTCTAGGGCAGGGAGGAGTTCAGGTCCGCGTGGAGATGGGGATAATGCTAACAATATAATTTCCATTCTTGATAGAAATGATGAACAAACTAAAAATGAGAATCAACTCTTTCCATTTGATAAAGACATGTAACAAAAGTCTAAAACTAACATAGTCGATGGTGCAAAACTAATTACTTTCTTCCTAAGACCAGAAAAATGCAAGTTATAAACATACTATTATTTCTATTGAGTAGACCAAATGCTTGATTTCTGTGCACTAGGTAAGGACATAATGTAAGCAGTACAGATTAGAAGGAAGGAAGCAAGTAATTTTCAGATGGTATAATTATCTGCGTAGAAAATCTACAAAAGTTACTGGATCTCATCAGTAAGATTAATAAAATTTCGGAGCACACCATCAATACCAAATACTTATCCTTTGCGTTTTCCCTTTTTGTCTGTGGTAGGGATGAAATCCAAGACCATACACATTTAAGACTAGTGTTGGACCACTGAACTGCAGCTCTATCTCCTTGTTTGTATATTAACAACAAATGTTATAAAAATAAACTACCTTTACAATTTCATCTACACAACAAACACTGAGAAATCTGACAGTGCAACTGTAGAATATTGTTGAATGAAATTAAAGAAGACATAAATATGTAGAGGAGAATATGTTCATATGTTAGAAGACATAGTTTTGTTAAGATATCAAATTTCTCAAAACTGATTCATGGATGCTATGAGGCATTTTTTAGAGCTTGACAAGTGGCTTTATAATTTATGTGATATGGTCTAAGGCCAAGAATAGCCAAAATAACTGAAAAAGAAGAAAGTGGAAGGGTTCAGTTTACCTGTTTCAAATTTTTATTATAAATCTACCATGATCAAAGCAGTTGGATTCTGGCCTATAGATAACAAACATTGGACAAAATAGAGTCTCAAAATCAACATTCACATGTACTGAGATAATTATTTCAAGAGGTGCAAAGGAAATTCTGTAGAGAAGTGATAGACTTTTCAAAGAATGGCACAGGGAGTATTGAACATGCTTTTGTTTATATCTTGTACTGTACACAAAAATTAACTCAAAATTGAAAATTGACATAACTGTGAAGCCTAAATTTTTTGGGGGGGGCGGTCGTGGGGCCTGAACTCTGGGCCTGGGTGCTGTCCCTCAGCTCTTCAGCTCAAGGCTAGTGCTCTACCACTTGAGCCACAGCTCAACTTCCGGCTTTTTTCTTTTTGCTTATGTGGTGCTGAGGAATCGAACCCAGGGCCTCATGCATGCAAGGCAAGCGCTCTACCACTGAGCCACCTTCCTAGCCCCTGAAGCCTAAAATTTTAAACCAGAAAATAATGGAGAAAAATCATCAGGACCACACATAAGTAAAGATTGGCAAATATGGTACCTATAAACACTAGCCATAGAACAAGAAGTCAAAAGAACAATGCATTACAACCAACTGGGAATCATTATGGGCATAAAATAGACTTCACAAAAATTTAAAAGTTTTGCATCTGCAAAGAAACTGGTAAAATAACAAGAGTAAAAAATCCTTGAATGGAAGGAAATATTTGTAAATCCAACTTTTCCAAAAGTAAGTAAAAATCTTTGTTAGAAGATGGACAAACAGAATGTAAGGATCATAAATGGGTGATGAAAATATGTTCAGCATTTATACCCATCAGGAAAATGGAAACAACTCATGGCACTAAGGGAAATATCAAAATGGATGGACAGTGAAAAGAAGAAAATTGGGAGCAGAAAAGAGGACAGAGTGGAGGAATGTAAAAGAAGATAGTGGAGAAGAAGGAAATGGAAGAGAATGAGTTCATGGAGTCCCCAGTAGAAGCAAATAAGAAGGAGCAAGGTCAGTTTGGGTCCTGGTGGCCTGTGGAGCAAGGGGCACACACACTCCCCTCCTTTTATGAGATAGAAATTGCACCGACTCCTTTGCTTTCTAGCTCCCACTGGGATTCTACTGCAGGAAAATGGGCCAAAATGTTTGTGGAGATTCTCAACATCTGAGACCTTAAGAATTATCAGCCTTAGCTGGCTCAGTCTTGCAATTCCAACATTTGGTGAGGGAAAAGGATTGTGAATTTCAGATTATCCTGGTTACATGGCAAGACAGTGTGTGTGTGTGTGTGTGTGTGTGTGTGTGTGTGTGTGTGTGTATGCAAAACAAAACAAAAAACCCAAAACCCAGCAGCCTCTAGGGGATGGTATCAATCAATCCATGTTAAGCAGTCATTTTTCTTTGTTAGCTTGTAAGAGCAAATCAATTTAAATATAGACAAGATATCAAATTCCTTCATTCAATTAGACAAAAAGCTAGATAAGCCCCCTGCTTAAACAAACAGTGGAGCTTAGAATGACAACTTAAATGTGTGCAATTCTAGCTTATTTTACATTTTATCTTTACTCTTAAAGGCATAGAATACCACATGCTCACAGGAAAGATGTTTGTCAGTGGGGAGACAGGGAGTGAAGGTCTCTTGCAAGGCTGAAGACATAGGAAATACCCTTTCTGGAACTTCAAACTTGTTCATTGGTTATTTGATTACAGTGAATTCTAAAGAGTTTTTAAAAAATCATTCTCATAGTAGAACACATGTCTGAAATATCTTTCAATAGATGGTTGGCAAATTTTTATCACAATATGCTTGTGTTAATGCTGGCTTTTACGGTCATGATTTCTTATTCTCTTTAGGGTCCTACATCATGTCAAAGAAATATTTTATGGTTCAATACTGGGAATTGAACCCAGGGCTTCCTGCACATAATCAAATGCTCTACCATTGAGTCAAATCCAAATGAGTACTTAGCTGTAGGAATAAATATTTGACACAAACAGAATGCCTCCTACAACATTCCCATTAAAAAAAAAAAGGCAAGCATCTACTATTGAGGCCAGCAGGAGCCATACTTCCTGTGTGGAATGGGAGGCCCAAAGTGGTGATAGCTCTAGGCATGTGAGTCCTCCTTGAGGTCCAGTTCAGATGGAAGTGTTGCTAGAGCATCCAACTTTCACTGTAATGTCTTCTCCGTTTCTCCTGCTCTCATACTCACCCTTTCCTTACAGCAAGCTTAGGGGCTGGGCCTAAGGGATGCCCTCTTCCCTGTCGACATAAGTACAGAGTTGTTCTGAGAACCTCCCAAGATAGCTTATATTTCGTTCTTTATCTTGAGAAACCATACACAGACTTGTCAAAAGTCAAACCATCAGCACAGACATGTCCTACCATAGAGGTCTCAGCCCTGATCTCAGGGACAAATAGTGAGAGACCTTGGAGTTGGACACTTAGGTTCTGCTGGGTGGAGAGCAGAACCCTTCTAGGATGAACTTGTAGGTGCTCCTGCTGAACTGGGCTGCCACAATGAAGCCTCCAAAGGACCATCATGCCTTGCTGTTGGCTCATGGGACAAGCAGGCTTTATGATGGTGACTTGAGTGAAGTATACAGCTTTAAGACTACTGAATCATTTGAATTTTCCTTAGTGAACATTATCACATTATCTCCAAAAAAAATCCCCTAAATCCGGACTAGTTATTGGCAACATCAATTTTGCTGCTTGGTCCATCTTAGTTTGTAAATATAATGGTTTGGTCATGGGCAAGTTACTTGACTTTTCTGTATCTCCATGTCCTCATCTACAAAATGGAATTGTGATCTCTCTACTTCACTGGGTGGCCGTGAACATTAAGTGAACTAATTAACATGCAAAAGCACTTCCAATGAGCTTTCAGAATTAGATTTCAAGTGTAATGAAATAACTTATCATGATGACCTTTGGTGACTTGTGTGACCTCTCTATGAACCTTCAAGAACACATTGTTTTTCCTCCCAATACATACACATATTCTCTCACACACATACACACTCATCTGTTTTTCACTCTGAGTAGACTCTAAGACACACGTTTCATGAACACACTGTGAGGCTGGAGAAAGAAATGTCAGCTTACAATCACACAGCTATTTTGTTAGTCCCTCATGGACATGAAACAGTTCACCAAGGCTGCAGCACAGAGCCCTGCAGTTCATGTTTAATAGAAGGAGATGAATCCAGCGTAATCATAACACACTTAGACCAGACAGATTTACTGGATTGCTTACGTTGGGGAGGATATGAATCTTTTCAAACACTTACATAAAACAATTGCCCTTTGAACTTCAGGATACTAATTTAGTGAATTACTCCACTATTTCTAGATGCTCTGATAACAGAGGTTAATGGCTAGCCATACAAACAAGCAAGAAGCTGGGTGGAAGTAGGAACCCTGAATTCACGAATGAGGACAAAATGGCCTGATATCTAGATAGCTACCTCCAAGGCAATTCTGTCCTTTTGCTATTACGTAAAGTACTAAATTTACTATTAGGTAAAGTACAACGAAGGATGTGCGTCATTTGAACAACATAATATCTAGAGATATTATCATCAGAGAACAAGAAACTAAGCAGTGTGTGAAACCCCCATAACCAACTTCTCTTTCATGGTAGGGACAGAAAGGAGCTGCCACAAATTTCTCTGTATGTCAGGTCTATACACACCTGAAAGCACATCTTTTATAGTATGCTGTGGAGTTTTAATATTCCCATTTTACAGATTTGGAAACTGAGGTTCAGAAAGAGTACTTGGCCTGTCTTGACTACAACCAATGCGGAAGAAGACAAGACTATGGGTCTTTTGAGTTTGATATCAATGACTGGGTTCTAATTCTTGCATCAGCCACCCAGTTCAAATTTGTATATAACAATTCTCATTGGAAAATACTATTTGATACTTCAGCAGAATAATTGTCCTGGTTGAAATGTTACCACTGCCCAAGGACCTCCCTATAGTCTATACAAAGGGTAGAAAGTGAAAAAAGGGAAAATCAGTGAAGCAGAAAAGAAAAAGTATCAAGGTCACTTAACAACACATTACTTGAGTGAAGCAATTTTGAACTTGGGTAACTCTATCCATATTTTTAACCCTTTGTTTGGATCACATCTATTCAACTATGACACAAGTAGAAATGCAAACCACCGACCATTTTACTTAAAGTAATAGAAAAAATATTGGATTTGAGTTCCAGTTGCAATCCTGTTGCTGCTGTTAGGCAATTCTCAAATTCATTTAGCTTCCATTTCTTTGTTTAAAAAAATGAAATAGAAGCCAGGCACCTATGGTTCACACCTGCAATCCTGACTACTTAGGAGGCTGAGATCTGAAGCTTGTGCTTCAAAACCAGCCTGGGAAAGAAAGTCCATGAAACTCTTATCTTCAGTTAAGTACTCAAAGAAACCCCCAAACCAAAACCAAAAAAGCCAGAGTGGAGCTGTGACTCAGATTGTAGAGCATAGCTTTAATTTAAAAAAATCTCAGGGATAGCATCCAGACCCTGAGTTTGAGACTCGGCACTGGCACACACATTAAAAAAAAAAAGAGGCGAGGAAGTACCTTTGAATTGATGGAGTAAGGAGCTAGTAGAGACTCTCTGTGACTAACCAATAACTGAATTTTTGAGATGATACAAAGTAGTCATTGAAAATGTCTAGTTATTGTCCCAAGAGCATAAACCAAAGTGTTGAAACATTCACTTAAATTTACTGAATTTCCGTGAAAAAAAAAAACAGAGGCCTGGAAGTTGGCTCAGTGGTAGAGTGCTTGCCTCACATGCATGAGGCCCTGGGTTCAAATCCTCAGCATCACATAAGCAGAAAAAGCCGGAAGTGGTGCTATGGCTCAAGTGGTAGAGTGCCAGCCTTGAGCTGAAGAGCTGAGGGACAGTGCCCAGACCCAGAGTTCAGGCCCCACTAATGACAGAAAAAAAAAACACAAAAAACAAAAAACAGAGTCTTGTCTATCTTTTCAGCTCAAAATTATAGAAGTCTTACCTCATATTGTGCAACCAAGAAAGTAGGAATTCTCTCTTTCCCCCCACAACTCCCAGGCTGGGATTATGATTTTACCCTATAAGAGTCCTAATATTGGTGTTTCTTGTCTTGCTTGTACCATGTTACAGAGAGTTCCAGGCAGGAATAGCAAGAGGAATGATTCCTATTCATCTAGGTAGCCTCCACTTGTAAGATGTAAGTTCTCCCCAGATCCAGCAGAAAACTAGGCTGAATCCCCCTGCCACAGTTGGCTTCTAGAGTAGACAATCCACAACTGAACAGTCAAGCAAAGGAGACAGGGGATTGTTGCCTAGTCCCAGAACTCATCTCCTACAGTAACGTTCTCTATCCAGGAAAATTTCATCCCTGGATCCAGGTGAGTGGCATAGGAAGTTTACCCAAAGGGAAAATCAGATCATAGAGTGAAAAACTCAGCTCTCCCTGAGGTGGTTCAATTTAATTTGAACCAGCATACTAAACTACTGTTATGTTCCTTTTTCTTTTGTTCACAGTTTGCCTAGCACTTTTATTTTATACTGGTTATTTATTTAACAGTGAGGATAAAAATACAGGCTGTCACACTTCTTAATTTCCTAAAAGAGAAACTGGTAAAACACAAATGTTCTATAACAGGCTTAGAGGAGTGAATGTGTTTGTTGCTGGTAGCCATGATTGTCTTATATCCTTGCCAATTCACCAGCTGAAAAAGGAATCTATTATGAGAAGACATAAGTGGTAGACTTGTGACTTCTAACAGTTGAAAATATATCTGCTGAATTTTAATTCCTACTTTAGAACTTCAGGTAAGTCACAAAAGTAACTCTTATGGTATTTCTTATAAACTCCAATAAGTATTATGCATCTATTATCATTTTTACAATGTCATTATGTTTAAACATAAAAACTGGAGAGAGTAATTAGAATAATAGCAATTTAGTTCATACTAAAGAAAGCAACAGGAAAGGTATAGGAGAAGTTAAAAAAATTTAGATTCATCCTAAATCACTTTCAAAGTCCTATTTGATAGTTTGCTTAGAGACAAGATTGAGAGTATGTGTTTTTTTTTTTTTAAGAAGGCTGCCAAATAGCTAAGCTTCTCAAATTACTGACCAAAGGCATGTCATTTTGAGAAACGGGGCTGAAAACAACATGGAGAACATTATGATTCATTTCTTGTATAAAATTATTATTCTGTGTCATACATACAAAACCTCAGAAAAAGAAGTGCAATAAGAGTTTCCTCACAGGGGAAAAGCAGAATGATCTATAAAAGGGAAAAGTCCCTCCTTGACATAAAAAAGAAAGAGAAAATAAAATTACATAACCTGCCAAATGATAGTGTGCTAAGTAGCAGAGAGAAGGCTATCCTGGAATTGTTACCAAATCCTGAAACATTAGTAAACAAATACTTTTTTTGAAACCCAGAGAAGGAACTATTAGAACACACAAAATTAAAAAGAAGTAGCATGTAATACATAATATGATATACCATAGTAAAACCATTTGATAGAATTAATCCACCCTAAGGAAAAAAATGACAGGAGAGTAAAACAGGTTCTATTGGCAGGTGGTGGGTACCAGTGGGAGGCGGAGGGTGAATAGAGAATGAATACCTTGCAATTATAAAAATGGAGAATAAAACCTGTTGAAATTATTTTAGAAGGAAGAATGGGATATGAGAGGGTGAGGTCAATCAGAATACATTGTATGCATGTATAAAAATGTTACAGTGAAATTTCTGGTGGTGCAATTAAGCTAGGCTAATGCAAAGTGAAAAAGAAACAGATGAACTGACAATTAATCTAGTGTACTTGTTAAGAATACAAATTCTTGAGACCAACTGACAGAGCCGGAACTACCAATTACTAGTTATATGATGTGCCCTCTCTCTGTGTCTCTGTCTCTGTCTCTGTCTCTATCTGTCTGTCTGTCTGTCTCTCTATCTCTATCTCTCTGCTTCAGTTTCTTTACCTGTGAAATGAGGAATCATTGTACCTACCTACGCCAGTAGAGCTGCTAAGACAATTAAATGAGTTGGTATTACTACCCAATAAAAACTTGGATGTACTCACAAAATTTAAAAAATAATTTTAAATGATGATTTCACCTTTTCAGAGACAGAGCTTATGTGTCACTTTTACAAGCCTCATCTAAGTTAATCCTCCATCAAGCCCTCTTCATACGCACAATGAACCCACTCAGAGATGAAGTGCTAATAACAACAGCTAACATATACCAAGTATCTGTAATGTATCAAGCTTGTGCATGATGTTTGCTTTATTCTGTAAAATACCTCTATGAGGTATGAACTATCTTATGGATGTATAGGTAACATATAAGTAATATAGATATATTATTATATCTATTATTTTTAATGTTGGTGATCATATCAGGGCCTTTTGAATGAATGCAAACCATGCTATCTGCCACCGAGCTACATCCTGAGCTCATTTTTGGAACTATATGACTGTAAGTCATAGACATGATGATCCTTTATCCCTAATGACTTATTTTTTCTTAGCGTATATTAATTGTACAAAGGGGTTTCATTGTGGTATTTCTATACAGACATATCTCCTCATTAAATTCTGTCTTTCATTCCTATTTCGTGTCTCTATCTTTTTATATCAAATTTAAATAACTTTGTTATTATATTTGCATATGTGCATACAAAGTATTCTGATTATTATTGTCCCCTTCATTCCCTTTTCCTTTTGCGCTCTTCCTAAAAGCAAGGTCATTCTGATATAACTACAGTATAATGATCAAAATCAGTACAATAACAGTGATACAATATTATTGATCAACACTACAAAGTTTATTCACATTTTGCCAATCACTCCAATGATTTTAAGTCTACAAACTTGAGCATTCCACTGTCACATGTATTTTATCTTTAACTGAAAACACAATGTTTCTTTATGTTTTGACATTTTAACAAGACTGATGAGTTGTAAATTATCCCTGTTTGAGTTTTTCTGATGTTGACTTCTAATTACATTCATGTTATATTTGTGCCCAGAGTAAACTGGAAATTATATTAGTTTTTTTCTGTGCATCTTATTAGGAAGCACGTGATGTACATCAGATGTATGTTTCACTACTGGTGATGACAAATTTGATTATTACTTAAAGTGGTATCTATCCAACTTGTCTTTTTTTTTTTTTTTGCCAGTCCTAGGTTTTTTACTCAATGCCTGGGCACTGTCCCTGAGCTTGTTCTGCTCAAGGCTAGTGTTCTACCATTTGAGCCACAGCACCCTTATGTCTTTTTCTGGTTATGTGGTACTGAGGAATCAAACCCAGGGCTTCATGCATGGTAGGCAAGCATTCTACCAGTGAGCCACCTTCCCAGTCCCAACTTGTCTTTTAATAGCAACTTCACTTCCTCTTTACAGTTAATAAGATCCTTTTTAGATTGTTTTAAAAATTACCTTTAAGTAGTTGTACAAAGGAGTTGCCATTTCACAAAGCCAGTTTATGAATACAATGAATTTACAGTTAATAAGATTCTTAGCCAGAAATATTTTAAACCTATGCATCTACCCTGTAACTCTTCAAATACTACTGTGATGGTTGTGAAATACACTTGCTACTTGGTTGGTAATTGTTTTTTTTTTTTTTTTACCAATTTCATCATTGTTTCTACAGTTATTTACTGGTTTATACTCTGAGGACCATCCTTTTCTCTGTTTATTTAGGATTTATTTATTATGTAAGTGTGGACTCTTTATTTGGTTGGAATCCTTTATATTACTTACTTGGAATCTCAAATCATTCCAAGTTAAGTCAAATGGAAGCCCCTTAAATATGACTCTTGCTCTTGTTTGACATATCTCATCAAACTTCTAATAGTTTCTTAGTATCTGTCACACCAGGACACTTCATGTTCATTTTGTTCTTTCTCTGCCCTATTCATAAAATCCACTATTTTTTTCAAAGAACCATGATTCCCTTAAGTGTTTAGAAACCAAGTTCAAGATGGCTAGATGTTACTAGAACTTCCTGGGCATGATTGCTTCTAGGTCCTCTTCACCAACAAAGCTAGAACTTAGATACATTTATAATATATATGTACACTTGTGTACATTTTAAAAAGACTGTTATTCATGCATTATATGCCTATATCTATGGATATTGCATATGAATTTCTCCAAATCCAACCCAATATTTCATAACTTGTACCTTTAATAATAAGATATCTGCTTTTCTATATACACAATATATCTACTTATTTAGTCAAGTCTAGAATACACCGAAGGTAATTTCTCTGAGCGAAAGAAGCCTACCAACTAGAGTTCAACATTATTTTAGAGGTAATTTTTTGTCTTTAGCCTAAGGCTTTTTTATCTTCCAAATACTATGTTCAAAGATTACTTCCAGATGGGAAGACAGACCCAAAAATGGCCCATCAGTCCAGCTTTGCAATGTCTCTTGGTGAAAGAAGAGCCCAAGAGGAGATTCAGGACATGTTCAGCTAAACTTGCTCTGTGAATATGGAAAGGAAGCCAAAATAGGCAGCAGGAAGGGATAAATCCTCAGAAAAAGAATGCAAACAAAAGGGAAAGGGGGAACAAAGGGCAAACAGGCCAAAGAAGCAACCCAAGAAATTAAAGACTTAGCTGGAAAAAGATCCTGAGAACTACAAATAGTTCTAGAACTAATTTTCCAAAGAGAATAATACTTCATCTCATTTCTGAAGCACAAATGCTTGTAAAGAGATGAAATTATTTGTTGGTTATTTTTCATCTATTTTACTAGAACCAAAGAACAGTGCTACACTGAATTTGGGGAGACTCCTTATCTTGGGGGGTCTTTAGCCTAAGGCTAAATAATAATAATAATAATATTCCACAGCTTGGGGAGGCATTTTTAGATCCTAAAATGCAAAGCATACTAAATGGCAGTTGGGAGTTACAGTTGCATATATTTAATAGTTCTTACATATTTAAAGTTATTTCTCTCCTTATGCTGCCTTCTCAGTGGAAGTGCTTCTTAAAGTGCATCTCTCCTTGACCATGTCTCTGTAATATGTATATCTATATCTAAATCTATGGATAGATAAATATTGATCGAGATAGATAGATATACTTGTCGGAATTGTGTATTCTCTGTGATATACTTGGTTGTGATAATTGTGTTGGGTAATGTGAAAAGCTAAAAATTGATGTAGGTAGAATTGATGTAGGTAAAAACCAGTTTTAGTGAAACCTGCAATTTGAAGGAATGGGTATTTGATATTATCTCAAGGAAAAGTGGCTTCCAAATTTTTAATAGAAAAATCATTAAAAACTGTTTAACTTCCAAATTTTAAACTAGAAATTCACTAAAAGAACTGTTTAGAGAAGAATTACAGCTACGTAGCGTTTTAGACATTTGGCATATTCATTAAAATTAGAATAAATCGTTCATACTTTATTAATAGTAAATATGAATTATTTATTATTTTGTTTACTGCTCCTCAAAATGACCAACAAACCATCAAACATGTAAGAAAGAAAGCTAGCTAACTCTTTTTCCTTCTCTTCAGGGAAATTATATTACCCATTTTTAGATCAAGTTAATTTCATTTTTTTCTATTTGAGTTCCATTTTAGGGTTTCTCCTTTGTGGATTTTATTGATTTTTTTGTATTATGTAAAGCATTAACATAATTTTAAAGATACTTAAAATGATATACTCCATTTTTATCTTTTCTTCAGAGTTACCACCCAAACCCTGTAGGAAATAGGTCTCACTTATCTCTAGTTTATACTTTCTGTATGTTTTGTTTTGGCACCAATGAACAGATGCTTGAAATTTTCTTATTTCCCCTTTGTTCCTTAACAAAATGCATATACTGTCATGCTGTTTTTCACTTTGCTTTTCCCCCCAACACTGTAATCTCAGTTCTTAGAGATCTTTCTCATTCTTCTAAAAAATATTATATAGCTGGGCATAGTAGTACCTGCCTGTCGTCATATCACTTGAGATATTGAGGCAAGAGGATGGAGGAGTTTGAGGACAGACTGGGCTACAAAATAGAGACCCTATCTCAAGTCAATAAGAAATGAACAAACAAAAGAAGTAATGGAACAAAACTGCATAGCACTTTGGTGTGTGAATACTATAGCACATTCAATCATTACAGTATTTTGAAATTACAAACAATGCTGCAATGTATACTTTGTGCATATCTATTTTTGTATTGCTGAAAATGAATATTCAGGCTAAAGTGGTTTTGCTAGGTCGACTGTTCATATATACATGTTCTTTTATTTATATTTATTTAAAAAAAATTTTTTTGCCAGTCATGGGCCCTGAACTCTGGGCCTGGGCGCTGTCCTTCAGCTCTTCAGCTCAAGGCTAGTGCTCTACCATTTAAGCCACAAGCACCACTTCTGGCCTTTTCTGCTTATGTGGTGCTGAAGAATGGAACCCAGGGCCTCATGCATGCAAGGCAAGCGCTTTACCACTGAGCTACCTTCTCAGCTTACATGTTCTTTTAGTATTACCAAATTCTCCTCCACAAGAGTTGTTCCAATTTGGTTTTGAACTAACAATACATGAAAATGTCTACTTAGCTACAGTACTGCCAACAACATCTTTTGTTATCTTTTCAATCTTGCTGATTTGGTACATGAGGAATGGTTACCTCAGGGTAGTTTTACTTTGCATTTTCCCAATGATTAGGAAAATTGACTAACTCTACATATGTTTAAAGGCTATTTCAAAATTTTTCTGCGATGTTTGTTCTTATCATTTGCCCTATTTTTAAATCAAGTTTGGGCTTTTCAGTCTTGTAGAAATTTATGTGTTATGGATATCAGTGCTTTATTATATAGGCTGCAAATATTTTCTGCAAATATTTTCTATTATTTGATATCTTATTTAGGATGTCATCTTTATTTGGGGGGAGTGAGTTGGTCCTTGAACTCAGGGCCTAGGTGCTATACCTAAGCATTTTTTGCTCAAGGCTAGTGCTTGCTCTACCACTTGAGTCACAGTTCCACTTCCAGCTTTCTTTATTTTTACTGGTTAATGGGTGATAAGAGTCTCTCTAATTGGTCTTCTCAGGCTAGCTTGGAACCATGATCCATAAATTTTAGCCTCCTGAGTAGCTAGGACTACAGGTGTGAGCCACAAATGCCCAGCTTAGGATGTTATCTTTAGGTCCATAAGTATCTTAACATGGTCAAATGTATTTTAGGCCATTGTGAGATATAGCAAAAAAGCCTTACCCACAACAAAGAGTTCTTCCATGTTTCCTTCTATGATTTGTCTGCTTTCATTGTTTACATTGAGGTCACTAATCCATATAGAACTTACCCTTATACACAGTGGAACAGCCTTAATTTTATATTTTCCAAATGGTTCCTGAGATTTCTCAGAATCATTTAAGCCCTTGAGGTTTCTCTATTTCTTAAATTTTACTCTTACATCGTATTGATGGGAATACTGGGCCTAGTTAAGCAGTTTATCCTATGCTCAACATCTAATAAATAGAGTCAAAGGTCTCCATGTCTAGGGAGGCGACATTCAAACTGAGACCAGGAAATTATAATGGATATCACTGTAGGTGAATATTTGGGGATACAATAGCCCAAGCACAGGGACAGCAAATGCCATAACCCTGAGGTAAGAATAAGATTAGTCCATTCAGAAAGATGTCTGGCAAGTGATGAATAAGTAAATGAGACTACAGAAAGATAGGCAAGATACATACCATGTAAGGCATTTTGATTTTACTTTGAGGGCCATGAGAAATTTCTGAAAGTCATTTAAGGACATAATAGTGAACCTTAATTTATGCTTTTGAATTATAAGTGCTAGCATCCCTCTGAAGAATGGATTGAGAATATGGGCCTGAAAATAGGGACATTAATCAAGAGCCTCCTGTGAACTCCAAGAAAGGTTGATAGGGTCCCTACTAGTTTGGTGTCAATAGAAATGTAGAGAAGCAGATGAATTGATCATTCAATGAAATGAAATGTTGGGCAATGGAGGAGTTAACCTTCCATTCCCAACCTTTTCTTCTAGATGTAGTGAAAGTAAGCCTTAGAATTTCAGGTAGGCTGAATGCTAGTGGCTCACACTTGTAATCCTAGTGACTCAGGAGCCTGAGCTCTAAAGATCATTATTCAAAGCCTGTCCAGGCAGGAAAGTCCATGATACCCTTTTTTTTTTTTGGTCGGTTATGAGGCCTGAACTCTGGGCCCTCAGCTCTTCAGCTCAAGCCTAGCACTCCACCACTTGAGCCTAAGTGCCACTTCTGGCTTTTTCTGCTTATGGGATGCTGAGGAATCGAACCCAGGGCCTCAGGCATGCAAGGCAAGTGCTCTACCACTGAGCCACCTTCCCAGCCTCCGTGAGACTCTTATCTCCAATGAACCACCAGAAATATGAAAGTGATGCTGTGGCTCAAAGTAGTGGATTGATAGCCTTGAGCAAAAAGAGCTCATAGACAGTGCCCAGGCCCTGAGTTGAAGCCCCACAACCCACCAAAAAAAAAACGAATTTCAATTAATCTTAAGACATCAGATCTATAAAAAGTTGGTTTTTAGTTTCAAGTATGAAAGGATCTGTCCATGTTTGCTTTGATAGTTCATGGTTTATGACGACAAAAATGTCTTAATTGTTACTTAAGCTACAAGAATCTTAGTTTACAGGGCTCAGGAAGTATCTCACTTGGTGCAGCTCTTGCCTAGCATGCACAAGCTACCGGGTTGTATTACCAGCACTATAAAAGAGAAAACAATAGCGGGGCGCTGGTGGCTCACGCCTGTAATCCTAGCTACTCAGGAGGCTGAGATCTGAGGATCGAGGTTCAAAGCCAGCCCGGGCAGGAGAGAGAGACTCCTATCTCCAATAAAACCACCAGAAAACCGGAAGTGGCGCTGTAGCTCAAGTGGTAGAGCACTTGCCTTGAGCTGAAGAGCTGAGGGACAGCGCCCAGGCCCAGAGTTCAAGCCCCACGACCGACAAAAAAAAAAAAGAGAAAACAATATTGGTTTTCAGAATATAATAAACTTGAGTGTGTCAGTCCTGGTGACCTAACCTGTAGAAAATGGATCCAACAGTGATTCTAGAGGCATGTTTTATTTATTTATTTATTCATTCATTCATTCATTTATTTAAATTACTTGTACAGAGGGGTTTCAATTCAACATGTCACCTTGTGAGTACAATGCATCTTGATCAATGTCACCCCTTTCCATCGATCGAGATAAGTTTTTAAAATTAGCACACCTTAGTAAGACAAGGGAATTTCATTATGATAATTTCATATATGAGTACAGTGTGTATCAAACAAGTCCAACCTTTTTTTTCTATTATATTCTTTAATCCCCTTTCTGCTCTCCCACTTTTCAAACAGTATCTGGTGGGTTTCATTATGCTATCTTCCTGTATATAGATGTGATGCACTTCAACTCTCTTTACCACCACCCCCCAATTCCTTTTCTTTTCTCTCTCTCTCTGCTTCCACTGATAACCCCCAAGGGAGAGTATCACAACTCATGTTTCAAATACTCTCATTACCGTCATATCATCATCACCATCATCTTCATTTTAAGTCTAGATTCTCCATATGAGCAAAGACATGTAATGTTCAGCCTTTTGTACTTGGCTTATCTCAGTCAACATGATGATAACATAATTCTATTTTTCTATATGACTGAGTAATACCCTATTTTGTTTATATACACCACATTTTAACACAGTCATCTGTTGTTAGGTACATAGGCTGATTTCACAGCTTGACTATTGTGAGTAATGCCTCTATTGTATGATGATTTATCCTCCTTTGGATATGTGCCCAAGAATTGTATAACAGATCATAAGGGATGTCTATTTTTAGTTTTTTGTGGAAACTCCATACTGATTTCCATAAAGGTTGCATTAGCTTATTTCTTATCTACAGTGGATAAGTTCCTTTTGCCTTGCATCCTTGTCAACACACATCGTGTGTGTGTGTGTGTGTGTGTGCATTTAACATTTCTTTATGATTTCCTTTTTGACTGGAATGAGATGGATTGTCCACGTAGTTTTGATTTGCTCTTCCTTTGTTGCTAAAGATGTTGACCTTTGTGTATTTATTAGCCATTTGTAATTACCCCTCAGAGAACTGTCGGTTCAATTCATGTTCTCTTTTACTACTTAGATCATTTGTGGGGTTTTTGGTGGTTTATTTTTAAGCTCTTGGTATATTCTACATATTAATTCTTTATCACTTGAATAGCTAACAAAAATTGTCTTTCGTTCTGTGGGATTCTGGTAATTCTGTGGAATTCTCTATTCTGTCTATTGATTTTGGCAATTGTTTTCTTTGATGTGCAGCTTTTTAATTTGATGCAATCCCATTTGTCAATCCTTGCTCTTATTTCCTGAGCAATTGCAGTCCTATTCAGAAAATAATAGTGTATGCTGTATCACCCAGCATTTTCTTTTGTTTTCTGATGTGGTATCAGAGTTTCAGATCTTACCTTAAGATCTCGGGTACATTTTGAATTGATTTTTTTGAGCAGAGAGAATCATCTCTTCATGATGCTGCTTCCAGAAGGTAAAAACAAAGTCTCAGACATTCCACACTTCTCTATTTGCTATGGAAATAGATGGAAAGTTCATGAGTATACATCTCTAGTCTAGATTTCTCTGAGCTCAACATCCACTTCAAAATTACCAGGACCAGCCGGGCACTGGTGGCTCATGCCTGTAATCCTAGCTACTCAGAAGGCTGAGATCTGAGGATCATAGTTCAAAGCCAGCCTGGGCAGATAGTCCGTGAGACTCTTATCTCCAATAAACCACCAGAAAACCGGAAGTGGCGCTGTGGCTCAAGCAATAGAACGCTCCTCTTGAGCTGAAGAGCGCACTGGCAGCGCCCAGGCCCAAAGTTCAAGCCCCATAACTGACAAAAACAAACAAACAAAAAAAAACAAAATTACCAGAACCATAAACTACATTATCTCTCTCTTCACACTTCACCTGTCTCATTTTTTCTCTCCTCTATTTGTACCTCCACCCATCCACCCTATTACCTAAAGCCATACATACAAATGTTATTCTTTTTGATTACTCTCTTTCCTTAAGTACAGCTTCAGCCAGGCACCAATGCCTCATGCTTGTAATCCTAGCTATTCAGGAACCTATTTTCTGGGGATTGTGGTTTGAATTCAGCCCAGGCAGGAAAGTCTGTGAGACTCTTATCTCCAATTAACCTGCTCAAAGGAGAAAGTGGAGCTGTGGCTCAAGTGGCATAGCATTAACTGTGAGCAAAAAAGCTAAAGAACAGTGCCCAGGTCCAGAGTCCAAGCACCAGGATTAGGACTTCTCCATCCAGTCTTTCAACAAATCCTCTAATCACTACCTTTAAAGTAGAATGTGAATATCTTTTTTAACTTTTCTCTGCTACCCTATGCAATCCTGTAATTTTTGCCTGGATTTCTTTTTTTTTTATTGTAAAGATACTATACAGAGGGTTACAGTTACATGAGTGAGGTAATGAGTACACTTCCTCTTGAACATTGTTACCCCCTCCATTGTTTTCCCCTTACCATCCCCTCCCTCCCTCCCTTCCCCGAGATTCTTTTTTTTTTTTTTGATTGTGATTAAGTGATTACATAATTTCC
>NW_012267254.1:3725802-3777247 GCF_000151885.1 Dipodomys ordii
GCACCAGCGGTTGAAGAGGCTGTGTTTCTTCCATTTTATGTCTTTGGCTCCTTTGTCGAATATCAGCTGTTTGCCTGGATTTCTATGAAAAGTTTTTGAGTAGTTGCCATTTGTCTTCACAACCAACTGTCTACATTAAAATCAGATATTAATTGATATAAGATGTTACTCTTAAATATATGTAAGATTTGACCACTTATCTATTTAGAATCTTTCAAGGTTTCCCATTTGCCTTAGAGCAGGGCTTCTCACTTTACCACCATCAATATTTTGGGCCACGAATTCCTTGGTGAGGCTATCTCATTCACATCCACTGTGAGATGTAGACCCTCTACCAGTGGCATCTGACTCCTAGCTGTGATAACCAAAAAGGTTTCCCAACATATGTCACCTAATAAGCTAGGAGAAAATGTGTAGCAAACTTGTAGCAAAATTGCTACTACAAGTTTATAACCACTATCTCAGGGTCAACCCCAGTACCTTATGATGAACTTTACACCCTTTCAGGAACCGAATTCTACTTACTTCTCTGTGCTTGGCCTGTTGCCTTTCTTATACTTATTATATTTCAGCCACAGTAACAATCATTTTGTTCCTGTATTGTTCCTGTAATGTGCTCTAGCTATGGTCCTTTTCCTTTGCATATGATGATCCTTTTTTTTAGAAGGCTCTCCCCAGATGTGAGCTTATCTCACTCCACATATTTTTTTTCTGTCAGTTGTGGGCTTGAAACTCTGGGCCTGGGTGCTGTCCCTGAACTCTTCAGCTCAAGCCTAGCACCCTACCACTTGAACCACAGCACCACTTCCGGCTTTTTTTTCTTTTTGCTTATGTGGTGCTGAGGAATCGAACCCAGGGCCTCAGGCATGCAAAGCAAGCACTCTACCACTGAGCCACCTTCCCAGCCCCTTCCATATTTGTTTACTCAATATTTGCTCACCCTTCAGATTTTACCTGTGTAAATTACATCTTAATACTTCAACTAGTCAAATTCCTGGTAGGTACCTTGTGCTGATATACTTATTTCCCAGAACTTTTCCCAGTTTGTGGTTCAAAAGAGCAGAGCTTTTTAAGGTTGGCACAAGTTCTAGGTTTGATTGCCTGGGCTTTACTTCACTTAGCTGTGTTATTTAATTATTAGGTGACTTTTAGATCAGTTACTTGATATACTAAAATCTTGTTTTCTTTCTCTGAAAAAGGAAGATCTTAGTAATTTCTTCAAAGGTTCATTTTGAAGAATAAATGAGTGATCTAATGGAAATCTTCTAGAAGCATACCTAGAACATAATACATGTTAGTTTCCAAACACTAATGTTATCTTTGTATAAAAAAAATGTGACCTTAGTTAGACTACAAAGAAAAGAGGTTTGCTTTGACTCATAGACCTGGAGGCACATGGTATTAACACCTGCTCTGCTTCTGGTGAGGGCTTGACCTGCTTTAACTCATGGTAGAGCAGAAGAACAGGTGGATGTGTGTTGAAAAGGGAAGACATGAGAGGTAAGCTGGCTTTATAACAACCTGCTCCTGTAGTAACTAATCCTCTCCTCCTAGTGAGAAAGGTATTAACTCATTCATAAGGGCTCCCACCCCATGACCTAAACACCTCTCACTAGGCTCTATCTCCCAGCACTGCCAAAATGGGAATCAGATTTCAGGGTGAGTTTTGGAAGTGACAAAGCATAATCAAACCATAGGAGTAACCAAGCTAAAAATGATCTTCCTTTTGGCCTAAATGAACCACCTCATTTCTTTTTCTTTTATTTCTGATTAGTCTTTTAACCTTGAAGAGGTTCCCTGACTGTCTTACTGGAGAAAGAAAATACTCAGCCAATTCAGCATGGTTCTGCTTGGTTCTTGCCTACACTAATAGTCTTTGCTCATCAACTTCAACATTGGACAAACAGTGGGGAACAATTAGGTAATGCACAAATCATTATCTGTTTTTTTATACTTGTTATTTACTGTTATCTTAATAAGCTAAAAAGAAGAGAACCAGTAGTAGACAAATCAAGTAATACCCCTAAATATCTTCACATACTTATCATAGAACCTGTGGATATGTTACTTAACATGGGAAAAAGATATTAAGGAAATGATTAAATTAGTGGTTTTGAGATAAAATTATACTGGGTTATTCAGATAGGCCCAAGTACTCAGAGGCCCTTATAATGGAGAAGGCAGTGTGACTATGGAAATCCAAGTCAGGGAGGGAGGGAACAATGGGGGCAGGAGGAGGGAAGATACAGAACATTTCATTTTGGCCATGAAATAAGTGGGCCAGAAAGAAAGGATTCAGTGACACTCAAGAAGATGCAAAAGAAAACATTTTCTTTTTCCCAAAAAGCTTCCAGAGGAGCTGACCCTTTTTCAAAGACTCTTTGCTCTCATCTCAGGCTTCTGACATCCAGAATTTTAAGGCAGTAACTCGATGCTGTTTTAAGTTACTACATTTGTGGTAATGTGTTACAGTGGCAATCAGGAGCCAATCTAGGTTGATTCCAATAACTTCTTGGAGTCAACTGCCTAAATTAAAATAATCAAAGGATTAGGTTTTACCTTTTGTTTTTACTTACTAACAACTTGAGAAATGTACATTTTGATTATTAGGTTTTTCAACATGTTAGTTAATATGAAATACTTTTAAACATAGTGAAAGTATAGAAAGTAGTATCACCATCCATATTTACACTGCCTAGAGAAATTATTTTGCCATATTTGATTCATGTCTCTCTTCCTTTTTAAAAAAACAAAAATATTACTAATATAGTTTGAACTACATTTTTCAGCTTTCTTCTTTCCCTTCTTTAGAATTTTGTACGTGTACTTATAATAATCAAAGTTTTAAATTTTAATCAACTAAAATTTTACTTTTTCCTTAAGTGCTTATGCTTTAGATGTCCTACCTGAAAAGTCATTACCCCATCCAGTTTCACATTTAACTTTTATGATGCCTTCTAAAGGTTCTGTACTTTATCTCTTCAATATACATCTTTGATTTTTTGTGTTATGAGTTGGTTTTTGCATATAATGAATGGGAAGGTTTCAACTTTTTTCATTCATGTATGAATATCTAGCTGTCCTAACAAGACTTCCTTTTATTATTAATTTACTTTATTGTTATTATCAAGGCAATATAAAGAGGGATTACAATTACATGAGTCAGGTAATGAGTACATTTCTTTTTGTACAGCATCTTCTGGTCCCTCATTATCTTCCAGTCCCTCCTTCTTATCTCCACCCACATATTGTATAGTTCACTTTCATCAATATCCAGTGAGCTCCACTGCTGAACTTTTCTCCCTTTCTCCCTCAAGTTCTGTGTCCTTCCCCCACCTTCCTGAAGATAAACATGTGAATATACCATATAGAAGGTAAAGAAGAACAGAATCATCCAAAACTAAAAACTGAAAAAAAGAGGTCTTTTCTTTCATATCTTGGAATTTATTTCAGTATGTATATTATTTATATAAATATGAAGAGGAACTTAGGCATTACACCTTTGTGTTTCTCTCCTAAAAAGTATCCTCTTTTGGTTTCTGTGTGAGTATCTAGAATCCTGTATAATTTCATATCTAAGTGTATCTAATTTTGGCATGTCATAGAGAACATGCACCATTTGTCTCTCTAAGCTTGGCTTACCTCACTTAACATGATTTGTTCTAGCTTCATCCATTTATCTGCAAATAATTTTTTATTTTATTCTTTCTAATAGCTGTGTAAAATCCATTACCACATTTTTTGATCCACTTGTCTATTGTGAAGCAACTGAGCTGTTTCCATATCTTAGCTATTGTGAGTAATGCAGCAATGAACATGGATGTGTAGATGTCTTTACCATATCCTGGCTTAACAAGATTTCTTAAAAGATATTTCCTTTTAAATTATATTTGATTCTTGGCAAAAATCAATGATTACTCATGTGTAACTTTATTTTCTAGGTGTTCAATTCTACTCTGATGATCTACATATCTGTTGTTAAGCCAGTACCACACAACATGATTACTGTAGCTATGAAATAGCTTTGGAATCTGAGGGGTGTAAGGCCTCCAACTTTGTTCTTTCTGGATTGATTTGTTTTTATGGGATTATTTTATTTCCATAAGAACTTTAGGATAAATTTGTCAATTTCTCTAGAAAAAGAAACTGGGCTTTTGAGATCCATTGTGTTGAATTTATAAATTAATTTGCAAAGGTTTGTCACTTACCAATATTAAATCTACCAATCTATTAATATGAGCTAAGTTTCTATTTCCTTAAAACTTCTACAATAACTTTTGAGGATTTAAACAATGTTTTTAGTGCCTATGTTTTGCACTTCATTGGTTAAAGGTATCATTTCCTTTGCTTCTGTTTTCAATAGAATTGCTTTCTTCGTATTGTGTCATATTGTTCATTAACATCTCTCTGGCTGGAACCTCTACTATAATGCTGAATAGAAGTGCAAAAGGTGGCTTCATTATCTTATTCCTAAACTTAAGGTCTATTACATTGATTCTTCTTTGTTGAAGCAACCTAGGACGACTAAGATAAATCATACTTAGCACAGAATATAATATTTGTCATATGCTGCTGTATTCTATTTGCTTGTGTTTCAGCAAATAATTATGCAACTATATTGAGGAAAGATATTTGTCTATGTTTTATTTTAATGTGATGTTTTGTTCTGGCATTGGTATTAGGACAACACTGGCTTATAGAATTACCTGAGAAGCATAACATTCAGCTTTTAGAAAAGTTTGTTATGTATGGTATTAATTTGTCTTTAAACATTTGATTATTTCACAAGTGAAGGTATTATATAAGCCCAGAGAAACTGGGCTTTTATTTGTGGATTTTTTTCTTTTTATTTTCTTCTTTTTCTATTTCTCATGTGCACTTTTTTTCTTCCTTTCTTTCTTTCTTAGCTAGTACTAGGGTTATAGAAAATTTCTCTACTGGTTAGTGATTTTGTAATGTTTAAGGCTATTATTTGAATATTGACTTTGGTTTGAAAGTGACTTGGATTCAAATAGTTGTGTACACACTACTATGTAACCTTGGATAAGTGACAGCTTAAAGTTCTAGATCAAGCTACATAGCGCCAGTAATCTTCAATTTTGTTATCTGTCAAATCTTACAACTTTAAATATTTCTTGACAGGATTTAACAAAATGAAAGGAAACCAGAATGGGCTGGATCCAAAGATATCAAGGTGAAGGAGCAAATGGAAACATGTTAACTATAGGGCTGGGACATAAGGAGCTGAGCATATGGGAAGAATCTCAAAATCCTTTGTGCCTTCTACTATTTCCTTATACAATTGTCATAGGAAAAATGTAGAAAATGGTTCAGCAGAAACAAAGACACTGTCCCCTCTAGAAGCACAGGGTGCATTTGGTAATCCTATTTACTGGTCAAATTACACTTCCTTTGTTATTATTTGCTTCTCTGAGTAAATACTAATGATTAAAAGTTCTCGTTACTTGAGTTCTGACTGAGGTTTTTCCTACTGCCAGTAACAGAATTGTCTTCAATTAGAGTACTAATCTCATGATCCTCTGAGTATATAATTGAAAGCAAAAGAAAAATGTTTAAAGCAAAAGACAAATATTACATTTAATTACTTAATTACGGGTGTGCAGAAGATTTTTACTTTATTTTAAGGGTCAGGAATGGCCATGAGTATTATATTTTTGGAAAGAAATATAGATGGTAAAATTTTCAAGTGAATTAAACTAAGGTTCTCAGTTTATTAATTTAGCTTCCCTTGGTTAGATATTTTAGAGTTGAAATACCAGTGTATGAAGAATAGAAAATCTCAAGTCAACTCAGAATAATTATCATATACTGAAAGTTTTTCTTCTGCTAAGTTTAAGTTGAGTCCTATCTTTGAGTGTTTGGTGTTCTTTTAACAGCATCATTTGATATTAAGATAGGAAAGTGAAGCCTTAGTAAAATTCAAGCCACCCTGTTGGACTTTCAAGTCTATGTTGGCTTTTCTACTCTTCTAATTGAAACAGAACTCACTCATCCACTCTCCATCATTCTTGCCTTTGTATTCATATTTTCATTATGCATTAAAATACAGGAATATTAAACACTAATTTTGTGTAATGTGTAATATGCAAAATGCTTATATTTATGTACATACATACCCACCTTACTCTTTTTTGTTTTGTGATTGTCTTGAGGCTTGCACTCAGGTCCTGTGTGTTGTTCTTGACCTTTTTTGCTCAAAGCTAGTGCTCTACTGATTCTGGCTTTGGGGGTGGTTTAAATTGGAGGAAAGAATCTCACGGACTTTCCTGCCCAGGCTGGCTTCAAATGGTGATCCTCAGAGCTCTGTCTCCTGAGTAGCTAGGATTACAGGTGTGAGCCACTGATGCCTGGCACAAAAGCCTCTGAAGCCAAGGTTTTATCCCTATTGTTATTTCTAGAAATAAGAAACAATATACATTTTTTTCTAGAGATAAGAAAATATATTTTTCATTTCTAGAAAATGTATTATTTCTAGAAAATATATCATATGTAAATCACTTTAAAACAAGTTTTCTTGCTCATCACTATTTAAATAATGTAATTTTAAGAGAAGTGAGTGCCATCCCTTTATTGCTATATACTCACTTGGGGGTTCCTACTCTTTGCAAAGTGTCTTCAGACCTCATTTTTGTAACTTTCAGTGATACAAAAACTTTTGATCTTCTAAGAGTGGATTTAATTTTTGGAAAAAGGATATAGTCTACAGAAGCTACATCTGAAGTATAATGGGAGATTGGAGTAGGAATCAAGCTGGGAAAGTGCTGGGTTTTGTTCAAAAACTAGGTATGAATCTGAAGGAATTAATATACTTTCCTTGATATCTAAGCTGTTGGTTGTAAAGACATTGCCCCAATAATAGCACAGAAATGTGAGGCACTGGCAGCAAAGAGGCTACTTTCGGGGAAAAAGTCCACTTGGAAGTTTCAAGCGCTTAGAATTTTGTTGAAGCAAAACACCATAGTCTGGCTTTGGAGTCAGGCAGTGAACAGGCTAAGAGATGTGCTTCTTCTCCAATAGATCTTATTTTCACTAACCTTCAACACACTTACCAGGAGTTACAAATTTTGAAAATCCGAGGCTCTGTGTAGTTATGTACCTCTAGCCTTTCTTGTCCCCTCAGTAGACAGTTGCATAGAATATTAGTAAAGTGAATTGCCTCTCTTGGTTGGACTAGATAGAGGGTTCTTAAAAATTAGGTAAATTACTTTAAAACCTTCCCATGAAAAGATTCTGATTCTTGAGGATTGGGCTGATTAGTTAGCAATGGTGACTCTGGTTAGGATTGAGAAACAAATGCAATCAGCTACATTCAAAACTTTAAAAATTTTGGGTGGTCACTTTGTGGAAAGGATTTTAAGCAAGGATCCACTAATGGGAGCATACTGAGAAGTACATAATGGGGTTTAGGAGAAATCATATTCAGTAGTATTAAGGGGCAATCACAGTTCTCTCTTGCCTTTCTTCTTTGCCACTGAAAAGTAACAACTCTTGGTAATGGGGCTTGCAGCCCTCTGGCACAATAGCACATCACACAGTTCAAGTGAGAAGAGGAGGAGTGGAAACTCCAATCAATGCCTTCTCAGAGGGTCACCAAATATTCATATTCCTCTGAAGAGATCTTGATTCTTCTCCTTGTCTAGAAATTGCTAGTGTTTGGACATTAACCTTAAGGGGTTCACAGAAGTTACTGTTAGCGAAATGAGCTCCCTTCCCATACCTTAGTCCACTGCTTCCCTTCTCCACAGCTTAGCATGCTGCCTTCTTAGGCAAATATTAGGCCCTGTAATAAAGGCAGTAAATAATCAACTTCCAACTCCCTTTACCTTGGGATGGCACTTCTCTAGGGCAGCTACCACCATATAAGGCAACAAGAGCCCCTTAGAGTGACCTTCAGGTCTGGGCAGTAGATAAGGGCAGGACCCTTTTCTACTACTATTTGGACAGCAGCCATAAATTCTACTCCGCCATGATGAAACTCCTGGCCCACATGTCCGCACCAAGGTTTTTGCCTCCTAGTCCCTTCTAGCCCCTCCTAAACCTCCTATGTTATATAGGTCACCTCAGACAATGGCCAGCGCTTCTTCTCACTTCTCCCTTATGAGAAGGGGTCTTGCCGGCCCCTTTCCTGGCAATAAACCTTTCTTTGTTCTCTGTACCTGGATGTCTGTGTGGTTCTCTGGCAAAGTCGAATTAATCTTTCAATTATAAACACAGGACTGCCAGATTTTGTTTTTTTCCATTGTGTTATGCAATGACAGTAAGTTGGTCCATTCCTTGGACCAGTATGCAACAAAGGAGCATACAAGTACTCTTTTACAAATGTCCATTCAACAATGGAGTTTGCATGTGTTTTCCTAAGAGAGAAGGAGCTCTGCAGAGGGATGGTGCTGGCAAGAGAAGGCCTTGTTTCATGCATACTTTGACTTTTGACTTTTATAGCTTTGATCTAAGCCTTAGTCATTCATTTCACATTGTTATAAACCAATGATTTAAATTCCATGACCTTGGCTCATAATCTTCTCCTTAGTCTTCCTTTCTAGGTCCATTAAAGGAATTGTTTTTATAGAAGAAGTATTAAGACAAACCAACAGTACTTCCACATGTTCCTTCTCCTCTGCCATCCCTGAAATTAGTTACTTAGTTGTGTGTGACTGTTGGTCCTTTAAAATTTCACTAAGTATCAGCAGGAAAACAACACTGAAAAAAAAGTGTCATTTAAGTATAGTCATTCAAGTTTTACTAGAAAACTCAAATCCTTCCAGAAACTGGTGGGAGCTCAGCTGCAGGTGAATTTGGGAAAGTCTAATGATACGGTTTGAATATCAAGTGTTGCCTAAAGGTTTGTGTGTTGAAGGTATAATCTCCAGCTGGTGGCACTATTAAGAGGTGATTGGATAATGAAAGAGCTAACTTCATCAAATAATTAACCCATTGGTAAGTTCATACCTAGATGGGCTGATAGGCAGGAAGTAGGTCACTAGTAATCTTTAAAGGATATGCCTTGTCCATGGTTTCTTCCTGTTACTTTCTCTGCTTCCTGGCTGCCATGAAGTAAACAGCTTTGCTCTACCTTCTTGCTCCCATCATATTCTGTATCACCAAAGGACCAGAGTAATGGGAACCATCTAAGTATAAAATGAAAGCTCTGAAACTATGAGCCCAAATAAACCTTTCTTTCTTTAAATTGTTTTATCTCAAGTATTTCATTACAGTAACAGACAGTGACTAAGACAACTACAATACTCCCAAAACCTTCCCTCTCTAGCTAGTTGCTTATATCTTCAAATATAGGAGGAAAGAAACTAAAGTGGCTGGAACTACTATATATATGCCACTTACAGCCACCAATGACTGGGAAAGAGAGTAGATTCTGTGACGGTCATGGAAATAAGAATGTTAGCTGCATCATGTAAGAGTATCGGGCTGGGAAGGTGGCTTAGTGGTAGAGCACTTGCCTTGCAAGCATGAGGCCCTGGGTTTGAGTCCTTAGCACCACATAAGCAGAAAAAAGCCAGAAGTGGTGCCATGGCTCAAGTGGTTGAGCACTAGCCTTGGGCTGAAGAACTGAGGGACAGTGCCCAGGCTTATAGTTCAGGCCCCATAACTGATGGAAAAAAAAAGAAGGGTGTACTTGTGCTATTTACTTCCTTGGTTATATTTAAAAAATAGAGCTTCTCATGTATTTACACTGCTCTAAAACTTATAAATGCTCAAAACTATTAATTCTCCTAGCCTTAACCTTTGAAGCGAGTACTGTTATCATGCCTAATTTACAGCCATTAAATAGATTTAAACTCAAACTTGTTAACAATTGGAAGAAGCAGTTCCATGTTCATCTTCCATTTTGAATAGGCCCATTTTTCCTTACAATAGAAATGATTAATTCAGATAATCATTTTCATTTTTAAGGAAATCAATGTTATGATTTGCCTTTGATTCTGGTTAATCTTGCACACATCTCTCTCTCTATCAATGAAATGCACTATCATTGGCTTTTGGGAAGACTATACTAACTACTATGTAATTACAGATTGTCCTAGGAGCAAAGTGAATTTCAGGTCACTGGATCATGGCATCCTTAATCTGAATTCTATTTACAGATCCATAGTCTCCTTTCTAAGACTGCTACTGTTTTTTGGGGCTAATTTTAGTGTAAGAAGGAGGGAGATTGATGGATCTATTTGCCAAGGCAGACAGAGCGTGGACATGCAGTGCCAGATTCATGCCGTAACTGGTGATCACACCTCAGTAGAACCTTGCAACACTTCTTGTAATCCCAGCTGGGCCTCCCTTGAGCAGAGACAGCAATTATGTGTAGTGGTTTTCAGATGTAAACAAATGTTCATGGGGGACTGGCTTATAATCAGCCAAGTCATTTCATTTATGGCTTGCATCAAAATGGAATGAAGGACTCTGATCAGGGGAATGGAGCACATTCATTTTCTGTCTCAGCAAATGTTTTTAGAACTTACGTACATTTTTTCCCTTTTGAGAGATGACTATACAATATATTCAAGGCTGACAGAACACTTTACAAATAAAGTACACCTTGAAAATAACTCTATTTCCTTTTGTACTTAGCCCAAGTACACAAGTATGAATTTGGCCATGTTCCATTACTATTATTTCTTATGATCAAGCCATATACTTGGGAAGAGACAGAAGAAATTGTTTCCTGGGGACTTTGGTGGTACCATATTGTTCTCTGCTCTTCCACCTCTGTCCCTCTTATCTATGCCTCAGAAAATGTTTCAAATAGGAACTAAGAAAGCAGTTTTTAAAGATTGAAGATGAGGGTGGGGTGGGGGATAAAAAAAAAGATCGAAGAAAAGGGAATGCTAAAACTTTACATAGAATGAGTTAAAAAAAAAACAAAAAACATGGTATGAAGCTGGTAGCTAACACCTGTAATCCTAGTTACTCAAGAGGCTGAAATCTGAGGATCATGGTTCAAAGCCAGCCCAGACAGGAAAGTCTGTGAGACTTGTTATCTCCAGAAAATGGAAGAGGTACTATGGCTCAAAGTGGTCAAGTACTAGCCTTGAGCTAAAGAGCTCAGGGACAGTGCCCCCGCCCAGAGTTTAAGCCCCAGGAAGACAAACAAAAAACAAAACACAAACCAAAACACAAGATCATTTCTTTATGGCTTTGATTAGTTTAAAATCCAAACTGTGAAAAGAAATGGACATGTGGGAAATAAAAGATAGAAAAGACCAAGGGATTCTAGACTTCTATAACCTGCCTTGTGCTTTTCTGCACCCCAAATCTTGCAAGAACTATGGGCAGTATTTCTATTCCAAAATGCAAAGGAAATGTTAAGCAGTTTGGAAGAGGAAAGAAGCAAATAAACTCCTTAAAAAGAGATGTATAAGGAGGCTTAGAAGATGGCTCAGTGGTAGAGTGCTTGCCTTCCATGCATGAGGCCCTGGGTTCGATTCCTCAGCACCACATAATCAAAAAAAAGCCAAAGTGGCGCTATGGCTGAAGTGGCAGAATTAAAAACAACAAAAAAAGAGATATATAAGCTAGTTGGGTAAACAAGACAATATGGAGGAACAAATTCAATATACACAAGTATTTCTAAACTATGACATATACTAGGGAGGATTTTAATTGTGTAACTCCTTTTGAACAACTTGCAATTTAACAGAATGAACAACAGGATGTGTTCTTATTGGAGGATGACATCAAGGGAAGGGAGAGCAGATGAATGGAGAGAGGAAGGATGGGTGAATGTAGTCATAATATTCAATGTACATATGGAACTAAGTAAATTGAGGGAATGGATGGGGATGGCAGGTAGAGATGAGCAAGAATGTTGAAAGGGGTGACTGATCAAGATGCATTGTAGAGGGAAGAGGTGACACTATTCAAAAAGGAATGCACTCATTACCTGAATTATGTAACTGTAACTCCCCTGTATATCACATTTACAATAAAGATAAATGTAAAAAGATGCAGTGTGCCAGGTGCTGGTGGCTCACGCCTGTAATCCTAGCTAATCAGGAAGTTGAGATTTGAGGACTACAGTTCAAAGCAGGCCTGGGCAGGAAAGTACAGGACACTCTTATCTCCAATTAAACACCAGTGGTGCTGTGACTCAAGTGGTAGAGCGCTAGCCTTGGGCTCAAGAGTTCAGGGACAGTGCCCAGGCCCAGAGTTCAAGCCCTGCGACTGACCAAAAAAAAAAAAAAAAGATGCATTGTACTTACACACTTACATGTTGAAATGAAACCTTTTTGTACAAATACTTAAAGATTAAATAGAAGTAGTCTGTAAGTGAAGATTAAACTTTCAGACAGAGTAGGGAGTGGTCAGGGCAAATTTCCTGGGCTTCAAGGCTTCACTGAAACTCCATAGGGGAAGTAGAAAATGTGCTAGAACTGAAGGCTTTGGACCTAGGGTGATACCTTTGGACGTGTTTATTTTATTTATTTGCAAACACATAATGCCCCATAGATGGCAGGTACTGTTAAGTGCTTTGTAATATTAACTCTCCTAAGCCTTATAATAATTCTATAAAACAGGTACCAACATCAAATACAATGAACTTTGGCCAGGGGTGGGGGGATGGGAAGGGATGGGAAGGGGAAACAAAGGAGGAGGCTACAATGCTTGATAAGAAATGTACTCATTACCTTGCCCATGTAATTGTATGGTATTTTCCCAATAAAAAAGTACAATTTTTATCCCCTTCCTTCCTTCCTTCCTTCCTTCCTTCCTTCCTTCCTTCCTTCCTTCCTTTCCTCCCTTCTCTTTCTTTTCCTTTGCTTGCTTTCCCATCTCTCCCTCTCCCCCTTTCCCCTCCTCCCCTCTCCTCTCCCATCCCCTCCCCTTCTCTCCTCTCCTCTCCTTTTCTTTCCTCTCTTCTTCCTACTAGGGATGGAACCCAGAAGCTTGTGCATGCCAGACAAGCGCTCTGCCACTGAGCACATTCCCTACCCATCATCCTGTTTTTTTTAACCGAAAAGCAGACTGAGGGGGCAGACAGATATAATCACTTGCCCAAGGCCACAGATGAATCCATGCTTTTGCACTTAGTTGCTACATGATGCTACACACGCTTCATCTTTTCTGATGATCAATTTCCCACTTATGAAAAGATTCCATTTTGCTCTATTGTGAGGAGGAAATAATATGGTCAGTAAAATGCCTGATTCAAAGAAAGCACTCCATAAAATGCTACTTCTTTGTAAAATTTCTTCTCTTTTGGAAAGTACACATTCTCCTAGTCCTTGGACTCAATCTTGCATTGTTATTTTCTTGAATAGAGAATGCCTCTCTGCTTGAATGTTCTATGCTTACTTCTGGAGTGTCTCCCAATACACTGTAGCTGTTTTTGCTAATGCCTACTTAGTGCATGCTCTGATAGGCCATAAATGTCTAGCTTGCCCTGGACAAAATCAGCTTCAAGATTACAGTTCCTACTCATTGGAAGTTGAGTCAGACCTGCTTGTGTTGAAGATAAAACATCCCTACAGCAAGGAATACTTCAGTCCACTACAATTCCACAGTCTAGTATAAGCCAGTATCCACTTCATAAATATCCATGTATGCATAACCTTGGTGTGCTAGGTAGCATATGATACACACAAACAATATAGAAAAATAAGATAGGATAAAGGGAGTATGGAAGATAGTAGGGATTTGGAGATCTATGCACCATCCAGGAGTTCTTGCAGAACTTAGAATTGCCCAATGTTGTTTCCAAGAGCTCTAAGGCTACTTGGATGCCCTTCCCCATTTCCTTCCCTTACAGGGTCATTCCCCACTCTTTCCAAAGGCTGCACTGTTCAGTTCCCAGCAGCTAAGTAATCTGATAAAAGTAATCTCAACTAAAGTGTTCATCCAGCTACCAAGTTAATCTGTTACTCTTCCCAAATAATTTATTCCTTTCAAAAGAGGGTTTTTATAAAGACATTAAGGCAGAGGGCAAGAAATTTCAGGTGCCATTGTAGCCTGGAAAGGTAGAGAATGTTCCAATATGCCCCAGGCTTTTGGAATCAGCCTCCACCTGGTTTCTATATCCATTCGCAAAGTATTCCTGGTCCCAAAGTAACTTTGCTGCCTTGTGGCTCTTATTATGTCTCATACAAGTGCCGATCAAATGCATACTAGATGTGTTTTGTATTGGGAATGTGTCTTACCTGGATGCAGGAAGAAAAATTTTCAAATCAAAAGAGAGTGGAAGAATGGGCGATTTGTACATAGATAAAAATACATAGCACTTGGAAGTGGCGCTGTGGTTCAAGTAGAGAGCTTGCCTTGAGCACAGGGACTGAGCCCAGGCCCAGAGCTCAAGCCCCACAACCCACCCAAAAAACAAAAACAAAACAAAAAAACATAGCACTCTATGTGTTAGGAGACCTTCCCAACACCTTGTATGTGCCATTTCATTTCCTTGTCATCACAAAGCTGGCAAGTAGGTGCTTCTGCATTATCCTGCTTTTTAAACAAACAAAAGACTGAGACACAGAGAGGCTAAGCAAGTTGTTCAAGGTCATCCTACTACTAATTGGACTCAGCCAGTGTGGCTATTAATCACTACACTAAACCAATCAGTGTCAGGTTCAAGTCCTCTTTCCATGTATAATGTCAGCAGACAGAGCAGACAAAGCTCTTGGTTCACAGAGAACCACCTTTATGACATGCTCTCATCCCATGTCCAGGATATTACAGCCATGTTTTTCAGGGCAGAGGTGGGCTGCTGACCTGTCACTCTGACCCTATTTATAAGTGCCCCCTGATATTGTCCAAATCTCTCACAACTCCCCACTCCAAAAGGGAACAGAATTCTTGAGCCTGGAGGGTCCTTTGGAGATTTGATAAGGAACAGCTGAAGTGTGACTAATCTTATTTCCCAAAAGTAAAAGGAAGATTTGCCAAATTAACCCTGCAGTCTGACTATAGTCAGGCAACTTGTCTCTTCACAAGTCAGCCTGCATGTATACTTCTGAATCTGCAATACCTCCACCTTCTCTCACTGCCAGAGTTAAGTACCAGACTCTACATAGTGTTTTCCAAGCCTATTATGTAATGGGGCGGAGAATGTAACTTGGGGGTAGAGCACTTGCCTAGCATGCAGAAGGCCCAACACAGCCAAAACATAAACAAAAACAAAAACAAAAAAATATATGTATCCCTACAATACATGCTTCAAGGAAAACAATAGTATTGTCTTCCTTTTATTTCAGAGGAAATCGTGAGAAACAAAAGCATGTTGCCCAAAGTCATTAAAACAGCAATGGCAATAGATAGATTTAGCTTCCTGTCTATTCTCTGCATTTAGGCATTAACACTCAGTTTTATCCCTAGTTTTATGATTTGAGGCATTCATTCATACTGATATTACATTCACAATATCTTGAATTGCAAATACAATGTGATTGTTAGTGTACGACTATGTTGAATGAGGGTGGGGCCATGTTTTAGGATGATTAAAAGGTAGGCACTTGAAAATACAAAAATGGGCATAGCATGTATTCAGATTGTAAACCTTTCACATGTCTCTCCATTGTTTTTCCTGTGATGATAAAGTTAATGGAATTATGATACGGATTATTTTCCACTTGACTTAGTTTAGAGCATTGAGGAAGGTTTTGATTTAGCTTTGCCCATACATAAATAATTAAAACACAAGTTAACTTAGGTGCTCTTTATAAAAGAATTTAAAAATAATGAATTCAGCTTATTCACACAAAATGAACAAAAGCAATGCTTTAAACAGAAAAAAAACAAATAAAATACATTCCTGTTCCATATTTTTTACTGTCCAAAGAAAAGAGGCACCAAATGAACTAAGAAGATAAAAGGAAAAGTGGTAGAGTAAAAGAGATGATAGGAAATACAAGAATCATTGGAATGGGGAGAAATAAAGACAAAAATAGCCAAAGAAATAATAGAAGATAAAAGAATAGATTTTCATCATGCAAAAGAAATGAAAAATAAATGAGAAAACCAGGCACCCATGGCTCACACTTGTAACCCTAGGTACTTTGGAGGTTGGGACCTGAAGGATCAAAGTTGGAGGCCAGTCTAGGAAGATAAGTCTGAGATACTCCATCTCGTTATCTGGCAAAAAGCTGAGCTGGAAGCATGGTTCAAATAGTAGAGTGCTAGCTGTGATGAGGCAAGCTGAGCAAGTGCAAGGTCCAGGAGTTCAAGCCCTGGTATCAACAAATGAAAAAGAAGGGGGGGAGGGAGGGAGAAAAGGAGGAAGTCAAGAAAATAGGGAGAGGGAGAGGTAAGAGAAAAGAGAGAGAGAAACGAAGGAAGGAAGAAGAAGGGAAGGGAAGAAAGGAAAGAAAGAAAAGAGAAAAAGAAAAAATAAAAAGAAAGAAAGAAAGAGAAAGAAGAAAGAAAAGAGAGAGAAAGAAAAAAGAAAGAGAGCTGTAAAATTAGGTCATTTGAAAATCAGATTAAATTCTCCATCAAAATATTTATGCCTCCTGTTTAGTAGTGTCTTACTGACAGATTACCTAAATGATCAAATAAACAACATAATACCCCCTCATTAACTACTTCAAATATTACAGTCATTCAGCTGTCCTGATCATTAGCCTTATCAATATATAAGGAGAATATAATTTTCATTGTAACCTTTCATTAATTTTATTTCATATACATGTTTCTGTTGTCTTATTTACAGTATTTAGTTTCATTATATTAATATTTAATTTCCATTTGATTGAATATTCAGGCTGTTTTAAAGGTTATTATTTAATACATTTAACCTTTCTCTTCTTTGAATTATTTGACTTAGCATAATTTCCATGCTCATAATCGTGGGTGTGAGACTATGAACATTTTTATGATTCTTGACTCAGTTTGCCATCATCAACTGGAATGAACCTGTTCTTCCAGGGCCTGTATAACACTAGGTTTTGTAAATTGCTGTTTTTGGCAAGTTAATTAGTATCAAATAGTGTCTTGTAGTCATATACATTTAACTATAAACTAACACATTATTACAAATTTTTGAAATATCTTCTTTTGTATCTGGCTCAATTTATAAATCAATGTCTGAAAAAGTATTATGTTCATACTGTTGGTGTTCATGCATACAATTTATTCATGTTTTTCTTAAAATTTTCATTAAGGTATTACCTCATTTTTCTTACCATTCTTACATATGTTGGTTTATTTCCAAATATGTTCACACTTTCTGCAGTTAATGTACTTTTTCTCCTTATTTGTTAGCTTAAACTAGGCAATTTATTGTTATTCAAACACTAGTTACCTTATGTTGAATTTTGTGACTTTGCCAAACTGTAGCTATGTCTAATCTCTTTCAGTGAATTCTGTGGTTTTTCTAGGTACACAATAATGTTGTCTAAAACTTCTCTACTTTAGGTTTGAGGGGGATGAAACTGCTCTGAATGACACTATAATAATGAAAACAGATGATTATACTTGTCCAAACCTATACAATATGCAATACCAAGAAAGAACTCAACCATAAATTATGGATTGGAGGATCATGATAGGTGATGAAGGTTCATCAGTAGTAACAATGTACCATTCTGATGGAGGATGTTAATAAATGGCAGAAGCAGTGCATGTGTTGTCATGGTTATATGGGGGATCTCCATGTTTTCCTCAATCTTGCTTTGGATGTAAACTGCCTCTAAACATTTTTAATGAAAGGTTCTCTACTTGTAGATTTTCTGCTATAATATTTGTTACCACATTATTTTTGTGCCTTATTACCAAAACAGGAATTTCTCAGGAACACTAAGCTTATAAATGACTAAAAGCACTCTCATTTTGGTTTGATTTTTTTTATAGGAACTGGTGTTATTTCCAATAGGGAGACCATTTGTTTTTAGAATATTCTTTATCATTAAACATCCAGTTCAATCTGAGTGCCGATGGCTTACACCGGTAACCCTAGCTACTCAGTAGACTAAGATCTGAGAATTTCGGTTCAAAGCCAATCGGGGCAGGAAAGTCCGAGAGATTCATTTCCAATAAAACCCACCAGAAAAACGAAAGTGGTGCTATGGCTCAAGTGGTAGAGCGCTAGTCCTGAGCTTGAAGAGCTGAGGGACAATGCTCAGGCCCAGGGTTCAAGCCATATGACCACTTCAAAGCATGGCCTAGTGGTTCATGTCTGAAATCTCACTTGAGGGGCTGAGGCAGTGAAGTGGTAAGATTGTGAGGTGGCAAGGAGTGAGCTTATGCAAAGCCAGCTTGGGCTATCTGGGGAGACTATGTCTCAAACAAAGTGCAAGTCTCTATTCTAGATGTCAACCTAAATAGGAAATAGATTTTATGAATAGCCTTTATTTTAATTTGCATTGGCTAAAATGATCATACATTTTAAAATAATGTTGATAACTTTGGTTGAAGTTATCTTTAAATTGTTGAGCTAAACAATACTTGATCCATCTTAAAATTGTTGCAATAAATATCTATATTTTATTTGTTAATTGTAGTGAAAGTGCTCACATGAATGAGATACATTATGGTATACTATGTGGAGCAAGTATCTGAGTTCAAATCCAACTGGACCTGGACTATTTTGTTCTAATGCCAGTACTGGGGTTTGAATTTAGGGCCTTAGACTCTTGTTTGGCTTTTTCTGCTTAAGGCTTGACACTCTACCACTTGAGCCAAACCTCCACTTCCTTGCTACTAGTTTTATTTTGTATTTTGGAGTCATAAACTGTGGGCCTTGTCATAGAAGGAAACTGATGTAGAATCCTTGCTCTGGTATTTAATTGTTAGTTACTTTGGACAACTTCAATTTACCTGTTTTCAACATAGGGACATAAAACTACTTGCCTAATTAGGGATTATGTGAGAATGAAAAGAGCTAATGCCAGCCTGATCTGTAGTATTTCTACAATAAGTGGTTGCTGTTATAATTACCTATTTCAAAATATTGATAGGCTTAAAAATAACATCCCTACCTTTTGTTTTATTCTCATATTTTTGCTTGTTTTTAATCTGTATCATGCTTAGCACATTTTCTTTTGAGGATAATTTGAAGAAATATTCACTTTTCAATAATCAAAGGTAATTTGTGTAATATGCATTTCAAAGGCTGGGGGAGATAGAAATCTTACAAATCCATCAGGTCTCAATGTGTTTTGGAAGATGTGATTTTTAAATATTTGTCTTGTCTTTGTGTTTATTAGAATATATCCAGATGAGTCTGATAATTTTGTCTAAGTGAAAAAAATGAGTTTCAGAAATGTTTTCTGCAACCTGAGAATTGTTGATCAATTTATTATCTATGCTTGAAATTATTTCTGCCCTTCCTGAGTTGCTACTTGGCCTTATCTTTTCTTTGGCAAGAAATATAGTCTGCTCCATTTTACAAAGGGGTTACCTTGGAAGCCAACATTTATTTGATTTCCCAAACATTCTAAACAAACACATTCTAGTTTTGTTGGCTTTTTTTTTCTTTAGTCGGAACCTTTGTGTGACCCCCAATTCCCAACTCAGAATGAAAAATACTTTTCAAGAATGAATAATGAATAATGAGTGTAGCTCTTCAACCAACCACCCCCGCCTCTGCCAGAGATTTCTTTCTGACACGTCCACAAGTGCCACTTGAAGAACACAGAATTTGCACATATCTTTATTGCTTATAGTAGGAGGTTAGTGAGGAGAATTCCGCACAGTTAAAAGACGAGGGAGAGATAGCTCACTGTTTGTATATTCTGTGGTCCTTCCTATGTGTCCAATAGCATGGACTGATTCAGAGAGTTATAAATGTATTGTACGGTTTAGCAGAGGAATAAAAAAAGATAGTTATAATAGGATACAATGAGAATACCTTCCAAAAATCCCTAAAACCATGGTGCAATGATACATGAGAGAATTTAACTTTTTACTTATCCAGTATCTTTAAAGATGCAACAAAATTTGTTTGGTGGTGGATTACAATAATCCCTTTGTGACTAACCCATTACATAACTTTTAGAATTCTTTCCTGCAGCAGTCAAAGTTAATTATATTTTATTAGGTGAACATTCTACTTCAGAAGTTGCCCCATCTTTCTGCAGTCTTAGCTCTGTATGTTTGAATGTATAGAAGGGGTCTAGTTCATGCTGCAAAACCTAGTTAGAACTTGGAAAGAATGTTCTCAGGGTATATTTAAATGTTTACTTTTATACTTCTACTTGACTGGCTGGGATGGAGGGACAGAATTGAAATTTTAAATGTAAGTGTTGTGAGACACTGACCTTTGAAGATGTCTCAGGAAAGTGGTTCTGAAATGAACCACAAATGCCATGGAAGAAAAAGTGTTAAGCACAGAGAGACTATAATGTACATATATTATGGTAAGAACTCATCTAGCCTAGCAGTACACAAACTCATTTATTTCATGTGCTGTGCCCCCAATCATATCCAAGAAGAACAGAGAGATGTTGGGTAGTTTTGACCACTCTACTAAAGTGGAAAGTAATTCCAAGGTGAGTCCTCCTCCCAGAGCAAATAGGCCCCTTTAAAATGCCGAGAGGAGGGAACAGCAATTTTCTAGCAGCTTTGAAAATACTTTGCAGTGGCTGAGAAGCATAGAAATTTGCCTGGCTTTATTTGTGGAGGTCATGCCACCCTGGATAAAAAGGAAGACAGTTTAGCAGTGGAAAATTTGTTTGTAAGGTTACTCTCTCCTCATATAAGAGAGACAGAATAATCAAGTCTCTTTTGTACTTTTCACTGGCTCATAATTTCAAGCAGGAGACAATGTTGAAGCTACAGCTTCTTGAGTGAGCCAGTTGACTGATGTATGCCTCATGTGTATGACCAGTTATTTCAGAAATATAAGAACAGTAAAATCCAGCCAGTTTGTGTGGTATTAGGGAATCCTCGTGAGTTTCACAGGAGATGAGGCTCACAGTGGTGGGCAGAGGTAAAGCTGTGATAAGAGTTCCTCATTTGTTAGATCATTGAGTGTAAAGTTATATAATTTGGCCTTGCCCTTGTCTCCTGCAGTTGCCAAAACCTCCTACGATTAGCTGTAAAGAGTTCTGGGACTGCCAAAGCTACTTCCTATAGGTCACCCAATTTTAACTTTTGTAGTAGTGCAGAGAATCTGGGAGGAGTGAAGGGGGGTGGGGAGAAGTAGTTAGGAATAAATGAGATAAATAGCAATGATTGTTTCATGCAACTTATCCTGGGATTCTATTCATTCTATTCGAAGTGGCAAGCACTGTCTCTGCACATTGGCCTGATGACTTTCTTAATTCTTGCCAAATAGCACTGGGGATTTTCTCAATTATTTGAAGTGCAGTTGGTGACCAGTTTTGTCCTCTCAACTATTCTTCTCCTACTCCTATTATTTTGCATGTAACAGACAGAGGTAGATTTCTTTCCCAAAATTAGCTCGGAAATTCGATTTGGATCACTCCAAGAGAATGAAAAAGTATCATTCGCCTGAAGAATTCCTTCCACTCTTCAACGGAGCTGCTGCTTAAGCAAGTCCTGCAATGTTTTAGATAGTGTAGACTTGGTCCCTGGGTAAAACGGCTGATTGCACAAAAGCAGCCATGAATTGTTATGAGCTTGTCACTGAATATCTGGCATATGTGTGCATTATCAACTACAATTGTTCTCCTAAAATTAAATAAAAGCACGTGTTTATTTTTGTGGGGCTCCAATTAGGGGACAGCTGGTGCTCCTATTACACTTGCATTAAATTGAAACTTGTAATTTAGCCATCCAGATGCACACTTCATTAATCAAAACATACATCGCGTTTGCGTTGTTCATTTTCCATTCAGAAGTATCTGGAACCTTACCTCGGGGCTCCTTGTACTCACAAACGGCGGGGTGAATAATGAGAAGTATTTCCACTGACCAGTATTTTCCTCTCTGAAGTTGTTAGAGGGAAGGAAATAAGGCATTGGGGGACACTTACGGGAGGGAGAGGTTGCAGGAAGGCAGCTGGTGAGTACTTACTGGTTTAAGTTACATTAAGTTGATCCTTATTGACTATTTGGGAAAGATTGATTGCACCTCACCTGTCTGTGAAGTGTCTTCAGACTTTCAGCCTTTGAGCCAGGCTGCCTCACTCATTGGCCCTTCAGTTCCAGAAGCTTTCGAAACTTTGCGCCCTCGCTTCCTCCCCTCTCCCCATCCCCGGATGTGTACGCACTACGCTCGTTTTCGCTTTTGTACAACCTGATCGTTATGATTCATCCCTGTTCTCTTAATAGTGAAATGACAAAAGGGCATTTATAGCAGGGACTGGGTCGTTGTGTTTAGGGGGAGCTTTGGGCACCACACACACACACACACACACACACACATACATACACTTCATGAGAATACAGCCCGCCGCGTTGTACTCTTCCAAACCATGCACGAATGAACGAATCACACAAAGACTATAAATTCACCACGAATCAGCGCCCTGCAGGACGAAAGTGCCCGCACTTGGAGCTCGATCGGGAGCGCGACTTTTTTTTGGCGCTCTTTGGGAGCAGGCAGAGGGGAGGTGGAGGACGGAGTCCTAGGGTAGGTTCGGGGATCTGAGTTATCCCGATCATCCCCCTCCCTCCTCCCCCCAACTAAGTCGGAGCTCAGAACTACGTTCCGAGGCAGGTGAGGTGTGGTGGCAGCGTTAGGGAGCGTGTTGCGCTACCTGGCCAGGCGGGGCGGGTCAGGATGATCACGGGCGGCTGCGGGAGCTTCTTCAAAGTCAGGCGTTTGCCGCTGCCCGCGCCGCACACGTCCCCACACTGGCTGGCAGACTTTCGCGGGACTTGCTAGGTTTTGGCGCCTTCACGCCCCTCACAAGCGCGCGCCCTGAGTGTCAAGCGCGGGGCGTGGAGGGACCCAGCTGCCCGGGTGGGCGGACTCTGGCGGTGGCAGGACAGTGGTGGTGGTGGTGTAGAGGGGCGGGGGTGCATCTGGTGATAGGTCACGGGCGGAGTTGAGGGCCCTTTAGTTAGGGCCGGGCCGGGTTGGGGCCGGAGTTGCCATGACAATCACTAGCCTGGGCGGGAGCCCCACACCCGCCCTCAGCGAGAGAGCTGGGGCGCTCTGAGGTGTGCTCCAAGTGGACTGAACCAAGAGGACGGGGGGGGGAGGGCTAACCCGCCTCCCCGTCCCCTCCCCCAGGCCACAGCATGCCCTAGCCACCGGGGCCCCCTTGGATGGGGGGGGGGTTAGGGAGGGGAGAAGAAAATATTCTTTCCTTTCATTCTGATAGGACGCTTACAACCAAAAAAAAAAAAAAAAAAAGGCACAGGGGTGACCCAAGGGTGAGGGGAGTAACAGGGATTTTTCTCACCTCCATTCAAAGTCCCCGGGTGTGTTGTTTCCAGACTTGACATTTTCCACCCTGTGGGCGGTCGGACTTGGAGCCCCGGTAGCAAGTCCCAGCCCTAAACTTGTGGAGGTGGGGCGGGCTTTAATTTGCTTATATCTAATGATTGCAGGAACCTCGTTTTAAAATGGCGGCATTCCGGGTACACCCCTGCTAAAGGCGCTCCCGCCACCGGGGCCACCTCGCCACAGCGCTGTTCTTGCTTCTACCGCTAACAGATGGCATGTGCCACTGCTGCCCCTGCCGCTGCCGCTGCCACTGCCGCTGTCGCTGAGAGCTGGACGCCTTAAGCCTCCGGCTTTGCGCTGAGCAGCTTAAGGTAAGGCTGGAGATGAGTTTGGGGTTCTGAGACGCTGCATACATGCAATGCGTTCGGAACTTTATTTTCTTACAAAATGGCAAAGAGAAAACTGATCCTGCAACTTGTTGCGATTTCTTCCCCCCCCCCCCAGCCTTGACCTTCCTCCTTCTCCTCCTTCTCTTTCCTACCTTCTTTCTTCTTTTCTTTTTTGCTTTTTTTTGGTAGGGCTTCGTTTTCAATTTAAGAGAACTTGCATGGCGTGTCATCTGCAAATGCTTTCAATAATTCATTTTCCATTTCCATAAGATAGCGTAAGCATGGACCACAGCTCCCGCTGCAGAACTGCGTCTCTTCCCGCCCTGGGTCTACACATTCGGGCCGCTTGCTTTTACTCCTCTGACTGAAAGGTGCTAGAATAGTAGATTTTACAAAAGTATGAAAAATGGAACTTTTGTTAACACTTACACAATAGCCTTTTTTTAAGGAATAGGGAAAAACATGAAATTAAACGCAAACTAGTAATGAAAGTTGGCATTTATGTGATTCATCTACGTAGTTTTTTTTTTCTGTGAACGAGTATGGCAGACCTACTGTGTGTTTTTCTGGATATTGTCTATTGATTGCTATATAGACATACGATACACAAATTTATGGATGGTCTAATGAAAGTAATATGTTGTAAAAGACTTCTTTTCTCCCGGATGTTCTTAAATTACTGTTTGTAAGTTGCTAAATTGCTTGGATCCTCACAGCCTCTCCATATGGACTGCACAAGAAAACATCAATTAAGCCTAGGGCAAGATTTAATGTTTGAAATGATTGTTAATTTTTCACTATACTGGCTCTCCATACAATTAACAAATTCGTCAGTGATTACTGATATAATAGTTGCAAAGTAGATTGTGGCTATAAACATACAAATGAGTAGACTTCAGTGCTTACAGCAGTTCATCCTAGCTCTCATGTTCCCCTATGAAAGGCATGTTGACAATGAGACTTGCTAGAGACTATGCATCTTCATGATTATGTTCACATGGCCTCTTTGGCCAAAGGAAATTTGCCCCTTTAATGTTTAAATACTAGAGTAATTACAATTTTTGATTTTTTTACATTTCAATGAGTTTCACAATGATATTTTCATAGATGTATATAAAATACTTTCAACATATTGACCCCCTCAACTGGCTCTTCTCCCTCCTCGCGTTCACTGGTATTCTTTTTTTCCTAAATAATTCCTTTTCTACTTTCAAGTCTTTAAAAATTTTTTGAACTTGAAATAGTTATAAGAAAGGGTCCAAACAGCCTAAATAGATTTCTACCATGGCTCCAATACTGTTCTACCACTGTCCACTTGTTACTTCTTCCAATATACTACAAGCTTCCTGGCTGGCTGATATACCTAGGAACAACTTTAGTAGGTGTCTAGAAGCAGCTGGAGGGGTTTTGTTTGCACCTACTGGGGTACAGTGAAGTTTGTCTGCCTAAGAACTGTAGTCTACCTATAAACAAAGAACTCAGCTGCATTACACAGGGAAGTACTGCATAGTAATTTCACATCACCTTTTCAGGTGCTTATTCAAAGAAGCAAGTGGCAATTGATGCAGGGAGAATTGCCTGGGAATTCCTACAATTAGAGCAATAGATACATTTTTTTGCAAAAGGAGAAGGACAGAAAGCAACTTCTCCCACTTTTTAGTAGTTATATTGTTTGACACTACTTCTGTAAACTTTGTGGTTCAGTCTGCTGTTTTGCTGCTGAATGACTTGGGACAAGTCTATCTCTCTTTTTTTTTTTACTGAAAATAATAAATCTTGAGACCAGAATAGACAATGCTAAACTGCTGTCACTGACTAGGAGAAAATGTTCACAACGCACTGCTGCTTCATATAGGGAAATACATGAAACTATGAATGAGAGGCTGTCAGAAATAAATATTTTGAGAATTAACACTGCTAAACTACAAGTGGTGACTATATATTTTGTTCTACTCCTAAGAGATACTTCATTTCTATGATTTCCTTTACTGTTTATTGTGTGTGTGTGTGTGTGTGTGTGTGCATGTGCATATGCACGTTTATGTATGTGTGCTAGTACAAGGGCTTAAACCCAAGTCCTTGGTGCCATCTCTTAGCGTTTTCACTCAAGGCTGGCACTCTACCACTTGAAGAACACCCTTTTTTGTTGGTTAATTGGAAATAAGAGTCTTAAGGACTTTTCTGCCTGAGCTGTCTTTGAACTACAATCCTCAGATCTCATCCTGCCTGGCTTCTTTGGTGCTTTAAAGACTCCTAATGACTCCCACAACTATTATAAAGTAGCTTTCCCCCCCTAACTGTCTAGGCATTTCACAAGACCTAGTAGCCAAAATAGCTTTGGTATTCCCTCATACCATCTCATGCCTAAATAATGTTTTATACAAAGTGCGTGTGTAATAAATGTTGAATTAAAAAAGAAAAAATGGATAGCTGATAAACTCACAGGGGAGTCAATTTCATGAACAACTTTTCATTTCAGTAGAAGATGTCTCCATGCACTTGCAAGAACCTAAACATGTAGATTAGAATGTGCATTCTCCTGATTGCCTGCACTTTACCAGCCTTAAATGGGTTCTCTCACTATTTTTCAGGCACTTGTATAAGTTATCCTTTTAACCAGTAGGTGGATTATTATCTGTTCAGAAATAAAAAAGTAAAACACAGCTTGGAAATAAAAAAAAAAGTTTTGTTGGCCAGGCACTGGTGGCTCATGCCTGTAATCCTAGCTACTCAAGAGGCTGAGAGCTGAGGATCACAGTTCAAAACCAGCCAAGACAGGAAAGTCAGCAAGACTCTTCTCTCTAATAAACTACTCAGAAAAGCTGAAAGTGGTACTGTGACTCAAGTGGTAGAGCATTGGCCTTGAGCAAAGAAGCTCAGGAACAGAGCCTAGGCCCAGAGTTCAAGCCCCTGGGAGTGGCAAAAAAAGAAAGAAAGAAAGACAGAAAGAGAGAAAGAAAGAAAGAGAGAGAGAGAAAGAAAGGAAGGAAGGAAGGGAGGAAGGAAGGAAGGGAGGAAGGAAGGAAGGCAGGCAGAAAGGAAGGAAAACAAGAAAGATTTTGTCTTTTTGAGTGGCTGTATTCTTGCTGGAACAGCGACAGTCTCTCGCTGTTGTGCAGATGTTGACAATATTGTTTGGAGTACAATTCTATTTGGTTTTCCTCTCAGCTGTCTTTATTTGTGAGGGCAGAGGAGGAGAGATGGGAAGACAGGAGAAGCTCCAGACTGATAACGTTTTACATACATAAAATTTTACACTCACCTTGCTCATAGTACAATAAGTTTGGGAAGGTGGTAAAATTTCTCTCTTTTGAAATAAATTGTATTCGTTGATAGGGCTGCAAACAGGGATTGGGTCTGAGCAGACCAGAATAAGTTATAGTACATGCTTACCAAGTAATTTGGTCCTTTAATTAAACTAACATAATGGCCACTGCCATGTTTAGAAGATCAAGTGGCTGAGCAAAATGTAAACCACACTCACCTTTACTTTTACCAAGGCACTTCCGTGCTGCTGAGTTTTCTCTTTTGTTGTTGTTGTTATTGATTTCTTTGAGACAGAGTCTTGCTTTGAAGCCTAAGCTGAATGCAGATTGGTGATCCCTTTTCCTTTGCCTCCCAGACTGTTGGGATTACAGGGATGTGACACTGTGTCCAACTGTTGAGTTTTCCTATAACAATGTGTACTAAATTGAAAAGATGGATTTTTACCATTATAAATGTATTCAATGTCAAGAAAATAGTGATGAGAAATGATGTGTCTCTGTGAGAATTTTTTGGCCTCTGTCAAGGTATGACAGAGGTCTCTTCCTTGAAAAACCCAGAAAGAAACCTGGGCTTCACAGAAAATGAGGTAGATATATGCGTTCTAAGAGAATAATAAAGTGGGTTGGGGAGCAGGTAGTTTAATTGTCAACAAAAAATATATAAATTATGACCTGGAAAAAAGCCATTTAACCTATATTAATGTCAGCTTTTAGATCTAAAGGTAACTTACCAGTGATGTAGCATCTTGCTCTTCCTGAATGATTGTATATTGTCTCGAGGTAGCCAAGACAAAGTTGGAAATGCAACTGTAAAAATGAGGATAAATGAGGTATCAATTACTTTATCAGCTGGTGATGACATTCACATGACCTGAAGGGATTAGAAAATATTTTTTTAGGCTATTGTAGTAAAGGCACAGTGTAAATCCATCATTTTGTTCTACTTGGTATGAATTCCAGTAACAGTGTTTTAAAAAGATTGATGGGTCAAATAACACAGGAAGCAGACCTTTCTATTTATTTCAGAAATAAAGGGACTCTCACATTGTTTAGGAATATAGACACAAACACATACATGTACATGAGTTCACAATTTGATGGTTAATTTAGACTAATTTTGATAGCCATCAATTGATTTTTCTCTGGAAAAATAAAAATATGCCTATGTTTTTTTTCTACAGCATTTCTCTAATTCTAAGAATAAAGAAAGAGGACCGAAAAAACAACCACCTTATAATACATATTATCTCTCTGATGCTCAGGAAAAGAGCTGACGTTCTTAACGCTTCAGGAAAAGGATGTATTGTTTAGAATTCAAGAGGAAGCATGAATGAAGGGAGGCTGGATTTAAATCTCTGTGTGGTGGGGGTTATCTACATTACATGTTCATCTGTGGTGTGTGGATCCATATGGTTAATATAAGTATATACGTATAATATACATATTCCATATATATATATATATATCTAATAGTTTGCAAGAATCATAGCAATCCTAGAACTCCTTATTTTTTTTTTGAGACAAGACCTTGCTATGTTGCCTAAGATGGTCTTGAACTCCTGGGCTCATCCTACTGCCTGACAGACCACTAAATAGCTGGGACTACAGGGACATACTATCATACTCATTTTCCCAGAACTCTATTTAACAACCATGAAAAGAAAGAGTTAATGGGGAATGGGAGCCTGATTAAAGAATTAAGAGTCAATTTCTTGTGCTTGTTAAATGTTATGTCCACTCTGAAGTCCTTCTTGCATCAACATTAACTTGGCTCATGCGCAGAAGGAATGATTTGTTTCTGATATTGGATAGGAGTTTGTTTTATGCCTGTACTGTGAGTGAACTTGAAAGGCTCAGAAAGAAAGGCCTCCAAGTGAGAAAAAGCAGTCAGGAGAAAAGGGCAGGAGTTGGCACTAGAAACCTCCACCAGGCTATTTCATCTCCTTAGGCCATTCAAGCATTCTAGAGACTGATAGTTTACTGGTTCTAGTTTTCCATTTTGGCTTCGTGAAATAGGTCCAAAATTGTCCTCATCAGATTCTAGTGATTGTGAGCTTGCTAAGGTGGTCTACAACTTTGGTAGGAAATAAGAAAGATTTCTTTAGGTTCACTCAGGTGTCAGTGAATATACATCACTCTTCATTAGACAAGTTATTAGGACTCTTTACCTCTTATCACAATGCGTGTGATTCACAAAAAAAGTTTAAGTAGATTACAGAGTAGAGCTATTTTTCTAATTTGTTCTCACATTTTTTTTGTGCTGGCCCTGAGGCTTGAACTTCAGGACCTGGGCACTGTCCCAGAGCTATTGTGCTCAAGGCTAGTGCTCTACCACTTGAGCCACAGCTCTACTTCCAGCTTTTTGGTGGTTAATTGGAGACAAAAGTCTCATGGACTTTGCTTCCTGTGGCTGGCTTTGAACTGTGACCCTCAGATCTCAGCCGCCTGAATAGGGTTACAGGCGTGAGCCACTGGCTCTCAGGTGTTCTCACATTTTATGAATATTCTTCCTGTGATTTCACACAGTGTTATTTCAAATTTGTGCTTACGAAAATACCAACCAATCAACAAGGCACTGACCACTGGAGTGAATGTCCTCTTAAGGGTGCCAGCAACAACTCTAAGTAAGTTAAGGGAGAGATATACAGGCAATGGTAGCCTTTGGGCTGAGACCTTGAGAACTGGTCTGAAAGTCAGTTGGTACTTATCTATCACCCAAAATTGCACTCAGCATATGTCCTCAACTTCCCAGGGAAATGATTCTTCAACACAAAGTTATGTAGAAACACTTTTTTTTTCAGTTGTGGGGCTTGAACTCACGGCCTGAGCACTGTCCCTGAGTTTTTTGCTCAATGCTAAAGTTCTACCACTTGAGCCTCAGCTCTACTTGTGGTTTTCTCGTGGTTTCTTGTAGATAAAGAGTCTCAAGGACTTTCCTGCCCCAGTTGCCTTCGAACTGGGATCCTCAGGTTCAGATCTCAGTCTGCTAAGTAGCTAGGATTTCACATGTGAGCTACATGCACCTTGCGGAAACATTTATTTAAACTGCCTCACTGGATTAAAAAAAATTACAAAGAACAAAAGAAATGCTGTCATGTATAGTTTAGAAAGTGATGAAACCACACAAATGAACATCCAAAATGATACTAGAAGCTATCTCATTTTCAGAAAGCTATTGATTGCCCGTTTACAAGCTGGATTTACATAGGTTTTTATTTGCTGAGATACAGGTATGAATAGTGTCTCATTTTACTGTATCCAGAAAGCGAAGTACACACAGTCAAAGAGACAAGCGCTGCCATTTCAGATGCTCTACAATCATGTCTTGTGCCCAGAGGGATCTCAGCCTTAAGGTACAGCTTTCCTAGTTTCTAGTTCCTCCTTATGTATTATTATTATGTATATGTGAGAAAAAAAGATGATATATTGAGGAGTGAAGGAGGACAGATGGCCTGTTAGAGAAAAAAAATAAGAGTAAAAGAACCATTTCACCATTTGTTTTGCAGTCTTCAATCTTTATACAGGAAAAAGCAAAGCAAAACAAATATTCTATATAATATTAGCATAATATTAGCTTGGGCATATAATTCCTCAGGTATTTGCTTCACAAATGCAGAGTTTGAATGTACTAGATATTATTGATGCAGCTTCTTTATAAGACTGGAGTTATGATCTGGAAAAATAGACACGAAGTAGAAGGGAGACTTTTAGGAGAAAAGACAGGGGTCAAAGCATAGAGAGATGGGCAAAGAAAGAGTAATAGGAGAGGTGAATATAGCCAAAGTATAGTTATAAAAATGTCACAACGAAACCCACTATGTGGTACAATTAATATATGGTAATATAATTTTTTAAAGAAAAGATGGATTCATGTATCATACAGTTGTTTTGCTGAGTTCTATTTAACATGTGCAGAGACCCGTTCAACAAGACCCATGGAATTGAGGTGGGGATTATGTTGCACCCCAGTACTCTAGCAAAGAGTTTGCATTTATCCTATTAAAAATAGTCACTCAATAAATGGCCCAATTGTGGGTACTATTTTGTTAAAGGGAACATTGCTATTTCTCAAAATTCTTGCTGTGTGTGATTGATGAAAGTCCCAAAGAAGGAAGGCACATGTTTCTTTTCAGAAGTGATTTTGAGAAAAAAACGTAAAAACTCCCAACTCATTTATGTTAGCATCCTTCCCAAGTAACTGGACAGCAGTATAAAAAAATCTTATTAGTTCATCCAGAAGTATGAAGTGAAACACAGTGTACATTATATAGTCATGTTTTATGTCTAAGGGCTTCAAAATATATAAAATCTTTGGAAGGAGGTGCTGGGAGGCTGAGCCTTTGTAATTTGATCTGTTTCATAAATACCTATAGCAGTGGCCACAGCTGCAAGCAGACTCTGTCAATAGTGCTATGGTAGGGGCTGGACTCATTCACAAGTCCCAGAAGGGAGAGCATTCGCAGAGAGAGAGTGAGTGTGCCCTTGTACTTTGGTGGGCATTTTGACTGACTGCCTACCTGTCTCTCTTCTATGTCTGAAAGAGGTAAACCTGGTTTTGTGGGGGTTTCATCTGGGGATATTGAGAAATGTTTTGACCTTATTAGTGAGCCACTCTCTCCAACTCTTCTGTGATTGAGAAGTTGGCAGCCTAGAGAAATGTGACCTGACCTGGTACTAGATTTTTCACATTTCTTGAAAAAGACTATCTCTTGTTATTTTTGAAGTGCAGTCATTACCTAGAATGTGATTCACTTTGAGAATTCTTATACTTGTGATGACATGGAGCTTGTATAAATAATTTTTGGAGATGGTGGTGACGATGATGATGATGATAGGGTAGTGTGCAACTGTAAGAAGTTATTTTTTTTTGTGGGTCATGGGGCTTGAATTCTGGTTTGGGCGCTGTTCCTCAGCTCTTCAGCTCAAGGCGAGTGCTCTACCGCTTGAGCCACAGCGCCACTTCGGTTTTCTAGTGGTTTATTGGAAATAAGAGTCTCATGGACTTTCCTGCCTGGGCTGGCTTTGAACCATGATCCTCAGATCTCAGCCTCCCGAGTAGCTAGGATTACAGGTGTGAGCCACCAGCGCCCGGCAGAAGCTAAATTTTTGGTATACTATAGTCGACAAATGCTATCACTTACTAATCAGGTGCTTGAAAATTATGGTTTTCAATATTTGCTACAAAAAAAGGAGATGGCTAGGCTATCTAATGTCTGACTCTAAAGACTTTTCCCCAAGTGGTCTATTATTCTGGTATTCATTAAAAATCCAGGGAAGTGCAATAGTCTAAATGATTGGCTGTGTGACCTGGGCTAACTTCATGTTTTTTAAGCTTTTTTTTTTATTTTTAAAACTAGATCATATAATAGCCCTTGTCTTATATCTACATCCAAAAAAATTGCACAACACTTTTTAGCCATCTAAGAAGACAATTCAGATAGAAACAGTCAGAAATGGTGACAAGCAGTGACAGGAAATGCTGGTCCCGTTCATAACTTAGAACCACAGCTGGCTGATTTGCTTTAAACTTCCTGTTTGAGGGCTATTTGGGTAAAAAAGTAGCTGTGTTTTCTATATAGAGTTTTCCCCCCTTTATTCTGTTAAGGCCACAGTAAATCTGTCACTGCCCTGCATGTTTTGTATATTTTATGGACTGTATCATGTGGTTTGAGTTTAATTTGGAAGGTACTGCTTTTACAATCAAGATCCTTCCCCCCTCCCAACACACACGTGCAGCTTTCAGGTCTGGGATTGCACAGGCCTTCAAAAGTATATGGCTTTATTTACACAATAGTGATTGCTGAGGAGGGCATTTCCTGCCAGTTAATGACTGGTTGGGAAGACCAACAGCCCAAGTCCAGGGAGAGACCATTCATTACACATCACGAAGGGACCAGGCTGTTTTTCTCATGAAGTGGTGGAGAGAAAGTCAAACTGCATTCTGCCCTTTGAAGAGCCCACAGCAGCCAGAGAGCACAGCTAGCTATGGGGGTGGGGCATCATGGTATTGAGGATGGAGCTGCTTTTCCTGACCAGGGCACATACATTCTTTCCCTGGCAAATTGGGACTTGCATGGGGGAGGGCATTTCCTTTAGGTTGATGGCCCACTAAACAGAAGTGAAATAACTCCTGCAAATGCTCAGCTCAGGAGGGTGTTACAGCTACTTTCACAACCTGTAAGATCACAGACTCATGTTTCCTAATTGGTTGAATAACTGATCACCACTGAAATAGACAAACCTTAGAAAGGAGTGGAAAGACTATTTCAAGGTCACTTTAGCAAGATATATCTACATACCTACTCTATTTATAGTCAAATAATATACATGAAGAGCAGTTTAGTTTGAGGGGGGCAGTACCTTTGAGGGCTGTAATATCAAACATGGAATCCTGACATTCCCAGGAAACGGTTTTGTTCTCCAGTGTAATTCTGGCCTGCTGCAAAGCAGCTGAGGTGTGAACAGTTTGGCATTAGTTTAGTGCAAAAGCAGAATTAGGATCAAGGTTGAGTTCACGTTCAGGAATCCCTGCCTTCCTGGCCTATCCTTCATTGCTTTAACTTCCAAGTCTTCAATTTGCCAAATGGCTCAATGTTTATAAAAGGGAAATATAAGCTCTGAGTTCTTTTAAAAGGTGCCTTTGCAAAAAGAAGATTGTGTTATGGACACACACACACACACACACACACACACACACACACACACACACACACACACACCACCCAGAAATTGGCTTGATCTTTTACTTTGAAATTTTAATTTTTTTGCTATCTTCTAAGCTTGGAAGACTGGCAGAGTGGACCAGAGCTCTAAAATAGAGGCAACCATTGAAGTGCAGACACCTGGATTTCTTCATATAATTGAGTAATCTGTCACATACACAACAAACCATATGTTAAGTTTCAGTTGTGAGTCTGGCAAAGTTCATTATACACTTTCTAAATATTCTGTAATTCAATGATTGTCTGTTACCACCCATTCACAAAAGTGAAAAGATTGTATTTGAAGTTTAAAAAACGCTACAAATAAACTGTATACCCATTATAGTTGTTATTATTTGATGATTCCCTCATGCAGATTTATAAGTACAAAAGGGATTGATGAACTAACTATATATATCAAATTGTGATTTATATTTGAACCTTTGGCTGGTTCAGATTAAAGACAATATTTTATTTACAACTGATTTCAGACAAGGAGCCAATGAAGTTTTCTTTTTCTTTTTCTGGATCCGATCTTGGAGCCTGAACTCTGGGCCTGGGTGCTGTTCCTCAGCTCTTCAGCTCAAGGCTAGCACTCTACCACTTGAGCCACAGCGCCACTTCTGGCTTTTTTCTTTTTGCTTATGTGGTGCTGAGGAATCGAACCCAGGGCCTCAGGCATGCAAGGTAAGCGCTCTACCACTGAGCTCCCTTCCCAGCCCCGCAATGTAGATGTCCTATTAGCTTGAATATTAATACTGATTTATAATTACCAGTGCAGGTACATTTAGACACTGATATAGAAACCTTAGAAGTAATTTGTTCCAAGAAGTTGAATATTTTCATTTTCTTTACACAATTATTTGTTTAGCAAGCCCTTGGTTTGAGATAAACTAAAAAGGTATTTCAAGCTGACATCAAAATCAAGTGAAGATTTGCCTTACTACACTGGGATTCAGCAGGATTACCTTGTTGTAGTACAAAAGTCTGTTTCTTCTTTCATTAGTCTTCAAGTAGCAGGCAATAATTCAGCACATAATGAATTCCATGTAGCAGGTTGTGATTAACATTCTGCTAAACAAAATTGCATAAAATAAGCAGCAAGCAAATATCAGAATGTGTCATCTAATAAGGTTAGACATTTTCGGCAAAACTTCTTTTGGTGGATGGAAAGATGACAGAAAGTCTTGCTACATAACCTAGACTCCCTTCCAACACCTGCTCATCCTATGTCAAGTCCCCAGAGGGCTGGGATTACAAGTATGTACCAGCATGCTTGTCTGAGACTTTTAATTCAAATCCACCATATGTACTGACTTAGTATGTAAAGTGTGCTTCTTACTGTTTGTTGTAGGCCAAAAAAAATTAAAGCCAATGTTTTATAGGATGTTAATTCAAACTGGGTCAGACATACATATTTTTCCTCTTCTTAATATTTTTTTTGAAAGGAAGGTAATTAAGGGATGCTGGAAGCTTGGATGTTGACATACTGAGTGAGGTTGGTTAAGTACCTTGATAGTTATGGGTCTGTTCCTACACACCAATGATATTAGTGAGAATTATTCAAATAATAAAAACAACAGCCACAGAACAATTCTAATAATTGAGCTCATGAGTAGGAAACCAAAAGGATCTATTTCCCTAACTAGATATGAGATGAAGTTCTGAACATAATCCACTAGGAGATTTGAATCGTCTTTAGAAGTCTGGACAGTGAATGTATATTCACTTAAATTAAATGGTTTGTTGGAGGAGGAAAATATTGCTTTCTGGGATGCTATTGCATCTTCAGTAGGATCATAAGGATCTTGTCTTCAGTCTCGAGATGTCCCTGGCTGTGTTCCCAGCCATCCAGTGCTGTTAAATATCTTTGTGCCCTGAATGTGTGGAATTCATTCCCAAGGCCTTTTCCTGTGGGCTTCCTACAGAGCCTTAAAGCAGGGTTTCTTTTGCAACTCTGAGGACTTGAAATGCAATTAGGCTTTTCATCATAGTTATTTGTTAAACTTAAGTTACTGTCCTGAAAATAAAATATAATCTCAGCTCTAATGAGTTGGTAACTCAACTGTGATTATAAATGAGTTTGTAACTCCCTCTTCAGATATACCACATTTAAAACTTATTAAGAATAGCAAAAGACATACGAATCTAATGACTGTATAATTAGCAATCAACTTATGAAATGAGATGTAAAACAAATTAAGCACCATTATACAGTTATACCACCACCAAAATACCAACAAACTCTTAACACCACTATATACATTGCTCTATCGACAATGCATGTATTTGCAGATCCTGGGAGTGTCAGGGTTTCATTGTTTCTGAATTTGCCCAAGCCATATTTGGAAAGGGATAGTATGGAGCCAGGCTACCTTTGCCTATCTATTTCACCATAAGCCACATTTACAAAATACCATAAAGTGGATTGAATGAGGCATTGGTTGTTTGTGAGTTATTCCAGTTTTGCAGTTGCAAGAAGCATGTAGTTGTTGTGTATTTAAGGGAAACAAAATGAGTCATTGTTTTGGGGTGTCAGCTACATTCTTCTCTTATGCCTTCAGGAGTTTGTTATGGAATACTTGGCAAATTAATAGTAAGAAATACACACCATGTGAGAGTGTGCTAAAGCCAGTGAAACCCCCAAGCTATCATTCATTTCCTGCAGCATTCTAGCTTTTCTCTGGTTTGTGAACTGATATTGCAATTTGTTGTGAAATCTACCTTCAAATTCCATTTCAAACTTTAAGGTATACACAGAACTCAAAACCTATGATAGATGAGTTTGTTTGTTTATTGGGAGGGAAAATTTTCCTCAAGAGGTAATGAGACTGTGGGGACAAATTTCTTCTAGAATGGGGTGGGGGAGGCAGGAGAAGGGGAGAAAGAGATGCAAGATTTGCTACGCTTTGGCTTGGGTCATTCTTTATACCACATTCCTCATTTTTGTGGAACTCTATTGGCCAAGAGAAAGTTCAGATGTTGGTATTGCTGTTAGTAGAATCTTTCCTAACCAATGAGTGAGGATCACCACTTGGTCCCAGGAATCACAGCTGGTGATGGCTGAACATAAGGAAAACAGCTGGTGATGGCTCCTATTTTTCCTTATATTGGATAATAATTCAAACGAATCAGAGTAAAATCAAACCTCTCTTGAAAGGGTAGATTTTTTTAAAAGTGAAAATAAGTCATGTTTTCTTAAATCTCTAAATAAAATGAAGTCAATGCTTCTGTGCTATCAACGGTCCCTTTCTGATTAAGTCGGTGTGAGTCATGGTGCAGAGTTTAACCATGTAAGATGTTGGAGGTGGGAGATTTCCTTTGACACTTGCTGAAGCCGGGAGACCTGGCAGGGAGATCTTGGCTCTGGTAGCACTTGGGTGGCAAGAGAAGAGCCTTTATGAGTGTCTCACCTTTAGGAATGTATTTTACTTTTCAATCAATCTTAATATCTCCAGGCAGGAGTTTATATATAGGAATAAAATTTGAACCCCCATTTCCACACCCAATAAAAACGTCCTATAATAGGTGTTTATTCAGAGTCAGCTGACATTTACTGAGCAATTACTGCGGGCCACATGCTCGGCTAGGTAGTTTCGTTTGGCTATAACAGAATGTCCTTCACTAATGAAATATAATTCGTTTGAATCAGGCAAGGATTCTCGGGCATCTAAGAGCTATCAGGCTAAAAGCTGCACCCTGAAATCTTTGCTCCTTTTTTATCTATACCCTCCTAAACACAACCATTGCTTCTTCATCTAGTCACATTCTCTTTATCAGTCCAGGGACCAAGTCATGGCCCCATGGCCTGCCTTTTTGGATCAGTGAAGACAACTATTTCCCAGAAGTGAACACAACACTAATCTTTTCCCCATTGTGCTGTCAGCAAAGGCTGAGTTAGCTATTTGGTGGGTGGTGCTCCAGTAAGGTAGGGGGAACAAGAAGAGGCTTGAGAGATGGAGGAAAAAGCAAAGAGGTAGGAGTGTAAAATGCTGTGGAGTAAAGTGCTAGTGAAATCATGTAGAAGAGTCTAGAACAAAGGTAAACTTGTATGGCATGAAGAAAATGACAGACATGATGCTGGCAGCCCATCCTTTGCCACGAGAAGTGGCCAAGGAAGGCCAAGGAGAGCAATAGGAGTGTGTGTCATAGAAGCAGAAGGGAAAGTTTCTACTTGCATGAGCCACAGAAGCTATGGGAATTATGCAAATTGAGGCCACTGGTTTTAGAATTTTAAGAGGTCCTTGGTGACTTTTGAGGAAACCAGAGCCAGTTTACAGTGGATTGAGGAGCAAATGAAAAGTCCAAGAGGAAACTGAGAATGATGCCTTTTTGACATATTTTCTGATAGAGGATAAGAAATGTCGGGATTTTACAAAGAAATTGGGTGAAGGAGAGGGAGGTGTTGGCTGTTTGTAGACTGGAAGTGGCTTAGATATACTGACTGGCTGAGGAGAGGAGTCAGGAGTGAATATAAAAATATAAAGTGTCACCGGGCGCTGGTGGCTCACGCCTGTAATCCTAGCTACTCAGGAGGCTGAAATCTGAGGATCACAGTTCAAAGCCAGCCCCGGCAAGAGAGACCGTGAGACTCCTATCTCCAATAAACCACCAGAAAACCGGAAGTGGCGCTGTAGCTCAAGTGGTAGAGCGCTAGCCTTGAGCTGAAGAGCTGAGGGACAGTGCCCAGGCCCAGAGTTCAAGCCCTACGACCACCACCACCAACAACAAAAATATAAAGTGTCCATCAAACAATGCAAACTATCTACTAAGTAGCTACCCTACTTGCACAACACTTGTGTTAACATGCACGGTATGATTTGCACAATCTGATGAAGTAATCCATGTAGATAGAACTTTCGTGAGCCTGAGTTTGGGGTCATGTTTATTCCTTTTGCCCTTAGGTCATACCATGAAGTTTATCATGAAAGAACTGGAATATTTTTGAACCCATTTTTGTAAAAAAGGCAGTAGAAGGCAACAAATTAACACATAGGAATGTTTTTTAAAAAAACTGATTTCGATATGAAATAGAACTTCTGAATTAGTGGAAATGTCACTGGCCCAAGGAAAATAAAAGAGAGCATGGGGCAAGTGCCGAAAAAAAGATTATAATATGATATGATCGCTTCTAATAATGTACTTGTATGATTTGCCTTTAGTCTAGAATTCAGTTTCTGTCCTTTCTATGGTTAGAAAATTTACCTGTTTAGCTGGGTGCTGGTGGCTCACGCCTGTAATCCTAGCTACTCAGGAGGCTGAGACCTGAGGATCACGGTTCAAAGCCAGCCCGGGCAAGAGAGATCATGAGACTCCTATCTCCAATAAACCACCAGAAAACCGGAAGTGGCGCTGTGGCTCAAGTGGTAGAGCGCTTGCCTTGAGCTGAAGGGCTGAGGGACGGCGCCCAGGCCCAGAGTTCAAGCCCCACAACCGACAAAAAAAAAAAAAAAAGAAAATTTACCGGTTTGTATCTTCCCTGGATTGCATTTGTCAGCTTCAGGGTTTGTTTGTTTCTATTCTTGTAGATTGTATATTTTAACATTTAGTTTAAAAATTAAAAAAATTAACATTAAATCCAGGGTCAAATACCTCATTTTTGTTGGACTGATTCTGGGACTTTATTCAGGGCCTGAGCATTGTCCCTTAGCTTTTTTTGCTTAAGCTTGACACTCTACCACTTGAGCCACAATTTCCCTTCCGGCTTTTTGGTGATTAATTGGAGATGAGTATCACTGAATTTCCTGCCTGGGCTGGCTTTGAGGTGTGATATTCACATCTCAGCCTCTTGAGTAGCTAAGATTACAGGTATGAGACACTAGTCCATCATTTCAGTCAGGTTCTCATTCTCTCTTCTCAGACGCTAATGATTGTCAATACAAAATATCTTATATTTATGCTTTGAATTTAGTGTCTAACTCTATTCTAGCCAAAAAGAAAGTGTTAATACCTTGAAGTTATAAGTGCTTTCAGAGGGCAGTAATGGCATTTCAAATTTCTCTTTAAAGAAGAAAAGGATGTATATCAAAACCTGTGTTGAAAACTTCCATCTTTATACTTATTGTACAAGTACTAGTTACTGAAATAAGTATTTGTCATATCTTCCAAGAGAAAAATACTTAGTTGGAATAGTCATTCCAATCATCCAAATGACAGTTGAGGTGAAGACTACATTCTAAGGATGAAATTACACTAAAGCTATATTTGCAAAAATATATGTATACCTATGTGTGGGCAAGTATATATATTGTGTATATATATTATTTTAAATTTCATTTTTTTGACCTTTTGACCCTACAAGCATTTTGTTGATAGGAATGTAAGAATACTGTATCAATAGGAATCAAAATAGGGACATTTCATATCAACAGACCATACTGCACAAAATCAACTAATTTAGATTATAGAATTCTCCATACACTAGGGAAAAATATTTGTTACCTGTATTTTCTAAAATGGCTTTTAACTTCTGACAGTTTGTGGTTTAAAACTTCCTTCCTTCTCCTATTTCCTCCCCTCCCCTCTCCTTCCCATCTCTTCCTTGCTTTTTGTTTGTTCCCTTCCCTTCTCTTTCTGTCCCTCTTCCCTGCTGTCTTTTCTTTGTTTTCTTTCTTTCCCAGAGCCTTATACATGCTAGATAAGTGTTCTATGTGATTCATATTTTTTCCTTATCAGTTTACACTGGAGAATATAGGTTTTTTATACTATCCTAAATATAGAAGCAAACTAAATGGTCTCATAAATTATGCAGGATATCCTTTTACTTTATCCAAGTGAAAATATTCAGCAGATAATTACTGTGGAGTAATCATATGGATGGACTTAACTAAGCTTGCTATCAAGGATTTATAAATCTTTGCTTGCTAATTGGTAGACTTATCAAAGAAGGCAAGTTCATATAGTTAGTTTAAATTAAAGCTATTGTTTTGAGGCAATCAAACAGTCAGTAATTGAGTTATGAAAGCCTATGCATGTTCTTTTTTAGAAAAATTTGCAAATGTAATTTTTTGAAAATGTTGTGAATGTTCCTTAATTTTATTATCTTAAAGTTGTCCAGGAATTTCCATTTAACAAAACAGTTTATGAATACAATGAATCTTGATCAATGTCACCTCTTTCAACTTCTCTCCCATCCCTCCCAATCTACCTTTTCCTTTGCTTTTCATAATTTTAAAGGATATACATTGAATTCTTGATGGTATTCTCCATCTTCTTCATTTTTCTACCCTTTTCCCCATGACTCTACCCCACCCTTTCAAATACCCGCTTGTAGGTATTTGTTTTGTTGAACTTTGCCTTTCTAAGAGATTACACTATTTGAGGTGTCCCTTGAATCTATTATATTTCAGTTCATTTGTATACACTTGCATACCACTCAATGTATTTACCTATATGTTTATGTAAACTAACCCTAGCTTCCATATATAAGGGAAAACATGTATTTGTTGTCTCTCTCAGCTTGACTTAGTTCGCTTAACATACAATGGTATTCTTTCTAATGGATGAGTAAAATTCCATTGTGTGAGTGCGTGCATGTGTGCGTGCGTGCGTGCGTGTGTGTGTGTGTGTGTATACCATATATATACGTACTACATTTTCTTGATCCATTCATCCACTGGGGAGCATCTGGGCTGATTCTATACCTTGGCTATGGTGAATAGTGCTGCAACAGACATGGTTGCATAGTGGCATTAATGTAACCTGGTTTGGAATCTTTTGGGTAAATGCCCAGGAGTGGAATTGTTAGATCATAGAGGAGTTCTATGTTTAGTTTTCTGAGGAAATTCCATATTGCTTTCCAGGGTGGTTGAACAAATTTATATTCCCACCAACAGTGTAGTAGAGTTCCCTTTTGGCCTCATCCTTGCCAACATTTATGATTGTTTGTTTCCTTGATAATGGCCATTCTAACTGAGGTGAGATGTAATCTCTGTGCTGTTTTGATTTATATTTCCTTTATGGACAGAAATGCTGACCATTTCTTCATGTATCTATTGGCCATTTTTACTCTTCTTCTGAGAAGGCTCTCTAGCTCATTAGCCCATTTTTAATTGGGTTGTTTCTGTGAGGGTTTAATTGTTTTGGGGGGAGCGGGGGAGGTCTGGTTGTAGGGCCTGAACTCTGGGCCTGGGCACTGTCCCTCAGCTATTCAGCTCAAGGCGAGCGCTCTACCACTTGAGCCACAGTGCCACTTATGGCTTTTTTCTTTTTTTCTTATGTAGTGCTGAGGAATCGAACGCAGGGCCTCATGCATACAAGGCACGCTCTCTACCACTGAGCCACTTTCCCAGCCCCGAGGGTTTAATTTTTTAAGCTATGTATTTTGGATATTAGGCCATTGTCTGATATATAGTTGGCAAAATGTTCTCCCATTCTTTAAATTGTCTTTTTAGCTTGGTGGCTATGTCCTTTGCTGTTCAGGAACTTTTTAGTTTGATGTAATCCCACTTATCAAGTCTTTCTTTGATTTGTTGTGTTTCTGGATCTTTACTCATAAAGTTCTGACCTGTGCCAAGGAGCCTAATGTCACTCATACTCCTTCCTGTAATAGCTTCATGGTTTCAGGTCTTAGGTCCATTTTGAATTGTTGCAAGGTGACAGATAGGAATCCAGTTTCATTTTTCTGCATCTTGATAGCCATTTTTCCCAGCACCATTTGTTGAAAAGTCTTTCTTCTATCCAATATTTTTGGTTCCCTTATCAAATATTAGAAGGCTATAGGTTTATTTATGAGTCTTTTATGCTGTTCTATTGCACCTTGAGGTCTGTTTTTGTGCCATTACCAAGCTGTTTTTATTCATATAGCCCTATAGTAGAGTTTGAAGTTTGGTAATGTTATATTCCCAACACCACTTCTAATTCTTCCTCTTCCTCCTCCTCCTTCTCTTCCTCCCCCTCCTCCTCCTTCCCCTTCTTCTCCTTCCTCTTCTTCCTCCTCCCCCTGCTCTTCCTCCTCCTTCTCCTTCTCCTCATCCTTCTCCTCTTCCTTCTCCTTCTTCTCCTCCTCCTTCTCCTCCCCCTCCTTCTCCTTCTCTTTCCCCTTCTCCTTCCCCTTCTTCTCCTTCCTCTTCTTCTTCCTCCACCCTCCTCTTCCTCCTCCTCCTCTCCTCCTTCTCCTCTTCCTCCTTCTGGATTACTTTTGTGATTGGGGGGCCTTTTGTGATTCCAGATTAATTTTTTAATTGCTTTCTCCAACTTGTTGAAGAACAATATTGGGATTTTGGTGGGTATTGCATTGAACTTGTAGATTGCTTTGGGCCATAGTGCCAATCCAGAAGCATGGAAATTCTTTCTACTTCCTTATATCTTTTTTGATTTCCTTCTTCAAACTTTTATGGTTTTCATGATAGAGATCCTTCACATCATAGGTTAAATTAATTTATAGATATTATGTATTTTTTGAGACTGTTGCAAGTGGAATTGCTTTCCTGATTTTAGTCTCTTTCTTATGGTTGGTGTACAGGAAAGCTGCTGATTTGTGTGTGTGTGTGTGTGTGTGTGTGTGTGTGTTGATTTTATATCCTGCTATTTTACCAAGGTTTTGAATCAGCTCTAGTAGCTTGGAGGAGGAGTCTATAGGGTCTTTAAACATAGGATCATGTCATCCTCAAATAGGGATAATTTTATTTCCTTCTTATCTTTAATTAATTTAGTCTTCTCGCTCTTCAAAACCATTATTTTGTATTACCAATGAACTACATTTACATTCATTTACATGAATCTCAGCTCTCTCACTCCATATTCCTGTGATTACTTAATACATTCAGTAAAGATATTGAATTTGTAAATAGGCCCTTGTGGAGATTGAGGTGTATTAACAATCTACATTCTTAAAAATCATTTTGCTCAGTAAAGCTACATTTTAAAACAAGGTTTATGCAAAGAAGTTAAAAAACTTCAAATTGAAAACATACAGAAAATATATTTTCTGAAAAGCTTTTATTATGTTTTCTTTGAGGGAAAAGGCTTGTATATGCACACATGCATGTATGTATGATTAATATTGTAATAAATACTAAAGAAATGACAGCTTGTTTGCTGACTTTAAAGTGGAAAAATTCCATCAAGGAAGACAAAAGTGAGTGATGAGAGAGTGTTTCCAAACATGCCCTCCTTAAAATGGTGTTTTAGTAAAAGACTTTGCCTTCACCTTTGCCTACCTGCATTTGGTTGGAAAGAATATTTACTCCAGGATGACAAGTACCTTGTCTTTTTTAAGACTAGGGAAGCCTATCAAGAGCTTGTGGTCTTTGAGAGGTAATTATTCACTTCTGTTCAAAATCTAATCATGTTTTCATGTTTGTTCATCATCATAACTCCCTCTTGTCTCAAAAGGAAAGCTCAATGCCAAGTGTAATGGCACATATCTATAATCTCAACACTGGGGAAACTGAAGCAGTAACATTACAAGATTGAGGTTGTCTTAAGCTACAGATAGAGATTCTGTCTCAGAAATTCTCCCCCAAATGGTAATCCCCTGCAATAAACCTTATAGTAACAGTATAAATACAAATAGCAATCTAAAAACACCTCAAAACTCTTAAAAGACAGGTTGTTTTCCTGTTTTTGGTGAAAATTTTATTCTAGAAATATATTAAAACTATAGTATATATGTATGTCTGTGTGCATGTATGTGTGCATATGTATGTGATATTGAATATCTTTAACATGCATTTGGCACAAAGGAGAAGGGGACAAATTTATCTAACTCCAGTGAAGAAGCCACACATCTTGAGAAAACCAAGTTTCCAAAACATTTGCAGAAAACGTCGATATACTAATTGTGTTTGTCTTCTGCAGTTGACTTTTTATGACACACCACCCCTTTGGCATCATGCCCAAACTGTCTTTGCCTATGTATTCATTATGTATTCATTTTCAACCTTGGGAAATTACTTCAGCAATTAGAAAGTATATTTACAGACTACATATTCTGAATTTATGATTGGACACTGGAAGTACAACATACGTTCTATTTCCTTCTGCAACAGGCACACACAGACACGCATACACAGGAACAGCCTTAACTTACATTTTAGCAATAGTTTTGTAGCATCATGCTTTACTGTGTGTGTGTGTGAGTTACAGTGTTAGTAGTAGTTACTACTACTTTATAGTAGTTACTATCTTTTTTTGTTGTTGGTTGTGGGGCTCCAACTCTGGGCCTAGGCACTGTTCCTCAGCTCTTCAGCTCAAGGCTAGCACTCTACCACTTGAGCCATAGCACCACTCCCAGTTTTCTGGTGGTCAATTGGAGATAAGTATCTCATGGACTGTCCTTCCCAAGCTGGCCTTGAACCATGCTCCTCAGATCTCAGCCTCCTTAGTAGCTAGGATTATAGGTGTTAGCTACTGGCACCTAGCTGTAGCTATTATAAATTGAATTTTTCCATGTAACAACTGACTTAATAAAAATCACTTAATTATTCTATTGCATTTACATATGATATTAATTGATGATTAAGTTGTTGTTTCAATGTGGTTCCAATTCCAGAACAACCCACTATGTAGAAAAAGGAAAGCAAATGAAATATTGAGCTCATGCTAAGCAGTGGCAGAAAGAGCTGATATAATTTCACGCTATTTTCTCATACAAGTTAAGTATGCCTTATCTGAAAAGCGTGGAACCAGGAATATTTCAGATTATATTTTGTTTTTTGAGAGACACCCAAGTCTAAATTGTGAAATTCATTTTCACTTTACATACACCATATACGTATAACCAGGATACACTTTTACAAAATAAGTTATATTAATTTTCTACCTAAGTCATCATGTCATCATTAGAAGTCTTAGTTTGGAGCATTTTAGATTTCAGATTTACAGCTGAGAGCTGCTCAAGTTGCAGCAACAGCTATTCTGTGTTAGACTCTTTGATAAGCAATTTACCACATTTATCTCATCTAGTTCTCACAGTAACCCTGGAAGGTTGATGTTCTTATTTATCTCCTGTTTACAGATGAGGAACCTGCTTGAGGAAATTAAATAGTATGCCTAAAGATATTCTACTAATAAAAGAAGCATCAAAAGTTGAACTTGAAAGTCTAAAGTCTAGGGACTGGTACGGTAGCTCAGTGGTAAAGTACTCGTCTAGCATGCGAAAAGCCCTGGATTCGATTCCTCAGCACCACATAAACAGAAGTGGTGCTGTGGCTCAAGTAGTAGAGTGCTAGCCTTGTGCAAAAGAAGCCCAGGGACAGCACCCAGGCCAGAGTTCAAGCTCCAGGATGGGCAAAAAAAAAAAGTTCAAAGTCTATGCTTGTAACTCCAAGGTTATATTGCAGAAGTATAAAATAATGGTTTGAATGGAAACCTGAGTTGGCTATCTGTCTTTTTCTCAATGTGTTAGACACCTAGAATTGAGTACTGGAAAAAGATAGTAAACATCTGGGACAACAGATATTGTGTGTTTTATAACTGGCTTCTGAATTATAGAATTATAGGTGGTTAGAATTAATTGGAGGAAGGTATCATACACTTGTCTGTGTGACACATACTTTCAGTAACAACATTACGCAATTTTTTTAAATTTTATTTTATTTTATTTGTGAACATACTGTACAGAGGGGTTACAATTACATGGGCAGGATAATGCGTACATTTCTTACCAAGCATTGCAGCTGTTTACCCTTCACATCCCTTCCCATCCTCCCCCCTCCCCCCCATCCCAATCCTTCTCCTTCCCCCCTCCTTCCCCCCCCCCCCGCACCGACGTTGTAAAGCTCATTTTGGACATGACAACTTGTACTTCTCATTGTTGCAACAGGTCCACCTGTATCCTTAAACAACTGGTTTTTAAAGTGATAATATCGTGAAATTTACTATTATTTAAAAAATGACAATTTAGGGATGGTAGGGGAAAAACAAAGGAGGAGGTAACAATGCTCAATAAGAAGTCTATTCATTACCCTACTCATGTAACTGTAACCTCTCTGTACAGTATTTTTACTATATACATATATATATATATACACATAAAAATGACAGTTTTTGCTATTTTTATAAGAATCCTTTCCTCAGGAGATTTTATTACAAATACATAAATGCAGGGAAGCTAAGGGACCTTTTAAATCACAAGGTGATTTCTCCTTGACATTTGGACTCCTTGAGGACTTTCCTATTATTTTCATTCCCAACACATTTGCATCATTTTTTATATTTGTTGTTCTGTAAACTAAGCACATACTATGAATCAGTTGTGTTTCCAGGTGCTGAGAATTTTACTTTGAGGCAAGGGCCCTAAATATTTTTTTTCTATAAATTGATCACAAAGCTTAATTATACTTATTCACTTGAGAGTCCTTTTTAGTCTAATTCTGTTGTTTAAAATTGTGTTGACTTACAGCAAAAAAGTGGAAAGAGCCCAATATACATCAACTGATGACTTGGTACACAAAGTGTGCTATACTTACACAATGGACTATTCATCAAGGAAAAAAGATAGCATACTGTTGGATGCTATACCACGAATGAACCTTGAAAACATTACCAGTCACAAAAAAGCATATGAATGGAATGTGGAGTTTTGTTCACAGTAGAGTATCCATAGATATAAAATGCACATTAGGGTTACAGAGGGATGGAGAGATGAAGGGATGGGTAAAATGTGTGGGCTTTCTTTGGAAGTACGGAAACTATATAAAATTGATTATGAAGAACTATAAATACATTAAATGTTCTAACTCCCTTTCCTAAAGGGCAAATTATATGGATGGTAGTTGCATCTTAGCAAAAATACCATTACAGTTTGTACTAAGGCATGATGGAAGTTATATTATTCCCATTTTAAGAATTATAGAAGTAACAGCAAAACCAAAGAAGTTGTTCATCTAGTTTTGAAGAGAAACAATAGATTGGAGTAGCTTTGGCCTTCCATTTATTCTGTAACTTTTATGGGGAAAGATGATTTCTTACCTGAAGACCATCTTTATTCTTAAAGGTTCTTCCTTTTCTGGTCCTACCATGTGCAGGGCACTTTGCCATATTGCCTTACACATGGACTAAATCTTAGCTTTCCGATCATTGATCACAATATAGCTGATACTTAATGTTTGCATTGATTACAAGTATTTGTAGAGAACTTAATAATAGGAGGTATTGAGCTAGCTGCTAATTGATCTCCTAAGTATCTCATGGTTAAATGGAAAGCTAAATGGAAGTTCTACTACAGGGTTTCAAGTGTCAAGATGAAGATGGACTGAAGATGGAGGGACTGAAACCTTAGGTATTCTAGTTCTTTGCCTGGATCTAGTTCATTCATGCAGTTGATATGCATTTGTGTCTGAGCATTCTCCCCTACATTTGAATACATTTAAGAACAATTCTCCCACTTTGTAATTCGTTAAACTGCATTTTTCCAATGTATTAGAGTCTATATGTATTTTGACATCAAATCTATTATACAATGCAATTCTATATTTTAAAATAAATCTTAAATCAAACTATCATTAATATTTTTTGGCACCTTCAAAAATAAGAACTTTGGCCAGGCACCGGTGACTCAGGCCTGTAATCTTAGCTACTCAGGAGGCTGAGGTCTGAGGATCATGGTTTAAAGCCAGCCTGGGCAGGAAAAGTAATGAAACTCTTACCTCCAATAAACCACCAGAAAACCGGAAGTGGTGCTGTGGCTCAAGTGGTAGAGCACTAGTCCTGAGCTGAAGAGCTGAGGGACAGTGCTCAGGCCCAGAGTTTAAGCCCCATGACTGACAAAAAAAATCAGAACTTTGAATAATAGTTGCTCTCATATATTTAGGTTTTTGGCATGCCCAAGTCTCTAATAATAAGCCTAGATTTTAGATTATGTTTATGCATTTTTGTGACTAAGACAGGCGGTTAGAGAAGTGACTGACAGCAAATATTCTAGAACACACTTAATTTGATCCTAGCTCTTCTGCTATATAACTTTGAAACTGATTACTTAATCTCTCACTTTTATTCTGTAAGATGGGGACAGTAATGGAACCTGCCCTGTGCCTGGCACATATTAAACACAGTTTGTTTTTTTTTCTGGTCCTGAGACTTGAACTCAAGGCTTGGTTGCTGTCCTTGAGCTTCTTTTGCTAGAGGCGAGTGCGCTACCACTTGACCCACAGCTCTACTTCCAGATTTACTTTTTGTTTTTTTGTTTTGTTTTGTTGGTAATTTATTGAAGATAAGAATCCCACAGACTTTCCTGCCAGAGCTGGCTTTGAATTGCAGTACTCAGATCTCAGCCTCCTCAGCAGTGAGGATTATAGGCATGATCTACAGCACCCAGTGCTGTTAATTTTTTTAATTCAACTGAAATTTCATTCTTTTCTTTTTTTGGTTGTGAGGCTTTGCCAGAGCCTGGGCACTGTGCCTGAGCTTTTTTGCTCAAGGCTAGTGCTCTACCACTTGAGCCACAGCACCACTTTAGGTTTTCTGGTGGTTAATTGGAGATTAGGGTCTCAGGGACTTTCCTGCCTGGGCTGGTTTTGAACCACAATCCTCAGATCTCAGCCTCCTGAGTAGTTAGCATTACAATCATTTTTTATTAGTCTGTTTTCTTAAAATTATGCATCATTGCTTTTAAATGAAATTCATATTTATTGGAGATTGATATGCAAGTTTCTTTTATCAAACAGTAAATCACCTAAATTCTCAAAGATCTGTACTTTGAAACAAGAGGCCAGATTTGGCACTCCTGTCTGCTCCTTTAACATGGGTACAGAGTTTAAGAAGTCACATACTTCTCCTGTTAGTTAGCTTGATAAACTCTATAACTCAAATATTGTCCCAGGCCAAAGGATTGATACTTTTGGATGTCTGATGCATAGTTAAAAATCCACAGAAATAAAGCATAATGCAGTTGCATTTATACTTCTTGACTGGATTGATGCTGTTCCCTTTGCCAGCCTTGTGATTTTCATGGGATTTTTTTAAGTGTACCAATAGGATCATTGGTCAGTATCCTCTCTGGGGGCCGATTATTAGTGGCGAATTTAAGCTATTGTTGATAATCTTTTATTTTTTTGCAATGTTTAAGAGTTGTACTTGATCAAATCAATGGACTTATTATACAAAGTCATTTAAAATAAGAACAAATTAACTTTGAGTCACTGGGTTTTTCCCCTTAGTTCAGATTATTGTTCATTTTTCACATTTCATTTTGTTTTACATTTATCATTCCTGTGCATTGGTGATATAGAACTGGTGACATGAAGGAATCTAGTGAAGTGTAGGGTGCCTAATAGATCAATTTGTTAACAATAGCTTCATCACTGTGTTTACCTTATGTTAACTTTATCATTAAATGTGGTATATTGAGATTGTGTACAACAAGAAAACTTACAAAATAGCAATAACTAAATAAGTTAACTGCATTTTGCATGTCTGTGTTTTTATTAATATTTAATCAAAAGTTCTGTTAATAGAAGATTGGGATTTAATCAGGGTTTTTGTAAAGAACTTACCTAGAATGAGAGGCCTTGGTTCCATCCCCAGCAGTGCAAAATAAAGGTTCTCTTGAATAAAATGCATAAGCAAGTAACTTTGGGTTTAAAAGTGACTGGCAAATAGCCTTTATAATGTGTTGTAATTATCCCTGGACATCTTCATATGTTCTGTGACTTAACCCTCCAGAGCTTTTAATAAGATAAACAGAAACAGCAATGCAGCACCAACCACTTCCCTGTATTTCTTAATTATTGGCATGCCTTTTGATCTGGTTTTACTTTTAAGGAGGGCTCTGTCTCTGGCTATGAAGCCAGATTATGCTCTCTTCTAGGTGAGTCCTGAGAAAACCTTATCCTCTCTCTTGCTCATTGACTGAAGTCTAGCTACCCTGTAGTATACCCCTTCACATTGCACATGTAATTTCGAAGGATTTGGCTGTGTGGTGTGCATTAGCAAGTATCTAATACAAAATAACAGCAAGATATTCTAGTAGCATGCATCAGTAAAGTCATATTGTATGGAAGTACTTATTGGCATACTTCTTTTTTTAATTTAATTTAATTTTATTTGTGAACATACTGTATAGAGGGGTTACAATTACATGGGCAGGATAATGCGTACATTTCTTACCAAGCATTGCATCCTCCTCCTTTGTTTACCCTTCACATCCCTTTATTGGCATACTTCTTAATGGTTAAATGAAGTAGAAAGTGTCCAGATTACCTTTTCTACTGCTCACCTCTAGGACATCTCCATACTTCATTGACAGAAAAGACCACACCCACATGAAGGACATCAGACCTGATTGACAAATGCCTGTACAATGTTTACAAGCATTGTTCAATAATTCAAATATTATTACTATCTCACAATCTATAGTACAGTTCACAGCCTTTCCTAATCTCATGACATTGGAGCTGTGGAACTTTCACTATTTGACTGATTCTTTCCTACATGTCAGCTATGACTCTGCAAAGTGAATTGTATGTCATAAAGAGAAAAGATACTACTTTCAAATTTCTGCTTCTACCAGGTACCAGAGAGCTAAGAAAGCCTAAGCTTTTCAACTGCAGTCACAGGGAACTCCCCAGGTTCCTCCCTAAGCACACTTTAGAGCTCACATCATCTGTGCTTTAAGGCACAAATCTAACACACTTAATTATTCAATCAATTGCTCCTAACATGGAAGCAAGTGCTTGCTAGATTTTACTTGATTGAATCTCCTTTCTCAAGCCCCCGAAACTGTAATCAGTATGGGGGTGGGGTGTTAATAAAGGCAGGTACACAGTAAAGTCCATAGACAATAAAAAAAAGCAGGGCTGGGAAGGTGGCTCAGTGGTAGAGTGCTTGCCTTGCATGCATGAGGCCCTGGGTTCGATTCCTCAGCACCACATAAGCAAAAAGAAAAAAGCTG
>NW_012267254.1:3779687-3790325 GCF_000151885.1 Dipodomys ordii
AACCTTTCTTTGATTTGTTGTGTTTCCGGGTCTCTATTAAGAAAATTTCGGCCTGAGCCAAGGAGACCTAGGGTTTCTCCTATTCCATCCTGTAATATTTTCAGAGTGTCTGCTTTGACTCCGAGGTCTTTGATCCATTTGGAGTTGACAGAAACAATTTTTTAATTTTTCTTTTATTGTTAAGATGTTGTAGGGAGGGGTTACAGTTACATGAGTAAGGCAATGAGTACATTACTTGTCGATCATTGGATCATTGTTGTTGTCTTCCTTGTTGTTGTCCCACTATCCCTTCCCTCACCCAGCTCCCACATTCCTATCCCGCGGAGGGGCCCCCTCTCCCCCATCGCTGCCCAAAGTTGTAAAGTTCATTTCCAATATACTGTCAAGTAGGTATCTTCGTTGCAATGGGTCATCCTGTGTCCTTATTTCAGCGTTTTGTTATTCATCTTCCTCTCCCCAGATTAGACATATGTATATACAAGATACAAGATATCAAACTCAAGTACAGTGACAGCAGGGGATATGCCAAAGGGGAAAGAGCATACAAAGGAAACAACAACCACAAAAAATAATAAAATCACATGGTACATTTAAAACAGTAACAATAAAGACAGACATCTTGTGTCCATATGTTGGGGTTCATTTCACTTCATAAACTTATATGGTCATTTGTACATGGTTTTTGTGCTTTTCAGCTCATCTGATAAGATTATCTTATATGGATGCTAATTATTGCAAAAAAGGGAAACCATGGGACCTAAATTTCTTTGAGACTGGGTAACTTCACTTAATATGATTTTTTTCAAGTCTTTCCATTTCCTAAAAAAATTGGGCGGTGTTGTTCTCAGAAAGAACCTGTAACATTTTGCTTGTGTGGGCTTTCATTTGCATGTGAAGATTTTTCATGTACTGCGTGTACATGGTTGCTCATGATGACAGGGTATCATCATGTGTGTTTTCTTCAGCATCAGAGCTTTGAAAGTTCAGTTCCATTATGGGCCATTCACAGTAGAATGAACAATAAATATTCTAATTTGTTTAAGAATATGATTACTACTATAAAAATAAACACATTTTATCTTATATGATGTATGCTAGAGTTTTTATGGGCAAACAGAGACTCAAAGTAATTTACCAGAGAGAGATATATGAATAGGTTCAATATTAGAATCCAATATTTATGCTAAATATGGTTGTGAAAACGTACCACATGCTCAGCACTAACAAGTTGGTTTTTATCCCCCTTTACTTACATTACCACTTTTCCTTTTCCTCTTAATCCTGCTTTATCATTTCGGCTTTCATCTACTTTCAGAAAGTGACATTTCTGCAAACCGCATACACCAACAGTATGCATGTTTTTACAAGCTCATGCTTGTAACTGTTGCTACTCAAGAGGCTGAAATCCGACGATGGTTGTTCAAAGCTAGCCTAGGCAGGAAAGTCTGTGAGACTCCAATTAAGCACCAAAAAAAGCTGAAAGTGGAGGGAGCTGTGGCTCAAGTAGAAGAGCATTAGCTTTGAACAAAAGATCAGGTACAGTGGCTAAGACCTGAGTTCAAGCCCCAAGAATGACACACATGCACAAAAAAAGAAAACAAAATTTCTGTGGCATAAGATTTATAAAATAAACACACACACTATCCTTTTTATCTGTACTTATCATAAATGTGTTTAGATAGCAAATGTAATAGGAAATCTTTTATGATTCCATCTTTAGTTGGTATAGCATCATTTTATTTATCACTAGTGGTCTTGATTTTTCTGTTTATATGAATAACTTAGCAAAGAAATAGAATGTGGAATTAATGTTTTTTTCTGGGGTTTCAAGTTTCATTTTTTATTTCTCACTAGGTATGATGAATCAAAAATTTCCTAGTTTTTACTGTTACCTTTTTACCTTTTCTAATTATGAGAAGTAGATTTTCTAGATTTTAGCTTAGTATCATAAGGCATTAACTTTCAATTTACATTATTAGATCATATTATTTTTTTACTTCTCAGTGTGGTTACTTTTTCTTAAATACAGTGAAATGGTCAGTGTAATCCATCTGAACCACATAGTTAATAGGACTTTTGTCTATATTTGTTTGTCTGGGAAAAGAAAATGTGGATTTTCCAGAGATGTAAGGAAAAATACCCAAATTCTTTAGTAATGAATGACATATTTAATTAGATTTAATAAATGCAATTTATCCACAAATGATGAAGGCCATTTTGAAAAAGATCTCTATCAAAAGTAATTCATAGTAACCCAAATTTCAATCCAGTGTTTTCATTAATTGTATAGTTTCATATGTTAATGATTTCAGACAATAGTATGCTTTATGTTTTCATAAAAATGATAAAGAAAGCTATCCCTTTTCTGGTGCTGGGGTTTGAATTCAAAGGGCCTTGAACATGTTTTCTACCACTAAGCTACATCTCCAGCTGTAGATGTCTTGATGTAGGATCTCACTATACAGCTTAGGCTGGCATTGAATTTTTTTTTTTTTGGGTCCGGTTGTGGGGCCTGAATTCTGGGCCTGGGCGCTGTCCCTCAGCTCTTCAGCTCAAGGCTAGCGCTCTACCACTTGGGCCACAGCACCACTTCTGGCTTTTTTTTCTTTTTGCTTATGTGGTGCTGGGGAATCAAACCCAGGGGCTCATGCATTGCAAGGCAAGCGCTCTACCACTGAGCCATCTTCCCAGCCCCTGGCATTGAATTTGATATGTAGCCAAGACTGGCCTTGAACTCAGGATCCTTCTGTCTCTACCTCCCAGTATTGGAAATACAGATGTGTGTTATTCTGCCTGGCTATTTCTATGTTCATGATTCCATGCCACATTATTCTCTTGCCTTTACAAAAATTCAGCCAATTTTTCCAAAGCACAGTGTTGGCTTAACCTATGTTAGTTTTGTTGCTTGTGCAGATTGTGTTTGTTTGATGATTATGAAAGAGAAGCCCACCCTTTTTTGCAGTGTAACAGATTGAGCTCAGGTCCTTGTATTTCCTAGGTGAATTTTCTACCACTTGAACCATACCTCAGCAATTTGTGTTCTAGTTTTGTTTCTCAGATAGGTGTCTAGCTAACTTTTCCTGGCTTCACCTGGAACAATGATCCTCCTGTCTCTACCTCCCAAGTGGCTGTGATTACAATCAGGACTCACCATGCCCAATCCTTATTTTTAAATAATATCCTTTGGTAGAAATCTCTATAAAATTGATTCAACTATAATAAATTGCATGTTTTAAATATCACAAAATGAGAAAAATATTAGTTATGTAGTGGAATTTTATAGCACATGTGCTTATTAGTTTTGGTGTGTATGGGCCTAGGGTCTTTCGCATGTAAGGCAAGTACTGTACTTCTCAGGTACACACCCAACTTATGAATTTCTTCTTTAGCTCTGCTTGCAAAGAACCTTAAATAAGCCACCGTGCTTCCAATTCTATTTTCTGTTATTAAGTAGTGCCTGACAGTAAATTATAACCACTTGGACAGCCAGTGTGTGGATAACAGTGAGAATAGATTTGCATTACACAACTGTTTCACTGGGCTACTTGGGAAGCAGAGATTAGTGATGGTGGTTCGAGGCCATCTATGGCAAAAACAAGTTTGTTAAACTCCATCTCAACTAGTGGCTGGGCACGGTGGCAAATGCTTATTATAACACAATGGCTGGGCACAGTAGTGTCTGTTTGTCATTCCTAGAGACACAAGGAGGAACAAGTAGAAGGATTAAGCCTAGGTCAACCTAAGTGTAAAGAGAGACATTGTCTCAGTAGCTTTGGTTCCTTTTCAGTCAACAAATGTGAATATTCTATTCCTCTTCCTCCTCTCTTCCTCTTTCTCCTCCAATAACAGCTGCAACAACACTAATAACACACACACACAAGTAACTCACCATTGCTGTTCTCTAGCATTGTTAAATACACATACTGTCTGTAATATATGTGCAGCTTTTTGGTTGGTCTCTGGAAAAATCCTACAATGGTCTCTCTTCTACCAGCTAGGTGCCATCTTCCCTCAGTCTACCTTTTGCTCTCTTTTGGACTTAGATGCTGGAAAATAATGTCTATTTATTTCCCTAGCAGGTTCCTTGAAGTTGTATACTTTGATTTGGAGATGGAGGTCATTCTATAAAATTTCTGAAGTTTTAGAAGTATTTATATCAACTTTCTATTTAAATAAAATTGTTTCACTTTTAAGCAGAGATAGTGGCTTCAGTTCTATGATTATATGGTTCTTTTCATGACATGAAAAATAAATTTATTATTACAGGTAAAATGGAGAGAGGGGGGTGCAGCAGAGGAAGAAAGAGAAGGAAGAAGACGCAGAAAGACTGCAATGAAAACTTTCTCCAAAGTGGAGAATAAATGACCAAGTCATTTATTCCTTGTAGTCCTGTTGTCTTTTGTGCTTATGTGAGTTGTTTTCATGTTAACTCCCCCAAAATGTGGAGAAAGGCAGTTTAGCTTCATGTCTACCTGAGTTTGTCACAGAATAACTCAAGTATTAAGGAAAAGCATGGATTGTTATGTATAATAAGAATGTGTCTGCCTGGTGCTGGTGGCTCATGTCTGTAATCCTAACTACTCAGGAGGCTGACATCTGAGGATCATGGTTCAAAGCCAGCTTGGGAAGGAAAATCCATTGGACTGTATGTCCAATTAACCACCAGAAAACTGGAAGTGGCACTGTGGCTCAAGTGGAGGAGCATTAACCTTGAGCTGAAGAGCTCAGGGACAGCACCCAGGCTCAGAGTTCAAGCCCCACGACTGACAAAAAAAAGAGTGTGTCCATTTGGTATTTTTTTGTTTTTCATTACTGCTTTTTATTATATGTTTATTTTTCATTAGTCATAGGGCTTGAACTCAGGCCAGTTCTCTACCTCTGTGAGCGACAGTGCCAGTTCCAGTTTTCTGGTGGTTCATTGGAGATGAGTCTCATGGACTTTCCTGAGCTGGCTTTGAACTGAGATCCTCAGATCTCAGCCTATGAGTATCTAAGATTACAGGTGTGAGCCCTTCCCTGCATTTTCTACATGTTGCTGTTTCCAGTGCAATGGATTGCCTTTGGAAGATTTTTTTGTTGTTGGTCATGGGACTTGAACTCTGGGCCTGGGTGCTGTCCCCCAGCTCTTCAGCTCAAGGCTAATGCTCTACCACTTGAGCCACAGCACCACTTCCTGTTTTTTTCTGCTTATGTGGTGCTGAGGAATCAAACCCAGGGCCTCGTGCATGCAAGGCAAGCACTCTACCGCTGAGCTACCCCTGGAAGATTTTTATAGATTCAACACTCTCCCCGTCACATTAAAGGAAATGTAGAAAGATGCAGTGATTCTTCCTTTTGTCACATAGATATAGTCATTGTGATTTATAAGAAATATTACTTTTAGAACACTTAGCTTATGTATAGGAGATATACATTTTTTCCCCCGAGCTTTCCAATGGCCACCTGTAGACTGCACACATTCTTTAAATCTTCCAGGATCTGCATAAGTTTCTGGAAAAATTAAAATATATATCAGATTATGACAACAGCATTTAATTTAAAAACATTCATTTTAATATTAATTTTAATAAACTATTTTCCTTGTTTGAGGTGCAGCAATGGTTATGCTAGGGCTGGAAGGAAGTAGTTGTGGAGGCAATGGTGGAGAAGAAACTGGAAGAGAGGCTTTGGTTTTTATTCTTCAGCCATAAATAATTTTGGGAAATGAAAAAATAAGAAATACCACTTTTTGATAACATAATGATATAGCTTTCCATTGTGTTTTTATAGGAAGTTATGGTTAATAAGACAAATGAGATTCAGTACCTAATCATATAGCATCTCTACTAGTTTTAAGGTGTTAGATTCTATCTCCCAACTCAATTATAAGCTCATTGAGAGGGGAGGCTGTCACACAAAGGCTAAAACCAATGGCATACACATAACATACAAGTGAGTGTTCATACATCCTGGTTCAGGAAGTATTCCTTCCCTGATACTGTGATTAAAAAATGACAGGGGTAGGGCTGTACCTCGGTGGTATAAGGACTTGCCAAGCATGCATGATGCCCTGGGTTCCTTCTCTAGCACTACAAAGACAAAGGAAATAAAAAGATTGACTCTTGGCATGTTAAGCATTTCCATCCAATGTGACAGAAACCCAGTGAAGGGGAGAGCACCACGAAGTGAAAAAATTCAACATGGTGTCAGAGTACCCAAGCTCCCAGAAGGCCCTTCACTGTGCTGAGTTAAAATGTGTTGCTCTAGCTTTCACATGTAGATCCTTCTGCAGAAAGAGAAAATGAAAGGACCATGTTCTTTACTTTGTCTTGTTCATCCTTAGACTTTCTCATTTTGTACCTATAAAAGGAGTTGGATGGCTTCAGAGAAAATACATAGCAAATCATTTAAAAATATTAGTCATCCTACAAGAATGGGATGGGGGCTTATCAGATTGCTATTTCCGTATTGAACAAGATGAGCTCCAGTGATTTATTTCAGAAGCTCTTAATGTTTACTTTTTATGAGACAGTGTTGTAAGTGCTTTATAAATATTAACTCATTTCAATCTTCAAAAGAGCCTCATGAAATGGAGACTTATTAATACCACTTTATATCAGAGGAAACTAAAGTGCAGACTGTTTCTGGAACTTACTCAAGATCTTTCGATTAGTAGGTTAGAGATGGAATTATGAACAAGTCCTCCTGGCTCCAAAATCCGATTCTTAACCACTGAGCTCGGATATCTTTTATGGGTTTGAAAAGAAATTAAAGACATTTCATTGATTCTTAGGTTCTCATAAATAAGTACCCAGCTGTTTAAGGTGTCAGTTTTTTCAGACTCATCTAAAAGTGTATCTACCTTTGGACAGATCTGGAAAAGGTACTGCTGAAAGACTTAGAACGATACTATTTTATTTTATTCAGCATAGGCCACCTTGAAACACTATACCTTTATTTTAATGGTAGGAAATTTCTGCCTATTGAATTAACTGATACTGCTGATGTCTGCTTAAGTCTTGCTGTAGTCTCTAAGGATGCCATTACATCAGCTCTGTCTCTGTCCCTAGACTGGCTGTTTGCTTTTTTTTCCATCTAGGTCCTTTGCACTCACTTGTCCTCATTATTTAAATATTTACTTTGCCCAAAGTCAAGCCTAAACACTGAAAAAGAACACTACATTTTACAAGTTTTTAATTTTTTGGTTAATTCCTAACATTTCCATGTGTAATATTTATTCATGTTAGAATACCAACATATTGAAATTAAACATTAAACAAGTTGCAAATCTAAGCCTTTCAGCTTTGAAAGCTTTTTTGTTGTGCTGGTACTAGGACTTGAATTCAGGGCCTGGGTGCTGTCCCTTAGCTGTTTCACTCAAGGCTGGCATTCTGCCACTTGAGCCACAGGTCTGCTTTTGACATTATGCTGGTTAACTGGAGTAAGAATCTCATGGACATTTCTGCCTGGGCTGGCTTTGAACTTGTATCTTCAGATCTCAGCCTCCTGAGTAGCTAGGATTATAGGTGTGATCCACCAGTGTCCTGGTTTGTTTGTTTTTAATTGAAAAATGAATAATATCAGCTTGGTGTCAGTGGATCACAGCTGTAATCCTAGGGACTCAGGAGACTGAAATCTGCGGATCACTGTTTGAAGCCAAACCGGGCAGAAATGTCCATGACATTCTTGTTTTACAATTAACCAGCAAAATGCTAAAAGTAGACCTGTAGCTCAAGGGGTAAAGGATAGTGCCCAGGCCCTGAGTTCAAGCCTGGGAATCAACACGTGTTCACATGTGTCATGTGAGCATGCTCTCTCTCTCTCTCTTTCTCTCTCTCTCTCTCTCTCTCTCACACACACACACACACAAGAGCAGTATATAACATCTGAATTCCTAAAATAATGTCATTTACCACTCAGATTTTCTTCTGGAAATGTGTTTGAAATATTAGAATGGAAGCCATGTTTGTACTTTAGCATCTTGTTATGTACTACCCTGAGTTGATCCTTAATAAACATTTATTGAAGCAATGTATAAAATTTTAATCATGTATACCTACCACTTATAGGCATTTAGTAATTACCTATGAGTTATCTACACTGAACAGTTTAGAGACTTTCAGTTACCTACCTGTTGGTTAGGAGCTATCTCTGACCTTTTAGAATGACTTCAACTTGAGAATTATTATCATCTTTATCCTTCACTAAATGCATCTTATTTGACTTCTGACAAAGCTGATAACCTGAGTTATGTTGTTGCCATGATCTTTAATATAAAAGCTTGCAGCTTGAATAACTTTAGGGGAGCAAGTGTTTAGTAGCATACGTCATTGATAATACCATCCATATGAGGACTTTAGGGGTTTAAGCTCAATTTTATGTCAGTGTGATTTGAAGTTTGTATTTACTGAGAACCTTTATGATCTTTTGTGGAGTTACATGATTACTTTAAATAGAATTTAGGCCTTTTGGTTCCCTTCATGAATATATTGAGTTATATGGCTGCCAACGTCAATCATTTAGGTCACTCAGTACATGGTGATATAGATGATGCGATGCTAATGTTAATTTCCATGGCCATATGTACAGATGATGATAAATGGATGAATGAAGCATGGTAGTTGAAGTATAAGATTTTATTTGTTTTGATAAACATTCCCATCACCTCAATATAAATGTAAGTTCTCTCTCTAACTTAGCAGCATTTGATTCTTTCTTCCTTCTAGTAGGAGGGAGGTAGCCATTTGGACATTTAAACTGAGATGATTTTTTGAAATGCTTCTTTACCTGAAAGTATCTTCTTGCTTGCCATATATGTTGCCTCTTTCGTGGTTCAAACACACTTTCTGATTGGTTCAACTTCAACATTTCCCTGGAGTTTAATTTTTAAGTCCTGGCTTTCTTTGAAGGCTCTTAATCAGTCTCAGCCACAAGCTTCTCGGGTCAACAATCTTTCTTAGTTTTCTTTTTCTATGATTTGCATGCTCTTAAGTTTTGACATAATAAGCTTAAAATTAGAGAAAGTTTAATTTTTGAAGGCACTGGCAACTTTGTTGTAGTATCATAGCTTTACAATTTTTTTTATAATGTCTAAATCTTGGTTTGACGTTTTCACATTGATTGGATAGTGGGGTTTTTTTGTTTGTAAGTTTTATTTTTTTGTTTATGTTTCATTTTTTTTGTTTATAAGTTTTATTAGTGAGGGTAAGATTTACTGTCCCCAAAGACTTCTATGCTTGCCTTCTGGCAGCTGGATACCAGATTTCTGGACCACATGCTTTTTTCATTGGGTGATTTTAATCCCAATGTGTCAAGCATTTTCTAACTTATTTCTCATGCATGAGAAGACATGCCTTCCAAACTTGAAGCAATTCACAATCCTTTCGATTCTGTGGAAAGGGAGTACATTCTGCTTTCATACCTTTATCACAGAAAGCTGGGAAGAAAATTGAGAACTTAGTTTTTACTGGTGCTTATGACTCTGTGATGACTTCTGAGAATGTTACATGTTTTAAAAAATCAATAGAACTATTTTGTAACAAGTCTAGTTTGTGAAAGACAGATTTTTTTTTATTTGTAGTACTAGGGTTTGAACGTGAGGCTTTGCACTATGCTAGGAAGGCACTGTACCAGTTGAGTCACTCCACCAGCCCTTCTGGTTTGATGATTCTTTTAGATAGGATCTTGCTTTATACCCATGGTGACCTTGGTCATAATCTTCTTATTAGTGCTGGTCTTAAGCCACACTTTTGTCTACCTCCCAAGTAGCTAGAATTTGTAGGCTGCAGCTACTATGTCCAGCAATTTTGCTGTTAAATTCAACTTCAGCATTGCTCCTTAATAATATGGATCTCATGAATGTTAGGAATGATTGAATAAGATGATGAATATAAGATGGTTAGAATAGTGTCTGACAGAGAAAGAGTAAGATAAAGTTAACTATTATTATTGCTATCATTTTAAAATCTTTTTTAAACTGTAAAGATATTGTACAGAGGAGTTACAGTTACATAAGTAAGGAAATGAGTATAACTCTTGTTGAACATTGTTATCTCCTCCCCCCTCGTTTTCTCCTGCTATCCCTACCCCCCATTATTGTCATTTTTTTGCTGGTCCTGGGGCTTGAATTCAAGCCTAGGTCCTGTCCCGGCTCAAGGCTAGTGCTCTACTACTTGAGCCACAGTGCCACTTCTGCCTTTTTTTGAGTGGTTATTTGGAGATAAGAGTCTTTCAGGGACTTTTCTGCCAGGGCTGTCTTTGAACTGTAATCCTCAGATCTCAGCCTCCTGATTATAGATGTGAGCCACCAGCACGTGGCTCAAGTTAACTATTATTAACAAACATTCGAATTAGTTAACGAAGATATTAGCTTTTAACTACTTCATAAGAACACATTAAAAAGTATTCTACAAGGAACACTCTTAGGGGAGGAACCCAAAGAAAGGCCTGTCTCCTCTGAATATTTAAAATACCACTTATTGAAATGATTTATGAGAAATGGAAATAGGTTTTTACTGTTGTTTTGCCTTTTCTTTTTTCTTTTTTTTTGGGGGGGGGGTCCGGTCGTCGGACTGAACTCTGGGTCTGGGTGCTTGCTGTCCCTCAGCTCTTCAGCTCAAGGCTAGCGCTCTACCACTTGAGCCACAGCGCCACTTCCGG
>NW_012267254.1:3790375-3791950 GCF_000151885.1 Dipodomys ordii
TGGCGCTGTGGCTCAAGTGGTAGAGCGCTAGCCTTGAGCTGAAGAGCTGAGGGACAGTGCCCAGGCCCAGAGTTCAGGCCCCACGACTGGACCCCCCGCCCAAAACAAAACAAAACAGAATGAAAAAAAAAAGACAAATCGCAAAAAGTAGACATGAGGACTCCAATTATTAAGGCATTTGGGGGTATTGGACAAAGTGCTCAATTATATGTCTATTGAGGTATAGTTTCTTTTGAAAGATGACCTAGAGTTACCAGGAAAAGCTGAACTTTTCTAAGTATCTGATGTTGAAGAAGAAGGAATAGAGCTTTACAAAGCACTTCAGAAAGATTCCTGCCCAGACTGATAAAAAGAGACAAATATTAAGGTGTAATGATTTTGCTTTTGAAATTTCATTTTTATCGATCCCCTCCTTGTGTTTTTCCACTAAACCAACATTACTAAAACAAGGCCTTATTGAGAACGTAAGGATTTATATATTTCTGATGGGCATGAAATATTCATAAAAATATTTCTCTTATAAATTTCGGTGTTGAGGAAGTTATTTGGGGACAAATAACTATGAACTGGTGCAGGCTGAAGATACCCTTATTCAAAATGCCTGAGATCAAAAGTAGTTGTGATTTAAAAACATTTACATATGTACAATGAGATTTCTTATGGAAGGTGCCCAAGTTTGAACCCAGAATTCACTTGTTCCATAGACACATAGCGTGAAGGCAATTTTGAACATTATTTTTCATGCTTTTGTACATGAGAACGTTTGGTGTGGATTTTTCCTCATATGGCATCATGTTGGCATTCAAAGCATTTCAGATTTCAGGGAATTGCATACTTTGCATTTTCAGATTAGAAATGCCCATCTTATATCAGCTTTCAATGAACATGCTTTCCAGTTCCTAAAGTTTGTGGTGTGAGAGAATGCAAAGCATTAATCTTTTGTGTCCTTTTTCTAGTGATCTATGATGGAAGAATGATTAGACCTCTCCCGGACACTGATATAAGGAAAGCTGTTGAAAGGTCTTAAAATGACCTGGTTTCACTATTGAAATTTTACATGTATACTTTATTTTTTTTTCATAAATATGCACTAGAGGGAAACAACTTTTTTTGGCTAACACAAGAAAGCTCTAAACTACATGTGCACTATTTAGAAACAAGTGAGGGCTAGTTCTTGCCATTCAGTTTATCAGAAACAATTTTTTCCCCATTGGTAAATACAATGTTTCTTTTTTTGTGTGTGTGAACATACTGTACAGAGGGGTTACAATTACATGGGCAAGATAATAAGTACATTTCTTATCAAGCATTGCAGCCTCCTCCTTTGTTCACCCTTCACATCCCTTCCCAGCCTCCCCCCACCCCCCCACCCAATCCTCCTCCCCCCACCAAAGTTGTAAAGTTCGTTTTCGACATGACAAGTTGTATTTCTCATTGTTGCAACAGGTCCACCTGTATCCTTAAGCGACTTGTTTTTCCCCTTCCCCTCCACAAATTATACCAACATCAAATACAGTGAAAGCAGGGGTTATACTGTGGGGGAGGGACATACAAAGCAACAAAGAAATAATCTTA
>NW_012267254.1:3794895-3842450 GCF_000151885.1 Dipodomys ordii
GGCTTTTTTCTTTTTGCTTATGTGGTGCTGAGGAATCGAACCCAGGGCCTCAGGCATGCAAGGCAAGCGCTCTACCACTGAGCCACCTTCCCAGCCCCCTCACAGTCTTAAAGTTAGTAAAAGGGGAAAGTGTATAAAAACACATTAATGAGAAATGTGCCAGATCTTGAAAATATTAATTGGCAAGAGTTAATGACCATGAGGGGTCAGATGATTCTAAGCAGGTCATTTGACCTGGCATCTAAGAGAAAATAGACAAGGGATTGAAGGAATGGCTCAGTTGATAGAACACTAGCCATTGAGTGAAACTTCAGGTGTGGAGTTTGGGTCCCAGTTTCAGATATGAAAAAAGAGAGAAAGTAAACAGAATTATGTAGATCACAATAAAAAAGCAGAGCTCAAGCTTGTACTGTAAGCAGTTGGAACTGAAGTATGCGTACAAAGACGGCACTGTTCTATGAAATGAACAGGCAGTGTCAAGAAGGTAGCATTGAAATCAGTGGAAAACACAGACCTCCAGAGATCAATAAGTCTTTATAACATCAGAAGCAAGGGATTGCCTTTCCCCTAAGGATTCAAAGCTGCCCAAAGCGCCCTTCTGGTTTTCAGGAGTGTGAAAATATCTCCATAGTTTGGAATTACGCACCAACACGGATGGGAACTGCTCATGAAAGGAACCAAATGAACCAAGACAATTAGGTTAAACATTTGGGAGTGTGCCTACCCATTCTGAACACAAATTGCCAAGATATCAGATGTGATGAAATTAGATCATGTGCTCTTCATGTGTACACTAACATTTTTCAGGCATTTTAGCCAAGTAGATGAACCCTTTCCAGGGCTCTGTTCAAAGTTAAAGCAATCAATAGAGGTGACTTTGTCTCACAATGGCTTCCATAACTCTGCTGTGAGCTTCTTAAGAGTTTGTTGGAGTGTTTCAGTATTTGTTGAATACCTAATTTGTATACCCCCTTTTTTAAAAACTTGAAGTCTGGATTTAATTTATAGGCCTTGCAAAAATAGGTAGAGAACTTACTTTTCCATTTACTGAGGTAAACCACATAAAATGGCCAAATTTTTATCATATACTCTTTTTTATCTTTTCTTTACCTTTGTTTCTTTACTTGTGTGTGTTGGTGTGTGTGTTACACTCAAAAGATAGTTGAAAAGCAGCCTATTATAAACATTCTTCTAAACTTTTCTACAAAGGAAAGTCTGTGTTCTCGGTCTTGCATAAATCACTCGAATATGAACCAAAAGTAAAATTCTTACTTTAGGAGCCTTTAAAGGAAGATAACTTCAGCTGAGGGCATGGCTCAAGTGATACATCGCCTTCCTGCCAAGCACAAGTTCCTGAGTTCAGATTCCAGTACTGCTAAAAATGAGGTGGGGGATGGGAGAACACTGTTGAGGGGAAATAGGAAACAAGATTCAGTATTGTTTGGGATCCCATTATGTCACTGCTTTTCCGACAGCCACCAGCTTTCCAGTGAAATCGAGACAGTTGATTTAGATACACACTTCAGATGTAGATCATTTCATTGCTTGGACTTTGCTGTGTTTTGGAAAAAGCATATAAACTTTCTTTTTAAAATTTTTGTTTTATTTATTTTTTCAGTAGATGTACAAAGGAGTTGCCAGTTAACAAAGCAACTTATGGCTACAATGCATCTTATCCCAGGAGTATTGTTTTAAAAAAATGGCCACAAGGCTATAAAAATGATGAAAAATTTCTGCAATAGGCAAAATCTCCTTTTTTTTGCAGCCCTGTTGTTTCTGGGCAGAAGTCTTGGGTTTACTATAGGATGCCTCTGTGGCTAGAGCTATCCTCTGCAATGCCTCCCACCTTACCTATGCCTCTAAGTATATGCAGGGGTGGGTCATGAACTACAGCATGAGAAGAAACCAGGCCCAAATAAATTTGAAATCACACGGGCTTTTAAATCTTGTCATGGTGCCAATTCAAGCAGTGTGACAGGTGTGGAAGACATTTGGAGAGCCAAAGTCAATGGCCACAAGAAATTCAGAAGTCATGTAGATATTAAACAAAGTATCAAATGGAAAGAAAGAAATCACTGTTTTCATGGTTTCTTTGGGAGTTTGACAAATGCATTTAAAGGAATGCCTGTTCAGTTGTGGGCTTGAGTTTGGATGCTAAATAGTGTGTGTGTGTGTGTGTGTGTGTGTGTGTGTGTGTGTGTGTGTGTGTGTGTGTGTTGGTACTGAGGTTTGAACTATGGGAACTCTTTTTTTTAATTGTGAAAATACCATACAGAGGGGTTACGATTACATGGGCAAGGTAATGAGTACATTTCTTTGAACTCTGGGATCTCGTGTTCCTTGCTGGCACTCTACCACATGAGCCGCACCACTGATTCTGGCTTTTTGCTGGTTATTTGCCATCCTCAGATCTCAGCCTCCTGAGTAGCTAGGGTTACAGGCATGAGCCACTGATGCAAAAATAATATATTTGTGATCTTTGAGACCAATCAAGCATGGCTGTGTTTCTATGTGATATACAGGATTTTGGAGGGAAGGCATAAGAAATAAGATCAAGAAAGTGTGTGGGGAAGTGTGTGGGGAAATGGGGACAAAAATACTTATTGATAGTGCCTTTTCAAACAGTTCTGGAACAAATTCATACTTACATTAGTTCAGTACAAAAATTCCTTCTCTGTTTTACCCTCAAACTTTTTCTTTCTTGTAGTGTGGTAGTAGAGGTAGTGTGGTTGGTACTCCAAGCCTCACGCTTGCTAGACAGACATTGAGCCATGTTCCCTAGCCCTCTTTTTGCTTTAGTTATTTTTTAGGTATGGCCTCATTCACACTTTTTGCCTGGACCCAGCCTCAGACTGTGATCTTCCTACTTATGCCTCCTGTGCAGCTGAAATTACAGGCATGTGCCTCCTTGCCTAGCTTGTTGGTTGATATAGACTCATTTAATGTAATCCTTCCAATCTCTGTCTCTGGAGTAAGGGGAACCACATCTAGCTGGCCCCTACTTTGACCATGAGAAAAAAAGTGAATTCTTTAAAATCTATAATCTAATTTTTCAAAGGCTATGCTAGGCAGTGAGTATAATATATATGTACATTTAAGTGTTTATAGTTTCTTTATGTCTTTTCTCACAGTCTCAGACATGAGCATTATTTTGAAGGCTCAGATTGTGAGCAAATACTCTACCTGTGCAGGGGATTCAAATCCAAGATAGGTGACTAAAACTCTAAACAGCTTAAGGTTTAATTTAAACCATGGGGTTTTTTTTTTATCACCTACCACCTACACAAAGCTATGCAAGTTAAAATTCCTTCAACGTTGTCTACCTCCATTTTCCTATGTGTAAGGTGAGACCAGTAGTGTCTCTCCAACAGGAATTCAAAGAGCAAGAAAACAATGTGAGTAATTTTGAGGTGTTTCTTTTGGTGACTCACTTCTGTAAAATCATGTCTGAGTTCAGAGTATTAAGTGACAATACCTGGGTTTCCATTCACAGTCAACTAGAAGCTTGTGTTTAAGCTGGATATTTAGTGTTTACTTCCTTCCCTTCATAAACCCTAACCATCATTCCACTTACTTGATGATGTCACTGATCTATTTCAATGAACATAAGAAGTTCTACAGAAGTAGAGGACTGATCAATCTTGGGCAATGTCTTCTTAGAAGAATGTCTCACACCTGGTACATAGATGATCACTCTTAGCCCAACCCAACTGAGGAATGTTAAGACAATAAAGAAGCAAAATGGGGAAGGAAACCTATATACTGTATGGAAATCATTGGTTTCCTTGTTTATAACTCCTCTGGAAGATAAGAAATGCCGACTCCTACATTTTCTGTTGAGATTTATGCATGAGACTCAGTCAGAGGTTTTAGCCTAGTCATGACTTAACCATTCAGGGGTCAAATTGTAATTTTACTTTGGTGGACTTCATTTCCTTCATCAGCATACTCAACTTATCACTAATGCTTTAGGGTATGTGTTTGTGTATATATGAGTGAGTGAGTGTGTGTGTGTGTGTGCGCGTGCAAGAGGGCATGCACACATGCTTGCATGCGTGCGCCAGTACTGGTACTGGAGCTTGAAATCAGGGCCTGTCTCTCTTGGGTAGCTATTTTGCTGAAGGCTGGAAGTCTACCACATGAGCCATACTTCCACTTCCAGTATTTTTGGTGGTTAATTGAAGAGAAGAGTCTCAAGGACTTTTCTGCTCAGGCTGGCTTTGAACTTTGATTCTCTGATCGTTACCTCCCATGTAGGTTGGATTACAAGCATGACCACCAGTGCCCAGCTTAGAGTATTTTTGAGACAGCATGTACAAGGCCTTGAGTTTGATACCCAGCACTGAAGAGACCAAAAAAGGACTGGAGTATTTTTGAGAGCTCCAAAGATGAATGCAACTCAAGCATATGCAGACGGAGAATACAATAAAGTAAAAATACACAAAGGCATGGCAGCTTTCCATGCTCTACATTGGGGAACTATAAATTATAAAAATTAAAATTTCATTCCTGTACTTAAATCCAAGGCTATGAAGATAAAGCTGTACTTCTCCCAAAATAACATTGATCTTAAGAATACAGGGAAATTGGGTACCTCCCCCTGATATTTTTCATTTTTAGTGTTTCTCAAGCATTATTTTGACCAAGTACCCAATTTATAAACATTGACAGTGTCCATTTGTATAACCACACTTGATGTTAATAAAGACTTAACTATTTTCTAATATAACCCTATTGCTTAAAGTCAGACAAGTAGAACTGCATGAGACCCTGTTCCCATCCTTACACCAGCTCCTTTTGTTGTTGCATCTAGTCTCTTTCAGATGCAGTGCCCCCAAATACTTCCAGTCAAAAGGAAGCTATGTGCTGGCTGGAACTGCACTGAGGAATTGGCCAGGGTCCCATCTGAGGTTAAAGGCTCCCCCTGACCAAAAAATAACCCCTTCTTCCCCCATTCCTTATGTTACATAAAATGAATGGCCAGAGGCCAGTTCCTGCTTGCATTTTTCATTGGTAAAAGTTCAAAATTCAAGTCTATTATTTATTATCTGTTTCTATACTTGACAGGTCTTGGTAGAAAAGTCTCCCTCCAGATCCTCACTGTTTATGTGCTGAGCAAGACTTCCACCCTCATATATATATCTTCTTTGCTTGTTTTTCTTTCCCATGTGTTTAGTTGTGGGATTCAACTTGAATGTAAACTTACAAGCTCCTAGAATGTGCTCTTGGCAGAGTCCTTTCCTTAACACACGAAGCCAGTTACAGTCCGTAAACTGCTTTACTCTTGAAACTTAACTAAAATTACTAAGAAGGTTTTATGTCTATGGAGAGTCTAAGAAAGCTTGGGGTAGCCAATCATATCGTACAGCAGACATTTTTATTGTCCTGTATCTTTAGATTAAAAAATATATATAACCTTACTAAGGAACAATTCACAGACTATCCAATTTATTCATTTAGAGTGCATAGTTCAGAGAATGTGTTTTAGTATATTTAAAGACTATTGTCATTGTCACTAGCTCATTGCAAAACTTTTTTTTTGTTTGGATGCCAGCACTGGGGCTTGACCTTGGCCTGAGCATTATCCCATAGCTTTTTCACTCGAAGCTAGTGCTCTAGCACTTGATCCACACCTCCACTTGTAGCTTTTTGCTGGATCATTGGCGATAAGAGTCTCATAGACTTTCTTGCCTACGCTGGCTTCAAACTGTGATCCTCAGATATAATCCTCTTGAGTAGCTAGGATTACAGGCATGGACCACCAGTGCATGTATCTGTTGCTGGTTGACCCAGAGTTCAAGTGTGAACCTTCAAACTTTCCAGTATTTAATGTATTATTGAGCTATGCTTTGTGCTTTATTTGTGCGAGCCAAATTGTTCTGAGTTGTTCCAACTTCCTTTCATATAGTAAGAAATATTCTCAGCAAAAACACTCTAGGATCTTCTCAAGTATTTTTTTTAACTGATGAACATTTTCTATTTCCCTCTCCACCCTAACTCCTATGTAGTGAGCCTACAGCTAGTTATGTCATGACGGTTAGATGTAATTAGCAACAATGACACTTCCAGTACAAGTACAAGTCACCTTTCACAAGTGGAGACACATTAAGTGGGATTATTAATACATAAGGGCCCATCATGTTAAGCTATGGTCTTTTTTTTGCACCAAAGCAAAATTTGACAGTAAAGTAAAAACGATTGTTTTTAAACAATCGTTTAAAAAACTGGGCCATTGCCCACTTTTGTACTCCAGCAGTAAATCTAAGGAGTGGTTTCCTTCTGTTCTGTAGTTTTACACTGGGAAATGCTCCTTTTACTGACAATCACTTAACTATACTGTGTTGTACTGTCTGTCTGAAGATGCTTCCTGCTTTGTGAAAGATATGGTTGCTTTTCTTTCCAAATCTAGAGTTGGTAATGGAAGCATTGTAGTGTTTTAGCTAATTTCATTTATCTTTTTCTTGCAGGTTCTGAAAAGTGCCTTTTCTGAAAACTCTGCTGCTTGGATTCTACTCTAGAGCTATCTCTTTTCAAACCCCTCTTCCATACACCCTCCCCTGTTCCCCTACCAAACTGGTGTGCTTGTACTTGACTCTTAGCAACTTGTCCATTTATTTTTTTTCCTGTGATTCTCAGTTGTCTTAGTCATTTCCCCTCCCCCTGACTTCGAAGCAAGCTGTTGTTTTTTAAAAAATTTTAGATAACATCCTGCCCACCTTTATTCTTTCAAGCTACGAAATAAGGAGAAAGACTTTTTCTTTCCCTGATCGGAGACCATTCTCCAAATTGAAGGGCAGCCAGCAGCATATGTTTTTTTTTTTGTAAGAATAATTGAAAACATCAACTAGACAGCTCAGAATTCTTTTGAAAGTCTGCCAGTTATTTGAAACAAATTCAGCAAAGGAACAAAATACAACATTTGATATCTTAACCTTTACAGTTTGCCTTCTTAAGAGTTGGTCTCTAATTTGATTTTTAGTTCTTGTGATAAAAACCTTGATTTCATAAGTTACTTTTTTTGGTTTGACTTGTTCAGATTCGACTCAAATAAAAACCTAAGTGCTAACAAGTAGACTGCACCAAAGCAACCTGTTCTCGCTTTCACATTTAGCTCAAGTTCATTTTGATTCCTTTACCAATCCATAGTCATACTGTCCCAAAGAGGGTACACTGAATTGTAATTTTGCTTTCAATATGACGGCTGTCAATGTTGCCCTGATCCGTGATACCAAGTGGCTGACTTTAGAAGTCTGTAGAGAATTTCAGAGAGGAACTTGCTCTCGAGCTGAAACTGAGTGCAGGTTTGCCCATCCGTCAAGAGTTTGCCACGTGGAAAATGGCCGTGTGGTGGCTTGTTTTGATTCTCTAAAGGTGAGTGCCATCTAAATGCACATGATTATTTCAATGTGTTGATTTTTATGTTTTCTGAAATGTGATGTAATGAATACAGTTAATAACAGTATGAAATTGGGAAGCGTTTTTTAATTGTCAAGGTGATGTACAGAGGGGTTACAGTTACATAAGTAAGATAGTGAGTACATTTCTTGTCAAACTTGTTACTCCTTACCTCTATTACCCCCTCCCAAGTTGTACAGATCATTGCATAGGTTCCTCCTTTGTCCTTTGTCTCACCCTTTTTTTGTTCCCCTTCCCTTTCCTAGTTCAGATAAACATATATAGAATACCTACGATAGCAAAATCAAGCAGTGACAATAGGGTTTTTTAAAAAGGGGACATGTAGACTTCATATTTGTAGAACTAAGCTAATTAGAAGCCCCATCCACCAAAGCCTACTTAGGGAGATAGATATATTTAAAGGATAAAAATTCAAGATTTTGGGCTGGCATGTAGCTCAGTGGCAAGGTACTTGCCTAGCGAGTGCAGCATCCTGGATTTGATCCCCAGTACCAAAAAAGAAAAGACAAGAACAAAATACAACTAAAAAATCAAGAATTTTTGTAGGAGGAAAGGATTGCAGCCTTGCTATCCTTTCACTTTTTTTTTTGTATGGGATCTACACTTTTTTAATACAGTCATCAAAATCCTCTTATTACCCAGAGAAGAATGTTAGTGAATTACAATATATTTCTTATCCATATTGTGAAGACACATTTGATAAGGACCAGTCAGATTTGGGGGAGGTCTTTAACTTAATCCTGCTGCTACAAAACTCGGTTCCTTTAATTTTCTTCTTGAACTCCTGAGTGGTCACCTTCAGATTTGTGAGTATCTTTGTAAGGAAAGGCCTACTGCCAAGATCATCAAAGCTGAATATTCCATATTCAGTAGAGTATAAACAAAAAGATGAGGTCAGAGCAAGTGTTATGTAGAGTAGGATGCATGATTTTCAAACAAGAGAACATACTGATTTTCATGCTTTTATCCATAATTACCCTCAAATTAAGTATAAAGATGTACATATGCAAGCATAGAAGCAAAAACTGGATTCTTAGTTTAACTAATAAGATTTGCTATGATGCATTTGACATCTGTTTCAAAAGATGTCAACATCAATTAAGCTTAACAAGAACCTTTTCAATTCTTTTATATTGTTTTACCCTCATCATGACCAGTTTTACCTCATTATCATTTTTATTTATGGCTACTTGCCTACTGGAGATGTATCCCCTCATGTAGGAGTTTCTCAAATGGTATACAACAGGTTGCGTATTCCTTATCTTGGGACCAGAAGTATTTCAGATGCCAGAGTTATTCTGATTTTGGAATATTTTTATGCACATGAACTATGTTGTGCCCATGACCTGGGTCTGAATCCAAAATTTTTATGTCCTACACAATGTAAACACTGAGGATAGTTTTATACAATATTTTTAGTGCAATATTTTTGACAGCAGCTATTACATGAGGTCAGTCATAAAGAATTGTCTACATGTGATGTCATGATGGTATTACGAAAGTTGTGCATTTTGGAGCATTTAGGGTTTTCGGATTAGGGATGCTCAGGATATACTTGAGACATTACTTTTATTGCCTTATGGTTACTTGTTTTTATTGTAGACCATTCCAATTCAATAATGGAAATATGTTGTGGTAAAGATTAAGATAATTACTAACACAGAAACATCTCTGAATTGCTTTTTTTTTTTTGTCAGTCGTGGGGTTTGAACTCTGGGCCTGGGCACTGTCCCTCAGCTCTTCAGCTCAAAGCTAGTGCTCTACCACTTGAGACACAGTGCCACTTCCAGCGTTTTCTGCTTATGTGGTGCTGAGGAATCAAACCCAGGGCCTCAGGCATGCGAGGCAAGAGCTCTACCACTGAGCCACCTTCCCAGCCCGTTCTTTGCAGCAGATATTCTGTCTAAAAGGCTTATTTTGTTTTCTTCATTTTTGAATCATTGGGAGTTCATCTGTATTTATTTTCTGTATTATTACTTCAATCTACTGCACTAAGCAGAGAGTTAAAGTAGAAAAAACACTGAGCTACTTAAAGGGAAAAAAGGTGACTTCTTTTATTCTGTCCATACACAGGGTCAGGCCATATACTGAGCTTTTTGCATGTGTTGCTTCAAGCGGTCTTGGATATAATTCCAGCACTACTGTGTCTGATCTTTGTCTCTTTAATCTCACGTATTTTAAGTCATGTTATTTCTAACCAATAGAAATGCCTTTCTTCTCTGCCTAACTTCCTGGATTATTATGGAAAATCCAGAAATAAACTGTATCAATACAAAAGTGAATTAAATGAGAAGTTATCTTCATGAAGTAGAGATTCTGCAAAAAAAGGAGTTCTATTTAGTTAGGGCTTATGATTTAAACCTACAACCTAATGTCTCAAATGAACATGCCAAATATAATTACTTTGTGTGTGTGTGTGTGTGTGTGTGTGTGTGTGTGTGTGTGTGTATGTGTGTGTTGGTAATTCTTCAAGCCATTTCGATGTGAAACAGTTTACTCTCCAATATAGAATTCCTTAACATTGAAGATTCTGTCTTTCCAGGCATCAGAGAAAAATGGGAAACAATTCATGAACTTCCTAATCATTGATATCTTTTAGGTCAGTGTTGTCATTTAAAAAGAAAAGAGTAGCCGGATGCTGGTGGCTCATGGCTGTAATCTTAGCTACTCAGGAGGTTGAGATCTGAGGATCACAGTTTGAAGCCATCCTAGGCAAAAATGTCTAGTAGACTCTTATTTCCAGTTAACCACCAAAAAGCAAGAAGTGGAGCTATAGTTCAATTGGTGGAGTGCCATTCTTGAGCAAAAAATGCTAACGACAGTGTCTAGGCCTTGAGTTCAAGCCCCAGGAGAGGCACACACACAAAAATTCAAATACTTTGAAGAAAATAAAAGGGAAGACAATTGTTTACAAAATGTATGCTGTACTTGAAATCTTGGAAAATGTTTAATTCAGACACTAAATAGATAATGGCTAATGGATATAAATAAGCCACTTAAATTATTTAAATAAGCAGTCTACTACTCATTGTATGTAGTGTATTTAAAAATAATTTTTGTATTGTGTTAATACATTGATGATGAGTCACACAGGATAAAAATGATTTGCATAATCTTTATGCTCTCTGGTTTTACCTGAAAACCTTAATATTCAAATATATAAAGACTATCAAACAGTTATTTAACTTGCCATTTAGATAACACACTCCTTAGAGTTCCATGTCTGCATAAAGCCTTTATAGCTCTCCTTCATATCATTTGTTATCCATAATGCACATGAAAGGTATACTAGATTGAGGGTACTTGACCTATTTAGATTGTACTAATGTCATATCTGCAATACACAAAGGAATGTACCTCAGTGGGTACTATAGCTTAAGCTGCTACTCTTGAGTTTGTATAATTGAAGCACCATTGAAATTTATCCATGTACTATTTTTTGCTTCCATGAGTGGTTAAATAACTGAGGCAATCATTTGATGAGTTTTAGGCTGCAGCTTTTGTTTTCTCTTGTTTTGTTTTTGTAAGGATTTATTAGCACTAGCTACTCTACCAGAGGATGGATCTTTGCCTTCATAATAGATAAGTACAATGTCTCTCACTCATCTCATAGTGAGGGAATGTCACAAAAATAGGAAGGGTGATCCGGATGGTTGATTGTGCATTGAGCTGAGCTGCTGTGCCTTATCAATGTTGAGTATTTAGTTATGAAGGTTGCACTCGTTTCAGATAGAAAATATAAGCCATGAGCCAGATCTACATTCATTTCCAGCTACACAGAAGAGTCTCATGTCATTTTGGTATGCAGCTGCTTTTGACTTGATTGCCTTGTCTGTTTAGCATAATTTATTTAAAATTAAAAAAAGTTTCTTTCAAAGTATAATTTAATCCATTCTGCACTGATTTCTTGATATTTACAGTTTGCCATTGATCTAGATTGGCAATTTTAGTGTATAGGTCTTAGCTTAAACAAAGGAATGTTGCTTTTAAAATAAAATCAATTTTTATGATTGTTTTCATAGTCAACTTCCTCATCTTCAGCAATATTATGAAGTCTTGAACCTTCCATTCCATATTTAAGATAGTGTGTGATATCAGCCAGCTGTTATCCAGGAAGAATATAAATGCTGTCATTACTTTATAATGACAGATCAAAACTCATCGTGTCTCCCCACTGAACTCACCACTTTGGGTGGTTTTGTAACAATTATTTCCTAGTTAAGTCAATGGCAGCTAGCATAATCAGAGAATAATCATATCAATTCATATACATTCCTAAAAAGATAAGAGACATGCACATAAAAAGCAATCCACATTTTTGTGGCTATCATCATTGTTGTTGTTGGTGGTGGTGTTTGTTTTTGCTTTGGAGTTTTCTTTCTTATGGGGATGTGCATAAAGGGAGGAAGAGTAAACAAATGTAGTCATGCTATTCAGTAGAGTGTGAAAATGACCTATGAGCAAGGACGAGAGGGGGAAAGTGAAGGAAGGGATAACATTGTCCAAAAAAGAAATGTACTCATTACCTGACTTATGAAATAGTAACCTCGCTACACAACACCTTAATAATAATAGAATTATTTTTTAAAAGCAGTCCACAGGGGCTGAGAAGGTGGCTCAGTGGTTTAACGCTTGCCCTGCATGCATGAAGTCCTGGTTGGATTCCTTAGCACCACATAAGCAGAAAAAGCCAGAAGTGGTGCTACAACTCCAAGTGGTAGAGTGCTAGCCTTGAGCTGAATAGCTGAGGGACAGTGCCCAGACCCGCAGTTCAGGCTCCATGACCGACAAAAAAAAAAAAAAAAAAAGCAATCCAGACTATGCCTTCAAGCATTATCTTTGATCAAGATATGAGAAAGCATTGAAGGGATATAAATCTATCCTTTTAGGTAATAATTGGCCCCAGTTGCATTATTTTCTGTGTTTGCACTACTAGTCACAACAGTTTTCACTAATGTAAAATTTTACTTGTTTTGACTGGGGATGCATCCTAGGAATAAAGCATTTGCCTAGTATGTGTAAGGCTCTGGGTTTGATTCCTAGCATTGCCCAATAAACAATTGACTATTTTTGACTGAATATTGACTCATCCCTTGAATATTGACTCATCTCTGTTTGCTAAGGTAAAGTTTAATAGAAGCTAGACTCCTAGCAACATAATCCCCAGGGTCACCAAATTACACAGACTTAGAACCATTTATAAGCTCTATCAGAGAGATTCGTGCAGGTAGCTGCACGACAAAGACACAGAAGCAACCTCTGTCATCCTTAGAGTCCAGGAAAATAACATCTTACTTAAAGATTTTTATTGTGTGTGATGCTGGAAATGACCTTTACTGATTTAAAAAATGTCAGCACTCTTTGGGGGCATTTCAAAATCTCTTTGGAAAGAAAATAGGATTTCTACTAATACTCAAATAAATATATATTAATAATTCAGCTTTACCTATTTAATCTTTTTCTTTTTTTTTGAACTGGTTATACTTCTTGCAAAGCTACAAAATTTAGAGTAGACAATTCCTGTATACTCTTTGCCTAGATTTCTCTGATGTTAACAACTTATCTATCATAAATAGCACTGTTATCAAAGTTAGGAAATTAACGCTATACAACAATCTGAACTAGGAACTGTATTTGACTTTGTCCAGCCTTTTCTCTGAATGTCCCTTTTCTGTTCCACAATGCAGAATCTCCCATTACAGCTTCCCATCATGGCACCTTAGTTCCCTCCAGTCTTTGACTATTGCTTAGCTTTTCCTTGCCTTTTATGATCATGATACAAAGGAAGGGACATTCCACAGAAGAACTGGCCAGTCCTTAACTAAAATGTTGTGGTCACAGACATTAGAGAGAAAAATGGGTAAAATTCAAAATAAGTTCCCAGTTTAAGAGTCCTTCTTGTATGTGTGTTAATTTCCTGACTTTTGTCATTGTGCCATACTTATGAAGATTTATAATAGTAAAGGAATGTGGGTATACAGGGATTCAATGTATTATTTATACAAACTTAAAAAAGTTTAAGCTGGTGCCAGTGACTCACTCCTGTAATCCTAGCTACTCAAGAGGCTGAAATCTGAGGATCACAGTTCAAAGCCAGCCAGGAAGGAGAGTCGGTGAGACTCTTATCTCCAATTAACCACCAGAAAACTGGAAGTGGCCCTGTGGCTCAAGTGGTAGAGCACTTGCCTTAAGCTGAATTGCTCAGGAACAGCGCCCAGAGGTCCAGAGCTCAAGCCCCATGACAGACAAAAAAAAACCCATTAAGTCCAGAATTATTTCAAATGAGTTTTTGAGTGGAGGGGAAGGCAGTGAAATTCAGGGTCTTGGACATGCTGCACCCAAAAACTTCCTCTGAGCTACATTCCCCATCAAAATAAAATGTTTCTTTGAAATTACCATTTTTCATCTTATATATCCTGTCTTTTAAGGCTCAAAAATATTATTTTTCTTTTCTATTTTCTTTAAAAAAAAGTTCAGGTACAGTGTTAAGAAAAATTTAGGCTAAGGATTTAGATTAAATCATAGAACAATCACCTAATATGTGTGGAATCCTAGGTCCCATCCCTCCAAAACATAAATAAAGCCTTGATAGCCTGGATTTTCATGTAATGACAGATTCTGGAATGGTCTCCAGCAGCTCAGTGGGTCAGATAATTCTTTTTAAAAAGTGCCTTTAACAGCACCACAAAATGAGCCAATCAGAAATTGTGGCTGTTGAAGGAAGACCATTCCATCCAAAACTTTTTTGTTCCATTTATAGATGCAGAAACTGAAGAGCTAGTGGGGGAAGGCCCCTTACCCAAGGTCATATATGCAGTTATCAAAGGACCTTGGAGACTCCACTGTGCTCATCATTTGAGTCTGTTTTGGAGAAGGAAATTGAGAAAACATCAAAAGTAGCTATTATTTCACTAAACCAAAGTACCAAACTACTTTTGCTGATATGGTCATGTTGTTTCACATGACGTTAGGAAGTATTACCTGTGGAGTTGTATGGTACTCCTTTACTTTTTGTACTAAAAAGAGGGGGATTTGGAGGAGAAGCCAACGTTTCCTTTCTCTTTTTCTTTCTTCCTCTCTTTTATTTTCTTTCTTCTTCTTCTTTTTTTTTTTTTTGGTTTCTTGTAGGGCTTGAACTCAAGGCCTAGGTGCCATCCCTGAGCTCAAGGCTAGTGTACTACTACTTTGAGTCACAGCTTCACTTCCAGTTTTCTGGTAGTTAATTGGTTGATCAGAGTCTCACAGACTTTCCTGCCTGGGCTGGCTTTGAACCATGATCCTCAGATCTCAGTCCCCTGAGTAGTTAGGATTACAGGCACAAGACATCAGCAACAACATTTCCTTTCCTAATCACTTCCTTTTCTATTTCTAATCTCTTCCTTTTCTATGATCATCTATTTATAATAATATTTTTTCTTATTACTTTTTATTTTTATTGATATTATAAAGGCGATGTACAGAGAAGTTACATGAGTCAGATGATAAGTACATTTCTTTTTGGACAATGTCTTTTAAGTTAGGGTTCATGGGCAATTAATTGATAAATATTTGCACAATTTATCCTGAAAAGGAAGTAAAAGAAGAGATGGTTTGTGGTTAATCACTAAATGGCAGAACCTGGAGTTATCTCTGCTCCCTTGTCCATCCTTCTTCTCAAACACTGTGTTATTGAGTTAGATGTCCAAAATTGGGAGTTATTATAACATAATTCTCTCTGATGTTTTACTCTGTTGTGTGCTCATTAGTTCAATGCCCTGGCCAGCTAGGGAGGTATCTGTCACAGATAAGCTGAAAATATTATAGCAGCAGGTCAGCCTCATAACAAGTCAAATATTTAAGAAAATAACATGGCCTCTAACTCCACTTTTTACAAATGTTCTTTTATGGGATTGTAGCTCAAGGTCATTTTTCCTCCTTGCAGCCAAGTTGCAATTGGGCATCTGGTGAGGAAATACTCAGGCTAAGGTTAGGAATGTATTCCCTAATCAGAATTTGATAATACCACCCCCCTTAAGGAGGAGAGATTCGAACATCTGAAGCCTAAATCTCTAAGTTTTATGTCGGTTCTTTTGTATTGAAGAGACTCTTGCATGTTAGAGAAATACATACATAATTCTGTCCTTATTAGAATAACTATGGGAAGTTGTTTCAAATATTACTCTTGTCTGTATAAGACTTTTGTAAAATGTAAATACAAGGTACTTCTGCACATCTGCAAACAGCAATTCATTTTTCTAAGAATACAACTTCATTTCTTATTGTTCATTTTGCTCTAACAGAGTAGCTTTTTTCTCTGATCATCCTTGAGTCCATCCTGTTTTTATCTTCTACCTCAGTATGTCATTTGACCTTTGACCTAAGAAGTTATATATTTCAGAGGAATCTTAGCCATCTGGTGTTTTCTCATGTGTAAATAATCTTGTCATTTTAATCTATACTTCTTTCATAGAAGATGTCTTCTGTTTCTTAAAAACTGGTGTTTTGTTTTCTCTATTTAGTCCAGATTTATCATCCAACTTTTATTTTGACACCTTTCATTCTTGCCCTCAGGGTCACGTTTTATTGCTAGAAGTAATTAAGCTTACAACTCATGCTTTCTTGGTGATGGTTTCTGACAAGACAGTAAATTATTTCATTTGTTTGTTCATCTTTTATTTTCTAAATGGTCACTCATATTGTGGATTACAGGCATGTGCCACCACACATAGCTTTAGAGTCCCCTTTTTTCCCCTCTACAATGTTGTACTTTCAATCCATCTTTTATGTGCTTCATAATACAATGCACAGATAACATTGTAGCTGTACCAGCGATCTCTTACACACATTGTTTTAAGACTATATTCAATTTTCTTAAAACTTGGTGTTACTGTGTGTGAGAGATAGTAACACTGAACTAAATAATTTGAGGAATTTAATATCTCCATGTTCTTGTTTTAAAGATTGACCAAATACCTATCTCAGAATTGTTCTGCTGTTAATAAGGTACATGCTTAATCACAGGCTTAAGTAAACTCACATTTTCTTTAGCTTTCATAAAAATGTAAGATCTACAGTTTCTGCAAATTCCGGATTATTTCATTTTTACTGAGTAAGAAAGCATGCTATATGGAAACAAACTCAATTTTAAGTGGAACTGAAAACATCTGAAACCATGCCCATCTTCATTCTTCCAACATCGCACTGGTGGAGGAATGCTTTCATTTTGTAATATTGTCTTACCAAAGTAGCCTGAGAAGCATCCTTGATAATTACCTCTTTCTTGGGTACATTTCAAATGTAACGGCTAAAATATTTGCTGTGAAAAATGGTATTGGGGAGTGTCATAAAGACATGAAATGTGGCCTTGTAATAACAGATGTAACAAAGGCTCCTTGTGTGGCCTTTAAGTGATGGAAATCCTACAGCCTGTGTTTCTCCACAACACTTCATTTGTAGACTGTTAGTTGTGGTTTGCTACACAGATTTTTAAAAATAAATATTAGGGATTATTTAATGCTAATGTTAAATCCACTATGCATTCCATATAACATTCAGTTTCCCAAAGAAACAATTTATTCAACATGCATTTCTTGAAACCTATTGCCACTTAAACACAAGGCTCCATAGAATATAAAGTTGCACACGCTGTACATAGAAGATAAAGTTGTGTAAGTCTGACTTCTTAGTATGAGCTTGCTTCTGTTTAGTGCCAGAAGCCAAGTATATAAACTTGGAATGAATAAAGACCAAGGGAAAGGGCAGTGACTGGGGTTACATCTAACTGTGGGATTTAAAGATGGAGCCATGGGAAAAGCACTATTTGAAGAAGGAAAGAAGTAGACATTCCAGAGCTGGGAAGGTGGCTTAGTGATAGAGTGTTTACCTAGCATGCATGAAGCCCTGGGTTCGGTTCCTCAGTACCACATAAACAGAAGAAGCCAGAAGTGGTGCTATGGCTCAAGTAGTAGCACACTAGCCTTGAGCAAAAACAGTTCAGGACAGTGCCCAGGTCCTGAGTTCAAGCCCCAGGATTGACAAAAAAAAAAAGTAGACATTTCAGGCTGAGGGCATAAGCTAAGCAAAGACAGAGAGATAGCTGAGTGTTAAGTCCTCTAGAGCACTGCATGGAGCTTGAGTTGCAGGATAGTGGACTGTAAGCCAGTATAGAGTTTGGACTTGTATTCTGTAGTTCTGAGAAATCCAAACATTTTGAAGCACAGATGATGAGGTAGTTGATATTATACCGGATTCCCCAGTTTCTGTGTTCAACTTAACATTAGGTTGCTTTCACTAAGTTGCAGTTACTAAAATTTTTTGAATTGAAGTTTCAATTTCGAACATTTCAGAACAACAAAAGAACAAAACATCAACAACAATAATGCTGATCGCAGCCAGGCACCAGTTGTTTATGCCTGTAATCCGAGCTAGTCAGAAGGCTAAGATCTGAAAATTGTGGTTCAGAGTCAGCCCCAGCAGGAAAGTCCATGAGACTCCATCTGCTCTATGTTTCTACCATTTAAATATGGGTAAAACCTATAAATGTATCTGTGTGCCAACTTTCCTCATTCAACCACAATTTAACCTAGATTTGATTGCTGGATTTTGCAAATGTAATTCCATCCCTGATAATCCTAGAAGTGTTCTTTGTCCAAATGTTATTGGATGTCCTCTAAATGTTGCATTTTGTGTGCTTTTACCTTAGGTAGAAATTTTCAAATGTTTGCTGAGTGGCTTTATTAAATATAATTTTAAAAAATAGTGTGGTAATCTAAGTAATATTCAAGATTTTTTTTGGCCTTAAAATGTTGGAGATTGAATTTGACAGAAGATGGGTAGCCAGTGAATCGAGGTATTCTTAGAAACATGATTAGTTCTAATAAGGCCATTCTGAGTCAAGTACAAGGTCGTATTCTGCAGAATAGGGCTTTATAAAATAAAAACATATTTAAAGTCCATTCAACAACATGCCCTAAATGTACAGTGATATTTGGTAATCCTAGAGTCTGAACACAGAAACCCCAAGAAATACTCGAACAGAGAAACCGGTCCACTGACACTTAAAAAATGCTCTCAAACCCTGCAATTTAGTCCTAACAATTTCCTTTTACAAGAAATAGAAAAAAATTAACTGATCTTAATTTTAAGGAATTTTAAGGAAGAGTTCCTAGGATTTTGTGCTAGGTCTTCTGTTTGTAAAGTCAGCTCAGCAATTAACCTTAGTCTTAAATTTGAAGTTCTTAATAGAATTATTCTCATCATTCCTCCTTCTCATGTGTCAGTCTTGCTCTTTAGGCTCACTGTAATGATCTTATTGGAATGTTATTTTTGTTATAAGTCATTCCCAAGCCTTTTGGAAAAATATATTTGTATAATTAGTAGCAAAGCCTGTTAGTCAAGAAAGGGACTAATTCTATTTCTTGATTTCTTATTCTAGTAAGCTATCTGAAAGGTTTCCACCTAGACATCTAAAGATGTCCAACTATTCCGCTATTAAAAACTGGGGATCTCAGTTTAAAAGTAGGCTTATCATTAGACAATGTATACATGAATCACGATATCACATATAATTGTAACCCATTAATTTTGTATGATTATGTATCAGTCTAAAATAAAAATAAAGAAATCAACTAAGTAAGTGCAGAAGAGACAAATCTTAATGTAGATAGAAAAGAATAGGAGCTCCTTGGTGCTCCTTAAATGGACGTTTATGTTCTCCACTCTGAAAAAGAGGAGAGTGGTAGAAGGAAGAAAGGTCTGGGTTCAATCCTTAGCATAGTGGAGAGAATAAAAATAAGCAAATCAATGCTGTATCAAATATAGTTTTGCTTGTTGTCTTGCTGCGGAGTGCAAATGGTGAACTTTGTATTCAGAACTTGCTTGGAGGGTTAGTAACCTATTGATATTTAGGTTCTGACTGTCCATGTGGACAGTATTGAATTGTTTGTTCATTTGATGTGAAATAAATTTTCTCCCTTGTAGCTCATATTTTTCCAGATACCTGTTTGGGAGCAGATGTGAAGGGATAATACTTATAAATGATTGGGGTTTCTTCAGTGAGTAAAGAGCATTTATTTGATGGGAGATCTTCTGGGAATTGGGTTCACTTAAATCTGGGTCCATAGCAAACATGTAGAAAAGCGCGGGAAAGGCAGACAGAGGAAATGAAAGCAGCATGTAAACAGAGCTCTCCTACCTTTAGTTGCAGTTACAACTAATAACCTTATGTCTATAAGCAGAAAATGAATGTTTCCTAGGAGTAGTTGCAAAGATTGTGAGAATCCCAATCTTTTTTATTTTTATTTTGTAGCCAGCCATCTGGATTGGCCTTCTTTTACATGAATATGAACACCCTTATTGATATCAGAGACATGGAATAAAGACATCCGAGTCTCTTTACAATGGCCCTTTAGAAACTGAACTATTAGTAACGTAAGAAGATGCTCAGGAAATAGCTGAATAGATGAGACATTTCTAGTGCAGAGATTCATATAGAAGTTCACAAAAATGTGGTAAAAGACCAGCTCCATGTGGCTACCTGTTATAAATATACATTCTCAGATTTCAGCTCACACTTGCTAAAGCAATGGCCTTTTCTTTTTCAACAACGCCACCTGAGGATTCTGATGAACTTTAACCTTTACAAATTATATGCATAGACAAAGCCATAACAGTTCTGGAGGGTGTTGATGGAAGTTGATGTTTCAAAGGTACAAAATTCTTAGTACTTTCTTGTTCACCCAGTACCCCTTTCTTCTTTACACCTGTTCAAAATGGCCCCATTCTAATTTTTTGCTTCTTTCTTTTTTTTAATGTTTTATTATGAAAATACTGTACAGAGGGGTTACAGTTACATGAGCAAGGTAATGAGTACATTTCTTATCAAGCATTGTTGCCTCCTCTTTTGTTTTTCCCCTACCATCCTTTCCCTCCCACCTCCACAACTACACTCCCCCATCCTAAATTGTAAAGTTCATTTTTCAACATAGTGTCTTGTACATCTCATTGTTACAAAAGGCCAACCTGTATCCCTATTTAACCATTTTTTTCCTTCCACTCCACAAATTATACTGACATCAAATACAGTGAAAACGGAGTTATACGTTGGGGGAGGGACATGCAAAGCAACAAAAAAATCACATGGTACCTTATAAATACATTAGAAATAGCAAGAAAGAAAGAAAGAAAAAAAACCACTTGTGTCCCTATCTTGGGGTTCATTTCACTTAAATTCATCTTATCTGGTCATATGTACATAGCTTTTAACCTTTTCTACTTGTCCCAGACATATACTAGTTATTGCAAATAAGGGAAACCATGGGACCTATGTTTCTTTGGGCCTGGCTTACTTCACTTAATATAATTTTTTCCAAGTCTTTCCATTTCCTAACAAATGGGGCAATGTCATTCTTTCTGATGGAGACTTAGAATTCCAGTGTGTGTGTGTGTGTGTGTGTGTGTGTGTGTGTGTGTGTGTGTGTGTGTATGTGTGTATACACACCACATTTTCTTGATCCATTCATCTACTGAGGGGCATCTGGGTTGGTTCCATATACTTTCTTTTTGTTTTTTGTGTATGGTAGTAGGATTAAAACTCAGCACCTCCACCTTGCTAAGTAGCTGCTCTACTACTTCAGCCATGCACCTGCCTTGTGTTTGTGTTGATTTTTTTCCTTTTTTTTCTTTTTCCCAGTCCTGGAGCTTGAACTCTGGGCCTAAGCACTGTCCCTGAGCTCAGTTAGGCTAGTGCTGTACCACATTGAGCCATAGTACTATTTCCAGCTTTTTCTGTGATTAATTGGAGGTAAGAGTCTCACAGACTTCCTGCCTGGGCTGCCTTCTAACAGTGATCCTCAGCTCAGGCTCCTGAGTAGCTATGATTATAGGCATGCCCGACCTATCTGCACCCAGCTCTGTGTAGATTACTTTCAAGAGAGGGTCTCACTTTATGCCCAGGCTGGCCTGGATTGTGATCTTATTTGTGCTTCATGTAGTTGCTGGAATGACCAGCACGTGCCCACTGTGCCAGCCACTGGTTGAAATGGAGTCTTGGGAATTTTTAGGGTGAGAGTGGCCTCAAATACCCAAATCTCTTCCTCTCAAGTAGCAATGATTGTAGAGTTGAACTACCACACTTGACTCAAATGGCCCATTTTTGGGCTTGTTGTTTATAATGCAATTTGGTAGAAGAAAAAGGATAGAAGAAAGACTTAGATATCCTACAGAAGCCTGTTGTATTTCTCTGTACAAGGAACATCATAATACTTACTGCCTGAACAAAGGCTATGAGAGGTACTGCATGAAAGACAGCAGTTTAGTGCGATACGATTCAACATTTCTCAAAATCCGTTGACTTCACAAATAACCTTTTTGATGTAGATCATGTGGAAATTTCTCCTGGAATATTATATGACAGATGTTTGGGCAAAATCTTGTTGTGTCTAATTGTGTGAAACTGGAAAGAAATATTATTTTGGCTATTTATTTCCTTTGGAAAAAAATAGTGACTTTTTGCACCATCAAGGCTCTATTGTAGATGTTGCTACAATGTGATTACAAATTAATATGCAGAAAATTTGAGGATAAATTGTATATATATATATGTATGTATGTATATATATTTATATATGTACTTATATCTAATGCATTTTTATATTAGATGAGTCAATCTTGGCCTATGGAGAAGGAAAATAGAAAAAAGGAAAACAAAAATGAGTTAACCATTTATAAACAGTTTATTAAATTTTATTTTTGAGTTAGCATACATAATTGTATGAGTATTTCATTGTGATATAAACACGTTTTATAATTAGGTTCAATTTTATTTTTATGTAAGTAGCATTTAATTATTAGTATTTTAAGCACCATTATCATCCTCTCTTGCAGTCTGTAGTTTGCTTTATCTTTCTAATTTTTTAATATATTTTTATTTTATTTTTATTTTTTTATCTTTCTAATTTGCCGAGAACTGTAGACATGTCTGACTTTTGTCATTTTAACATACGTTGTAAATAAAATATAATACAAATCATGGGAAAGTTCCAACAAAATCGGTACAAGAGTGTGATATTCTATGCTTTTTATATAATAAAAATGTTTTGAGTGTTTTAGTTCATTTTGATTCTAAAGTGAATTTTTATCCACTGAATTCTTCCTGAGGTGTTAAGGGTGGAACCTGGGGCTTTTCATTCCACTACTGAGCTACCTGGTACTAAATTTTGAAGAAAGAAGTTTGTAATGGTAAAAGAGCAACTCTTGATTAGATAAACCAGTCCTGGTTTGTTGTCAGTTGAAACAGGAGTGGAGTTAGAGATGTAGCTCAGAGTAGAGCACTTGTTTAGGATGCGAAATGCCTTGGGTTCCTTCTCTAGTATTAAAATAAGTCAGAAGTCTGGATTTGGGGGTAGGGACATGGATCAAGTGGTAGAGCCCCTGCTATTTTTTTGCTAAGTTATTTCAAGTGTAAACTGAAAGTGTTCAAAAAGAAATGTACTCAGTCAGGTGCTGATGGCTCACACCTGTAATCCTAGCTACTCAGGAGGTTGAGATCTGAAGATTGCAGTTCAAAACCAGCCCAGGCAGAAAAGTCCCCACGAGACTCTTAACTCCAATAAACTACTCAGAAAAATCCAGAAGTGGTGCTGTGGCTCAATTGGTAGAGCACAAAGAAGCTCAGGGACATCATCCAGGCCTTGAGTTTAAGCCCCAGGACCAGCAAAAAAGAAAAAAGAAAAAGAAATATACTCCTTTCCTTTCTTATATAACTGTAATCCTTCTGTACATCACCTTTACAATAAAATTTAAATTAAAAAAAAGCTTAAAGCTTGGCTGTACTTTTGTATCCTCTAGCCTTTCACCTACCATCCCACTAAGCTGTGAGATATTGACTACTTAACAGTAATTTCAACTTCTAATAAGAGATATGTCCTTGGTGTTTCTATATTTATATAAATTCACTCCCCTTACGATAATTAGTATTACTTACATAATCAAGATCTATGCACATCTTAATGCATTACATTCTTTACACGGGTAAAGTGCTACAAACTAGGAATAATTTGTCAGACTATATTTAATCATCAGTGTTTCAATTTATTGCAAATAAGTAATGATTAAAATAAATATACTTTTTATATTTGGTACTATTTTATTTCTAAAGCACTAAATTTTACCATGTTCCTATATTCTTCGGACCTACGTATGAAGTATGTAGATAGAGACAGAAATTATTCTCAGAGAAGTCAATGAACAAAATAGAAAAATAACTTACCCATGACTAAAATAATTAGAATTCAGAGCCCTCAGATTGTAGTTTAGAGTTATTTTTCATAAATATTAGAATGCATTTGGAAGTGGTGCTGTAGCTCAAGTGGTAGAGCACTAGCTGAAGAGCTAAGGGACAGCGCTCAGGCCCAGAGTTCAAGCCCCTGAACTACCAAAAAAACAAAAATAAAAATAAAATGCATTTATGGAAAATGTAATATATTATATATTATAATTTAATATATAAAATTTATATATTTATACATTTTAAATGAAATATATTTTATAGATTTTATAGTATCTATTATATAGCATATATCACATTTTATACAAAATGTATATATTTATAATATATATTTATCTTGGAACAAATATATTAGAACTCAGAGTATAAATAGCCTCTGTATTAGCTTCCTGTTACTGTGACAAATCACTGAGAGAAATCAACTCAAAGAAAAGGTTGATTTTTGATTCCTGGTTTCAGAGGTTTCAGTCCATTGTTTCTGGGCTTTTATGCCTGTGAGGAGACAGTACATCATAGCCAAGTAGGGATTAGTGGAAGAAGTTGCCTTAAGGCAACCAAGTAGATGGCATGTGTGTGTGAGAGAGGGGGGTGATGGGGAGAGGGAGAGAACAAGAGAGAGCAAGTAAGCCTGAACCCAGAGCCCAATATCTCCATCAGGGCTACGTGACCAATGACCTATCTCCTCTAACTAGGTTCTGCCTCCCCTGAAGTCTCTACTACATCCCAATAGCGACACCATCTGGCTTCAACACTTGAGCCTTTGGGGGATTTTGTATTTCTACACCCTCGCTGTCTACAACTTTGTTCCAATTGATTCATGAAACAGTAATCAGTGAATTGAACAATCGATTTTTATTGTTATTCTTTTCCTAACTATTGTCTTTAAAAATGTAAGTACATGATTGGATTTATGTTCAATTGCTCAGTCACTTATTATGGTAAGAGCCAGATTCCCAACTGTGGCTATATAACAATGTGAATGATAAATTATAGGTCTGAATCGATTATGTTACATTTTTGGACATGTTTACATAATGCAGCCACCTACCCATTTGTATTTGGGAAATCTCCACATATATCTATTCTATGAGTAGGGAAATTTAGCTTTGAGTGAGATAGTCTTTTGTGAGGTGGATGTTTTTTTGTTTTTGTTGTGTGTGTGTGTGTGTGTGTGTGTGTGTGTGTGTGTGTGTGTGTGTGTTTGTGTGTGTTTTATATGAGTTCTTATTTGGTGTTCCTGGAGGAATGAATTGCTTCTGGAAATGTTTTGTACAATTTTGTAACAAAATGACACTTGTAGTTTCAGTAATCTTGTCTCCAGAAGGCACTGTTGTGTTTTGAAAAGGTTCTTCTCTTAGAGTGGTAATGATGGCCACAAAGTGCCCAGTCATACTTATTGCTCAAGCCCCACTTCCTTCCTGTCCCCATAGGGTATTTCTGAGACTGTTCAGGTCATGGTGGCTTTTACTTACACTTCCATGACCCAACTCCTGGTAATTCGGCACTGCTTCTCACAAACTAAGTAGCAAAATATTACTCAGCAAACATTTACTAAAATGCTATGCTAAGACAGGATATGTTTATGCTACCTGTCCCACTTCAAGAAAGATGGAAGGCTATTTTACACATTTGGTTACCTTGCCTACTTGTTTTCAAATCACCTAGGATTCCTAAAGTCTCTGGCCACACCTAACAGTTAATTGTTAAATAGTCTTTGCTAGAGGAAAAAGTCGTTCAGACAGTAGAAAGAGTTTGATGAGTTCCTTAATATATAGCTCTATTGAAGTGTTATAATGCATTAAAATGCCTTGATCTTCAGGATGTGAGCTCTGGCTCTCTAACATCAAAACTTAAGCCTAAGATCTGCTACCTCTTAGTGCTGTCAGCTTGGGTATAGTTCCTCCATTTCCTCAGTTGTGAAGAATAAACAAGTCAATGCACCTACACAAGTCACCATGAAGTTAGTCATTAGTATTCAGGTGAACATGGTGTGAAAAATGCATGGAATCTCAGCACTACGGAGGCTGAGGCAGGAGGATTGTGAATTTGAGGTAAACCTGGGTTGTATAAAGGGACCCTGTCTCCAATTTTAACAAAAGAGCCATGCGCTGGTGGCCCGTCCCTATAATCCTAGCTACTCAAGAGGCTAAAAATGCTACTGTATTTAAATCCACAATACACTTGGAGCTTGCATTTTCCTAGAGATTTGTGTGATGTTCCAAACTGCCTACAATTTTTTTTTATTTTTTATTTTTTTGCCGGTCCTGGGGCTTGAACTCTGGGCATAGGTTTTGTCCCTGAGCTTCTTTTGCTCAAGGGTAGCACTCTACCACTTGAGCCACAGCATCACTTCCAGCTATTTCTGAGTAGTTCATTGAAGATAAGAGTCTCTTGGACTTCCCTGCCCTGGCTGGCTTTTAAATCATGATCTTCAGATCTCAGCCTCCTGAGTAGCTAGGATTATAAGTTTGAGCCACTGGAGCCTGGCTGAACCTGTCCACAATATTAAGAAAAAAGTAAGGCTTTTGGTAATAAACTATATATCACCACAAACACAGTATAGACTTCATACATGCTTCAAAATATTTTAATGGCAGTCAAACTTTCTGCTTAGAAATTAACTTTCAGGTATTAGTTTGGGAATAGGTTAGGTGTTTGAGGAACCTGCTTACTTTAAAGTTAATACAGTTGACTGTATGTGGAGTTTGTAACATGCTCTCAAACTTATGAATTTAGTCAGACCTTGTAAATAATCATTGTGGAATTGTGCTCATAAATCTGTTTATCTAAAATAAGTTTCATTTTTTTAGCTTAAGAGTGACTGATTTTCATCTGTGCCTTCCTCATTTGAAAATAGTGTTAAATCAATAATTTTATATTATATAACCTTTGGTGTAAGCTATAGAGACATAAGTATGTATCCTTAGTCGTACACAAACCCTTTCAGTGATAAATTGTTTCAATCTGAACAATAATCAGCACCTTTCTCACCTTATATTTACATATTTGCAAGATATTTGTCTAAATGAAATTCTCATTTGAACCTTTCTTTTTATTTAGAGAGAGGAAATTCTGCTTTGCCGGATGGAAACCCTGAATTTCCAGCTTAGTGCATAACTAACACTCTTAGGAGTCAAACAGATTGCTAAATCCTTTCCTACTTCCTCAGTTTTAGTACAGTAAAACTCACTTGATACCCTTCAGTCATGGAAAACCTAAAGTAACTAGCTTAGTTTCAAGGGAATGAAGTCACAGTGTAGGAAAGCCTGCTCGGCAGACGTGGCTTGATGTTTTCATTGCAGAAATTGCCTGAGTGAAACCTTCCAACAAAAGAAAGCCCAGGAGCTGTGGGAAAAGAGCTGAAGATTTTAGTTTTGGAAGTGGGTATTTGGAAGATGATTGTGGGATGTTACTTTGTCCATCTTCTTAGCCACTGAGAGATAAATGCCTAGACAAAAGTATCATTTCTGTGGAAGATCTAGTTCTATGAAGTTTGTTCTTTCTCACTTGGATAGAACTTAAAGTGAAACTGTGAAGAATAACAATGCAGTAGATAAAATATAAAATTTTCATGAGAATTGCCTTTTTTTTTTGTCAATTGTGAGGTCTGAACTCGGCCTGGGTGCTGTCCCTCAGCTCTTCAACTCAAGGCTTGGACTCTACCACTTGAGCCACAGCGCCACTTCCGGCTTTATTTGCTTATGTGGTGCTGAGGAATCAAACCCAGGGCCTCATGAATGTAAGGCAAGCACTCTACCACTCAGCCACCTTCCCAGCCCAGAGAATTACTTTTAAGCTTCAGAATTTTTTTAACTTGTACCATGAAAAAGATTGGTATCTTTATAAAGTTACTCTATAAGAGACGTTAATTAGCATTGATGTGAAGTATGGATGATTTCTTCTATTTAATGTTTTGTACATTTTTATTGTAAATACTGTACAGAGGGGTTACAGTTACATGAGCAAGGTAATGAGTACATTTCCTATGGAGCATTTTTGCCTCCTCCTTTGTTTTATTCCCTACCAGCCCTTCCCTCCCACCTCCACCTCTACCTCCACCCCCCTCCACCCCAGCCCCCAGCCAAAGTTGTAAAGTTAGTTTTCAACAGTTTCTTGTACATTTCATTGTTACAATGGGTCAACTTGTATCCTTATTTAAGCATTTTGGTTTTTCCCTTGCCCTCCTGATTTTTTCTATTAAACAATGCTGACATATTGAGTTAACAAGAGTAAGTAAGGTTCTTTATTAGACCATCTAACTTTACTGTGTTCTATGCTATTTCTTCCAATCCTTTGGCTAGCAAACCTAATTTTTGAGAATCTTATTTTGTATCTAGTGTTCTTTTTACCAACAGTTTGGCAAAATGCTAAACTAAAAGTTCACCAAGAGTGCTTCCAGTTTTATCATTGAATGTTTCAACATGTTGATAGATATATAAACTTCCCCACCATGTATAATTTCTTTGTTTTGATCCTACCAGTTCTCTATCACTGAGAATTGTAATGAAATAGTCTGTATTCTTAATAAAAATAAGCTCAGAACTGTGTTAGTACTTGACTCTTAAATGTTCATGTTTGCCACTAATGTATATATGTATGTATAGGTATATATGCCCCTTGAGAGTTCCTTTCTTTTAATAGGAGTGATCAAGGATTGACTGAATGATGTCCATGAAAATAATAGCTATTTATCTGCACATTTTGATGTACCTGCATGGATCTTATGTGTAAATATAGAAATATGGTATGAAACACTCATTTTCCTGGACCTTAATAGATGACTTTTGCTCAAATTTGAGTATTCCACAGATAGGGCTAAAGAAAAAGAGAAAGTTAACATGCTCTCTAAACCTTTTTTTCCCAGCAAATAAAAAGCTTTAAAAAAAACACAAAAAGCTTCATTTCAAGAAAAATTTCATATGCTACTAAAAAAAACCCTGTCATATAAATTTGGAGTCAGGCTGGGAAGATAGCTCAAGATAACAGCATCGGCATAGCACATACAAGGCTCTCCGTTCAGCACACAAGGCTCTCGGTTCCATTCCCAGCGACGCAGAAAGAGGGGGAAAAAATAGAGGTCTCAGTCATAAGTCATGCTCCTCCTTATTCTAACCTAAAGGGGGAGCTCCAGCAGGCATCAAAATCATTTAAATAGACAGTTAAATAAACAAGTACACAGTTTTGCCACTGTGGGTGGGAAGGTGAAATGGTTGAGATGGTCAGTGATTGGTGTGAAGCTTTTGGTGGGAGGAGTTACGGAGTAAAAAAATGCCTTCCCCAACAGTCAACTTCTTTCAGTTCCTGGAGCTGATCAGGTAAGCAAGGACCAAAGTGCCTTCTGTTTTACTGTGGGCAATTGATCTATCGATAGTTTCTGGATTGTTCCCATGAGAGGGGGCTGCTCAGAAAGTTATGGGTAAAGGGGTTTTACAGGCTATGACTTCATTAACTCAAGTCACCAGTATAGAACACATAGGGAGAGCATTGCCAGATAAAATACTGTGTGGGGCATGCTAAAAAAAATTATTTGTTGTTTATTTGAAAATCAGGTTTCATTTTATATTTTTATTTGATAAATCTGACATCCCGGGAAGGACATTGTAAACAGCTGGTGTCCTTTTTGTCCTGGCTTCCTAGCTGATGTGGTAGATGGCTGGATAGGTTGTCGAGACAAAGGAGGTGACTGAACTATGGGGCAGATTTCACTTATGGACTAGAGAGAGAGAGAGAGAGGGAGAGAGAAAGACAGAAAGAGAGAGAGACCATTATGTACTATTTTGTAGTGAAGCTTGTGTTATAAGGTTTTCTGTGCGTTGTTTGTTTCTTGGAGTCACAAATTGAATGTCGTTCCTTTTCTTATTTTCCCGTATTTAATGACATTGTATGTTAGCTGCCATCAGCTGCCGTGAAGACAGCTAGCTTCTGATGAGAATTCTTCTCATCAGAAATGCCTTCTGACATTTGGTAACTTGGTACCAGCAGGTTTTGTTATCTCTGGGGGGTTTTGTTGGATGTCTGACTGTTTTGTAAACGGAGATGGTGCATTCTCAATGAGTTTATTATTGACCAACCACTCAGTTAATATTTCTCTAAAGTGATAGAAGGTATCTGGTCAGAGCAGAGGTAGAAAGTCTGCATGTGGAGTAGAGAGGGGTCCAGAAGCAGATTTGGGATGTTGTTTAGTCTGCTTTGCTCCCCGCTCCTACCCCATGAACAACAATTAGGATGTGTCGCGTGTTTCAAGCTCATGATTTTCTCCGGAAAATAAATGTTTAATATGAAAGCAGCAAAATGCAGGTAGAACACTTCTCAGTCAATGTGAGTAGGGATCCCCAAGAAGGCTCCACCTGCTGTGATTTTCCTAAAGCCTGTAGTCTAGCTTTGCCATCTACCTTTGTCTCAGAAACTTCAGGAAATTTGACCTATAGTTTGTTCTGAGAAATTCTGCGTAGAGGTGGGGTAGTTAGAGAAGTAGTTTGTTGGAAACTGAAGCTGGAAATGCTGAGCTCCCCATGGGCGGGTCCAGGTGCGATTAGATATGGATTGGCTGATGGTTTTTTTGTTCAAATCGTGGGGCTTTATATTTTCTGGACTTTTAAGAATTGAGTCCCCTCAGAATTGGCCTGGGGTTTGTGTCTGTATACTACATAGATTTATGGCACTTGTGGTTCAGTTATACTAAACTACGAGCATGTTTCAGCCACCATAATCACATAATCCTCAGAGTTTATGGGCATAACAGAAAAAGTTATCCATTAACTATGAGCTAGATCTGAATAGAATAACAGTTTGTTCAGAAGACACTAGAGAAGGGGTGACACTGATGAAGATATAAGTTGACATGTTGAATTGAAACCCCTTTGTATAACTACTGAAAGATTAGAATAAAATAATTGACATTCCCCCCTACCTCCAAACAGAAGAGCCTCAGTCATGTGTTGACTGTTGTTCTCTTTCTTGGAGGAAGAAGAAAAATCTCCTGCAAAGAAATAGCAAAGAGAAACAATTAGGCTTTTAAGTGTTTGGTTCTGTAAAATTCTTTTCACATGGCCCAAGAACTTATGTGCCAGGCTACTATTTACCAGACACAGACACATCCCTGGAGACTGAAAGATGAGGAAGATAGAATCCTACCTTGAGATGGACTCAAAGTCTAATAGGAGAGATAGATAGGCATGCAAAGAATTTATTGATGTGTGCAATGATAAGTGTTCTGGCAAACCTGAATGTACAGTTGAAGGCACAAAGGAGAGAGATAAGGGTTGTGGGGGGTGGGGAGATGGCTTGAAGATCTTTATAGAGGAAGAGTCATCTGAACTGAGAGTCCATATTGGGTATTGAGAGGCTGAAAAACCTGGCTTTTATGCTGACTAAACTACTTGTAAATTTGGACACGTCGCCTTGCTCCTTTGGCCTTCACTTTCTTTCTCTACCAGATAGAGGTATACAAGATGTGTCTTCAAATGGAGTTAACTCCCCCCCCCCCACAAATGTTTCAATTCTTGGAATCAAATCATGTTGGGGGGGCTATTTCAGAACAACACACTAGTTGTTGAACCTAATCCCCCCTTCCTTCTTTGGAGGTTACAAATTTTAAAAAAACGAACAAAACTGTCTTGAAAGCGACCGGCAGGGGAATTCTTGTATTTGTTTCCCACCATCTTGCCTACTCAGACTTCTTTGCTGGGTTGTTCTGACTGAAATCATCATTGTCCTGTCTTGTGTGTTATGGGTTGTGTCAAGAAAACAGGATTCCATCTTCATGAGGCAGGGAGGATACAGTGTTGATTGCAGTGCTGGGAAGCTAAGTGCTGTCCCACTGCATGGCAGTTTATGCCAGGCCTTATTAATTTTGCAGTCAATATATTCAAGATATGGTTAGTTAAAACTTTTCTCCCAGATTTCTTACCTGAATTTCAAAGTTAAAATAAAGATGGTATTTTATAAGCACTCTATGCATAATATTGCTATTTACTGACAATATGATACTTGGAAGCAAAAATGATGAAGCTCATATCCAGTATTATAAATATGGAATTCCAAGAGGAAGTGGGAAGTTTGCTGCTGTTGACTTACTTCTAGTCTTAGATTTCAACAGGTCTGTAATGGTTGTAGGAATCAGAAAACCTGGTTGGTGCCTAAGATTTGCAATTAGAAACCCAGTTAATTCTGCTGAGAAGCCATGTTTATGAGCATAACATTACAGTGGGCGACTTTCATCAATAGGATTTCTCATTGAACACATACGTCATCATTAAAATGGGACTGTATTTTTCATCATAGAACAAATCATCTCTGTGTTATGTTTAGCATTTCACTCAACTCTCGATAGTCTCACAGATGTGTGAGATTCTGCCTTTGAAAACGTAATCTAGTTGTAATTACATGTGAGAAAGGGCATTGGGGCTTGCTTCCCTGTAACTACAAATGTATTTGAAGGAGCAAGTCATTCTGCAAACAGCTGTTTTTGTGACAAGACTGATTGACAAAGAGCAGTTTGCAGCATCCTGAGGTTTTCTTATTTTGATGGATGGTAAAGCTTTCTCCTGAAAGTAAAAGAAGTACTTTTCACAGGGTTTCCACCACCAAGTACATGAACAGTCTTGTTATCTGACAGATTCTGAGTCTTCATAACTGCCCAAGACTTCGGTAAGATTTGAATCATTGCAGTACTATTTTTCTGTCTCTGTCACAGGCTTTGTATTCATTTTTTTAAAAAGCTTAAAGGCAGGAAAAAGGCAACAGATTGAATTTGGGAGTTTTTTTTAAATATATAAATGCTCCACAAGTTTCTCCTTTGTTACCAAGTTTTTGATGCAGATGTGGTTGAGAAATGTCATGGACCCTTCCCTCTCCCTGCTTGCTGTTCTTTGGCTGCATTTTCAAAAGCAGTAGATGGGAAAGGAGAGCCCCAAATCCATCTATGTAAGAGCACTTATTTCAGCAGAGAAATGCTTTTCTATTGAATCATGTTGCTAGTTTTCTTAACTCCGTAACACAGTGAAACATTAGATGAGAATGACCAGTTTTTAAGGTCAAAAGGAAGTGGAAAAGGAGGGATACTGAAGCCAAGTGTGAATGAGTTTTCTTTTTAATCTGTTTAATGTTTCTTTCATTGATATACTTATTTGGAAGATGGAGAACTTGACTGACACGTCGTGGCTACTCTTAGCTGCTGTTCTGAGGCTACAGCCTCCTTTGTCAAAGACATACATTGAAAGAGTTTTTATGACATTGGCTAATACTTCAAACTACTTACTAGATGGTGAATTTGACCCATGAGTCTAGACTGGCAAAAGGAGGACTTGGGACACTGACCTAGAGAAACCTGAGGATGTTTGTGGGGGGTTTTCAGACCCAATATAGTTTCTGGGCCACTAAAGAGCTAGTTTGTTAGAGCATTTTGGGAACTACTCTGTGTGCTTAGGACATCTCTGAAACCTTTCTAGTCCATAGCCATTGTTTTTCCAAAGAACAAGAATAATAACTAATTACATCCTCTATGGGAGCAACCTTTTCCCACCCACATCTTTATCCCCTTCAAGGATTAAAATGCAAGTGTTAAGAAATGTCAGAAATAACATTTGCAACCCACTCCAATGCCAGTTAAAGTATTTTGGCCTATAATGAAATTTGGGCCTCTTGAAGAATGAATGCTATGTGGAAAAGGTTTATTATCACCAAGTGCTCTGTACATAAATACATTATCCTGACTTCTGAAGTCAGTTTGAAAAACAAACAAAAAAATGTGAGGAGTGTGATTTTCTTTCGTAACATTGCATCCCACAGATCACATCAATATTAAATTACTTGGTCTTCTCATCTATCGTTTTGATAGAAAATGCAGATTTTTTTGTTTACCTTATAAGCTTTCTTTAACATAAACAGCAGTCTCTTGTAAGGTGGAATTGCTATGCATTTGCATTGTTATAGAATTAAATTATGGATTCTGTCATTCAAAAAGGAATGCTTTATAAATCAAGTAAAATCTCATAACTAAGATGTATAAGTTTCTTTAAATCTCATGCTGCCTCATATTCCATACTTTAGTTTTATAGCCTAACTTGATGTGATTTTTAAAGTGCAATTTTCTCTTTTCCTCATTTCTGTGTATTGTTTAGCTTTGTAAAAATGCCATCTATTTAGCAAGAAAAAGCTTAAGAAAAGTTACTACATGTAACAGATAGTGATAAAATAAAAAACAAAAAAGCACATTCAGGTTTTATCTCTGGTTCAGGAAAAAAAGCCAAATACACTGTACTTCCTCCCTTTCTCTTGCTTTCCCTGATAAACTTTAAATGATATTAACAAGCCATAAATTGAAACAAAATTGTGTGATCCCAGTTATTCTTTTGTTCCTTTGGAACTTCTAAGTATGAGAAACAGTGTTGATATCTATTTTTTTTTCAGAAGGACTATGAATTGTGTTCCGGAGCTGTGTGTGAATTGTTTTAGCTAACTAGGCTTTGCAATCCTAAGGCAATCCTGCTCAGCAACTGCTCAGGTTGTTTTTTTCTCATCACTGCTATGTAACTGCCCCAAAGCATAGGGATTGATGCAATGGCCCTGAATGTGACTATGCCTCAAGATGAAAGATAAGCAAAGGAGAAAGAAGGTCAGGAGTGAGGTATTTTCTTGGGTCAGGGGGCAGTATCTCCAAATGCAGCTGCTGGTAGAGATGAAAAAGACTGAAATCCAGAAGAGAGGTCAGAGATAGACATTTTAGATCTAGACAATTGTAGGGCTGCCTGAAATGTTGGAATGACTCCATTTCTCTGGGGGCAGGGGTATGGTGTAGGGCAGGATGAGAAAAGAGAGCCAAAGATTTAGGTCTGAGTTTTTAAGGAGGAGGAGGAGGAGAAAGAGGAAGTGGAGGCCCAAACTTAGAAGCATAAACTAGTATGGCTGAGCGTGGAAGTCAACAAGTACCACCTCTCCTTCAGGCTGTGGATTTTGTGGCAGATAGCCTCAGTTACTTGGGTGAAGATTGAGGGTGGATCCAGGTATCAAGGTCCCTGTGACTGTTTTTATCATTATGAAAGGTCTACTAGATGGAAAACAATCCTTACCGTTTCCCTTTAGGCAAAAGATTCCCATTATTGTGACTGTTCATACATATAAAGATTTCTTTAGTCTTTCCTTATATGTATTGAAATTCTATTGTTATTCTTGATCTTACTCGTACACATTCAGGAGAATTTGGTTCATATCATTTTTAGCTTTCACTACCTACAAACTCTTCTTTTCACAAGATTCGCAAAGTAACATTTGAAATGATGGTATTAGGTCTTAGAAATTGTCTACGTCTGATGAAGAAATTGAAATCGGAAAAACAAAAGGGCCAACTCGATAGAAAACGATAGTATATCCTTTAATTTTTCATACTAGGTTTTTAAGTTATACTCAGCTTTTTTCCAGAGAAGGTAATACTCTAGAGGAAAAACTCTGGCTAATAGACACAGAGTGCATCTGGATAGCAGGAATAACTTTTAGTATTCTATAGCAGCACAGTAGAGTACTTCTAGTTGATAACAATTAATTGTTAATTTAAAAAAATAGGTGGCAAAGATGATTCTGAATGTACTCCACAAAGAAATGATAGTCGTCTGAAGTGACAGATCAATTATCCTGGTCTAATCAGTATACATTATATAATGTGTTGAAATTTCACACAGAAAAAAGTAAAAAACAATCATGCCTGTACTCCAAGAATATATACAATTATGTCACTAAAACTTAAAACTATTTTAGCCATGCACCAGTTGTTCACACCTATAATCCTAGCTACCTAAGGCTTGAAGCCGGCCTGGGCAAGAAAATCCAATGAGACTCATTTTGAGTTAACCACAAAAAAAGCTGGAAGTGGAGCTATGGCTCAAGTGGTAGAGCTGTTGTGTTTGAGACACAAAAAATTCTGGGCCTGAAACAGCACCCAGGCCCAGAATTGAGGCCTCAGAACTGGCAATCAATCAATCAACAAATAATCAAACTTTTTAAAAAATACATTGAAATTAATGCAAAACCTAACCCTCAAGAATGTTCATTATATATAGCTGTATAAAACTCTGAATGGTCATACTTTGACAGTAAAATCATAGGAATTCTTTCATAGAAAGATAACTAAATTTGGAGGAATGGTTCCATAAGCCATTTAGCATCAAAAATAAGAAAATGTATCGCATGAGTTGAATGAAAACACTTGGTGAATGAATTTATTTTTCTACTGGGAATTCAGGTAGCCTAGCAATTTGAACTCGAGTCAAAAGAAAAAGGGGTTGCCTTTTTTCCTACTTTTCATTCCCCTCCCACCCCCTGCCTTAACCTCACACATACAGTAATGAATCTTAGCATCTGTGGGAAAATGGATTGCTTGAAGTTTGCTTGTCTTAAAGGTATGACGGTGGACCAAACAATCCAAATGAAATAATCATGAACTGCTGCATGTGATGCTCAGGAGTTTAACAGAATAATAGGTCACATGACGAAAGTATGATAAACAACTTGTCCAGTAACATTTTTTGCTCCCACATAAGCACCATAATCAGTAGTTATGTCAGTATTTACATGACAACAAAAGCATGTTTGATTCCATGAAACTGACATTATCCTGTCTTGTAAGTATGTAAACCATCAGTAAAACGTTGAAAGAGCAGAGAATCCAAAATATACCTTGCTCTCAATTATTAAAGTAACGTAAGGTTATTGTTCCCAGAATTTAAAGAACAACATGGCTGCCAAACATAGTAATTGATTCTTTGATTAACCAATTATCAGTGGATTTCAAAAAAAATTCACATTATATAAGTTTCACAATAAGAGCCTTGGAGTTTGGACTGTCCTAAATAACGGGGTCTAAATTTTTTATTTTCATGCAGATGAGTATTAATTATCTTTCTGGCTTTTTCTTTAATATGGAGATCCAAATCTTGAATCTTACTTAATTTAAAGTGGGTTGTATTAAATTGAAACATTTAACTTACATCTCATGTTGGAAGGCTTTTAAATTTAAATTTGTACTTTTATTTAAACCTCATGATGTGCAATGTGCAAACTATAATTTGATGCATATCAAATTAGAGCACAGTGGCTAAAAGAAAGAGTTCTAGACTCAGACTAACTGGGTTTTGGTTGTATTTCTAGTGTGTTTCCATAGGCAACTCATTTAGCGTTTCTTAGTGTGAGTTTCCTTACCTAGAAGATGAAATTTTTACAGGGTTGATATGAAGATTAAATGAGTCAATTCATAGAAAGTGCTTCGCAGTTATTACCATATGATAAAAAGTTTCAAAAATAAGCTCTTATTACTCTCTTAACCATATCAGATCTTAGATAATTATTATTATATTATTATATAATATATTAATAATACTACTTCATTTAGGTGAAAATAATTTAATTCTTTTCTTATAGGGTCGTTGCACTCGAGAGAACTGCAAGTACCTTCACCCTCCTCCACACTTAAAAACACAGCTAGAAATTAATGGAAGAAACAATCTGATTCAACAGAAGACAGCCGCCGCCATGTTTGCCCAACAGATGCAGCTCATGCTCCAAAATGCTCAAATGTCATCCCTTGTAAGTCTATGAAAATTGCCAGTGGGTACTGGGGCTTTTGATTTTGAGTTTGTTTTTGTAGTGCTTAAGAATCAAACTAAGGGGGCTGGGAAGGTGGCTCAGTGGTAGAGCACTTGCCTTGCATGCCTGAGGCCCTGGGTTCGATTCCTCAGCACCACATAAGCAAAAAGAAAAAAAGCCGGAAGTGGCACTGTGGCTCAAGTGGTAGAGCACTAGCCTTGAGCTGAAGAGCTGAGGGACAGTGCCCAGGCCCAGAGTTCAGGCCCTATGACCAGAACCCTCCTCCCCGCCCCCAAAAAAAGAACCAGACTAAGGGCCTCACAGTAGGCAACTGTATTACTGCTTAGGTATACTCTCAATTCTATGTCTTTTTTTAAATAACCTTCAGATTCTCTGGGTCATTATCACTACAGGAGTATGGATACAGCTGTGTATTTACAGTACATTGATATAGCCCATTGATACTTCAGGTGTGGAGGATTGAAAACCTGGTTGTATTTATGCATGAGTTCAATTTCTGGAAGCATAGTACTAAGAGAGCAAGAATATTTCAAGATGAGGAGTATATTTGATTATTATTACATGGAAACTTTTGAACTCTGGGCTACAGATTCAGATTTCCTTGATTCCTTGGTGATTGTTGCTTTTTAATAAGATGTATTTTAAAATAATTTTAGACTTATTAGGAACCTTTCAAATAGAGTATAGAGTTTCAGTAGTACTCTCACTCAGGTTTCCCCACCTTTTCTGTGATCCTGGAGATTGAACTCAGTGCCTGACACATTCTATGCAAAGGTTCTACCACTGGGCCATAGCCCCAGCTCTGAACTGTTCTTTGCAAGATGGAACTCACAGCTTTGTGCATACTAAGCAAGTATTTTACTTCTCAACTATGCCCCAGTCTTACCCTTATTTTAACATTTTATATTTCCATGGTAGATGTACCAGAACCAAGAAATTGGTCTTCCCACATTACTTTCATTTAAGCTCTTGGCTTGGTTCAGGTATCAACAGGTTTTTCATTAATAATGCCAAAGTCCAGTCTATGGTACCATGTTGCATTTATTTGAATTCTGTCTTGCCTCTCTCTTGTGATCTGTGACCATTTCTCAACATAGCTACAGAGTTTCCCTTGGCAAAAAAAATCAATAAGAATATGGTATCATAGACAAGTATGTAGTGTTTTTGTGGATCAGTGAGTGTTCAGATGATTAGTTTATAAAGTAATTAAGCTGTATCTGTTCATGTTGTCCTATTGAAAATTAATCCCATCTGGATACCTTGAAATATACATTGATTTGGGTCTGGCACCTCTCAGAGAGAAATGAAATTTGTTCCATTTCTGTTGCAGTTCCGGTCTCAAATTTATCTCCATAGTGCCTCAGTCTAATTTTAACTAGCTTCCTTTCCTTTAGCTCATTCACAAGATAACCATGAAAGGTCTAGATTATCTTTATTTGTTACACATATAATCAATCACTATAATAAGCTCTTAGACAGCTGAAAAATGTATATAATATTTAGGTGCATTAAAAATGTATAAGTCAGACCATCTGCTCCCAGCAAGCCTCACTCATTAGAAGGCTGCTTCTCAAAATCTCAGGAGCTCAGTATGGATCTAGCACCTTTTACCTTGCATTATCTGTGTACATAAATTCAACAACCAGTGGTGAGGTAATTGAGGAGTCACTGAAGCTTTGCTCCATGGTCCACCTTCCTAAATGTCTAGACAAATTTAGGTGAAATAAATTAGCTTTATATCCTGTACTGTTAGTTTGACCAAAAGAAAAAAAACTTTCCTTGAAACTCAGCAGTGATTAATTACACTGATTAATTAGTGGTCAGGTCATCAGTAGGCCTCTTTTGAGATCCTTTGACCTTTAGAAATACTTATATGGCCAAATTCCATGTTGAAACTCATTCTGGGGTTTTGTACACTAAGGGGTCATAGTTCCTCCCTACTTCCATGGGACTAAGGGAAAGGCATTCAGATACTGAGAATAATATGACCTAAACCACAGAACTATGAATAATATGACCTAAACCACAGAACTATGAATATGCTTCATGTACCCTGAAAATGTGAATACATAAGGAATAAACTGAGGGGAGGTTTTACATGTTTCCTCACCTTATGGAGGTATATTGACAAAAGTGTATATATTTAAAGTACACAGTAAAATGAATATATATATATATATATACATACTCTGTAAAATGATAAAACATGGATTTATCTAAAACTCATCATTCTAAGTGAAATGTCCAGATAGAGAAATACAACTAGTACATATCACTTACTTAGGAAATCTTTAAAAAGTTGAATTGTGGGGCACTGGTGACTCACATTTGTAATCCTAACATTCAAGAGGCTGAGATCTGAAGATCACCTTTTGGAGTCAGCCCAGGCGGAAAAGTCAATGAGGTTTGTGTCTCCAATTAATCACCAAAAAGATGGAAGCGGAATTATGGCTTAAGTGGGAGAGTGCTTGCCTTTGCAGAACTTAGTTTAGGAACAGCTCTCAAGCCGTGAGTTCAAGCACCAGGATGGACACACACACACACACACACACACACACAAAAGTTGAACTCATGCACAGTGTTGTTGCTGGGGCTGCGGATGGGATATAGAGGGATATTTGCCTAAAGTTGATGATTTTAAAAAAGCAATGAACTCACTGTTACTATGCCCAGCTCACCATGGGATGTCCCACTTGCAAAGTGAACAAGAATAGAGCCCTGCATATCCTTTAGCACCACAGAGCACATGTCTTTTCAAAGGTTAAGAGAAATTTTCAGGCCACCAATTAAGAGGGAATCAGATAGCAGGGCATAAAGGTGAAGTAGGGTGAAGAGGAAAGTCACCATATGCCTTCTACTCAGCCTCTGAGAGTCTCTCCATTTCCAGTCTTAGTCCTTCAGGAATTATTAATCATGGTGGATCACAATGAAAAAGTGATTTTTAAAACTCCAGTAAGATAACTGTAACCCCTGTGTCCATCATCTTTGTAATAACATTAAAAAATAAGAATAAATAAAACCCCAAAGGAACCAACAAAAAGAAAAAATGAATCCAGTGAGTATACTCTTAAGGGAATATACTTCTGTGCCTCTGAAAATATATAAATATATATAATAGATAGGTAATATATAAAACAAATATATAAAATAATATTTATCAAAATGAATTCTAAGAAATGGAAATTAGGTTTTTTTTTCCTTTAAGAAATAATCCAATAAGAAATTCTTTAAATCTTTTAGCTTCTTGACTTGTGCTTTCTAGTGTGTGTGTGTGTGTGTGTGTGTGTGTGTGTGTGTCTGTGTCTGTGTCTGTGTGTTTCTGAACTGGGGCTTGAACTCAGGGCCTTTTGCTGTCCCTTTGCTTTTTTTTTGCCCAAAGCCGGTGTTTTATCCCTTGAGGCACACTCGTACTTCTGGCTTTTTGGTGGGATAATTGGAGATTAGAGTCTCACAGACTTACCTACCACCCTGGCTTTGAACCTCAGTCTTTAAATCTCAGCCTCCTGAGTACCTAGGATTGCATGCATGAGGCACTGGCACCTGGCTCATACTTTTGATAACAGTATACATTTCCATTTTTTTCCTCCTGAGTGTAATTTCAGATTATAGACTGCAAAAATCAATGACTGATACAATTCACAGGAATACAATTTAGTCCCTAGGAACAATTAGAAATTTCTTTTAAACCTTGCAGATTATTCAGTGATAGCTGTTGCTATGTTAGAAACTGATAAAAGATTAATTTCTGCAGCTATTATGTGTACAAAAAAATCTTAACACTGTGTGGTCGATATGATCCTCCCACATGGCCTTACAAACTGCTTTGTAGGTGTGTCATAATTAAGCTAGTGTGAATACTTTTAAGTGGCTAGAAAAGAGCTCTTTATTACAAAATCCTGATATAATAACAAGAGTACTATATAATTTTATTTAATTTCCCTGGTACCTAGTCACCCCTTAACAACTCTTTATCTCTTTCAATCACCTCCCTTACAAATAATCTGCTCCTTGTCCCTAACAGTTATTTTTTTAATGCCAGCCTTTGCATTTGTGTGATTGCACATTAAGACCCAGTTGTATCAGTGGCTTGAACTTCAGGTCTTTCTACAAAGCATACTTTGATTTGTTTCTAGGATACCATAAGAGCACATCTGCCTTTGCAAAATTGAATGTAGTTTGCTTATTATAAGCCCCTAGATAAAGGGAATGTCAACCTAAATGGAATGGGAGCTAAAGAACAGATTGTGTTTAGTGTGGCTGAACAATGAATGAATGCCACACCTAGTCAATTTGGGACAAATGCTTGCTGTAGCAGGCAAGTTTGTTCACTAGGTTTAACAGCTCTTCATTGATATTCACTGCTATAAAATCCCACCACTGAAAGGTTTTCCTTGGCTTTATTAAGGAAGCATAACAAGTGGAACAAAGGAATACCTCTCTAATATTTTCCAGTGCACTTTAAGAGATGGTTTCTGATGTTTACAGCACATATATATGTAAGTGTATGTATATATATATATATATGTATATATACATATATGTCTAGGAACTTCCCTTTGCATAGTCAGGTGACAAATATGAGCACTGTAGAAAATTTCAGAAGTAGTCACACTGGATTACTCTCCAGCAAAACTAAAACATTTTTATTTCAGCTTTATGACAAGGAAGTTTAGTGAAGTACATCACTACTGGATGTGAACTGTGTCTGTATAAACTGGATATTAAAGTATGTTTCTTTAGACATTCTTATATATCTAGACTTGTTGATATCAGGGAAATCCCTTTAGTTTCTCTCTTCGAATTTGATGATTCACATGGAAGGAGACTTGACCCATGGGAGCGTATTCATCTGATGACTTATACAGAGGAAGCGGTTCAGCACATTGCCCTTTAGTTTTGCTGTACACTTTTAAGCCTTCCATTATGGATAGGTTATAGAGTCCAAACCACAAAGATGATAAACAAGGACACACTCCATGAATTTCCTTTATCTCAGATTGAATCATCTGAGGACTTTCTGGATCCCTGCCTGCCATTTTACATCATCTATGTAATTCTGTTTACCAATATATTTTGCAGAACCAGGATTATATGTTTATCAAACATTAATAGAGTAAGATATGAAGGTGACATAACACTTCAAAGGAAAAAAATAAGATCAAGTAGGTAGGAAGAAAGGAAATAATATTAACTTCTATACTGTTTTTAGATCTCAATTTTTGCACTATTGGGGTTTGAAGTCAGAACCTCATTCTTGCTAGGCTGGTGCAGTATCTCTGTATTCACACTCTGCTCTTTGTTGCTTATTTTCAAGATAAGGTCTCAAGAACTTTCCTTCCTCTGCTAGCCTTGAACCTTGAACTTCCCACTCTTGGCCTCTCCAGTACCTAGGATTACAGGTGTAAGACCCTAATTTTTAACCTTATACTCTACTTAAATAGAAGAGAGGTGATACATTGGTCTATGAAACTGCTTTTAGGGACTTCAGATAAAATTGGAAAATACTTTCTTTTTAATTTTTGAAAATAAGTAGTTAAATGATTGAAAACAAGAGGATAATCTCCTTGCCTCACCAAGATATAGTTATGGCCATTTTATAAAAATTACTGTGAGCTGGACACCAGTGGCTCATGCCTATAATCCTAGCTACTCAAGAGGCTAACATCTAAGGATCACAGTTTGAAGCTAGCCCAGGCAGGAAAGCCCGTGAGACTCGTATCTCCAATAAACTGCTCAGAAAAAGATGGAAGTGGCACTGTGGCTCAAGTGGTAGAGTGCTTGCCTTGAGCACAAAGAGGCTCAGGGACAGCACCTAGGCTCTGGGTTCAAGCCCCAGGACCAGCAAAAAAATAAAATTACTGTGAAAAAGTGAACCAAACATTTTGTGGACTTACTGAGAAAGAAAAGTATGTCCGTTATTCCAGAAAAATGGGCTCCTGCAATCCTAGGGTATAGGGACCAGGTCCAAGGTGCCATAAGACTGAAGGCAGACTATAGTTTCGTGATCAGTTGAGACATTACAATATATTTTAATGACTGCTGTGAAGCAGGCTTGTCAGCTTATCTAGGCATGGAATGAGAAATGGTGTCCCTTAGCTTTCTTATCTTTGTATGTTTACTTTAGATGTTTTTTAATTTATTACTTATTTATTTTAGAAAAACATTTTTTATTGTCAAGGTGATATACAGAGGAGTTACAGTTACATAAGCAAGGTAATAAGTATATTTCTTGTCAAACTTGTTACCTCTTCCCTCATTTTTCTCCTACTTTCCTTCTTCTCCACTCCCCTCTCCAAATTGAACAGATCATGACTAACATATTGTCTTGTATATATAGCTGCTGCATTGGTTTCCTCCCCTTGTCCTTGATGTCACCATTCTGTCGTTCCCCTTCTCTTCCCTAATTCAAATAAACATATATACAATACCAGGTTACCAAAATCAAATGCAGTGACACTGGGGGGTTATGCCATAGGGGGAAGAACACACAAAAGAAACAAGAAATCACATATTACATTAAAAACAACAAAGAAAAGCCTCGTGTTCATGTCTTGGAGTTCGACTTTAGATGTTTGGTAATGTGACTTTTTTTAAAAAAATGTTCAAGTCAGTAGAAGGCAGGCATTATGTGATCTAATTGTCATTATCAAATGAAGTTCCACATTGACTGAGTTTGACTAAAGCATACCCATGGAGTGCTACTATGATATGAGCTCAAAATTTCTTCTTGACTATATTTTTAATTTTTGGAAGTGGTGCTATGGCTCAAGTAGTAGAGCGCTCGCCTTGAGCTGAAGAGCTAAAGGACAGCGCCCAGGCCCAGAGTTCAGGCCCCACAACCGACAAAAAAAACAACAACTATAGTTTTAATTTTTAATTTTAATTTTTAATAAAGTTCTGTTTAATGGAAATTTAAATTAGGGAGTTTTGACATGTTTAAAATATTGAAGCAATTAAACCAAGAAAATCAGAACTTTGCCCAGTAAACAAGATGCATTCTTAAAAACTAAGGTTTTACTTTTAGATACAGCAACTGAAGCATATATTATTTATTTGTTCAACAAACATTGCTCCCAGAGGTAGAATGAAGGTTCAAGACCCCTTCATTTGCATGATGTCTAAGTTTCTGAATAAGGTCCTAACAATGTCTATAAAAGGATGCTGGTGGCTCACACCTATAGTCCTAGCTACTGAGGAAGCTGAGATCTGAGGACCCTAGTTTGAAGCCAGTCCAGACAAGAAAGTCCATAAGACCCTTATTGCCAAATAACCACCAAAGAGTGGAAGTGAACCTGTGACTAAAGTACTAGATCATTAACCTTAAGCGAAAAACTCAGCAACAGTTCATAGGTCCTGAGTTCAAGCCCTTAATGGGACAAATAAAAGTGAAATGGAAGTACTGTATATTAGCAGCCAAACAGAGGTTATTTGTACATTGTATCTTTTACATTGTTCAATGTTTTAGTGAGTAGTAATCTCAGCATTGTCTCCTTTTTTCTCTTTTATATTTTCTCCTGGGATATATTAAATAAAAATCTCCTCTTGGCCCATTCTATATCTCCCTCCTCAGGGGCTGGTTATCTCAGTTAGTTAGAGTGTGATATTAAGAAGACCGTGTGGGCCTGTTAGCTTCCCTGTTCATAGTCAGTCACAGCTGTCAGCCAGCTACCTTATAATTACTTGCTGATGACCACAAATGAGATGAAAGCTAGGATTAGGGAGGGCTCGTGAAAAACTTGGTCTCTGAGAGAAGACAAATGAAATAATAAAATCAAGTTGACAAACATTGGTAATGAATAATTTTTTTGTTATTTAAAAACCCTCTTGTGTACATGGGAATGATCCAGAAGTTTGTCACTCTTAGGGCTTCTTAGGAGACCCATGTAAAAACCTGTACTTGCCAGGCTCACACCTGTAATCCTAGCTATTCAGGAGGGTGAGATTTGAGGATCGTGGCTTGAAGCCAGCCCAGGCAGGAAAGTGTGAGACTCTTATCTCAATTAACCATCAAAAAGATGGAAGTGGAGCTGTGGCTCAAGGGGTAGAGTGTTAGCTTTCAGCCAAAAAAGCTCAGGGACAGCATCCAGGCCCTGAGTTCAAGTCCCAGGGCCAGTACCCAAACAAAAAACTGAGATATAACTTGATTCTTTTTTTAAGCTGTCTTTAAAAAGCTATATATAGTCAATGTGTATAAGTTGGTGAGTTTGGAGAAGAGGGTACACTTGTGAAATCGCCACAATGCATGCCTGGTTTTTATAATAGTTCTCCTTTTCCTACTGGAATACTAAAATTAATTGAATTGCCATTGTGATTACATGGCAATACCCAACAAATGATTTTAGATCAGTTCCTGTTAATGTTTCAGAACAGTCAAAATGATCTTGGTTATGACAAGCTGCTGCCTATGTAAGAAGTCATTGGTTCTTTCCTACACTAATCTGTGTTTAGGTTCTCTGTTATTATTCCTGGCATTCTGTGGTAGCTTCTCCTTCTATTCAATAAAGGAAAACCATGCTTTATACTCTCTTGCTACCGTTATTCATACCACTTGTGCCCACAATAATCTATTGACCATGTGTCTAACTGCCTGTCTTTAATGCTTCTTTCTTGTAGACAGAAATATTAAGGTCAGAAAAGCCTAGTATAACAGGAGGGCATTTATTCACTTTGACCCTTGATCTTTTTTTTTCTTAGTTCTCTCTAGGGCCACGGTGACTTATTATTCATTAACAAGTATGATTACTACATAAACATCACTATCAGTTTGTATCTATTTATAAAGTTAACTCTCGATTATGGAGGGACCAGCTAACTAGTCTAGAGGTTATATGGGCCTTCTACAACCTGCCTTTGGCAGCTTCATTCAAAAAGTATGGAAATGATCAAGTAAAATCAGTGAAATACTGATTATTCACTAACTGTTCTATATGGTCAGTGAAGTATGATAGAAACTAAAATTAGATATTAGTGCTTTGGAATCATCTAAGCACAGAAAGAAGCACAACAAAAAGTAAAAGAAACTTGTTTCTTTTTTATTGGTTGGTGTAGGGCTTGAGCCACAGTGCCACTTCTGGTTTTCTGAGTGGTTTATTGGAAATAAGAGTACCAGCCTTTCCTGCCCAGGCTGGCTTTAAACTGTGATCCTCAGATCTCAGCCTCCTGAGTAGCTAAGATTACAGGTATGAGCCATGGGTGCCTGGCAGGATCTTGTTTCTTTTTATATTATAGAAATACTTGCAAGTGAACAGTAAAAGAAAGGTATTATGAATGCTAGTATATTTTGAGAGCCATTTCTGATATTAAAATTAAATCAACAAATTGTTACTAAATATTTATTCTTGTGTCAGAGAAAGTGTTAGTTGTCTACCTTCAGACAGGATTTCAGAGACGGAAAGTCCCCAATTATTTACTGGCCTTTAGGCCAACATAGCATTTCATTAACAATATATTTCATACTTATCCATCAGTACTTGAAACCAATGTTGAATATCAATGAGGTAACTACAAGCTCTGTTGGAGATAATGAAAGATAAACTGGCATAGAATATGAAGACTATATTTTATCATGTCTGGTTACCCAGTCTTTTTTCCCCTTTGTGTATGGCTCCAGCATATACTGCGCAAAGGCTGAACTCTGAAGGTAACACATGCTCCTGTCTTGCACCTAGTTATCTATGAAAAAATATTATTTACTTGTGTAGATGATTAATATTTTTCATTATTTTCCTCACTTCATGGAAGAGTTAAAAAAATTAAACCAAAAGATAAAAGAGGTTAATCACACACACACACACACACACACAAACACATACACACACACACACACACACACACACACACACACACTACTACGTCAGTTTTTTTTTTCCCAATCTGGGTGCAAAGAAGTTTATTTTTCAAAAACTGTTTTTCCTTTTTAAAAAAGTCCCCTGAAGTCAGTCTTTATAATCCAGAATATTTTCTATTCCGTAAGCCTAAGTGAAAACTTTTAAGTATTAAAAGAATTAGCGAATGTAGAGAGAAAAATAGGTTTTTCAGAATATACGGAGGCAGCTACCAAATTGATGTATTATATATAGTGGAGCTTGTTTCTTGGATGATTTTTTTCATCATTTTTATATTTAACAAAAGGAAAAACAAAATTACAAGAGGATAAGAATTCCCGTGGGATACTTTTAGCATGGAAAATATCCTTGGGGTTTCTTTGCTTGTTTTCTTCCTCTTTACCCTGCCCCTTATACTCTCTCTCTCTCTCTCTCTCTCTCTCTCTCTCTCTCAC
>NW_012267254.1:3842500-4048171 GCF_000151885.1 Dipodomys ordii
CTCTCTCTCTCTCTCTCTCTCTCTCTCTCTCTCACACACACACACACACACACACACACACACACACACATAAAACTTGAAAACAAAACAAAAGCTCTCAACTTTTATAGATAGTGGAATTAAGGTTGATTACTTATGAACTTTGGAACACTATATATAGACTATTAAGTTTGTTTTTTTTTAATTACCCATGGCTAAATAAACTGTGAGACAAAAAAGAATTTGAGATGTTACAAATATTATTCTTTTAATTTTTTTCAACCACTTAAAATTGCAACAAAAAAAACCCCTCCAGATTTCTAGCTATGCAAAAACAGGACTATTTCAAAATTGGCCTAGGGACCCTGGCTTTTGAATCTATACCCCAGAGCATTTAGCTTCTGAGCCCTGAACCAGGAGTGAATGTCTTGCGATCCTTGAACTTCTTAAGATCATGTATGATATTTTGTGCATATAGGAGTTTTTCTATGGGTATGAATGTTCTGTCCTTTTCACCTGATTCTCAGAAAAGTCTCAGGCTCATAAAAAGAAGTTTGTAGCCACTGTTCTGAAGACATTTAAGGAATTTTCAGAGGCATATCCCAAGTGACTATAGTTCCTAGGCCTATGTAAGCCACCAAAAACTCATAGAGATTCCTATCTTAAGAGGTAATACGACTAGAGAAATCGACTTTATTAAAGTCAGTGCTCTTCATCACTCTTACTGTTGTGTAAAACTCAGAAAGAGGAGGATCCATACCTCTGATTCTGGGAGGGTAATCTTTGTTAAATTTTAAATATTTAGTAAATAGTTTCCATTCAGATTTACATGTTTTAAAGACATTATTTAAATACTAAATATACTGACTACTTCAGGCTATAAAGAGATATGAAATTCAATGTACTAAGAATATTGTTTTAAGGCTTGAGTGTATAGCTCAGCAGTACAGCTTGTACTTTGCATGCATGAAGCCTTGGGTTCTATTCCCAGCACCATAAAAACAACAAGGATTAACACACAGATAGGTTCATGTTAGCTCAATTGACATGAAGAGCCGTGATATAGATAGAAGTGGGATTAAGTTGCTTATTGAAGTTGAATGTATAAATTTGCAGGCTGCTTCACTTAACCCATAGCTGTTAGTCAAAGCTAAGCCTTTGAGTGTTCAAATTTGTGAAATGGAATAGTTACCCTGAGGCAGAGGTGACAGTAAGAAAACAGAAATGTCTATTTGAAAATAAGTCAGCACTCAAGAGCTCCTCCCTCTGCCCCTGGGCTGTGAGCGAAAGAACTTTCTTTTTAATAAATAGTATCATAGAGTGAAATTTATACTCATGGAAGAAAAGGTTATAAAAGGTGCAGTAATAATTTTAAAATTGAAAGACCGCACTGTATAAAAAGATCTAAACATTTTCAACAAGTCGCTCACATTTTTTTATATAGTGATTATTTACAGCTTTTGTTGATACACTTGGAACACATAAAAGACTTAAATAGATGTATTTTCCAAAGAAAGCAAAGTTGTCCCAAACATTTTCCTTGCTGAGTCACTCATAAAATGAAAAGAAAAAAAAAACTACAGAAGTGTAGAGCTATCATAAAAAGAGGTTTGGTTACAGGTTCCTTGACCTTAAATATTAATCACTAATTAAATGAAAGTGAATTTTTAGTGATTAATGATTTTATTTCATTCTAGAAAATCCACCCATGTCCGGTTTTTGTTTCAGTTCAATAGTTAATAGATGTAATGGATGATGCTTTTCCAGTTTTAGGAAGAAAAACAAAAGCATGTAGGAGAATGCAAATTGTGACTTTAATGAGAAAATTACCACAAAAGTGAGCAAACAAAAAGTAAAACAAAGACTACCACATGTGGAGTTTTTACCATCAGAGATTCTTGATTTTGAAAATGACTGAATCACCGAATTAGTAAAGTCCTCCTTGTTGTTGAAGCATGCCTGGGTAACTGTCTCCAAGAGATTTCCTTCTTATTAAATCAAATAATGTCACATCAGCTAATTCCTAGGGTTTTGTATCTCATTCAATGTGAACTTTGACACGTTCCTTTTATATCAGAAGTCTTATTTGGTTGGATAAGCCCTCAGCTATTTGTCCTCACACTTAATTCCCCTCCTTGGAGGACTCTATGGCACCATTGTTGTACTTCCCTCTTAAGCTCTTAGCTATGGTGTCTTTTCAATTTGCCCTTGGTGAATCTTATGAATTTTTTGTGGCCAGGATCTTTCTGTCCTTCCTACCATATGAATGAAACAATTTGGTAAGTCCTCCTAAGATGGAATGGTAAGGAAGGAGGCACTTCCATGTAAGTCAAATTTAACTTATAATAATGGCCTTTTGGGAAATGCTCTACTGGTAAAAATTTGAAGTCATTTTGGAGGGTGGGGAAGGGCATATGTGTTGCTCCTTCCAGGCTCCACAGGCTCCTGTTCTTTCTGCATTTAGAGCAATTGCTATTAATCAGATTTTCCATGTATGGGCTCTGTATGACAATGCAGTGCCCTTATGGTGTTTCTAGTGAAAGACACAAAAAGAAAATGAAAGAACACACAAGATCAGTAATACACAGTGAAACACTAACCTTATTGAGTCACTACCAAAATATTCATTCATCATTTATTAACCTGTTAGCATTTATTTTTCAAACTTACCACACATATTTACAAAGTCATTCACTAAATCTTGGGTGCTCTGGGGGAGACAGAGAGCTATGAAAGAAATGATAATAACCACATGGAGAAGATAACAGGCTCCAATGGAATGATCTGGAAACCAGAAGGGTAACGTTATGTGGTAACAGATAATAAAGGCCTTGCACCTATCAAGTTCTTTGAATCTAGGATTTTTAAAGACAGATAAATCAGTAATAGCCCTTTGAATTTCTAAGGATTTATTTACAAGCTATTTTGTAGATTGAGCACCATACAATCCTGTTATCTTATCTTTTCTAGCCCTACAGTAATCCCTCTAGCATTTTAAGGGCCTCCATTTGAACTGCATCATCTGGTCCCTAGATAAAGACAAGTCTGGACAAGTCAGGTTCCCTTGTGAAATAGGACCTCTAGTTTTAAAAGAAAGAATATACAATAATGACCATGCCAATCTCATTTTAGGGTATATGGCAAGAAGTTGTTAAAGTACTCACTTTCTCCAATCTACTGTTTTCTTTCCCAACTCCTTGCTACTGTCATAAATGTCGGTGGACCAAGAGAAGTTGGAAGATCAGAATTTAGCAGTATAAGCAACCTTAGAGCATAGCATTGTTGGTGGGGAAGAAGAGAAAGGCTGCAAAAGGAAGGGGACTCTCTTAAAGTCCACTTGCAAGACCATGCTTCTGTGAGGAAACGAGAGATGGTCTACTTATGTGCCATCATTGGCACATTGTTCCGTATAAAGGGCAAGTACTAGAAAGAGCACATCAGAAAGAGTGAGATTTCATTCAGCTAATTCAGGAAAGGTAAAACTCAAGTGGCCTGTTTTATCATCTTACCAAGAAATTTGTTACTGAAAAAGAATGTTTTTAATACTGACTATAATAGTGTAACTCCTTAGAAAAGCAAAATCAAAGCTCAACAAAATAAGTGCCAAGTAGTGGGTACTTTCAAGGGATGTGATAAGTCCAAGGGGAAAGGGATAGATGACTGAAGAGTAGAAGGGAAGGGAGAATGTAGTCATGAATTCAGTGTATAGACTGAAAAATTAAGAAAGGAAAGGGTAAGTTGGAATGGATGGGTAAGAATGTTGAAAGGGGTGACATTAGTATTCATTATCTGCTTTGTTAAATGGCAACTCCTTTGTAGAAGCACATAAAGATATTAAATAATAATAGTAATAATGACTCCAAATAAATCATGCAAAAAAATTAGTGGCATAACTGAGGCTTAAGAAATTCTAGTATTTGGGGCTGGGAAGGTGGCTCAGTGGTCGAGTACTTGCCTTGCATGCATGAAACCGTGGGTTTGAGTCCTCAGCACCACATAAACAGAAAAACCTTGAAGAGGCGCTCAAGTGGTAGAATGCCAGCTTTGAGCTGAAGAGCTGAGGGACGTGCCCAGGCCCAGTGTTCAGCCCCACGACCAACCCTCCCCCCCTCAAAAAAAATTCTAGTATTTCTACAGGAATATCTTCTTGTGTCAAAATATAAAAATATGTTCATCTCTAACCGTTTTTTTTTGTCTCTCACTCTTTTTTAAACATACAGACTTCTTTTCCTATGAATCCATCACTTGCAGCTAATCCATCGATGGCTATCAATCCTTACATACCTCATCCTGGAATGAGCCTGATTCCTGCTGAACTGTTACCAAATACACCTGTTCTGATTTCTGGAAATCCAGCTCTTGCATTGTCAGGAGTTACTGCCCACAAACCAATACGTTCAGATAAATTGGAGGTAACTGTGAAGAACTATGTAAATACTGAAAGATGGATTTAACCTTATGGAAAAAGTACCATTTTTTTCAGAGCCTAATGTGTTGAATGTTTTAAATAAGTACACCTAATTTTTTTTTCCTACTGCAGTTAGACCTTGTTAGGAAGTGCACAGATTCAGCTACACAGTAGACCGGTGAATATTGTAAGTGCACTTCACCATAAACTTTGCAGTAGCACAGGGTGTGTGGGTAGAAATGCTCCTCTACTCAAGCACCAGGTGTAAAGAATAGGATTATTGTTTTTTTTTTTTTTTACTGTGTCTCTACTTGGTAGAGTAGTAAACTGAAAAAAAATCTCTGAGGGGCTGGGAAGGTGGCTCAGTGGTAGAGCGCTTGCCTTGCATGCATGAGGCCCTGGGTTCGATTCCTCAGCACCACATAAGCAAAAAGCCGGAAGTGGCGCTGTGGCTCAAGTGGTAGAGCACTAGCCTTGAGCTGAAGAGCTAAGGGACAGCGCCCAAGCCCAGAGTTCAGGCCCCACGACTGGACCCCCAAAAAAAAAATCTCTGAATCTAACTCCATATGATTACAGAATTTAAAGCTACATGAACATAGGATGTAAATGAATATCATGTCTAACATATGCTGCATAGTAAATATCCCATGATACCTAAAGAACCTAAAAGAAATTTCATTTATTGAAGTCCTTCCATTTTTTTCCCCTTAATTGTCATTCTTTGAAACAAGTTGATTTCTTAGTCTTCTCCATTGGCAGCCCATTAAATGCCTGGCCATTAATTGTAATGGAATCTGATTATACATGTAACTCATTCATGGTTCACAAATTGGCAGTGTGAACCTCTTAGTTCCTTACTATGTGATAAAGACTCACCTTAGACCTTATAAAAATCTAATTACATCTGAGTCTGTGTATTAGCTGGAGAGTTAAAATTGGTTTTAAACATCACTTTTAAGTAGTTTTATGTCAATGGAAGGCAAACTAACACACTTTGCAAAGAATGAAAGTTTTTTTGTTTGTTGTTATTTTTTTGCCAGTCCTGAGATTTGAACTCAGGGCCTAGGTGCGGTCCCTGAGCCTGTTTGTGCTTAAGACTAGTGTTTTACCACTTGAGCCACAGCGCCACTGCTGGCTTTTTCTGCATAGTTTATTGGAGATAAGAGTGGCATGGACTTTTCTGCTCAAGCTGTCTTTGAACCACAATCCTCAGATCTCAGCCTGATTAGCTAGAATTATAGGTATGAGACTGGTGCCTGGTTAAGAATGGAAGTTTGTACCTCGGAATAGACATTGTCACCAGGTGCCAGTAGCTCACACCTATAAACCTAGCTACTGAGGAGGCTGAGGTCTGACACAACTGAGGTTCAACATCAGCTGGAGCCCAGATTTGAAAGTGCATGAGAATCTTATGTCCAATTAACCACCAAAAAATAGAGCCAGAAGTGGAGCTATGCCTGAAGTGGTAGAGCAGCAACCTTGCACAACAACAACAACAAATAGCTAAAGGACAGCACCTAGTCCCTGAGTTCAAACCCCAGTACCGGCATCAAAACAACAGAAAAGAAAAAAAAAAGCAATGATCTTTGTTTCTATCTTACCGTGACTATGACTTTGTGCATTATCCTTCCACCTTTATAGAAGTTTCCTGAAAAAATATCTAAATGTGTATATCAAGTAAAAGAAAGCAAAGTAAATAAAAGCCAACTTGTAGTAATCATTGTGATGTATGTGGGTGTCGCTTCCTCTTTAAGGTTTGCCGTGAGTTTCAGCGTGGAAATTGTACTCGTGGGGAGAGTGAGTGCCGCTATGCACACCCTACAGATGCTTCCATGATTGAAGTGACTGATAACACTGTGACGATCTGCATGGATTACATTAAAGGTCGATGCTCCCGTGAGAAGTGCAAGTACTTTCATCCTCCTCCACACTTGCAAGCCAGACTTAAGGCAGCTCACTACCAGATGAACCATTCTGCTGCCAATGCAATGGTAAGAGCAGGCTAGACTTGCGGGCTCTTTCTTGTGTGTGTGTGTGTGTGTGTGTGTGTGTGTGTGTGTGTGTGTGTGTGTAGGGGATATATTATTAATTTCTGTACCCATAATGTTGGATATCCTTGAGTGGGTCCTAACTATGAATAGTCCAGGTCCTAAGCTAGAAAAGAGAAAAATCTCTTTTTACTAAGATGTTTCTAAAGATAATTGTTTAAAAGCTTTATTTGAACCTACTGTACTTTTCTAACACTTTCAGAGCCAGGGTAAATTACGTAATTTAAACAGTAAATTATTTTGAGTGCTTTTTGTAGTCTAACTACTCTTTAATAGTGGAGCAAGGCAGAAAGTTGTGTCTTGACTCCGTGACCACAGTCATGAGCATTTAGCTGCTCACGTCCTCAATGCCTTAAAAACACAATGCTTTAAAGATGGGGATGAGGCACTTCCCAGTTCCCAAAGGTCAGGGTTATCTTTCCTTTCTGGAGGCATGGTGTCAACAAACAGGAGGACCAAGGCTGAAGCCTGGGTCATAGCTAGGGGGAGATTTTTGACGTGACTAGAGGAACATATTTGGCTTTTGAGTTGCTGTAGCAAGTCCGTTTCAGGGGAAAGGTAGTCCTACTTAATAACATTGGAAGGTAGGAAGCAGGAGAAAATATTTGTCTAGCATTGTCATGTGATAGATTGAGAAATCAGAATTAGAGTTACTCAAATGAGTCACAGTGATGAATTATTTTGCTGTGCTGTTTGCTGCTTGTGTCTTTTGTTATCTCGAACTTATATCATGTCGTAGAGTAGAACAAATCCAATCAAAGAAAAAGAAAAAAAACTCTGAGGAAACTACATGGTCCCTAACTATGGAAATAAAAGCCCCTATATAACTCCAGAGCCCAGAAAATTGCCGTATGAGTCATCTCCCATTCTTATGGCGTTGCTACTTCCATCAAGCAGCTCTTGCCTTTGCAAGAGAGAGAGGAATTTCTTTGAAAATGTCCCGACTAAGAGAATTTTTCTCATGCTGAGGTGAAATTCATCTTTTTTTTCTTTTTTTTTTATTGTGAAAATACCGTACAGAGGGGTTACAATTACACGGGCAAGGTAATGAGTACATTTCTTATCAAGCATTGTAGCCTCCTCCTTTGTTTACCCTTCCCATCTCTTCCCATCCTCACCCCGGCCCCCCACCCAATCCACCCAATCCTCCCCGCACCCCCCCCACAAAGTTGTAAAGTTTGTTTTTTGACATAATGACTTGTACATCTCATTGTTGCAATGGGTCCACCTGTATCCCTATTTAAACCATTTATTTTTTCCCTTCCCCTCCACAAATTATACCGACATCAAATACTGTGAAAATCTTGCTACCACTGGAACTTCACAGAATAAGTCAGCCCTATCTCACCAAAGAGGCACTTTTCATGTCTCTTCTCTAAGCCAAAAACTTCAAAATTTTCTAGTTTTTCGGCTTTTGTTATTTTTTAAGGTAGACACTTGTTTTCTGGAGCTGACGTAGATTATGATTCTCCAACTTTCCACTTCCCACATAGCTGGGATGGCAGGTAACTTACCACTGTGCCAAGCTTTTTTGTTTTAGATGGTTTCTCATGGATATTTTTGCCATAGCTGGGCTTAAACTACAAATTTCCCAGTCTCTAGCTCCTGAGTAGCGAGGATTAGAGATGTTAGTCATCACAACCAGTGCATTGGCCCATTTCTTAGGATGTGAGTGCATTTGGTGGAGCAGGATGTTACATTTGGGCTTCCCATTTCTATTAAGAGAGCTCAATATTATACTAGCTCTTGATGGATACTTATGGATGTTGATATAAAATTTCTTCCTGAGTAATAGAGCGTAAGTGCTGTAAGGTCAAGTTGACCCATAGGAAAGAGATTAAAGTAAGACTAAATGAAAGAGTGATTCATCAAGAAATTTAATATTTCTGTATTTCTGAGGAATCAGTGTACGTATGCTTTTTAAAAAACGTTTTTACTGTAGCTCCGATTGACATTGCAGAGAGCAGCTTGTAGGCAGTAAATAAAAGAAGACCTAAAGGGCTGACATTTATTTCATCCAACCTCTCATACCTTTTTTGTTTTTGCAAGTTAGAGAGTCTGTGAGGCTACCATGACCCTAATCAATGTTAATAAGAGAAATATTTAATAACAATATTTAATAACATCACCCATTCGGAACTGGCAACTAACCTATCCAGCAATGCAAGAAAATAAATAAAAATTTAAAAAGTACTACTTTATGCGGATCTACCAGACAAATGTGCACCTGGGTCTTTCCTGTATCTGTAGATTACTCAGTGATAGAAGTTGGGTTCAGACGATCACACCATTATCATAACTTTCTAGAGAAAGCGACATCTTTCATTACATCATAAGGAAAAATCTTTTAAATAACCAGAAATATAGTCTCCTAACTCACTCTGTTAAAAATCCTCAGCAAAGCTATTTTCTCTTAATAGTGAGAAAAGGCATTTGGAATAATAAATTATACTTTGCAGCTTATGATTTTAATCCTGACCTTTGTCTCATCTGGTTCTCTCACATACATTTGGAAATTATACATCTCTAAAGCTACTTGGTTTATTTTTGTCTGGCTTTTTTAAGTTCATTTTTTGTTTATTTGTTACTGAAGACTCAAACCCAGGGCCTCATGCATGCTAAGCAAGCACTCTACCATTAAGCCACATTCCCAGCTCTTGTCTGACTTTTTAAGAAAGAAAATAAACTAATAAAAAAGCAAACATGTCCAACTATGTGCATCAACAGCAGAATCCCCAAAACAACATAGAGATATCTTTGGACTTTCACTATCTCTGTGAATAAGGAGGTCATAACATGGCCCTTTTTGGCACATGGAAGGTTAGTTGCTCAATACAAGTGTTCCTGTCTCCTTAAGAATTTGGAGCATGTCTAATTGTATTGCTGGAACATGTTTTTAAAGTACTGCACAATTTGCTGAGAGAAAAAAAAGTAATGTTAAACTTCTTCAACAAATCTAGTCTAGGGGCAGATTTAAAAACTGGGATTTTGAAAGGACATCAGACATGAAAGAAGGGTTTAAAATGCTGCTATATTTTAGGATTAAACATCACAGGAATTTAACAAAGTAAATAGTGTATACTGAAATGTTGAGTAAGCCACTATAAATAAGAACTACATATATTTTGCCTAATTGGGTGAGGTGGAGAATGGGAAAGGACTGATTTATTTGCTTTTTCCTTGCATGTGTTAGGAGATAAACAGCTGTAAGATTTGAACTTGAGGTCTTTGTATAAATTAGATTTTGTTTTATGAGGCTACAGTACCAGACTACCAACATCTGTTTTCTCATCTATATACTGTTTTATCATCTATAATCTCCTAGAGCCATACTGGAATTTTAACTAGCAAAAAAAAATCTTTCCTGCTATTTGCTTCTACTAATCTCATTTCTGTAGATTAATAGATGAGCATTTTCTGAGATGTCCATTGTAATGATAATTCATTTCCTGTCACGTCCTATCCAAAATGAGGTCTAAATTAGTGATGTTGAAATGCTTGTTTTGTTTTGTATTTCTATTTTCTGTTTTAAACTATTCATCCAGTGAAGCTAGCTCCTAGCTTCTGCAGCTGGTAAGCTCGCTGGCTGGCCATGGCTTATTGAATGTGGAGGATGACAGGGCTGTGCCTTCCATAGTTTGCACTTGCTTGGGTGTTTGTTCTTCTTTTTTGTCTTTTAATACATCCTTCCTTTCCAGGCCCTACAGAATGGTACACTTCAAATGATGCCAAAAAGATCGGGCCTTGAGAAGAACAATGGTGTCACTCCGGTGTTTACTCCCAATGTTTATCACTGCCAGCAGACTCTGACTAACATGCATTTCCCTCAGCAGGCATTTATCCCCACAGGTGAGAACAATTCTCGTCACTGTAAGTTTAGTGATGTGCATGAATACACTGTGAAGCAGCTTCCACGGGCCTTTATGGGAAGACAGTCTGCATATATTTTGATTAGAAATAAAAGTAAGACAAGATCTGCTAGTCTCTGGAACATCTTATTGCTCTAATATTCTGAAAATTAGGCTTATGCCCTCAAATGGGGAATGTATTAATGGGTTTTGTTTCTTTGCAGTGTTTCTTATTTTTTGCTTCTTTAAGATTGATTCATGTAGGTTGGTCTCAACTAATTCCTTGACTCTTAGGCTTTCATACACAGTGATCTGTCTAAAAAAAAAAGATCAGCCACCTAAAAAAAAATCTGTGGCTCTAGAGGCTCCATAACTATGATATACCCAAGGTAGTTATTATCAAACTACCTTAAACTTATAGTAAGGATAATATAAAAGAAATAGTTCAGCCCCTATTTCTGGAACCTGGTCATATAAAAATACAGCAGTTTATTGTTACATTTTTTTAAATTCTTTATTCTTTTGTTGGTTGTGGGGCTTGAACTCTGGGCCTAGGCACTGTCTCTGAGCTCTTCAGCTCAAGGCAAGCTCTCTACCACTTGAGCCACAGCGCCACTTCTGATTTTCTGGAGGTTAATTGGAGATAAGAGTGTCATAGACTTTCCTGGCTGGGCTGGCTTTGAAACATAATCCTCAGATCTCAGCCTCCTGAGTAGCTAGGATTACAGGCTTGAGCCACTGGCACCCGGCTTATTGTTATATTTTTTATATATTGCAACATATTTGATGCTACCTCCTCCATTTACCTAAAATTAATAGCATGAAAGTTTCACAGCAAGTGGAACAGAAAATTTTAAATCATTTTTGTCCAAATATATATGTTCAACATACATATTTATGTTTAACATATATTTTATGTTCAAATGTATGAAGAAAAATAATTCCCTCCCAGTGGGTTATACTCTAAGTATAAAGACTTCTGCAGTGACTCAACTGCTAGAGCAGATACATAGTAAGTGAGAAGGCCAGAGTTCAAACCCCAGTACAACCAAAAAAGTAAAATGACAAAACATTTAATAATGTCTTAGTAACAAATTGAAAACACCAACCACTGGAAATATTTTTTTGCCAGACTCCTAAATGTCTCAGTTTAGAAACCATTAGTAAATGAAAATAACATCTGCTTTGAAGATTAATTTAGAAAGCATTGTTGACTATATAAAAATTCTAAAGACCTAATATTGTTTACTTGGACTTAGGAAAACATTGATTACTATAATTAATAAATTAAACAGATAATTTTGAAGGAACCCATTAAAAATGTCTTTAGGGCTGGGAATGTGGCTCACTGGTAGAGTGCTTGCCTTGCATGCATGAGGCCCTGGGTTCGATTCCTCAGCACCACATAAGCATAAAAGGCCAGAAGTGGCACTGTGGCTCAAGTGGTAGAACGCTAGCCTTGAGCTGCAGAGCCAAGGGACAGTGCCCAGGCCCAGAGTTCAGGCCCACAAAAGTCTTTAATTACTGAGTATGACAACTCTTCAGGATGTCATGTCAGTTCCACAATTTTTACATGCTTGTATAACAGTTTCTGAGGAGGAAAATAGTTATTTTGTACATGAGCACATCACTTATAAGAACCACACATATCTAATGATTTGGCCATTTTAGCCAGACCTGAGAGAAGCTATGTAATGTCCATGAAGTAAAAGAGAAAACCAGGACGTGTTAGTTACTTTATTCCTAGCTTTTTCCCCCTTAAAATAACAATGATAATATACTTACACATTAGATGTATCTACTTTGGCTGCTTCTAGTTTGACTCATAGCTATAAAATGAATCTGGTGGCCTAGATATGTAGCCAAAGGGACTGAATGTGAAAATTTGCATTATTCATTCTAGTTTTTCTCGACCTGATTTGAAATTACAAATTAGTCCTGATTAGTAATTAGACTGAGACTTCTTTTTGCCAGATTTAACCAATAAGAAATTGAGATTTACAAGCAAAAATGTTAGAAAAATCCCTTTCTCCTTATTAATAGATAAAAACCTGTTTGAGAGCTCTTTTTTTATAAAAATAGAAAGCCCACTGCAATATACTCATAGTCAACGAGATGTTAATAGATCAATTCAATAAATAGAAAGATAGGCACATAATATTTTGAAAAGAATATGTGAAAAAAATTAAACTTTCGGCCAGGTGCCAGTGGCTCATACCTGTAATCCTATCTGCTTAGGAGGCTGAGAACTGAGGATCGGGGTTCAAAGCCAGCCCAGGCAGGAAAGTCAGTGAGACTCTTATCTCCAATAAACCACCAGAAAACTGGAAGTAGATCTGTGGCTCAAGTGGTAGAGTGCTTGCCTTGAGCTGAAGAGCTCAGGGACAGTACCCAGGCCCAGAGTTCAAGCCCCTCAACTGGCCAAAACAAAAACAAAAACATCTCTCCTAACTTTTATGATAAGAATTATTGATAATGTATTTGTCCAAAATAAATATGAGATCTAAGTGAAGCAGTTCTTTTAAAGAAAGTTTATCTTTTTTGCCTAAGAATCCAAGAATTACTTTGATTACCTGGGCCTATGATCTCAAAGCTTATCTGTAATTATAAGTGTGGGAGATTATTGGGATCGCATGTGCTAATTAATTGATATTGCAAAAAAAATCTTTCTAGTTAAAATTCACTTCTGTCTATAAAGCCTTAATAATGAAATCTTTCTTTTCTTTACCTTCCACGCTTTTCTGCATGGTGTACAGGGCCAATACTGTGCATGGCACCCGCTTCAAGTTTTGGTAGGTTTTCTACAAAAATTCTCAACTTGTTCTAATCTGAAAAAAAATGTGTTTTTTCTACTGTGACTATGAAAGAGATGAGTGATTGAATGATGTGACTGGGCATTTGCTGTGAATTTAAGGTTTAATATGTGTCTTATGTTTTATGTTTTTGCCACTGTGACCAAATACTAACCCGGTCAGTTCTCTATGTTAACCCAAAATAACAATTAACATATTTATTTTTTTTTACATTGTAAAACTGGGCAGTTTTGTCATACATACAATTTTTAAAGCAGAAAAATTTCAAATGTACAATTGATACAGTACAGTGAAACAATCCCTCCCCCCCAAAAAAAATCTTTTTTTTATGCTGGTCCTGGGGCTTGAACTCAGGGCCTACGCACTATCCCAGAGCTCTTTTTGGTGACCAATAGTGCCCTACCACTTGAGCCACAGCTCCACTTCCAGTTTTCGGGAGTTAACTGGAGGTAAGAGTCTTATAGACTTTAATGCACAGACTGGCTTCAAAGTGAAAAAATCCTTAGAGTTTAGCTTTCTGCGTAAGTAGGATTACAGGTATAACACACCAGCACTTGGACCAAAAATTATCATTATGATCCAAACCATTAAGTACATAGATGATTGCAGTAAAAACTACAGCATTCTGCAATGTTCTGGAATGAATTCTGTAGTGTTCTAGGATGAAGCACCATCTTAGGCAACAAGGTTATTTCAAAGTGACACTTTGTTATGTGGATTTTAACAACTAATTATATACAGTTGGCCACTAATACAATATGATAGCCATCCAAAAGCCATTTTGTACATCAATAATACCAAAGAGGATGAGATGGTAACTGGAGGTGTCCATACCTCTTGCAGTCCTCTTGGGCACCAGGGACAGATCAGGAGAAGATAGCTTTGCTTGTTTCAGGGAGAGGTAGTATTACTCTATACTACCCTACCATCTCATATCAACCCAGTTATTTCCATATCCTTTTTGAGGCTTTGCAACACCTTGACCCCCACTCCATTGGACTATAGTCATTACAGAGCCCAAAAGACACTGACAAGGCTTAATGGGAAAAAACAAAAACAAAAGATCAAAATGATCACACACAAGCAGTGGTCATAAGCACAAGATCTGAACTCTAGCCTCTGTTATTGAGGATTAGCTGTCCCCTGTATTTCTATTGATACCAATAAGAACATTTTATGTATATGGTTAGAAGAACAGACTTCTGCAAGCTTGAGAAACATGTCCCTATGTTAATATTTTGTGACCTGTTTTCTTGGCATTGCTTCCATGTCGTTTTCCTTTCAGAACTCTGCTTAGGAATGCAATTGCATGCTTTAGCATTGTTGCTTCTTGCACAGTTGCTGTGCTCCCAGTGGGGGAAACAAGTGTTTTGGGAATTGGCATGCAAGACAAATAAGGAATAACTACACATAATAGGTAACCAGAGGTGGCCAGAAAGGGTAACTGAAGAGTTTATCTTTATCCCCCTTTGGGATATATATTTTTTTTTTTTGGGTCCGGTCGTGGGGCCTGAACTCTGGGCCTGGGCGCTGTCCCTCAGCTCTTCAGCTCAAGGCTAGTGCTCTACCACTTGAGCCACAGCGCCACTTCTGGCTTTTTTCTTTTTTGCTTATGTGGTGCTGAGGAATCGAACCCAGGGCCTCAGGCATGCAAGGCAAGCGCTCTACCACTGAGCCACCTTCCCAGACCTGGGATATATTTTTTTATTTCTATGAATTTGTATATTTTTATTTTCTTCTTTTGGCTGGCCATTCCCTTTCTCAGTAGACTTTTCAGACAATCTGAATTTACTTGATGTGGACTGGATAAATGATGATGATAGATAGATAGAGAGAGAGAGAGCGAGAGAGATAGGGAGGCTGGGAAGAGATGTGAAGGGTAAACAAAGGAGGAGGCTGCAATGCTTGATAAGAAATGTACTCATTATCTTGCCCATGTAATTGTAACCCCTCTGTACAGTATGTTCACAAAAAATTAAAATTAAAATTAAAAAAGAGATAGATAGATGATAGATATAGATTTATACCTATACATTACATATATATGTGCATATATATGTATGTATGTATATATATATATATATATATATGTTTGCCATTCCTACATGAATTCTCTAGTAGGCTTTCTAGAATAAGCTGGACAGTATCCAAAGCCTTCAAAATGAGATAGAAACTAGTAAAGTCAAATAAAAATCCTGAAAGAGATTTTGCAAGTACTAGTCAATGTAGCTCTAATGTTTGCTGTGAAGACAAGATTTATTATGAAGTACCTCATGTATCAGTTTGGAAAAAGCCAGTTTCCAAGAAGCTTAGTAGAGGTATACTTCAATACCCATTCTCATAGTCCTATCCATAGTCTTTGTATCTGTTCCCCTGCCACAAATCCACCAATCAACCAACCATTCTTTTTGCATGCAGATGAGGTAAGTCTATATAAAACTTGCCCCTTTTGACCTGCACATCTACTGGCAGCACTCATGCCCGTAAGTCAGAGACCCCAAACACTAACTCCCAATTCCCTAATGCACATCCAAATGTGCAGCCCCAGTTACTTGCTTGTTTATCACACTTTAGATAAATAGCTCTAGTAATAGGGAATTTTTACATGCATTCATTATAACCCCTTGTAAAAATCTGGCCTTTTGAGTCAATTGTGTGATTCTGCTCAAAAATGTAGCAAAATGTTGACAATGGCTCCATTTTCCTTAATGATACCTATAATTCAATTTCCCCTTTTCTCTTTTTAAATTTCCCCTCATTCCATGCTGGGTTGCTTGATGCTGACTCTGATTGCATGTTGCGCTCGGATGTATCCATCATGATGATGTCTCGTGGCTTGTGGCTGTGATACCTACCACATCCCATTCCATCCTACATGTCATGGTTGTGTAACTGCACCACCACCCTCCTGTGTGTTGCTTCCATGGTTTCCTACTGAAGTGCCCATGATGCACGGTGCTACACCTACCACTGTGTCTGCAGCAACAACATCTGCCACCAGCGTGCCCTACGTTGCAACAACTACAGGCAATCAGGTTTGCTCATTTATTTCCCCTGTTCAGACCTAGATACCTACAACACATTAGTCAGGCATGATATATACTTTGTGCATTGGTGAACCCAGGAGTCTGTATACTTATATGTTTCTGGAGCAATCGTTACATTGCAATTTTTCTTTGTGTGTGTGTACACATAGAGTACTCTGTGTGCTTTGTTCTTCAACATGAGACTATAATCAGTAGTACTGTAGTCATTTTTGACTTGGTAAAAAACGTTCACTCTTGTTATTCTCTATCCAATTATTGGCTACCACACCAATCCTCAAATGTATATATTATATGAACTATTTCTTCAATATTTTCTCATTGGCTAAGGCAATTTGATTTTTTTCCTTGCCATCTTCAATTGTTGTGTTTGAACTTTAACTTAGTGCAATCATCATGTTACTTTTAGATCCACTAGAATGAAAGCAAAGATATCAGATTTCTTTCAAAGGCACGGATATCCTTATCTTTATCCAGTGATTACATCAGAAGTTCCTTCTCATGCAGACATAAAATGTGTTTATATTGTTTTTCAGGCAGGGTGACTGGCAAGTTGTAAGTTAGGGTTGAGTCCTGAAATTGTAAGGCAATGTACACAATAGTTATTGGATAATGTTATAAGAGTTCTGCCTTATTACAGTGATAACCACGCCCACAGAATGCAAGTTTCACTGCTATTTAAATTATAAATTATAACCACGATAACTGTGAAACACATATAGCATTCATGTATTGGGGAACAAACCACATTCTAATCTGTGCCTTTCAAAATTAACTATTAATGGCAATAGTTAAGAAGCCTAAAATTTTCTGTGAAATTCATGACGGTTATTGACTCCTATGCCCAAGCAGGGAACAGAATTGCAGAATTCTTTCAGGAAACTATTTTAATCTAAAATCTTTTTTACTACTATAGATGCCCCAATTATCACTAGATGAACTGAATAGCAGCATGTTTGTTTCACAGATGTAGAAGTTACCAGTAGAACAGTAAGTTTCTTTAAGTATTAATATAAGTAGTATTTGTAGGTTAAATCTTTTATTTAAATGCAGAATTGTATTTGCTAAAGCTTTCAATAAATGTTGTCATTAAAAGACCTCAGGACTAAACATTCTAACATTTTCAAATGAAAATGTGAGAATAAATATGAAAATTTCTTAATATGGAAATGACAGCTGGTACTATATTTTCCCAATGAGCTTACAAACCTGGAAATGTTTTCCTATTTTTCAAGGGATAGGTTTCATTAGCCAAAGGCACAGGTCATTTTTGTTTGAATTCTCTAACATTTTTTCATAGCTTCATTTTGTTGCTGTAGTTATTGTTTCAGGAAAACAAAGTAATTTTGTCAGCATTTGAGTGACATGATTATCTTAATGACAGTTTGTAGTGTGCTTCTCCTATAACATTATAGAAAACAGTGCTATCCAGTGCACTGTAGTGTTGCTTCCATGAAAGCCAAGCAGAATTGCTCCAGCTGTTTTGGATTTTGAGTGATATCATTTAGTAATTTAATCACTATTTTTCCTAAGAATTCTTTTTTTTTAATTTTTGTAGTGCTTGGATTCCCTCCTCACCCTCTTTTACCCTCAATCTCCTCTTGGCCCATAGTAACACACACTTTAAACTTGAGCAATTATTCTTTTGGAACATGATTTCTGAAAGCACTGAAGAGTCCTAGTTTTGGGACTTAACAAGCATACCAGCTCTGCTGGTATGTTGCAGTCATTCATCATGGAAATGTTGAAGTTCTCTCACCTGTGGTATCATTTGCTTGACCAAGGTAGCAGGCATGCTCTCTACTGGACAAATTCCCCAGTTCCCAGCTCATCTTTTTATGCTGCCAGGATGCCCAGTCCTGGAACAGTAACTTTTTGAAAATGCCCAGAGCTGACTATACAGTAAATAGGCCCACTCTCTATCATAAGGAATGTATTTAAAAGACATAGAGTAACTGAAAGGAGCTATAAATTGTCATCATTTGGGCTAGTGGCAACTTGGGAAAAAGTACCTGTTGGCTTTGTCAACGCTTGCACCATTCTTATAGGCTGCTATATAACAAGGCAAACAAAAGTCAAATATAATTAACCTTTCCACAAGATATATTTGGGCAATGTTTGGCAGAATATATATTGTTGATATATAACAGGCATTGGAAATGTCTCTGAAGGTCAAAAAAATGTGATTTGGTGCAATTCTCTATACTTTATTTGGGCTATTAGAATGTAACTGTAAAGCATTCAGATAAAAAAATGTAATGTTTATTCAACACTGGCATTTTTCAAAGGGTTTGATATCAAACACATACTCTCAATATATGCCTGTTGAAGAAGATGAACACTGATGTTGGGTGTTCTGCAGAAAATTTTAAGTATCACATAGATAATGCCATTAATTAAAAAAAGTACTTCTCTATGTTAGCCCTCAATGGGCGTTTCCTACCAATCATCAGTAGCCATTTGACACTTGGGAGATCATTTGCAGCAGCCCAGTTTACACAGATGTAGAATCAGAAATTCAGAGGGGGAAATATCTTGGCATAGTTCACTCACAGAACTGGAATAAGAACCACCTCCTGCCTCCTAGTTTGAAAACCCTTAAATATGTTTCATTCTTTCTTTTTTCCCTTTCAGTTGAAGTTCTGAACAGCAGAGTTATGGAGTATCGGAATCTTTCCATGAGAACATCCATATGGCCTTTCTATATATATTCTCATGTGTCTTCTTCCACCAACACAACAATAAACATGGTGCAGTCAATATATTAAACAAAGCATATCAGCCAGCCAAAAAAAAACATATAAAAATAAAGCGTCAAGAATCAATGGAGATGTTAAAAGAAAATACCAATACAAAACCAGTAACTATGAATTCTCTGATATGAATTAGCTATCATATTTGAATTAGCAGATAGAATACAGCCCTAACATTCTGTGATTTTCCAATTACCATTATGCTAAGTGAATTTCCACAGTGGGCTTACTATGTGCATTCATGATGGATGTCTGTTTTTGAAGTGTTATCTTACTATTTTGTTTACAGGATAGTTTATTGGGTTGATCTAGAAATAACAAATATTCAGTATCATTTTCTTTATTATTACATTGTATTGTCTTGGAATGTGTTTAGTTGTTGCATACCATAGTGTTTTGCTGTATATTGTGGTGTTTGAGTTCAACTAAAATGTTACTAGTAAAGAACAGAAGTGTGTGTAGTTGTAAAACATGGCAGGTTCATGTTAATATGCTTTATTTAGAATATTTCTGTAGGTTTCTTGGGACATAGATTTAAAGGGCTTCATTTTGAGTGTGCATAAACATTTGTGTGCATAATTGTACTCTCTGATCTAACTTTGCTGATTTCCATAAATTGACTAAATTTTTGGCAAGGGAAAAATAATTACCTATAAAAAGTAGGAAGCTTATTAAAACATTAAACCTCTAATCACTCCTTAAATAACTTGAAAATAGAATATACACTTTTTATGAATTTCTCCCCATTTGTACTAAAAAATTATGTACTCATTACCTTTTTTTGTATCCCAAGAATCCTATTTCCTAAGTTGAGTGTCTAAAAGCAAGCCATTTGTCATCTTCAGCTGAGAAATTGGCAGTTGATGGCTTAAAGGTATGCTAATTGCAGGTTAAAAAATCAAACAAAGAGATGGGGGCATGGGGATAGTTTTTACATACTGGCAGAAGGTGTGTAAAACCATTGCAAAGTAACCTTCTGAGCAAGTGACATTTTCCAAATGTGAATGGCTCATGCTCTTTAGAATACTCTTTGAATAATAAGTAAGATGCAATCTAGCAAAAGTCAGTCCAGGTGAAAGAGAATTGGTTCCAAATGAGGCCCTTCGTCTCCAAATGGCCAATCTTCTCTATTGATCACTGAGGGAGTCTGAGCACAGGTTTGAGAAATGGTAGGGTCAAGGGGCCAGGGAGGCATTTAAAATTGCTCTTTGAATGATGAAAAAGAACTAGAAGAAATTTCTGCAGTTGTCCTTAGCATTAGTTTTTCTGAGTTTCCAATTTTGTTAAACACATCAGTGAAAGAGCAAGTGCCTGTGATTCATGGCAAGCGTGTCCCTGCCCACACTTGAACATCTGCAGACTTCTTTCTAAAAGCTTCATAGTTTTTGCTTGGATTCATTATTCTTTATATGAGTTTCACCACCAAGGTGAGATGAATTCTTATTACTAATTCTTATGACATAATTATACCTGTGTCAAACAGCAATCAATTTCTGTAGCATATAGCCTACCTCCTCCAGTCTACTCAGTTATTAAAATTATTATTATTATTATTATTACAGTGGTGGGATGATGCAGTTTGCACCAACTTAGATCAATGTAATATGTTCTTCTAAATGTATATTCTCCCACTGAAAAGTATACAATCATCAAAATTGAAATTAATAGATATATATGTATGCCTACATATGCACATATATGAAGAGTTGATTTTCTTATTCAAAAAATGACAAGAGAAAATCTTTAGGATACTGTCAGCTAGTAGGTTTAAATTTATGAACAGTGGTGTTGACAAAGATTTTTCACTGATAAAACTGAGACCTAGAAAGTTCCACAACCATTGGGAGACCTTGTTGCGCTGTAGAACATAGAGCAGTCTGGCTTAGAATACAAAAGAGCAGAATCCCCCCGGTGGTTGGAATCCTACTGATCTTAACGATCAATGCAAACCTTGCTCTATCAATGGTTTGTAAACAGTCTTGCTTGTATTGAGTCACACTGTCTGTCCTCTGTTGGTTAACAGTGTTTCCTGGAATTCAGGACTTTCCTTTTTCCCTGTAGACTCCTTGAACCACTTCCTTTCTGTTTGCTAGAATCTTAATATTTCTAGAGAAGCAGCGTATGCCTTTTAAAAAAATGCCTTGTGTATGGAACTGAGTTTTGCATAATCTGTGCCTGGGCCTCTCCCGAAGGGCAGATTTGAACACATGAGTCCAGGAGGGATTTACCTGAGCTAGTCTGGATCCATTTCTTACTGGAGATGGGGATGGTGTTTTGGTGCAAAATGAATTTTTGCATAGTTTGACATTTTGAAGCAACATACTATCTCATTTAACTTTTTAATCTTTTGGCAAAGATATAGATAGATGATAAACCTAGAGTATACCTTAGTGCTTTAAGCACTGGAAGACATTAATAATGACTTATTTTTAAGAAGAGATTTAGTGAGGGGCATTCAGGGTAGTTGGATTTTCGGTGCCATGATTTTATAGATTGTTGGCATATTGAAAGTTGCTGTGCAAATGAATATAAAGAAAGCAAGCTCAAAGCCCTAAAGTTTTGATCAAATTCAAGAGTTTTGAGGAAAATGTTATTCTAAGATAGCACTCTTTAAGCTAGTTGTGCAATGACTTATTCAAATCACCTTTATTCAAGAAAAGACAAGACCAATAAGTAAGTCATTAGACTATAAAATTCCAGTTAAAAAACAAGTCACAAAACTAATCAGTGACTCTAAATGAAAATATACCTAATGAACTGTAAATATTAAAATTCTAATCATTTGTGATTTTTACTTAATATTTTATAAGCTTTGTATTTTACAAGGTCCTCTATTTTTAGTTATCCCAAATTATTGTGTTTGTCCATTTATCTCAGCATTTTGCAAAAAAGAATATGCAAGTGTTGAACTATGGACTAAGCAGTCATATATACAGGGAAAAAAAACTGAGAGATATCTTTTAAGAAGGTTTTAGTAGTTTCAATGTTTTACAAAAACACTATGTAACCACAACATGAGTATATTTTAAAGAGGGACTGAATTTGAAATAAATGGATTCATAAAATTTCTATTTAAATACAGTATTTACTTTTGCAGTTGGAACATGATTCCAAAACCAGCTGTTGCATTTCATTTCACTTTGCTAGATTATTCTTTAATTGGCAGTTAATCATGAAATCTATCTTCTCTGTCCTCCATCTATCTTCATCTGTTTCTGAACATGCCATTAAGTGTTGCCCTGTATCACTAGACTGTGTCCACTAATGGAAGACCTCAGTTTACCTATTCTCTGGTTTGAGAAAAAGTCAGCACCACGTCTCCTGCTATCAGCAGGAACCAAATGAAATTAATTTTTACAGCTAGAATTAATTTTTCACATCATGACCAGTAAGCAAAGTGGTGTTTGAATAAGAAACAAAGTTTACATTACATTTGATGAATTAAGAGAGAAAGTGCAAGTACTATTTGGAATGCTGTTTGGATCTTTTCCTCCCTCTTGGGAGCATGTCCATAATGATGTTTTTAGGTAAAGCTCAGATAGACTTTCTGAGAGCTTATGGGGTAGGCTGTGGTGTACACAATCATTACTACATTCTCCTTTTTCTCATACATTTCATATACAATGAAACAAAAAATAAAATTAGGAGGGAAATCTGATTTCCCATTTCTAATGAATAGATACCATAAGATAGTGGATCAGTGCCTATTGAAGGTCATAGAATATATAGTATATAGAAGAGTATAGCCACTTTTCCCCCTGAAAGTTAGTTGATAGCCGAATCAAACTATAAATATTATGACATGTAAACTCTGAGCACCAACTTATTATCTGATGTTGTGTGTTCCTTTTTCTTATTGTTAGTTTTTAAGGTTTTGTTTTATTATTTTTATATTGCTAAGTAACCAATGGATTTAAGTTTGAAGAAGTGTTAGAGAAATCTTACATTTTAGTACATGTATTCAGATCATTTAGACACTAACGCATGCAAGATGTAGGTTATAGTTAATAACTACTATTGGAAACTCACAGTTTAAGAACACATTTAATGTTATACAAATAATACTTGTCAATGAATTATATTTAGCTGTTGCTTTGGCAACAAAACCACAACATGGCTACCTTTAGACATTTGTGTGTCTGTGTGAAACTTTTATCTGTAAACTATATGTGTGGTTTGTGACAGTATGAACCTGTAGAAGATACAGCTCAAAACTCAGAAAACAGATATGGTGATTTTTTTTTAAAAAGAGTTTTAGGTCCCCTGTGAAAGCTAAATTTGTGTCCTCCTGTGACTTTTTGGTCAAAAATTTTATAGTGTACGGATTCTAGAGTCAGGCCTTATAGTTTATAGAATCTGTTGTATAAACAGGGTTATTCCACAGTATTTTGAACTCAAACATACCCATAGCATAGATAAAATATTACCTGACCCTTTTCTTATAACTTTGTTCAAAATTACCTATTCATATGGCATATGTGTAGTTGTAAAAAAAAGTATTTTGTAGAATTACATCCAAAAATATATGTAAGGATCAAAGGATGATAAAAACATTGTAAAATGATCTCATATTTGTGAAACCATAAGTAAGGATACTGTGGATTAACCCCTTAACAGTGTTTATGAGACATATGCTGCAGTTACCTGATTGTCTCAGTTAGGGTGCGAATGTGTGAGACACACCTTTTTTGCACTTATGTACATAGTCCATGAAAGCAATCCTTGGAGCTTGTTTTTAAACATAAGAACTCTGTGATAATAGTGGAAAAGTAAGTGAGAGAGTGCTTTCTAAGGCTTAGAAAAGGAGGCAATTTTCCTCTAAGACTTAGCAAAAGCAAGGAGTTGCATTGCTATTGTGGAGGCCTTCCTCTTGGCTACAGCTAACCAAAAGGAAGTTTGGGAACAGCATCGCGTTACAACATGGAACCAGAGAAGAAGTATGTCTTTTAGCAAGATCAGTAGCAAAGACTGATTGCTTTAGAAAATTAATCCCCACTATAAGCATGCATCCAACACACACACACACACACACACACACACACAGACACACACACACAGACACACACACACGGTAGGTTTTGGCAAAGGTTTTGTATCAATGATTCTAAGCTAGTGAAATACCATTTAAATTGTGAGATGTTCTCATTAAAGTCAATCACATTTCCCCCTTCAATAAAACATATTGCTCTATGCATCAGCTTATCATGGCAATCAGTTAGCATGTATTTAAGTGGCAAATGGTTTGTGCTGATCTCTGTTCCTCCTTTAAGATGCAGAAGCTCAAAGTGAAGTGGCAAATATTGAAAGATGTCACTTACAGTTAAGTATGGCCAATCCAGAGTAGTTTATTCCCTTCAATAAAGCAAACCATGCTCCTGGAATGACATTAGAAATAGCATTATTTACATTCTACCTGTTCAGTAGTAGCTGTTTTCTGACCTACCTTTAGCAGATTACTAACTACTTCATTGTACCACTTCAGCCTCCCAATGTTTTGTCTGAATGAAGCAGAAGAGAACCAGACAAAATCTTGCATAACACAAGAGTTGGAAGCAAATGTTTCAGTCTAACCATCTTTTCCAGTTTTACCTGCACTCCACCTACAGATAGCCATAGAATTTTCTTTTCATTCCCAGGCAATGAGGCCTAGGAAAAGTCTAAGTTAGAAAGATTAACAATGTATCACCATAGGTGCTTTGAGTCCTTCATATCTTGAGGCTGGTAGCTCTTGCCATGTACAAGGAACCCATCCTGGGACTAGGGGACTTGGTAATGAGACATTGCTACACAGTTTTGCTAGCTTTCACTCCAGAGTCAGAAAATTAGGGCTGCAGCTCTCCCCACACAAGAACCTGGGTTCCAGCCCTAGCACCAAAACAAGAAGAGAGAGAGAAAAGCCAAAGCCAGAAAACAATCCAAGCCTTATAGTTATCCAATAGCTCAGGACCAATTGGCTAGAAATTTCGTTCCTCCTTCAGTTCATAATCATTTAGACTCAGTCTGACAATCTGATTAGCCTTTCCATTGATATAAAATAGAATATATATACACACACTATATATATATGTATACAATATATATAATATGTATATTGTATATATATATATATGTATTTGTACATAGCAACTTCAAACTGCAGCCTTATCACGAGCATAATTTTATGTTGTCATTTCATTACAAAGCTGTAAGCCACATAAAATTTTTTCATAAGGTCAATAGAGAGATGAAACATTTTTGCATGAGTGTATGTGCATGGGACCAGGGATGGAACCCAGGACCTTGCATTTGGTAGACATGTGCTCTACCACTGAGATAAGATTTTTAAGTCAGAAAGAATCATTTGTAAAACATTAGAAAGATCCCAAAGCATCACAAAAGAACTTCAAGGAATTGGTGCCATTGATGTGCATGCTGTGTCATACTCTTTAAAGCTAAAACACAGTGCCTGTTTAAATAGGCAAAAGAAGTTACAAAATGAAATGTAAACAATGTGTTTAACTGAGGCCACAAAAATGACCTCTATTAGGATATAGGCTGATCAATTCCATTCCCAGCCTCTCTATTTGTTCTGAACTGTAAGGAAATTAATACTCAAAAGTGGATTCTCCCTGAGAACTTTTGTGCATACGTAGAAACCATCCTCAATTTTGTTATACCTGAAAGGAAAAAAATATATCACTCCAAACTTAGCACTCTTTGCAGATATTGAAAGAATTCTCACTAGTCACCTTCTACATCATACTATTTTTTTAAATACCTCTGTAATAAGACACAAAAAGCCTACTACTAAGTAGACTCTTTTCCTCCCAACACACAACCTAAAGATAGAACTGTCATAGAACTGCATGGTTTTGAAACTTTATTCATTATGCAAATACTATTTGTGGACGATAGAAACCAAATTATTTTGCTGCTGTGTCTTTTTTGTCTTAGTAGTTGAGAGAATGATATACCACTATTGTATCATTTCTGTTTCCTTTTTTATTATGGTTGCTGATTTAATTATTAGAAAATGAGCCAATTGTTACCATGTTTCAAATCATAGCCATTTAAAATAAGTAGGTTTTGGAGGAAATGGAGCATGTTTGTTTTGAGGAGGTCTCTCTTTGTATTGCCTGGGCTAGTCTTGAACTCATGAGCTCAAGCAAGCTAATCCTCTCACCTGAAGTAAGTGGTAGATTGTGCCCATCTATAAATTAATTTTTTAATTAAAGTTACATTAAGTGTAAACATTTCAAGGGTGAACTTTATGCAATCATCTAACAACAATTTCGAATGTAGAAAATGGCAGTTTAAAAATACCTAAAGTTGGTCTGGAAGAATAGCTCAGTGGTAGAGTACCTACCTAGCAAGTGTGAGGTCCTGAATTCAAATTGTTCAATGGAAAAAAAGAACAAACAAAAATACCTAAAATTAGAAAATAATTACCCTGTTACAATATATATTTGAAGAATCGAAATACTTAAAAATAAAAACTATGCTCATAATATTTTGCCTTCAAAATGCAATAGCTCATTCCCTCAACTGCAGATCATTGCCTTTTTGTTTTTTGCTGTTGTAGTGTTATAGTGCTTGTTTATGTTTATGTTTAGAAATATGCATCATGTAACCCATTTTAGTATGCTACTTCTTTATTTTTTGTTCTTTTAATAAAGTGTGAAAATTCCTTGGTTATGTCTTTCATTTTTTATGAATCCATATTCACACAGAAGTTCATAGAGCATCTATGTCTGAGAATATCTGTTCTAATAATAATGCTAATATAAAATTTAAATTTGTGATTTGGCTCAATGTCAGATTGCATAAACAGGAAATTTATTTCCAAATATCTTCAGTATTTTGAATTCTATAGATAACATACCTTTTGTGTTAGCTGTGTTATTCCTGTAAGATTGGAGTGGCTAACACAAGAGAGACACATAGGAAAAGAAAAGTTTTTAAGATCATGCTTGCTGATTTCAACTGTGCCTCAGAAAACCTAAGGCCTAGTGAGAGATAAATTTTTAGAAGTTTGTTTATGCCAGTTACTCCTTTCTATTTTGCACCTTCAATGTAACACATGAAGCTGAAGCTATTTATTTCCTTCTTTAGATGGACATAAATGGTTTCAGGACAATGAAGTGTATGGGTTTCCACACTAGAATGGTTTCTGTTACTCAAACCTGCTTATCTCCAAAAACGGCATAGGAATGAAATGGGAATCCTTTTGTTTTGCTTTGTTTTTTATTTGGTTGTGTGGCTTGAACTCAGGGGCTAGAGGCTGTCCCTGAGCTCTTTTGCTCAAGGCTAGCACTCTACCACTTTGAGCCACAGTGCCACTTCCACTTCATATGTGGTTAATTGGAGATAAGAATCTCACCAACGTTTCTGAGTGGGCTGACTTCGAACCACAATCCTCAGATCTCATCACCCTGAGTAGGATTACAGGTGTGAGCCACTGGTACTTGGCTGGGAATCTTTTTGGGGGGGCCAGTTCTGGGGCTTGACCTCATGGCTTGGATACTATCCTTGAGCTTCTTTTTGCTCAAGGCTAGCACTCTACCACTTGAGCCACAGCGCCACTTCTGGCTTTTTCTTCTTATGTGGTACTGAGGAATCAAACCCAGGAATTCATACATGCTAGGCAAGCACTCTATTACTAAACCACATTCCCAGCCCCTGGGAATCCTTTTTGTTCACTAAGAAAACAAATGTAACATAATAAAACTTTATTCTGCCAGATATCTGAACACCACAAAAACAACAACCTGGAACTTGTTGACTTTGATCATCCTTCCATAGTTGAGCTGATAGAAAATTGAGATGAACCAAGTTTGTCTCAGAAGTTATGACAAAGTAAAGTATTATTCACGTGACTATAATAGGGGCAAGAGCCAGGAAGAAGGCTAGTCCTTTCTGGTATCATCTGTACCGTGGAAATCTCCCTTGCTCTTTGTGCCCTATCTTAATATTTCTAAGGCGATTCCCACTTTGGCTTTTCTTGATAAGCCAACTTTAAGGCCTTTGATGTGTTGTATGTGTTCCTGTGGGTCTCATAATCCCAACACTAAAACCAATTCAGTATATCGACCAGAGTTCAGAATCCAGTTTATTCTTTCTCTTTGAAGCTGCTGTGTGCTAGGTAATAATTCAGGGCGCGTATTCCCAACTCTAACCAAAATGAAGAGTTGATGTTTCCATCAGTCAGGAGGAAGTTGACCCGCTGACAAAACTAGATGTCTATCAAGTTTTCCTTAGGTACTTTTCAGTTTATTTTGTCAGAGCCTTTCTAAGGCCTTCTATATGTTCTTCATGGTGATTTCCAGGCTTCTTAGAGCCCCATGGCAACAAGTTATCAGACTTGCATCCTCACACAGATCTGGAATTTTCCCCTTCTGAACTTCCCTGTTGGATATCTCCACATATAGATACTTGTATCATAGCTGAGATCTAAAAGAAAAGTTACATGCTAATGTTGAAGCATGGTAGTGCTGAATATGCTCTATTTCTCCTGGAAATGTTTGTATGCAAAAAGACTTGACTATCGCTTCTTGGCCTTTTGGCTAAGATCAAGTGTAGTAAAAAGACTTAACTGTCTCTTGGTCCAGGATCAGAGAACCACATCCATAGACAAAGGAGATACGTTTTACTAAAACAAACTTCAGACATTGGATCTCAGCATTTAGGAGCAACAAAGTCCTATGGAGGAGTGTTGTAGTCATTTACCACCTCAACAAGACCAAAATGCAAAAATTCATGTACTATTATAGTTGTTAAGATAGCTCTGACATAATGATGAAACTAACATACTACCTAGTATATATAATGCTAATATACAATTCCAAGGAGTAGCACCCATTTCCTTGGTGAGCATCTCTAAAGATGTTGGCACACTGACAACCTTGAAGGGTAATTATATTTCTGCAGTAATCTAGTGTTTAATATTTGTAATATTCAAAAGATGAACCCACATACTGTATTTGTTTTTACTTAGTTCTTTCTTGAACTAGAAATCCCTGTTAAACTGAGACAGTCCAGATTTTCCTTTTAGTGCCCAACTTACACTTCTTCCATATGTAGGAGGACAGTGGATATATGGGACGGCGGGGCGGGGGAGAGGGGGGTTAAAAGCAAAGAGTTCCATGTAGGATTTTTAAGATAGAAGGGGAAGCCACAGGACATAGGACAAAGATTGTAAGAGATACTGAAAGGTGGATTCTTACCCAAGTAAACAGATGCCTAAAGCAGAAAGCACAAGAGGTGCACAGATTAGTTCAGAAAATACATTCTGCCAGGCGCCATTGACTCATTTGTAATCTAGCTAGTCAGGAGGCAGAGATGTGAGGATTGAAGTTTAATGCCAGCTTGGGCAAGAAAGGCCATGAAGACTCATTTTCAATTAAGCACGAAAAAGTAGCTGGAAGTGAAGCTATAGCTCAAGTGGTAGAGCACCAGCTGTGAGGAAAATAAGCTAAGGGACGGCACTCAGGCCCTGAGTGTAAGCCCTAGCACAGGTGCACAAGAGTGGGGGTGAGTGCAAAAAAGAGAGAAAATTTGCAGACTTTCCTGATTAGAGCAAGGGAAATATCTTACCACATACTATACCACATTCATGTACAAATTGCAAAAAGAGTTTAGCAAAAACCCATAGAGTAGGTGAGTGATAGTTCCTGCTAAAGCAGAGATGTGTTTGTGAATAAATGAACTGGAGGGAATGTAGAAGAAATGCGAGGAGTGTGTGCAACTGGCATGCTTCAGAAGATGCTCAAACCATCAGGGAGCAATGAAGCTCTCATGATGAGGGTAAGGAAGAAGGCTGGGACCAAGACTTTGCCTTTTGCTTTCATGACCTGAAGACCTGAACGTTTGTTCTTGAAGAGTTGGCAGTTAAAAGAGACGTGGCTGTGTTACTTATATAAAGGTATTGTATGTGATTATTGATGTGCCTTTGTTAACAATGTAATAAATGTGTGTAATTCAGTTAAAATGTTTTGGTCCATCTTGGTTTCTATTAATCAAATCCCAAGTTAACAAAATTCATTGATAGGTGGCTATGCTAGGAAAACCTGAACCCACACAAGTCCAGGCAATCACCAATCACAATTTGGGATTTGAGATTAGGGTTTCTAGTACATGAGATATTTGTACTTACAGGTATTCCCCAGTTTTGCAAGACCTTACTGATAGTATCAAGCAAGTATTTACCACAACTAGAGCACAGGTAATGCTAGAGACCAGTGGCTAGGACTATAGGCTGAGTAGTAACATACTCATCCAGCATACACAAGAATGAAGTACTAAAACTGCAAAACCAAAAAGCGGCTTCTTATGAATTCCACTAGGAATATTCTAGAACTTAAGGATGCTTAGCATCTTGAAACTCATTGGGATGAGATTTAGGGGTGGAAGGGATACAGAGGAACATCAAAAACACTCAGGAATAAGTAGTCCAAGAAGGTCATCAAGGGTCAGCCACACCCACTATACTGTGGCCTTAGGCTTGCTCCCTACATTAATCTTTTCTCTGGATTGTCTGTAACTTACTAAAGAAAAATAGAACTTTTCAGCGGTAAAAGCATTAAAAAACAGATTTTATTCAGGACAGTTGCAGGAGAGTAAAACGGGTATCAGTATTGAGCAGGGTTAAATTCTAATCACAACAAGGGAAAGTGGAGATTTATAGCCATGGTCCAGGAGGGGGATGGTGTCTGTGGATTGAATAGAGTAAGCATAAGGAGTCAGCACCTGACTAAACAGGCCCAGTAGGATTCTTGATAAAGACAGGCAAAGGGTGAACACACATCACATAGTGGAGGTGGGGAGAAACCTGATCAGATATTGAGAATGGGGGTTTTAGCTGAACCAACTAGTGGAGTTCTTTAGAAAAAAAATCAGCAAGGATTTATTTTAGTAAATACAGACAAAAAACAATAATAAGAGTAGAAGAAGCATCTCATGCTTTATATGCAGGAGATGGGTGTGAAGAAGAGTCAAACTGATGGTGCTTATCTGCTGTCATTACACTTTTTGAGTATGGGAACTACATTGGATGATGTCATCAAGGAACCCTAATCATACTGCTAAGTCCCCAAATATTGAGATCATGGATTTTACATGGGTCTATTACCAAAAGTATGGACGTTTCCATTTGTCAGACATGCCCATTTATCTCCCATCTCTCTAACTCATCAAAGTGTTTGTAGATTTCTAATATCTAAAGGAAGATAGACTTGCCCTTTATTTTGCTTCCCTAATCAGGGAAATTGCAAGTATACTTAAAGTCTAAAAGAAGAAGGTAGGATGATGGGAGGAAAGCTTGCTCTTTCAGCCATTGTTTCTTGGTTCTGAATTAACTTCTAAATCTAGCCTTTTAAATATTTTGAATTATTTCTAATTTCCTTGCTGCTCCACTTATCAATGCTGCCTAATTTTCCCCTTAAAAACTTTGGTCTGTTTTAATTTTAGAAAGGGGTTCACAGAATCAGAGACCCATCTTGTCATGACTGAGTTAAGCTGCGAGTAGATGCTGACCTATTTCAGCAAGGAATCCAACATCTATTTCTTTCTCTTAGCTAAGAAGCAGTGTGGGAAATTTACTTGAGAGGAAATTCACCTGCCATGATCAGAACCAAAAGATATCAGGGGTACTTAAGTAGTGGGGTTCTTAATAAAATTGAACCATGCAAAAAGAGATGTAGACGTACAAAAGTTGGACCCTTTGGAAAGATGACTCTGAAGAGTCTCACTAAAGTTTGGTCAGAGAGATTTCATCAGAGACATTCTGCTAAGAGATGATTGCAAAAACAAAGGAAACTTACCTCCCAATACAGCCAAGTATGCACAATTCATTAGTCCTCAAGTAAGAGGACAAGAGACTGCCTTCTGTCGCACAAAATTCAGTCTTAATTGGAGAGGTCACCTGTGTTGGCTTTACCTGGAGGGGAAACAATGTTCTCATAACTTTATGATGGGAACTAGTTCTGTGGATTGAAACAAGTTTTCCCTGCCCCCACAAAGAGTTAGGTTCTTACCTTCCTAGGTGAACTGGTAAATAATGGAACTGACTCCTTCAATGTTTCCATATCAAAAATATGTCTCCCAGGAGTTCAAAGACTAGAAGAAAGCCTTATTCAGCCATTGTAAGATGAAATGGATAGACAAGGAAATGTTGGAAGAAAGGGGGTATGGAAAGAAATCTCTTCCCTTATTTCAACAGGAAGAATTACACTTCCTGCTTTTCATTTGTATTTGCAGACAAGGTTTGCATCTTATCTATTACTATATTTTGAGCCTCTAGCATGGTGTTTAAAAAGCAGTATCATACAATGCAACCAAACAACAAGAAATAAACCTTTTGGAAAACTGGCAAAGGAGATGCTAAGATATTATCATATCTCCTCTAGAAAAGATATAGTTAATAAATACATGAGCTGTTTGACATCACTGGTCATTAGGGAAATTAGAACCACAATGAGCACAATTCCTAGGCACCACTAAAATTTTTAATTTTTTAAAAGAAAAATAATAGTGCTGGTGGGGTTGTAAAACTCCTAAGCCTGTGCTGTTAGTAAGGATTAAAATAGTAATTTCGTTGTGGGAAGTAGTTTGTTGTTTCCTCAAAATCCTGAACAGAATTACGACATGAATCAATAATTCCATTCCAAGGTATATACTCAAAAGATTTGAAAGCAGGCTTCAAATAGACATTTATACACTATGCTTCCAGCTGTATTATTCACAGTTGATTAAATATAAAATCTATCCAAAGGTCCAATGATGGATGAATGGATAAACTGTCTTTCAAGCAATAGAATACATATAATCCTAAACAATGGGATACATGTAAACAGTATGTACATGCATATTTATCCTTTAAAGAAAAAAATCCTATCATACTGGATAATCGGTATGAATTTGAGGACATTAAGTGAAATAATACACTCATAGAAAGACAAGCACTGTACAGTTCCACATGCTTATGGCACCCAGAGTAGTTAAACTCACAGAGACAGAAAAGAAAATGGTGGACACCAGGGACTGACAGAGGGGAAGGTGGGGGGAGGGTTGTGCAGTACTTAATGGAGACAGAGTTTCAGTGATGCAAGACAAAAATAGTTGTGGAAGTGGATGATGGAGAGGATTGTATAATGTAATACTATTGCACAGCCTACTACCATTGTACTGCATGCCTAAAATGACTAAGGTATTATGCATATCTTCACATAATTCAAAAACAAAAGCATGTGGCACCACGATTTGTAGGCTAAGCTTAAATACAAGAATCCCACCTTGAAGACTTTAAGAACCTCAGTTCATAGAATCAGCCTGACTAACTTGTGTTACTGAGCCATTTTCTTTGGAGGTTCTGTTACATCCTCCAGAGACTGAGAAAGGTGCATGGCACACAGCATAGTAGAACTAGGTTCCTAATTGAATTCATTTTTTTCTCTTTGGTTATCTAGGCCCATTGGGACATTTTCCAAACTCATCTCCCATTATGCATTTTTCTTTTTTAATCTCCATGCCTTCACTTCTCTTCCCTCTCCCACTGACACTATTAAGATAAATTCCCCTTTTTAAGGTAATGCTTGAAAAACCAACCAATCAAATAAACAAATAGCAGCAAACATGATGGTAGTTTGGTTTCTCATGTCTGGCTCAAAAGGAGATAAGACAAGGGAGAACCAAGTGTAAGCTATCTTTACAATGTGAGAGGGAAAAAATATCCCCAGCAGTGAGGAAAATGAAAGCTCCCATAAGTGATTCTTACTGGATGCAAAGCAGGGTCAAAGGTATGGTTCATTATAACTATATGGAAGAGGATTATTTTTCAGAGTTCTTCTTGTCTCATTCTAAGTTGCAGAATTTAAAATCAAGTTGGTGTGGAGGAAGGGGTGACATTGTCCAAAAAAGAAATGTGAAATGTATTCATTAGCGACATAAAATGCTAACCCCTCTGTACAACACCTTAATAATAATGTTAGGTCTGCCTGGGGAAAATGCCCCCTTCCCTTTGTTTTGTCTCTGAGGCCCTCCCTAGAAGTCTCCCCCAGCACCTATAACCCTGGTAACTAATGCACCAGGAGGTGGGGGGGCCAGTGGAAGGTCTTCTCAGGCTCTGAGGTCACTTCCCCCTTCTCTAAAATCACTTCCTCATCAGCCTGGGTCACGCCTCCTTCGGACAGTGAGAGGTTCCCCAGGCTGTGAGGTCACTTCCTCATCCTCTCCAGTTACACCTCCTTCTTGCCCTCCCCTATATAATCTCTCACCATTATTTCCCACTTTACAAACCTACATCTCATGCAGGCCTGCGGTTTGGCTCTCCTATAAAACTCTCTTCTGCCTGAACCACATAGGGGTCTATTTTACCAACCCTTACAAATAAAATTATTTTTTAATTGTTATTGTTATTATAAAGGTGATGTACAGAGGGGTTACAGTTACGTAAGTCAGCTAAAGAGTACATTTCTCTTTGGACAATGTCACCTCTTGCTCTCTCCCAGTCTTTCCCACCTGTCCCCACCCACGAGTTGTATAATTCATTTTCAGCATAGTGTCCAATGAATACCATTGCTGCATTTGTTCACCCTTTGTCCTTCCATAAAAGCATATTATTAAAAAGAAACAACACTGAAAACTTTGCAACCAAAAAAAAATCAATAAATGGGCTAAGGAAAGAGAATGGGGCTGGGGATGTCTAGTATGTTGTTCTGGGTTTCATTCCCAGGACTGAAAAAAGGAAAGAAGGTAAGGTAAAGTAAGGTAAGGTAAGGTAAAGGGGAAAGAAAGACACAGATTATATTTTAAAAGTTTGAACCTTCACAGGTGGCTTCACTTCAGGCAGTATGCTCAAACTGAAGTTAGAAACCTCTCTCCTTTTCTCTGTTAGTTCTATTACTGAGGAAGTAGTTGAGGCCTATCTTTGTATCTAACTATATAAACAATCCAGAAGAAGAGACTTCATTGGTCCTAATACTTTCAGAGGGATTACAATTACATGTGTCAGGTAACAAGTACATTTCCTTTAGCATACTGTCATCTGTTCTCTCATTCTCTTCCATTTCCTCCCTCCCATCTCCACCCATGAGTTATATAGTTCACTTTCCTCAATAGTTTGTAATTCTTAAAGATTGATTTATTGGCCTAGTTTTCCCCATATTAGCTTGGGTCCCATGCCTACTTCTTTTCTTTTTATTGTATATGTGAGGTACAGAAGGGTTACAATTACATTAGTTAGGTAATAAGTACATTTCTGTTTGAACAGTGTCACTCCTCTCTCATTTTCTCTCTGTTTTTTTTTCACATGATCATTTCTGAAGCTAGTGGATGGAACATTGTGATGAACCACATTTCAGGATTCGGCGCCTAATCTTTGAAACAGGAATAGAGCATTCTCAAACTTCCCAGATGGAGAGGGAGCAAGAATGGAGCAGGAAAGTGAAGGCAGGAGAGAGAGAATGAGAGAGAGGGAGGGAAAAAAGCACTCAAAATCTATAGTGTTGTTCCTAGAAAATTTGGGAATGTATATTAGGTAGACAAAACAACAATGAATAATATATTTCATTACTTGAGAGTAACATTTACAAAATGTTTTCCGCTAATATGACACAATTATATCTGATACAGATGAAAATGTACCTGTAATTGTATACATGAGCAACCCAAATTCATGTACCCCAAGTGTATTTATCTTAAAGAGCAAGATGTTTCAGTGATTGACAGTCATCTCAGACAGGTCCTCTGTAGCTTCTCATGGCCTTACATCTATCTATAGGCAAATGGCACATCTGACTCATGTCAAAGATCTAATCATACCCTGTTTGGAAAAGGAAGAAGTGGACACAACATACAAAGGTTACCAATGAATAGCATGGTAATTTATGTAGCCTATGTGACAAGCAAGAAGCTCTCAGAGCTGGCAATAAAGTGAGGGCTTGGTCAGCCCCATAACTCTGCTGTCTGAAAGTGTCGCCCTAGATGCTATTCTACTTGGCTGTTCCCAAAAGAGGCATTGCAGAAGTTTTCCTTTCTGGGGACTCCACCATTTGAGCAACTCCCTTCCTGTATGTATGAGTTCACTGGCTTGAGGACTGCCCTAGGGGTTAGAGAAATCACATGGTTTGGGTTTTGTTTTTTGCTTTTATGAGGAGGTCAAGCTTAGAGTTTCTCAGGCAATACACTTTCCTTACCAATTGAGTAGGTACACTACTTAGGTTTAAATTTACTTCTCTAGAAGCTAAAAACAAACAATAAGAATGGCCTACACATGACTGAGGTTTCTTCCTTTGTTTTATAGAAGTTTGTAAGTAGATGGTGGTGAACTGGTCTGAAATATGTAACTTCCTTCTAGCTCTTTGCTGTCACATCCTTAGGGCATAACCCTCAGCCTCCTGGCCCAAGATGGCTGATAAAGCTACAGCTATCACATCCACATTCCAGACAGTAGAATAGGGAAAGGTGAAAAAGGACACATCTCCTCCTTCCTAAGGAGATTTCACAGAAGATCCACAAAAAAGATAGTATTGCCTATGTCTCACACGGATCAGAGCTTAAGAAAGGGCCAAGTCTAGCAGTAAGAGTGATTAGGGAATATAGTATAGACTTTTCTTCCAAATATCAATATGTGCAGACATAAAGTGAGTATCTGCTACTTAAAAAAATAGATATTAAGGTAGATAAGTAGAATTCTACCACAAGAAATCTGATTTATATCCCATTTCCTAGGGTAATAGAAAGATTCTGTCAACGCCTATCTCTAAACTTTTGCCATGGCCTGATAGGCAACAAGTGTTAACAATCTTCTTTGTCGCCTTATTTATTCCCTGTTTTAAATGACTTGCTCTTGGCTTTCATACTGAAGTCATTAAAAATATTACTTTAAGTAGAGGGGACACAGATATATTTGGTATTTCATGAATCCTTTCTTTTTATCGTTGTTAAAGCTATCATTATATTGGGGTAAAACATTTAGACTTTTACTCCTGCAAATGTCACACTATGATTCTCATTCATTTTGAAGTGCTGATAACATTCTTAAAGGACCATTTAGCAAAATTATGCTTTCTTTTCAAGTTTTTTGCTATTATAAGTGCTATCAAGTTTTATTTTCCTGGAATTTGGTAAATTGAGGGGATGGGAAGGGTTGGGATAGGTGGAGGGTAGAATGATCAAGATGTGTGCTCTCACAAACTGAAATGTTGAATTGAAATCTGTTTGTACACCTACTGAAGGATAATAAAAATAAAAATATTTTTGTTCTTGCTATATAGAAATATGAATGGATTTTCTATTTTTATTTGTATGCATTGTACAAAGGGATTTAATTGTGATATTCTTATATATACAGACAATGTACCCAGCTCATCCGTTATGTTACCCCTCCCCTTCTCTCCTTTCTTAAAACAATTTCAATCGGTTTCACAGTTCTATTTTCATATATTGGTAAAAAAAAGAAAACTCGCCTTTTTCTTTCCCACTTTCAGATGTGACCATTTCAGCCATAGACTTTTGACTTTGTGTAGGCTATTAGCAAAGGTGATCAGAAGTCCCCATACAGGGGAAGAGCATGATGGAAGAAGTGATATTGATCAAGATACATTGTGTTCATAAACCAACTTGTTGAATTGAAACCTCTTTGTACAACTACATAATGACAATTTAATAAAAATTCCCTCATAACAGGCTGCGATCTCTCTACTAGTACCTACAATTTGGCTAGTCTTAACATGTAGACCTTTGTCTTGAGACTTATGGCCATGACATGCCTTCTGTATCACTAAGCATTTGAGCATGTTCCAAGGGGAACAGAATGAAGCAACAAAAGATTAAATGATATGTTGACTCAGAGTGCCCATTTAAGACAAACTAGCTCACAGTCCAACAAAATGAATACCACAAAACTGCCACTTGAAAGGGAAGTCAAGAGGATGGGGGTAGATGAATGAAGACATGACCAAGATGGAATGTAGTCATAATATTCAATACATAGCCTATGAAATGAAAATTGAGGGAGGGGATTGGTTGAGAGAGATGGGGGAGAATGATGAAGAATTGATCAAAATGCATTACATCATAAACTGATCTGTTAAATGGTAATTCCTTTGTACAATTATGTATAGATAATAAAATTATAATGCAAAAAAAACTATTCTGCAAGCAATCCCAGTTTGGAGAATGTGTATGACTTAGATGCTTTTGTCTATTTATATTTTTGTAGAACCTACTAGCATTAATTATTGAGCCAAAATACATTAATAAAATTTATTTGACTCTAAAAGAAAAAAAAAGAAAATCTTCCTCAGAAGTTAATAGGGCTGTAGGGAGCCAATTTACAATGTCTGCTACAATTGTGGAGCCAATATTTATGTACACCTTACTGTCCTTTAGTGGAAATGGTAAGAAGAGCTAAAGATCTCATTCAACTCTAATGTGAACCCTGAAGTTAGAATCTCTGGATATTGCATAATCCTTTTCAAGAAGCCTCATTTTTTGACCTGTGAATTAAAACACAACTGGTTGCTACCTTACACCATCCATACTAAATATGATTGAAACAAGAGAGTTGTAGTGAAAACTTCATTTGGAAAATGCCTATAAAGGAAACACAAAACAGTCATTGGTGAAAAGTTTACAGCAAATCCTGTAAGGCAGGAGTAACTGACCTAGGAGTAAGTTCTTTGGTGAGCCAAGCTCCCAGTTCTGGGCTTTACTCTGTTCTAGGGTCCCTTGTCCATTTTTAAATTTTTTTAAACCCTCTGTTCTTTTTGTTGTTGTTGTTGGTTGTGAGGCCTGAACTCTGGGCCTGTGTGCTGTCCCTCAGTTCTTTAGCTCAAAGCTAGCGCTCTACCACTGGAGCCACAGCACCACTTCGGCTTTATCTGCTTATGTGGTGCTGAGGAATCGAACCCAGGGCCTCATGCATGCAAGGCAAGCGCTCTACCACTGAGCCACCTTCCCAGCCCAAACCCTCTGTTCTTGAGGCGGTCCTTCTTATTCATTCATGGCCACCTTGAGGTAGACATTGGGGAGAATATCCTGGAGACTGTACAGTTTCACAGCATTTCCTATTAGATACATAGGTGTTGCTTAGGAGTGGGGTTTTTTTTGCGGGGGGGTCCGGTCGTGGGGCCTGAACTCTGGGCCTGGGCGCTGTTCCTCAGCAATTCAGCTCAAGGCTAGTGCTCTACTGCTTGAGCCACAGCGCCACTTCCAGCTTTTTTCTTTTTGCTTATGTGGTGATGAGGAATCGAACCCAGGGCCTCATGCATGCAAGGCAAGCACTCTTACCACTGAGCCACCTTCCCAGCCCCAGGAGTGGATTGTTGACTTTCACAGTAGAGTTCCATTGAAAACGATAATATCTCTCCAATGAATTCCATTTATATGGACTCACAGTTGAATGTCCTGAGAAGAATAATATTTCAGGAAGCAATGTCCCTTTTTTAAAAAGTCTTTCTCAATGTCCCCAACCGATCTCCCCAGGCCTAAAATAACCTTGGTTAATGAGACCACACTTATTCAGATCACTGTCAGTGGGTTTTTCCTTTGTGTAGAAGAGAATACTAGAAATAGGCAAAGATAATCATTTTCATCTTCTGCTAATCAGTAGCAAAGCTGACTATAACAGATTCTATTTCAATTTGAGATAGAGAAGCAGACTTTTTAATGTCATAAATCTCCAAATTATGGACCGATTGCTCAAGTTAGACTACAGAGCATAGGCCAAAAGCATTTATCTTAACAATGCTGTGTTTCTTCTGTTATAGAACTTGGACAAAAATGACTTGGTTTTTCTCTTATAATTTATCCTAATACTACAGCCACTTGTTTTTGTTTTTGTTTGTCTTGTAAATTCAGTTTCATTTTCCTTTGCTTGCAAGAGATTTCTGGTTTTTGGAGCTTTGTGGTGGTTCCACCAATGCATATGTTAACATATCCTCAGGCCCAGGGATGTGACTCAGTGGTAGACTGCTTACGACCCTCAGCAACTCCCTACCCCCCCCCAATGATTAAAGTTTGGTTTGTCTGCACCAAAACTCTTATTGGTAGTATTGGTGGTAAGACCTTTAAGAGCTGATTAAATATTTGGGAGGGATTTATAATATTCCCCATGAGTTAGTTCTTGATCTTTGGGGAATGGACTGGTTCTTTGGAGAACAGATAGTCAAGGCCACACAATCTCTGCCATGTTGTCCTACAGCATGAGAACCTCACCAGAAGCCAGACTATATCTGTGTTATACTCTTGGACCTCCAGAACTAATAAACAATAAACTAATAAACATTAAACGAATTAACTTTTCTTTGTGAATACCTTAGTCTTGGATATTTTCTTATGGCATCAGAAAACTAATACACTCACTTTAATCCAAAGCATCAAAACTCACCTGAGTCACTGAACTCCAAAATCAAATTTCCTAGAGAGAGAATCTCACTGTTTCAACTCACTCAGTTGTATATCCATCATCAACTCACCTGTGGTCAAAAGATAGGGATCATATACTATAACTACAATAGAGCTCTCTTCAGCAGTTTTGGGGAGTTTTCCCAACGTAGAGATTTGGTTTGCAGGTGTCTACTATCAATGTAGCCATGATACACTGTAAGTACCTTGAGAAAGATCAGAAGTAGATATAGCACTATGAAGTGAGAACAGATATATTGCAGTGAAGGCCCTTCAGATAAACAGCAGTTGCCTAGATGTCTGAGAAAGAGAGAGAGAGCACTGCAAGGTTGCCTTTTATCAACTCTTGCTATAGGTGCTAAAATGGTGGCTCTGGGATCAGACTCATCTTGTCCATATTTTTAAATTATTTACCAAAATTCAAAAATCAAGATATTTCATATGATGATGTTGAATTGGAAGTTTGCTTGAGGAAATGAACTGGGCAATGTTTTGGCACTGGGAAGCAATTACCCTCTTCAACTGAGTGGTATGTTATCCATGTCAGCAGTTCCTAATTGGCCAATCACGGCTATCGATATGCAGTTCCTAATTGGCCAATCACGGCTATCGATATAGCTTCTATAACCTTATTAGTATCGATTCTCTAACCCTGTAGCTTTGCTCAGAGAGAAAGGGAGAGAGACAGAGACAGAGACAGAAAAACAGAGAGACACACAGAGAGAAAGCAACAGCATGCTACTGGACTCAGGATGGCCTTATTGAAGCAACAGACTTTAAGAAATCCATGTACTATTCTGCAACTCATTCCCATCCCACTATGTATGAAACACCTCTTCCTCTGCAAGTATCCTTATCAGAACATTATGATGGTCATAGTGCCAAATAGGATCATACCTTACCTGTTCCCAGTGGCACTGCAATCCACTAGTGATGCCTTGCTCTTACATACCAAGCAATGACTTGGAGGGCACCTCCAATGTTGTTGGCCATCATATTGTGCATATCAAATACAACTAATTTATACTCACCGATCATACCTCAGTAAAGCAGGAGGGAAAGAAAGTTGCTTGCCATGATGTTTAGAGATGAAAAAAATGTTTCCAGAAGATCTTTCTACAATAAAAGAAAAAAAACTACTCCAGGAATACACACACACACACACACACACACACACACACACATAATTTAAACATTGTATTTTCAGGGTAAACATTTCATACATACTTTCCAAGACAGCAATGTAAAATAGAAAGGATTATTTTTCCCATTAGAGATACTTTGACTTGAGAGACTTTGATTTGAGTGGTGTAGCCTCATCTTCCAATATGACAATCTATGGTTGTTTTTAAACATAGTTTGTAGTACTTTGTTCTGGCTGCTGTAGGAAAGTACTGCACACTGTCAAGTGACTGACCCCTAAACTTCACCTTGCCTCTAAAAGACATGTTAGTTCATACCTCAGAACAGACATGTACAAGTCCCCACTCTTCCCACCACCCCCATCACAGTTTCTTATTCCCTCTAAAGACATTGGCGCCCAATTGTTTATAATTTGGTCTCCATAATGTTATAAGGAAGAAATGTTCCAAAGTAACTTGAGCTAATGTTCCTTATGAGTACTATGAAATTACAGGACTGATAATCCACAAACTTGGGAATGCAAGAATTGTCAAATATCTTTGCTCTTCAAATCTAATGTATTCCAATTGCATTCATAAATGCTTCGGAAATGGTTTTTAAGCAAAGGCAATTTGTGTTATGTCCATTCTTTCCAGAACACCCTCTCCTCCTGATAATCACACAAATACACAGGAAGTTGGTATGACAACTCTCCCATGAGGAAGCCATCTCTAACCCTCAAGCAATGGTGCTTTCTAATGCAAACCATCATGGTGCACAGAAAGGAAGCAGCCATACTTGTCACTTGCCTTGGTGAAAGCTCAACCGTCTAGAATCTCTCTAGCCTTCTAAGGTTAATCACAGTTATATGATCCTTCGGGGATGGGTAAAGCAGTTCCAGTCATTTCCTAGTTCCAATATGACAGCCATGAGCCCTTCTCAAGGCTTGGAGAAGTCTCTCTTCTTCTGTCATTCATAAGGCAACTGCTTCTGTCCCTTTAAGCTTAGTCCCTACAGTGAATTCAGGTTAGCAAAATTTAGGAAGGCATACTTTCGGCCCTACAATACAACCTACTCTTCCCAGAAAGCAAGTATAGAGAGTCTGGATTCCTCTTTGAAATATAAGAAATTAAAACTAGGAGGAGAATAAATCCAAAAGCTTTTGGTGGCAGAATAAAATAATAATAAGAGCTTGTATTTTTTGAGCATGTACTATATGGTAGTCACTGTTCTTAACTTATCCTCACAGGTAGGTACTAGTATCACCCTTAGAAAAACTTAGGCCCAGAGATATTGTGTCACAGGCATGAGATCACATAGCTACTGACAGAAGCAGTATTCAGACAATTTAGCTCCAGGGCCTGAGTTCAAATTTGGTGCTCTACCGCCTCTTAGTGGAAAATATCAGTCTTCTTATCTATACGGCCATTGTTCATCCCATTGATTTCTAGAGTTAAATGGTTGTCAGAATTGTAAAGAAAATGGCAGTACTAAAACTACCAGCACAACTATGATTATCGCAGCATTATTTACCATAGCTAAGATATGGAACAAACCCAGATGCCCCTCAGTAGATGAATGGATCAAGAAAATGTGGTATTTACACACAATGGAATTCTATGCCTGCATCAGAAAGAATGACATTGCCCCATTTGTTAGGAAATGGAAAGGCTTGGAAAAAATTATATTAAATGAAGTAAGCCAGGCCCAAAGAAACATAGGTCCCATGGTTTCCCTTATTTGCAATAACTAGTATATGTCTGAGACAAGCAGAAAAGGTCAGATAAATTGATGCTAGGAGAATGAACCCCAAATAAGTATTCAACTTTTTTTCTTTCATGCAATTGTTTCTAACATATTTATAAGATTATTTCTATATTGCTTTGTATGTCCCTCCCCCACGGTATAACCCCTGCTTTCACTGTATTTGATGTTGGTATAATTTGTGGAGGGGAAGGGCAAAAACAAATCATTTAACTAGGGATACAGGTGGACCCATTGCAACAATGAGATGTACAAGTCATTATGTCAAAAAACGAACTTTACAACTTTGGTGGGGGTGGGGGGAGGATTAGGTGGGGGAAGGTGGGGGAGTATGGGAAGGGATGGGAAGGGGAAACAAAGGAGGAGGCAACAATGCTTGATAAGAAATGTACTCGTTCTCTTGCCCATGTAATTGTAACTCCTCTGTACCGTAGTCTCACACACACACAAAAAGAAAATGGCACTAGTTCAGCATCATTTACAAGCAAATATTCAAAATTCAAACATAGCTAGCTTCTCTTGTACCTCCTACAGATTCTTTTCTTTTCTTTTTTTTTTTTGGTCCAGTCATGGGGCCTGAACTCTGGGTCTGGGCGCTGTCCTTCAGCTCTTCAGCTCAAGGCTAGCACTCTACCACTTGAGCCACAGCGCCACCTCCGGCTTTTTTTCTTTTTGCTTATGAGGTGCTGAGGAATTGAACCCAGGGCCTCATGCATGCAAGGCAAGCACTCTACCACTGAGCTATCTTTCTAGCCCCTTCCTACAGATTCTTGACAAGCTGAGTTTCTTAACAAGCCCAATAACCTTAATTAGTAGCTTCCCTCATTTTGTCCCTGATCTTGTGGTCTTTTCTATCCATATTGGCTTGGTGCTCCAATTGGCTCCAGATCGGATTGCCCCATTTTAGTTTGTATCATCCAGAAACTACCTCCCAAACCACCTCTGTGCAGCTGGCCCTCCTCCCTAGTAGCTGTCCAGGAAAGAGAATGAGGTGCAATTCAGAGACCCAGCTGCAGGAGATATAGGAGATACAGGAAGTGAAGCTAAGTAAGGAAATCTATCAGGCAGAGAAGGTGTAGTGGGTCCAATCCACCACCCTATTGAACTCCTCCCCACCAAAGGATCACTTGGTATAGTGGAAATGAATTAAAAGTGGCAAGATTCCATCATCCACATGCTTCTGCTAGAGTAAGGCTGTCGCATCCATCAGTTGCAAGTTGTAATCTAGGTCACTTGATCTTGGCAAGCTCATGTGTCCATGGGGTTCTGGGCTACAGTATAGACAGGCAAGCCTACTTGCCCTTTCATATTCTCTGTCATCAGTCATCCTATCAAAAAACCCAGATTTCATTGGGATGAAACAAAAGACTCAATTGATCCAAGAAGGGTTTTAGTGTGCTCACAGGCAATCTGTTATTGTATGTGATCACTGGCAGTGAATTTTAAGAATAGAAAAAAATTGCAACACTGTTGATGGCAGTAATTTTATTTACTTTCCTCCTTCTCTGACTTTAAAGCATGAGTGAAATGTAGCCTCTAATACAGAATATTGTGATAATATTGTTGAATGCAAATTTTACTGTTATGTAACTGTAGAAATATACCGATTATAGATTTTTTAACGACTTTACAGGTATGCTGGGAATGAGTTTTAGTGTTATGATAAAAACCCAGGAAAAGAGGAATAAAACAGAGTTGTCTGCAGATTTTTATATCAAGATATGGCATCTACTGAATAGGACTGATCAAAGGTTTCTGACTTTGATGGAGGTAAAAATGATTAATCAGTGACACCTTCAGATGGCTAGGGGCTTGTGGGTATCAAAGGGAAAATCTCCTACAGCTACACTCACCAAGAATTCTTACATCAAGGAACACTGTGAAGCCAGAAACAGTAGCTTGTGCCTATAATTCTAGCTACTAGGGAGGTTGAGATTGGGAGGATCACATTGTAAGGTCAGCTCAGGATGAGAACTTCATGTTAGTAGTCGAAGCCAACCATAATGGCATGTACCTGTCATCCTAGCTACTATAGGAAGACTAAAATGAGTAGATCATGGCTCAGATATGTGTCAGTGCAAGAAGTAAGACCATATCTCAAAAATAACCAGTGCAAAAAAGGATCAGAATTATGGCTCACCACTAAAGTTGCCTGCCTGGCAAGCCAAATGTGCTGAGTTCAAACCCCAGTACTGAAAATAAAAAAGAAAGAAAGGAACCACACAAAGCAGCAATAGAGAAACTAAGTCTCCAAAGGAAAAAAAAGATCAATTGCTTAAAAACAGAAAATACATTTCTACAGTCACAACCAGAAGCTGTTACTCTTGCCTGTAAATACCAAAATAAGCATATATATTACATATGTATATATACATATATATATAATTGTTCTCCTGACATCTTGAAACACTGTATATCATTTAAAATGCTTTCATGTCAAATATAAATCCTGACCCATTCTAATGATATGTATTATCATCTCCCAGTGAGACAGGGAATTAATCTGACTTATAGAGCTGAAAGTGGAAGCCAGGTGTTCAGATCCATTTCTAAAACAATATACTAACCAGCATGCTAGTTGTCAGTCAGAAGTTGACAGGTATGAATGCTAAACATGCCGGAAGGCATGTCAGAGCCCATTGAAAAGATTCTGGTGGTCACCTGAGTCATGGGGATAAGAACACAACATTCAAGTTGAATTAGCTGGACTATCCAACTGATTCATTTTGACCTAAAACAATATGCTTCTTTGAGAACTTTCCTCCAGATATTGTTTGCAGATGTCTGTGGGACATGTCTGAAACCACTGCAAAAGTCTACCATTCCTTAGCCATATATAGGAGAATCTTCCTATTATAAGGCTCAACGGGGGGCTATCTCTGTGTATGAGGAAAACAGAGGCTTCTATCCTGAACCTTAGTGGCATAGCATCTGTGAGACAATGTGGCAGTCCCACGTCATTTTCTGACTTGGGACTATATTCATTCATAGAAAGCTAATATATTCCAATTTTACACCCCCAAATATTTATTAAAGATTTATTATGTGCTATACACATTGTGCTAATAATAGTTTGTGTATTCAAAAGAGGAAGGATGGTGCAAAACAAAACATATTTAGTGGGCTCTCTGCGTTTGTAAAGCAGTAAGGCCTACGAATGAAAGTATAACTTGTACTTACACACACTTTAAAACAAAAAGAAAGCACTAAGAGCACATGTTATTCATTGCCTTGCCCCCCACATCTCCCAGCTGTCATCACTCCTACTGGGAAACCTTCTTTATCTTGATTCCCCCAGTGAGCTTGGGCCCCTTCACTATGCACACATGACACAGCTGGCATCCTTCTGCCACAATGTTATCACAGTATATGGTCTCCAGGCTCCATTGTCAATAAAAGACTCGTTTATAAAGATGAGGGACTTTTGATTCCTGCATCCTCAAAGCATATCACAGTGCCAAGAACATGAAAAGTACTCATTCTATGATTAATTTGTAAGTGAGTGAATAAGGAAACTGCAAGTGTGCTTGGGAGAATGAAGGGGTATTTAAAAGTTTGTGTTAAGGAGATAGCATAACATAGCTCTTGTCCTGGAATACCTGTAATCTCGGGACTGGGGAAGTTAAGGCAATAAGATGATAAGTTTAAGGCCAGCTTAGGTTACAGATTACACAGCAAGACACTTAAAATTACACTCTACACTATTAAAATTATACATTGACTCTTGAATAACTGATACCATATACACATGAACAAAGGTACAGAATGTACTTTGAAAACAATAATTTGGAAGTTCAAGCCTATAATCATAGCAATTCAGGAGGCTGGGATCTGAAGATCATGGTTCAAAGCCAGCCCAGGCTAGAAAGTGTGTCAGACTCTTATTTCTATCTACAAAAAAGTCAGAAGTGCAGCTGTGGCTCAAGTGAAAAAGTTCTAGCCTTCAGCAAAAAACAAAAAAAAATCATAGGTACAGTGCCTAGACCCTAAGCTCAAACCCCACAATGAGCACTGTAATAATAATAATAATAATAATACTTGGGGTGGGGAATGGAGTATACTGTGGTAGAACATTTGTCTGGCATATGTGAGGTCTTCAGTTTAATTACCAGAACTACAAAAATTATTCTAAAAAAATAATAATCCTTTGAAGAAGTTTCTATTTCTATCATAGTGAAGTGTTTAATACTAAACTTGCCCCACCATATGCATTTAGAAAATGAGGCAAAACATGTGAAACACGTGTTTTCAGGCATTGAACTATAATCCATATGAAAACAGGACAATTTAAGACAAGCCTAGCTCTTTGTCCAGGTACAAGGAAAAGGAACTTGAACAGAGCTCAAGACACATTGTCAACTCAGAAATCAGAGATTGTGGTTCAAGGAAGCTGAATGGACATTAGTAGAAGAATAGGGAAAATGTAGGAAAAGATATTCAAAAGTATATGTTTATATGTGTAAGTATATAGCAATAGACTCAGGAGAACCTCATGTGCATTTCCTATATTACACATATAAAATTTTATGTGGGGAGGGAAGGGATGGTAGAGGAAAAACAAAGGAAGGGATAACAATACTCGATAGGAAATGTACTCATTACCTTTCTCATGCAATTGTAACCCCTCTGTACACTATCTTTGCAATAAAAAATATATTGCAAATGTTTACATGACCAGATAAAGGAAACTAGAGAGCTCACACAGAATTACACAATACATAAGTTCCAGGAAGATAGAAAAAGGAGCATTTGGGGGACATTCATGTAATCCAATAGCAGCCTTAAGCAGGAGTATATGTTGGTACTAGGGCTGAAAAAATCTCTGCGTAAGGTCTACAGTAGATCTGCTTTTAAGAAAATCTTGACCTGCAAGTATCATAGCTGTCACCAGTTAAAACTCAACAGCCCTTGAAAGAAGACAAGAGTACATTCAACATGATACTATTTTTGTTTAAAAAATTATTAAACATGCAAAAGAACATGAGAATGTCTCCTACAAGTTTCAGGCAATGAATTTAGAGCACAAAAAGGACAGAGCTGATAGCATTAGTACACAATAACTTTAAATCAGTCATTTTAAACATGCTCACATTAAAAAAAAGGAAAAATCCTATGAGTATAAAGAAATGAAAAAACTTTAAAAAGAAACAGGTACAAGTTCAATATCTGAAAAATACAACTTATATGAAAAGTAAAATGTTTTAAGATATTTTATAGTTTGAAAGCAAACTAGGCATTTCAGATAAAATTCTGTGATTTTGATGATCTGACACGAGAATCTACAATGGAAAAATTCCAAAAATATAATAAAGATATATAGGTCAATTTATCAAACAATGTAACATATGAATAATTAAAAATTGTAAAATGAAACAAGATAAATTGAAAAATGTATTTGAGGAAATAATGTCCAAAATGTAACAAATTTGATAAAAATTATAAATCCATAAAAAATCCCACAAACATCAAGCAAACAACACAGAGAAACACCATAATAAAATTGCTGAAAAGCCACATATAAATGGGAAATTGTCAATATTAGCCAGAGAAGAAAAAGAAATACACTATTCAGGAGACCAAAAGCAAGAATGACAGCAGACTTCTAAGCAAAAACAGTGCAAGACAAAAGAGAAGTTATCTTGAAATTTCCAAATATTCTTCATAAATATATTCTTGAAGTTACAAGTGCCCTCAGATCAAAAAGGGTGTGAACCATTCTAAACAATCTTAATTCACCTCCTCTTAAGCCTAAACTATCCTAGCCTAAAGATATTATTTCTTCCCTCTGCTTTCAAACATTCTAGTTTTTATATAATACCTTGCACTGGAGTTACGTGTGTGCTTATTATATTCATCTTGGAGATTAGATGTCAAGTGTCTCAGTGCTATAGGGGAAACTGAGACAGATTAACTTCCTCAGGTACTGTAAACTACTATGTCTATGTGGAAATGATTTTTATCAAGAAGCAAAATGAAGACTATTTCCTAAGAAACAAAAGCTAAAAGATTTATTTCTTGCCAATAGACTTGTAATATAAGAAACTCTAAGAATGTCCTTCGGTCTCAAGGAAGTTTGGACCAGGTAGAAGCAAACAAGGAACTAAAGTGATCCAGAATGACAAATACATGGGCAGATACTTTTTTATGTTTCTAATTTTCAAATGTTTTAAGTGATAACTAACATCACAGCAAAATAATAGTGTTTTGTGATTTATAAATATGTAGATGCAAAATCTATGACAATAATAGTGCAAAGGAAAAGAGAGGGCAAATGGAAATCTTTTGTCCTTAGGCTTGTATGTTATATGTGAATTGAAATCACAGTTATCAGACAAGAAAATGAATTAAGATGTATATGGTAAGCCTTAGAAGCAAGTATAGAACAAAAACAAAGAAGCATATATAGAAAGCCCACAGGGAATTTGTGAATAGAATTCTAGGAAACAATTAATACAGGTCAAGGCTGAGGACTCATTTCTCTTGTACAGTTATGGTGGTTCATTCCATCGAAAGACTCTTTAGACACCTATTAGAGCCTTCAGCATGGATTCCTCTTAGCATTCTTTCTTCTGGCCAATATTGAATACTAAATAGCAAAGTAATACATCTCTATACTAAAAATCTCCATTTTCACTAGACATGTTAAAGAGAAACATTAGCCTTCACACAAACTTCCAAATTTATTTCCTAAGCTTGGACCTCCCCCTTTGAATTCTCCAGCTCATGTGTACTTTGATTTGCCCAGTATTTATACCTGATCTTCAAACTTAAAATCTCCCAAATCCAACTCTTTGTTTTTTGTTAAATAAAACCTACTATACACATGGTATGTAAAAATGCAAGCTGTCTATGACAATTGTAACGAAATAAATGTACTAAAAGCCATTGAATTGTACATTTCACATAGATTAAGTATATGTTGTGCTCCTTTTGTTTAATATAATGTTTTCAAGGTTAATTGAGGGCTTATATTTACTAAGACTTCACCCTTTCTTAGAACAGCATAATACTCAATGGTGTGTGTGTGTATAGATAGATAGATAGATAGATGTCATATATATATCCCACATTTTCTTTATTCATTTCATAGTTGTTAGACATTTTGTTTATGCCTTTTGTTTTCATGAATAATAATTAAAATAAAATCCAAACTTTTTACAAGGCTCCAGTCTCATTACTGCTTAATTTTCCCATTTCTTCTCCTTTGACTACTATTGCTCACTGTGATTCAGTCACACTGACTTACTTTTGGTTTCTCAAACAAGCCAAATCACATTCTTACCTCAAAGCCTTTACATTTATTATTTCCGCTGCCTAGAAAGCTCTTTCTCAAATCGACTGATAGCTGGTCCTTAGATCATTCAAAGCTGTGATCAAATGTTTCCTTATCAAAAAGGCTTTTATGAATCACCCTAGTTACAAAACTGGGGACAAACTTTCTAGAGCCCCCATTAGTTTCTCTGTACATCTGCTCTAATGGAGAGGAAAATTACTATTCATATTCTCAAAGAAAAAGATAAGAAAATATCAGTGACACAGGGTGAGCTGGGGCATGCACAAATGCAAGTGATGATGCCAATGGGATTCTATTTTGTTCTCAGTACACTTTCACAGTTGACAGTTTCTCTATTACTCTCAGCCTCATTTTCCCATGCCTGTTCCTTTTGGATGACCCTCTAGTGTAGCTGGGAGACACAGCTTTACTTGGAAAGCAGAACAAGCCTGAATGACAATTTCTTTTTTCCCCCTCTCTTTTCCTTTTTCTTTTCTTTTTTTTTGTCAGTCAGGGGGTTGAACTCGGGGTCTGGACATTGTCCCTGAGGTTTTTTGCTCAAAGCTAGTGCTCTACTACGTTGAGACACAGCACCACTTCTGGTATTCTAGTGGTTCATTGGAGATGAGTCTCACAGACTTTCCTGCCTGAGTTGGCTTTGAACCATGATCCTCAGTTCTCAGCCTCCTGAGTAGCTAGGAATACAGGTGTGAGCCACCAGTACCCAGCATATTTTTTATCTTGTGTCAAGCCTCTCCAGGCTGGCTTGGAAGGAACTTAGAGGCCAAGAGAAAAACAAGTTCAGCAGTTAAATAGTTGGTTAGGAATCTTTACTCTCATTTCCTTCATGGGAAGTAGGTGTCTTCATTTTCACCATTTCTCCCTACTTTAAACTGATGTACTAATATTGATTACTGCTAAAACTTTTTTAAGACTAAGATCAGGGCTGGGAATGTGGCCTAGTAGTAGGGTGCTTGCCTACATGCATGCGTGCATGAAGCCCTGGGTTTGATTCCTGAGTACCACATAAGCAGATAGAGCTAGAAGTGGCACGTGGCTCAAGTGGTAGACTGCTACCCTTGAGCACAGAGAGGCTCAGGGACAGAGTCCATGTCCTGAATTCAAGACCCAGGACTAGCAGAAAAAAGGACTAGGAACACTGGAACATTTTGTACATGACCAAAAAGAGCTCTCCTCATTCCAAGTAAATGTTTAAGTCTGTATCGAAAAGACACTTGTAGAGGCAACCATGTCTGACCTCTGGAAAATTCAATGGCAGTTCAAAAACATTGGAGCATCAAACCATTTTTCCATGTTCTTCTTGGAGGTCCTTTTAAGGAAAAGTTTGGTAAAATGAAGTGTTTCTGTAGTGAGGGTCCATTGCCTGTTATTCTCTTCCCCAACAATCACTAGACTAATAAGAACCTTCTAGAACCTCCCTTTGATCCACACTGGAGGACTCCACATTTAGATATCACTTTGTAGCACAAATTACAACCCTGTGGCACATACCTTTGCTCTTCCACTTGAGCAAATCACCTGCAATCTTTATATCTCAGTCTCTCCATCTAGCTGGTGGGAGTCTGAACTGGTTGTCCCCAAGAACATTGCCAATCTTGACATTCTACACAACATTTCCTGAGCCTGGAGCAGGTCTTAACTAATTACCAATGATAAAGTGTTCATAGGGTGGAGTTTAATTTTCCCAACAGTTGCATTTTTGTTTATTTGGCTTCTCATGGAGACAAGTGTGTCATATATTCTGAGGATATAATGGAAGACATAGCAGAGGAGAACACCTTCTCTTGTCAAGAGCTAAGGATCTAGTTTTTTTCCAAAAGAAGGAAGACATGTATATTGAATGCCCCTCAGGAGCTAGTCATTGCCTGGTATACAGATCTGCCTTGCTTTGAGGTATATCCTGCGTGGTGTGCATTGAAGAGCAATGGGTGAACTGTTGTTGTACAATGCCCCCTCCTCCCCTCATCTTGACTCAAATGCTTCCATTCCCAATACATTGATATCAGTAATTGGCAGATCTCACTCACAAATGGCAAACCTAGTAACTACCTGCGGGCAGCATAGTATATTAAAGATTATTTTTACTTTTTCAATACCAAAACTTTTTGTTCATTCTCCCTCTCTCCATCCCTCCCCATTTCTTTTCTCCATCCCTTCTTTCTTTCCATAGTATCTTGCAATGTAGACCAGGGTGGCTCCTAGCTCGTTACATAGTCTGGCCTGGTACTCATACTAGTCTTGCAACAACTTCTCAAATTCTGGGATTACAACAGTGAGCTACAACTTCCACTCTGAATGTTAGAACTTTTAAGGTCCTCAGAAATGAAACCTACACTTTTCAGTGTTTTACAGAAGGGGAAATTGAAGATCAGGAAGTGGGAAAGATTTGTTCAAGGTCACACAACTAAATAATGGCCTGTAAAGAGAGCATTGTTGATACTTTTCACCAAGATGGCACTGAAAGCAAAGAAGGGAGCTCTTGATCCTCCTAAAGCCTAACCCAAGGGAAAGGCTTTGAAGGCCAAGAAGGCAGTGCTGAAAGGTGTCCCACAGCCACAAAAAGAAGATATGCGCTTCCCTCCTTCTGGAGGCCCAAGAGCTGCAGCTCCGAAGACAGCCCAAATACCCTCAGAAGAGTGCTCCGAGGAGAAACAAGCTTGACCACTGTGCTATCATAAAGTTCCCCTTGACCACTGAGCCAGCCATGAAGAAAATAGAAGACAAGCTGGCAGCTGGTGGTTCACACCTGTAGTCGTAGCTAATCAGGAGGCTTAGATCTGAGGATCATGGTTCAAAGCCAGCCCAGACAAGAAAGTCCGTGAAACACTTATCTCCAATAAACCACCAGAAAACTGGAAGTTGTGCTATAGCTCAAGTGGTAGAGTGCTCGCTTTGAGCTGAAGAGCTCAGGGACAGCGCCCAGGCCCAGAGTTCAAGCCCCATGACTGACAAAAAAAATGTAGTATAGAAGGGCTCAAGAAGAACTGGTGCTAGTTTTTATAAAAGCACTAGGTGAAAGCTGAGCCAGGGTGGTGGTGGGGTAATATGTTTTGGAAAGCGGGTAGTTCAATGACCAAAATCAATTAGTAAGACAAAGTTCAAAAAATAGAGGTCTGTTCTTCTATAAGGATTCACAGTATAGATTCTAACAGTGAGAAAAACCCAGAGTATGAACTGATAAGTAATGTGTAGTTAATGAACCTTAGTTTCGGGACCCTTCATAAGGATATATTTTTTTCCAATTTCCTGGGAATGATCACAGCATAGGTTTTGTACTGAGTGATCCAAAGATCTGCTAGTTTTCAGTGGCACCCAGAATAAAAGAAAGTTCTGCAAAAGGACCAGGCTGCTATGTGAGCCAATTGCTCTGCCAATTGGGCCAGATCATACAATGGTGCTTCAAAAGGTAGTGTCAGAGAAGAATGTTATTTGGAGTACCTAGCCCCATAAGTGAGTTGCATTTTGAGCCAAGCCTCTTACCCTGTACAGGTAACTACTGATCTTTTGAAAAGCATCTGTTGGCCTAAGACATAACATTAGTAGGAACTAAACATTTGATATGGCTCACAAAGTTAATATGTGACCTGAGCTGGCCTAAAATGACCTTGGTTTTACTTGACTCACCAACCCAGAACATTGGGCATAAAGCAACTGCCCATCATCCAATGGAAGAAATATATTTGTAGTCAGGCTGGAGCTGAGCCTGAAGATACAATGAAATCACATGCAGAAGTAGCTCAAGTGTCCATAGCCCCCAGTTCTGCTACACTGCTTTGTCCCATGAACTCATGGGGAGCCCCCTGTAATCAGGTGACAAAGGAAGGGGAAGCTCAGGCCTCGTTTACATTGGGTCCTCACCATATGTAGGCACGATGTGAATGTGGACAGCTGTATGACTTCACCCCCTGTCTGGATCAGATCTTAAGGACACTGGTAAAGGGAAAGCTACAGTGTGCAGAACTTTTTTGTTTGTTTCTTTTGGTTGGGGTCGTGGGGTTTGAACTTAGGGCCTAGGCATTGTCCTTGAGCTCTTTTTGCTCAAGGCTACCACTCTACCACTTTGAGCCTCAGCACCACTTCAGGTTTTCTGGTGGTTCATTGGAGACAAGAGTCTCATGGACAGGTTTTCCTGCCCAGGTTGGCTTTGAACCACAATCCTCAGATCTCAGCCTCCTGAGTAATTAGAATTAGAGGCATAAGCCACCCACACCTGACTTCAGTGTTCAGCACTCTAAGCAACGCACCTGAATGCTCAATTTGCTTCAAAGGAGAAATGACTACACATGTGATTATACTCTAATTCACAGGCTATCAACAATGGTTTGGTTGGCTGAACAAGAACTTGGAAGAAATATGAGTGGAATAGTGTTAAGAAAAATACTAGGCTGAGAGGCATGTGGATAGACTTCTATGCATGGGCAAAATAATATTTTGTGTCCCATGTGAATGCTCATCAGTGGGTGACATTAGCAGAGGAGGCTTTTAGTAATCAACTGCATAGTATAAACCATTTTTGGGGTACTAGTCACACTCAGATTTTCTGAGTCAGCCATGTCATCACTCCTTGGGCTCATAAATGAAGTAGTCCTGTTGGTTGGGATGGAGATTTCACATGGACTCAGAAATAGCCTCTATCAATCACCCAATATAACAGCAAACAAAGCTTCTGTCAAAACTATCACCATGGATGTATAGGATGTAATATCCACCATCATGATGTTCTATACAATATTCCTTCTAACCAAGCAAATCACTGCACAGCAAATGAGTCACACCAGTGTGCCTGCAGTCAAGGAATCTTGTGATCATACCATGTTTCTCTGTATTTTCTGAATCAGCAGCTACTCTATGATGCTCTTCCTCCCCATAGCCAAGATTCACTGGTCCAGGAATCCCAGGGGGCTGGGAGGAGCAGCATCACTCACAATTGCCCCCTGGTAACCTACCAGCAACATTTTCCCTTCTTGTTTCTATGATTTTTTTTTTTGTCGGTCATGGGGCTTGAACTCTGGGCCTGGGCGCTGTCCCTCAGCTCTTCAGCTCAAGGCGAGCGCTCTACCACTTGAGCTACAGCGCCACTTCCGGTTTTCTGGTGGTTCATTGGAGATAGGAGTCTCACGGTCTTTCCTGCCCCGGCTGGCTTTGAACCGTGATTCTCAGATCTCAGCCTCCTGAGTAGCTAGGATTACAGGCGTGAGCCACCGGTGCCCGGCTTGTTTCTATGATTTTATCCTTCGCCAGACTAGAAATCATAGACCTAAAAGGAAAGATGCTTCCACAAGGAGACACGGCTATTATTTTATTGAACTTAAAATTGAGAATACAGCCTGGTCACTTGGACCTCCTCATGCCTTTGAAGCCAAAGGCAAAGAAAAGAATTGTAGTACTGACTCTGGTGATTGGTTCTTAATGACCAATGTGGAAACTGGGCTGTTTTAGTCATAGGGTAAGAAAGGAAAAGTCTGCATGTAGGCGACATAGAGTACATCGTATTCTCTCCTGTCTTATACTTGAGGTCCATGGAAAAGAACAGTAATCCATTCCAGGCAGGATTAACAATGGCCCAGATCCTTCAGGAGTGAAAGTTTAAGTCACTCACACCATAATGAAGATGCTTGCTGAAGATAACAGTTTATAGAATAAGCAGTAGAAGAAAGCCGTTAAAATAATGCCAACAACCATGGGATGAGTTATGGAGAAAACTGTAATTATTAGTAGTATTTATTTCTTCATTTCCAAGTGAGCCCTATCCTTAATGATCTAATAATTTGCTCCATCATATCCAAGCCTTGATCATCTAAGGCTCTTGTGAAAGAAAAACAAAGCCATCACATTGAGTGCCTACTATGTTCTGGCCTCTGTACCAGGCAAAGGTCAAGAAGAAAGGCATAGCATTGTAGAGGGGGGAGGGGGAGGAGATGCTCAGCCAGGAGTGTCCAGTGTATCCTGGAAGAAAGACCAAACTCAAGTGATTTTAGAGTATAAAAAGATATTTGAGAAGGAAACGGCATGGCCTTAATGGGTGTTGAAACATGGCTGGCCTGGCTGCTTGAGAACTGCTTTACTTCTCACAATCTGAAGGGCTCTTAGATAGCTCCCATGTTCTGGCTGCCTTTAAAGAGCTCTTTTGTTTGAAGACCTTTCATTTGTATGATGTCATGCTTACTTCCTATAGATGTTTCTTAACTGTCAAAAGCTCTCTAAACCCTCTGGAAGGTCCTTGAAACAAAGGTTACTGTAGGATGTAGAGACCAGTGCTCAGACTCCTGTAAGTGGGTGGAAAAGAAAGAAAGAAAGAGAAAGAAAGAGCGAGCTTTACAGTGGAGAATGGCTAGGTCCCTCTTGGTTGAGTCACTAGGGAACATTTGTAATGGAAATAAGCCCTAGACTAAGTTTTTAGTTCAACTTCATCTCCCTTCTAAGGGCTGAGAATAATGGAGCAAAGTAGGGCAAAGCAAGAGGCTATTGTAGGAGAATAGAATGTCGTGGAAAGTTACTCCTAAGAACAGAAAATGTGGAGATAGAAAACATTTGGAAGTTCCTGCTGTACTCTAATAGGAAATTTGTATGGCATTACCATTAGCTTGTTTTGGACTTCTCTTTGACCTCAAGCCAAGGCTTTGATGCTTGAATTTCCCATCCTGAGCCCCATTCTGTCTTTACTCCTCCTCCCTCACCTAAGACCTTTTCCTTTTGGAACTGGGATTCCCCACTGAACCCTTGTACTGTTTACCTACCCTAAGCATTTTTATTATATTACTGTATGCCCCATTGATTATGTGCACAAAACTTCACATTCACCCCTAAACTCTAAATGTCTGGTAGACAGGCACAAACAAGTTTTATTCTTCCTGTGACACTCTCCTTCACCAAGTGTGTTGTGCTCATTTAAGAGATCAAATAGGATCATCTAGATGCTGTATTTCAGGAACTAATCCAGAGGTCTCTCCACTTAATTTTCATATGTCTCTGAGCAGCTTTCTTTGTCTTTCTTTGCCTCAGTTTCCCCAGATGTAAATGATGAGTTTGGGCTCAATAAAATCTAGGAATCCTCCAGGCTTTGGTTGCACATGATTGTGCTAATCCATGCTGAAAATAGAGATCAACAACCCTGGGTAAACAAGAAGAGAACAATGTACATTAAAAATAAAACTAAAACGCAAACAACATTTAAAGAGGGAATATAAGGGAATCTATGAGAGGGTTTGTGGTTAAGAACTTGTGTGAGAATGGAGGTGTGAGGGTACTAACTTGGAGAACAGGATTTTCCAGCCTTGAGTGCTTTATAAACATGGATTTTCTTCTATAGTAGACAAAGAGGTCCATCTAGGTGTAATGCTTTTTGTTAACAACTGGTCGCAGAATAACCAACTGCAATTTCCCATCACTCAGCAGTCAAGCACTCATGAATGCCGGGGTTAGGTTAGGAACGCTCCCACACACTGCCATCTAGTGGCAGTTCAGATACACATACTAGATCATCGGGTGGTCAACCTTTTGGAGAAGCATAGGTCAACCTTAAGAACAAACACAGGTCAACCTTAAGAACAAAACCATACACTCATAAAAAAATGAACAAGTCCTCTGAAGGAAAACCTAGTAAAGAAACTAAGAGAGATGAAGTCAAAGACAAAGATAAGTCCAAAGCAAGTGACACAGAGACATGCACAAATATTTATGAAGCCAGATGAACCTTTCACTGCAAATGGGAGAGTAGGAGATAAGGGTAGGGGACACATTATACCTCAGCACATCCATCATCACTTTAGGGGACCTGATGACAGGTGCTTCAGCTATTTGCCCCTCAATATCTCCCCTACACCATACTCTTTCACCTAGTATATACCACTCCAGCTGCAGAAAACTGTCTATCCCCACCACTCACTTACTCTCTCTCTCTCCCTCTCTCTCTCTCTCTCTCTCACACACACACACACACACACACACACACACACAACCAGCAACAACGAAAGTCCTTCCTGTGGTTATACGTAAAAATAAAAGACTATGGCTGGGTGCCTGTAACTCATGCCTGTTGTCCTAGCTACTCAGGAGGCTGATATCTAAGGATCATGATTCAAAACCAACCTGTACAGGAAAGTCTATGGGATTATCATCTTCAATTAACCACAAAAAGCCAGAAGTGGAGTTGTAGCTCAAGTGGTAGAGTGCTGGCAGCATTAACGTTCAGGGTCAGCGCCCAGACCCTGAGTTCAAGCTCTAGGACCAAAGGGGGAAAAAGCATGGGGGAGGAGACTATGGAAGACAAAATATTGTTTACAAAAAAGAGTACCAGCATGACAACAAATGTACTCATTACCTTACTGATGTAACTGTAACCTCTCTGTACAGCATTTTTACAAGAACATAAAATGTTTTTAAGTTAAAAGAGTACCAACAAAGATGTTTCCAGGGTTATGGATATGTCTATCTCCACATATTAATGTGAAGGATCCAAGGTGCTTCTCCCATTGCAGACTTTTCCTACTATTGAAGTTCAGACTTACATTTGCAGCTGTACTAGATATGTCTGTTTGAATGGCCTCATTAATTTAGAAAAATGCAATCTCTCCCATTTCTTGCATGGGAAGTGGGAAATGTTTCTCTTTTTCTATCTCTTCCTATTTTAATCCTTCCTACTTTAACTAAAAGAAACTCCTTGCTAAAACTTTCAAAAATAAAAATAAAAACTTCTCAAATTGCCCTCTTTCTCCTTCCCCCTAAAAACTACATTTTTCCTTACTTCTGTGTGTCTTCCTTTAACCCTCCCTGTAATCCAGACACACCAAGTCTCTCTTACACTCAGTGCATTCTATTTCCCCATGAAATGTCTTTGAAATTTCCTCCAAAGCAATCTCTTTTAATTATCATACATTGACAAATTAGAACTGTACACAGTTGTGATTTTCAATACAATGTCAAAAATGACCCAATCAGATCAACAAATCTTACTTCAAACATTTGCTTTCTTCTGTGATGAGAATATTCATGATCACTCTCCCTCACAATATGGTAACATATGGAATTCAACTACTAGCTGTAACTACCACACTGTGTGATAGAGCTGAAAAGAAGAACATAGTTGGATGCTGTTGGTTTATAACTGCAATTTTAGCTACTTGGGAGGCTGCGGTTGGGAGAACCATGGTTCAAGGCCAGTCCAGACCCATATGTGAGACTCCTCTTTCTCAACCCATAAATGGGCATGGCAGCTGTGTGGAAGACTGAAGTTGGGCAGATTTCAGTTACATACCAGCTTGGGTTGAAAAGTCCCTTAAGAATCCCGGTCAATGGAAGGAAGCTGGATGTGCTACATATGCATGCCATCCCACCTATAATGTGAAGCCTAAACTAGGCAGATCATGATCTTGGCATGCATGGGGAAGTGAGACTGTATCTCATAAATAACCAATGGGAAATAAAAGGCCCAGAAATAACTCAGTGGTAAGGTACCTACCTAAGAAGTGCACAGCTCTGAGTTGACACTCTAGTTCTTAAAAAAATAAACAGATCCCTCCTACATTACTGTGGCTGGGTACTCTGATTACCATCTCCTCATTACCATCATCTCTAGCTGCTGGTAACCATCCTGCTAATATATGCTTCTATAAATTCCATTGTTTTTGATTTCACATGTAAGTGATTTTATGTAGTATTTGAACAAGGTTAATTTTACTTAGTATCATGTGGTCTAGTTCCAGCCATGTTGTTATGACAGGATTTCTTCATTTCTTTTGTACCAGTCTTATGGCTTGAACTCAGGGGCTAGGCATTATCCCTCAGCTTTTTTTTTCTTTAACAAATGTATTAAACATCAATAACACAGTAAAACAATATAGTACTGAACTCAAAATTTGGCTTCCAGTCTCAGTTGCTCTAGTTTCTGCATGAGCAGTGGTTGCTGGTGGCCCGGGAAGCAATGTAGGTTACCATTGTAGGACCATGACCTGCTCTGACGCCTTACTGGGGTTGTAGCCCTGCTCAGTCCAAGCCATGGTCCATGACTCAGAGGCATAGAAGATAAAGAAGTCCAGTTAGAGTCTCCACATCACCCAGTGTGGTCTGATTATGGGAGCTGTGCCCATTGCCCTGCAGGGGAAGAGGCCTGAGGGAGAAGGGGAAACAGGAATTGTCCATGGACCCTTGAACGTGACAGGCTCCTCTGTGTTCAGGGTGGGCTGAGAGTTGTAGAGGAGAACTACAACTTCCTGTGGCATCATGGCATAGGAGGTCCACGTCCATGGTCACTGTGAAGCAGAGTGTCAGTGTGAGAAAGCATTGGGTAACCCCAAAGATAAATTAGTTCCCAGAAGGAAAAAAAGTACCCTTGGGTAATAGCGGTGAGAATTGTACTCCAATCTGGGGGTTAACGTCAGAGGACAGCCATATTGGCAATATAATCACTATCTGTTCTGTGCTCAGTTAGAAACACGTATAGATGGTAAGTATCTCAGAACACAGAGGTACATCTGTCCTTTTTTTTTTTGTCAGTGATAGGGCTTGAATTTGGGGCCTGGGCACTGTCCCTAAGCCTTTAGTAAAAACTCAAGGTTAGCACTCTACCACTTTGAGCCACAGCTCCACTTCCACTTTTCTGTTGCTTCACTGGAGATAAGAGTCTGGCTTTGAACTGAGATCCTCAAATATCAGCCTCCTGAGTAGCTAGGATTACAGGCGTGAGTCAATATTGCCTGGATTACTCTGCCACATCAGGAACAGCCAGCCCGGTGCAGCCACGGAGATTCAGCATGCTGCTTCCTGGGATAGCCACCCTAGCAGATGCAAAGTAAGGGTTGGTGCAAAGGTTTAAAGATGATGGCACAGGGCGCTGAGAAACCTCAGCATAATGCTGCCAACAGGGCTCAAAGGTTCAACATTTATGGCAAACCTTCTTCTGGAGGAAGGGGCTGGGCTGGGCTCCCAGGTGCCTTTTGGTAGGCATCTTGCAGAGAGAACTCCTATCGCTTATGATTTCCAAGAGCACTAGTGCCAGAAAGGGGACACAACCAAAGTGGGAGAAGGAGCATGGAAGGGCTCTTGTGAACTGCCACCAACAGCTATCCTGGGCTGTGGAACCATTCTGACTGGTACACCAGAGCATCCTGGCCAGTGCTACTGCCCCTCCCCCACACACACACATGTAGAGGAGTTCAAGTTCTGTAGGTCTCTTATAAGCAGATACTTACCTGTTTTGTGTCAGCTCTGACCTGGGTGTCAGCACCGCTCTGGGCATCGGCTCCCGCCTGGCATGCCCCATAGGCTCCATGTGGTTCACTAGCACCCCAGTAAGGCAGGTGTTTCCACCTCTGACATCGTTCAGGCTGTGCGTTCAGGTTTCCATGGAGATAGCTGATGCTGGCCTCCCCACCACTGCACTGTGAGGCTGCTTTGCCATAATCGAGGTGCTGCAGGGTGACAATGTTGATGGCCTTGATGCCATTGTAGCCAAGCCATGGTTGAAGCCAGCGTGCTACCCTTAGGGAAAGGTGACTGGGAACTCTCCAGCCTCCTGGGTCATGCAACCACAGAGGATGCCATTCTCCTGGAGCATGCGAGGAGAGATCAGGGCCAGCTTGTACCGGAGGAAGACCTCTCAGCTTCGGGCATGGCCAGGAAAGAGCTCCCGCACCAGGCGCTCTGATCATGATCTCTGGCTATGATCAGGGTCACAGAGTATCAGGTTTGAGAAGGCCCCGAAGTGCACCTAGTTGATACTGTAAAAGTCCATGTCTTCCATGTGTCAAGGGAAGGTGGTCTTCCACATGCTGATGTATAGGTATGGCGTGTCCACCCCTTGATCACGACCCTATACTTCTCTTGCTCAGGTCCTGGGTGGTCCCCAAGTGACCAAGGTTCCACTCCTTCAGGCTTGCATCAAACAGGGAGCCACATTCGTTAGGCGCCGGTGGCTCACGCCCTGTAACCTTAGCTATTCAAGAAGTTGAGATCTGAGGATCATGGTTCAAAACCAGCCAGGGCAGGAAAGTTTGTGAGACTCATCTCCAATTAACCACCAGAAAACCAGAAGTGGTACTGTGGCTGAAAGTGGGAGAGTGCTAGCCGTAAGCAAAAAGAGCTCAGGAACAGCGCCCAGGCCCTGACCCATGCCCGACAACAAGGGAACAAAACCACAGCAATCAAAAAAAAAAAAAAATTCACAGGGAGCCACTGACATCCCATTAGGTAAGTCGGTGGTGAGCCATACCTGCGATTCTTCCAGTATTTTCGCTCCAACTCTTCAAAATTCAGGTGTGATGGGTTCCGATATTTTGCCAGATGGGAGTACATGGTTTTCTTCTTGTGGTATAGAGTAAACACACCTGCCCCTCCCCCACTCCCTCTTCCAGAGGAGTGGCAATTATGATGTCATAGATACTTTCATAGGACTGTCTGGCTGTCCACTCCTGGAGGAGGGATTACCTTGGCTAATCCATCTCATGGGCACCTTGGGATTCCAGGTCAGCAATATATTTGTTGAAATGTACAAATTTTTCCATGGTAGGAATTGTCAAGACTACTCAATGTGAGTTCTGGATACCAGAATGGTCAGAATTCCTGGCTGCAAGCCGGGCGCCGGTGGCTCACGCCTATAATCCTAGCTACTCAGGAGGCTGAGATCTGAGGATCACACTTCAAAACCAGCCAGAGCAAGAAACTCGGTGAGACTCCTATCTCCAATAAACCACTAGAAAACCAGAAGTGGTGCTGTGGCTCAAGCGGTAGAGTGCTCGCCTTGAGCTGAAGAGAGCAGGGATAGTGCCCAAGCCCAGACCCCCCCCCCAAAAAAAAGAATTCCTGGCTAAAATATACTCAGCTGCAAACTCCCAAGATCTGATTGCTGTCTAGATTTCTGAGAATGCCCAGAAATAATTTTTCTGTTTTCTTTTCTTTTTCCTTTTTTTTTCAGTTGAATGACTTGAACTCAGGGCCTAGGCACTGTCCCTGAGCTCTCTTGCACTCTACCACTTTGAGCCCATGGCTCCACTTCAGGATTTTGAGTGGTTTATTGGAGATAAGAGTCTCCTGGGGACTTTTCTGCCTGGGATGGCTTTGAACCACGATCCTCACATTTCAGCCTCCTGAGTAACTGAGATGATAGAGGTGGGCCACCAGAGCCCAGCCCTGCTTTTTCTTTTTAAAAATGCTTTCACTTTACTTCTGTAAGGCAGGCTTCAATCTTCAAATGAGATACTATCCTCAAAGGCTGGTTGACTTACCAGAGTGACTTTTCACCCTGCCAGTTGTGGGTTTTCTTTAAAAAAAAAAAACACAATGGAAATATAGCATCTCCAGTGCATTGAACTGTAGATTAGTAAATTTCTTTTTTTAATAAGTTTTTTTATTGTGAAAATACTGTACAGAGGGGTTACAATTACATGAGCAAAGTAATGAGTACAATTCTTATCAAGCATTGTTGCCTCCTCCTTTTTTTTCCCCTACTATCCCTGCCCTCCCATCTCCACTATACTTCTCCTCATTCCTCCGCCAAAGTTGTAAAGTTCATTTTTCGGCATAGCATCTTGTACATCTCATTGTTGCAATGGGTCCACCTGTATCCCAATTTAAACAAGTTGTTTTTCCCCTTCTGCTCCCCAAATTATACCAACATCAAATACAGTGAAAACAGGGGTTATACCGTGGGGGAGGGACATACAAAGCAACAAAAAAATCCGCCTTATAAATATGTTAGAAACAATAGCCAGAAAGAAAAAAACACTTGTGTCCTTATCTTGGGGTTCATTTCATCTAACATCATCTTATCTGACCTTTTCTGCTTGTCTTAGACATATACTAGTTATTACAAATAAGGGAAACCATGGGGCCTATGTTTCTTTGGGCTTGGAGGGGATACGGAGAGAAGGGAACCCTACTGCATTGTTGGTGGGAGTGTAAACTTGTTCAACCACTTCAGAAAGTAGTATGGAGGTTCCTCAAAAGACTCCACATAGAGCTCCCCTATGACCCAGCAATCCCACTTTTGGGCATTTACGCAAATGATCACAAACAAGACCATATTAAAGTTACCAGCACAACTATGTTTATTGCAGCATTATTTACCATAGCTAATATATGGAACCAACCCAGATGCCCCTCAGTAGATGAATGGATCAAGAAAATGTGGTATATACACACAATGGAATTCTCTGCCTCCAGAAAGAATGACATTGCCCCATTTGTTAGGAAATGGAAAGACTTGGAAAAAATTATGTTAAGTGAAGAAAGCCAGGCCCAAAGAATCATAGGTCTCATGGTTTCCCTTATTTGCAATATCTAGTATATGTCTGAGACAAGCAGAAAAGGTCAAATAAGAGGATGTTAAGCAAAATGAACCCCAAGATAAAGACACAAGTAAATTTCTTCAGTGGTTCCTATCTTTGAAATCAGTATGCAAGAGTAGCTCTGGGAAGGAGCACTGGTGGCTCACGCCTATAATCCTAGCTACTCAGGAAGCTGAGATCTGAGGATCACAATTCAAAGCCAGCTTGGGCAGAAAAATCCGTGAGACTCTTATCTCCAATAAGCCAACAGAAAACCAGAAGTGGTGCTGTGGCTCAAGTGGTAGAGTGTTAGCCTTGAGCTGAATAGGCACCCAGACCCAGAGTTCAAGCCCCAGGACTGACAAAAAAAAAAGAGAGTAGCTCCTGGAGAGCAAATCAAGATGGCAGAGTCAAGCCTTTCTCATCTGAATAGTCAATGAGAATGATCTTCCACCAGCAAAGTCCTGATCCCAATGAAGACGCTAGGCTCACAGAGACAAGGCTTCTTTCCTCTTAGGAGCTCCAATTCACAAGAAAGTCTGGTAGAAGATGCTGGTTTTTATACTGGAACAGCCTTACCATCCAGTCAGTACCAACAATCAGATAAAATCTCAGAACTAACTCTCTCTCCCAAATCCCATTTAATCCTTACTGCTCTTTCCTAAATCAATCAATTTTTTGTGTGTACCAGTGCTGGGGATAGAACTCAGGGCTTGGGTGTTGTCCCTGAGCTTTTTTGTTCCAGGTTAGAGTTCAACCACTTAAATCACAGTTCCACTTCCATCTTTTTTGATAGTTGAAGATAAGAGTCTGGAGACTTCTTGCCCAGATTGGCCTTGAACTTCAATCCACAGATCTCAGCTTCTTGAGTAGCTGGGATTACAGGCCTGAGCCAACAGCACCGGTCTAAGCCAATCAAATCTAAGAGGTTGAAAATCAAAGGGTGAGAAAAGGCAGCATTGGACCTAATATTAGTATTAAAAGAATCTGTATGACCAAAGAGAACGATTTTATAGTTTCTGAAATTAAAACTCACTAGGAGTACATACAGTGGTGAACTTTATGCACCTGACCACAGCACTAAGGCACAGAAAAATCAAAACTCACTGTTGTAAGGTAAAACTAAGAAATTTGTAGTCATGCTGGGAGCTTGCAATTTTAACACCATTCTTTAGAAAAGTAGCCCAGAAAAAGAAGTAATAATTCTATGGGTGACAGAGGTTCATGTTTGTAATCCTAGCTTTTAGAAGGATGACCTCTGAGATCACTTAAAGTCAGTCTAGCCAGAAAAAGTCCATCACATTCTGATCTCCAATTAACCACCAAAAGGCAGACATGGAGCTCTAACTGAAATGGTAGAGCAACACACACACACACACACACACACACACACACACACACACACACACACACAACCTTGTAATAACCACAAAGTGAAGCGTAAAAAGGGAGAATGTTTTCTATATTTCTTCTTTTGTTTCTTCCTCTTTTTTTCATTATTTCCCTTCCCTTCCCTTCTTTTCAAGCCAGCTGAGTTATGGCTCAAATGGTAGAATGCCAAGCTGGGAGCAAGAAAGCTAAGAGCCTGAAACATGGAGTTTAAGCCCTGGTACTCTCTCTCTCTCTCTCTCTCTCTCTCTCTCTCTCTCTCTCACACACACACACACACACACACTCTATGATAATAAACTAACTGTATTGTGCAGATGAAGACAATGAATCATGAAAGTATAGAGTGTTTTGCTCAAGAGGAAAGAGCTAGCAAGTATTAAACTTAGTATAAGAGTCTCCCATAGAGCTGGACATAGTAGCTCATGGCTATAATCCTAACTACTCAGGAGGCTGAGATCTGAGGATTGCTGTTTGAAGCCAGACCAGGCAAGAAAGCCCATACTCACAGTTTTTTGCCCAAGACTACTGTTTTACCACTTGAGCCACAGTTCAACTTCTGGCTTTTTGATGGTTAGAGATAAGAGTCTTATGGACTTTTCTGCCTGGACTTACTTCCAACCATGATCTTCAGATCTCAACCTTCTGAATAGCAAGGATGACAGGTGTGAGCTACCAGCACTGGGTGAATTCACCCTTTTTAGGCCCAAATAATACTCGATTGCATGTTTACATGATGTGCATTTGTCCACCCATCAGTTGATGTATATCAGGTTATTTTTATTTTCTGCCTATTGCTAATAACACTACAGTAAACATGACAGTACAAGTAGCTCTTCAACATGCTTATTTAATTTGCTTTGGATACTGAACAAAACCAATTATTGAATCCCAGAGATTTCTGGAACATATGATAGTTCTATTTCTTTAATTCTCGAGGAAGCATTTTTTTTCATAATGGCTACATTCATTTACATTTTTTCTCAGCAGTGTACAAAAGTTCCCTTTTCTCCAAAATTTGTTATATTTTTATATGAACTATTTTAAGGGTCTGAAATGATATGATGTAGTTTTAATTTGCATCACCTTAGTGATTACTGAAGTCAAACCTCTTTCCCAAATATCTATTATCTACTATATATTTTCTTTTGAGAAATATCCATTTTATTCTAGTATATTTTCCTTTTTAAAGCATATTGTTTTTTATTTATAATGTTGTGGGGTTTTTATATATTTTGGATATTTTTCCATTTAAAAATACATGCCTTTGACTCATCTGGTTGAATCATTACTAAATGACCCCATGCTGCTGACCACATATATGGTATATATATGTAAATCAGAGGGAAACTAGGAGGAGGACACAGAAACAGAGGGAAAAGGGAAAACATACAATAGCAGGACCCATCAGCTGCACTGGACATTGATCAAAACAAACTAAGCAACTCAATGGCAGCGATGGGAGGAGGGAATGAACAGGAAAGAGGGAACACCTGACACTAAGCAAAAGGAAAGAAATGTACATGTCACCCACTGTGGAAGAAATAACTCTATTGTCAAAGCTCATAGAACTCATAAAATTTATAGACCTCGATAAAGACAATTTGCCCCATGAAAGTTAGAATGTGATTGTGACTTTAACTAAGTATCGCTATCCCACAATACTGTGAAATTTGTGAAAGTTATATAATCAATCACAATAAAAATTTGCCAAAAAAAAAATACATGGCTTTGGGCTGGGAAGGTGGCTCAGTGGTAGAGTGCTTGCCTTGCATGCATGAGGCCCTAGGTTCGATTCCTCAGCACCACATAAGCAGAAAAAGCCAGAAGTGGATCTATGATTCAAGTGTTAGAGTGCTAGCCTTGAGCTGAAGAGCTGAGGGACAGTGCCCAGGCCCAGAGTTCAGACCCCATGACCAACAACAACAACAACAACAACAACAACAAAACATGGCTTAACAATATTTGGCTTGCAAATATCTTTCCCTAGTCACAGTTTGTCTCGTCATTGTTTGCTTTGTTATATAAATTTTTAAATTTTATTTATTGATGTATAGAGGGATTATAGTCACATAAGTCAGGTAAAGAGTACATTTCTTTTCAGGCATTGACACCCCTTCTCTCCTTCTCTCCCAGTTTTTCCCTCCCATCTCCACCGACAAGTTGTATAGTTCATTTTCATCATGGTACCTAGTATCATTGATGCATTTGTTCACTCTTTGTCCCACCATTTCTGTGCCCCCTCACCCTCCCAAAGACAGTTACATGAACAAACAAGACAAAAGGAAAAGAATGCAAAAAGATCAACAAAGACAAAAAACCCTTGTTTCCATTTCCTGGAGTTCATTTTAATATTATTTTATATGATCACATGCATATAGCTACTTGTCTTTGTGATCCTCTCCTAAGACTATCATCCTTTGGTCTCATTCAATGTGATTGTCTAGAGTCCTGTATAATTTATTGTGTCGTACTCTTTTTTTTTTTTTACCATCCAGGGCGTTTACTTGTAGATTTATAGGCACATTCTAGTTATCACAAATGAGGGATTCCATAGCAATCTATATTTTTTTTTAGATCTGGCTTACTTCACTTAATATAATTTTAACTGTCATTGCATTCACCTATTCTGTCCACTGCCAAATAATCCTTCAAAAAAGAACTGGAATAAAAGTATGCAAAGAGGGCTGGGATGGTGGCTCAGTGGTAGAGCGCTTGCCTTGCATGCCTGAGGCCCTGGGTTCGATTCCTCAGAACCATATAAGCAGAAAAAAAAGCCGGAAGTGGCGCTGTGGCTCAAGTGGTAGAGTGCTAGCCTTGAGCTAAAGAGCTGAGGGACAGTGCCCAGGCCCAGAGTTCAGGCCCATGACCGGACCCCCCCCCAAAAAAAAAGATATGTAAAGAATGACTAAAAGAATTCTTTGTAGGCTTTCCTGAAAAGAAATAGCAAAGAGTGTCCTTAAAGCAGAGTATCAGAAATAATAGATAAGTATTAAAAATATACATATATTTTTGTTTCTTTTCCTGACTTCTATAACAGAGATAGGATTTTAAGAATAAACAATTGAAACAGTAGCATTGTTGGGTTTATAACATATGATACAAATGACAATAAAGCTACAAAGAGGAATGAGGGTGGAGTGTAGGTAAGAGTGAGGACATGAAGATTTGTTGGACTGCTGGGTGCCTGTGGTCCACGCCTGTAATCCTACCTACTCAGGAGGCTGAGATCTGAGAATCACCTTCAAAGCCAGCCCCAGCAGGAAATTAGGAAAGTCTGTGAGAATCTTATCTCCAATAAACTCCCAGAAAAACCGGAAGTGATGCAGTGGCTCAAGTGGTTGAGTGCTAGCCTTGAGCTGAAGAGCTAAGGGACAGCATTCAGGCCTAGAGTTCAAGCCCCAGGACTGACACACACACACACAAAAGATCTGTTGGAGAAAGTATATTTTACTACTATTGCTGGAAGTAGAGTATGATGAATTAAATATGATCATTTTGATAATTAGAGAAGCTATTTAAATTTAAAATATATTGTTAGAAAACAACAGGAATTTAAATGACACACTTAAAAAGGTGTTTTCAATGCAGAAGGATTTAGGGGACAACAGATATGAGAGACATCAAAAATTAAAAATAGAATAGCAAATGTAAATGCAATCATCTTAATAATTACATTAATGGAAATTATATATACACCTCTAGTAAAAAGGTACATACTATTAAACTGGGTACAAAAATGGGAACTCCCTATATATCTTCTAGGGGAAGTCAAAGAAATAAAAAATTTAAAAAAAGATACAGCAACCAAAGAACAAACAAAGGAGAGCTGAGGCAGCTGTATTAATATCACACAAAATAGATTTTAAACTAAGAAATACCACTACAGAACAAAAAGACATACAGTGATGGTCCAAGAAAAAGTGTCAGCAACTGTAAATGCATATACCACTAATAACAAAATATGAAAATATAGGAAACAAAACAGACAGGATTCAAATGAAACATGAACAATTTATTAAAAATAGTTATAGATTTTAATGCCCTATCCTCGATGATTGATAGAACAACGATGCAAAAAATTAGCAAAGACAGTAAAGTTTAAGAAACATCATCAGTTATACCCAATTAACACAAAGAACATGTACCCAACAATTAAAAAACATATTTTTAGAGCATAAATGTAACATTCAGAATATGGTATAAGCTACATTTGAAACGATAAGAGAAGCTTTTGGTACATTCTATAACAAAATGAGAACTGAGAAGAAAAAGAAAACTGGTAAATCCATAAATTATAGAACAATATGTTTATTGATAACTTAGAGATCAAAGAATGAAGAATGAAAGTAAGCAAGTGAGTAAATAACTAAAAACAATGGTATCTGGATTGAAAATGAAAAAATGTACTCAATTGTAGGATTCTGGGTGTAGAGAATTCATGAGAATAATAGAAGTGACAAATAGTTTAGAGAAGTCACAGGATATAAGACCAATGTAAAAAATTCAGTTGGATTTGTGTGTGTGTGTGTGTGTGTGTGTGTGTGTGTGTAAGCAACAGTCAGAACTTAAGGATTTTTTTCAATGCCATTTACAATAGCATGAAAAATTTAAATTACTTCAGAATAAATCTAGCCAGAGATGAAAATTCACTATGCATTGAAAACTATAAATCATTCCTGACAGAAAATAAAAAATAAAAGAATCTCTAGTCATAGACTGGAGGTCTCAATATTGTCAGGATGTCAATGGTTCTAAAATGGGTACATAATATCAATGCAAACTGTCCCGACCCGCAGTATGTCAACGAGGGCAGTGAACCTAAGCTTGAAGGAATGAAGGGACAAGAGACACGAAGAATGACAGCAAGACAATTGTTCTGATCAAGCTGCAAATTTTTATTTTTCACACAGGGGTATTTATATGCTTGGAATAAGGAAGCTTTTTCATTGGCTGTCAAGGAAGCTTCTTCATTGGCTGTAGCAGCTACAGGATGTTTACTTAGGGCAGGATGAGGGTAGGATTCTGTAAACTCAGCCTCAAGATGTTCCAGTGAGATAGTCAAGCCTATCATGTTGAGAGACTCAACTTTTGGCTCCTGACATCTCCCCCTTTCTTATTTAGAAAATTGACCATCAATTGTTGGCTGCTCTTTTTAAGGGGGTGACAGAGGCTCTGTTCCTCTAAGGGCCCAGGGTTTTTCTCCGCTCCCAAGCGAGCATCCTTACTTGGGGTGGGGAATGTAACAGGCCTTGGCATGTTTTTTGAGGAGATGGCTTGTGGGTATGCATGCCAACCGTCATGCACCAGAGCTTGCCACTCAGGGGTCTTGGGTTTTGGGATCTCGAAGATCCATCCCCCTGCAGTCCTACCTGCACCCTTGATTTGAGCATTTTTTCTTCCTCCCATAGGTGCATCCTCCCCCAAGTGGAGGGGCCTATAGGAGGAGGGGCAAACCTATCCCTTATGGCAATAGGTTTTGCCCGTTGAATGGTCAGGAGTTATGAATAAGGAGAAGGGTTTTCCAAATAAGAAAAAAGAAGGGGGGGTGTCCCACTGGAACAAGCTCATGGCAAAACACTAATTAAAAGCCTGGGGTAAATCATAGATCTTAATGCCTTGGTCTGCCATATCAAGGCGATGGTGATGAACCTGTATGGGCTTAGAAGCCAAGAGATTAATCTGTTATTTAATAAATTCAAACAGGAGGGCCCACGTTTGGAGTTCTAGCTGCATCTATAAGAGAGAAGGCATCATCCTCGGGGGGAAGGTTTCCCCTGGGTTGTGGTAAGCCATTCACCTGTTCTATCAAGCATTCTGGCAGCCACCTTGGGGCCACTTGTTCTTGATCTGTTTGCCGAAGGGACATTCACGTGCAATGTGAGCAGGTTGTTTCTGAATCTGGAGGGGCAGTGGGCCCTTGAAGGGCCGGGTCACAAAAGGAAGGGATTTTCAGTAAGTTGACCAGCAGGCATATCTAATACAACCGATGGGCAAGCCGTGGGGGGCCGAGAGGCAGGTTGGAGAACCTCCTCTCCCGGTTTTACAAGTTTTAAAATTCCACTATCAAATAGAGAACATTTTAAATGGCTCATGCCTGTTTTCTTAGCTATTCAGGATGCTCAGATAGGAGGGCTGTGGTTTGAAGCCAGACTGGGCACACAAAAAATTTTCTTCTCAAGATATGTAGAAGTAATAATGAGCTGATTCAACATTCAAGAGAATGTATATAGGACATATATATATGTATATATATAGAAGAGAGAAAGAGAGAGAAACTTTTATTATACAAGGGATTTAAACATCTGTGGGGTTTGCTATCAGCTGGGGGTCCTTAGTAAACTAATTACTCCTGGATACCAATGCATGATTCTATTTAACATCTCTTCAGTTATTCACAGATCCGGCTTCAGGCCCCGATCTTGGCTTTTCTGGCAGCGTTAAGCAGGTGGGAAAACTCTTCGAATGACTCAAAATCCATCACTCTGATAGGTGGCCTCCTCCCTCGACATGCCTGCCTGTCCAGAGGATGATAATTGCTCCATGATATTGCCTTCCTAGGGAACCATACCCTCCCTCACATACCCTTACGAGTTCTGGTTTCACTCAAAAATTCAAATATGAATACATGATGTCATCCTGAGGCTTGCATCAGATTGAGTTCAGATGGCATATTTTTCCACAGGCATCATTGAGCTCCAAATTTAGGAGATATTTGCTGCTGGCTTGATCTACTTATTTTTTTTTTTTGTTTCCTGGACCAGAGTTCCATTTCAACATGTCCTGGGAAAACATTAATTTGCAGATAAAGTAACTTCCAAGTATATTGTTCAGGCAGTAGAGAGGCATATCATCCAAGAAGAACACTTACATAAAGCGACCTTTCTTGCACTTTGATTGAGAATGTACACGTTTATTTTATAAACACAGCTAGCTCAACTATCTAGGTTATTGGAAGGGCAAAGTGGTGTAAATAATCTAAAGCATTGGGGAAAGTTCATTTGGATTTGTTTGGGGGTATGTATTATAGTTTTTGTAGCAACAGCAGCAAATGTTCCTAATTATGGCCTTGCTTAGGCTAATACTGGAATTAGCCTACACATTATAAACATATATATGTCAAGACCATGTTGAATAACTGAACAGAGAGAGCCAATCCAAGACTCACACTGATATACAGTTTGTTTGCCAAGTCTTTTTGTAACTACCTATCAGATGTCACACATTAAATGAGAGTTGTTCTTCACCTTGACAGACTATATACCAAATCCAGAAATGCATAAATCCAAGTCTCAAAAAAACCCCTCTCTTTGTGATTTACTTGCGAAATCTGCCTTCCTATTACTTGGTGGTGGAGGAGTCTGGGCTGCTGTACCAACCAGTCCATCGCAATGCCTGTCTTGAAGGAAGGTTGGAGAAAGCAGGGTTGGGAGGCATGATACATGGGCAGAGAGGACTATGCTGGGATCCATATCTTGATCACTCCCAAATTCCTACTCCTGGCCCAAATCTGTCTCCTAAACCCCACTAGTACTATAGATCTGCCTGTTCTGCTCACCCCGAGTATCCCAAAGCACTTGCAACTGAACTCTTCACCCTTCCAAATCTCACTTTCCCTAATATTCATTACATCCATGGCTGTTATGAGTTCAGGAATTCTACACTTTTGGCTGATTTAGCCCCCATATTTTCACCTCTATCTTTCTACCTCTCTAATCACACTTTTTTTTTGCTGGTTCTGGGGCTTGAACTCTGGGCCTCAGCACTGTCCCTGAGCTTCTTTTACTCAAGCCAAGTATTCTACCCCTTGAGCCACAGCACCACTTACAGTTTTTTGAGTAGTTTACTGGAGATAAGAGTCTCGAACTTCCTGCCCAGGCTGGCTTCAAATGGCAATCCTCAGATCCTCCTAGGATGACAGACATGAGCTAAGGCACACGGCTTACACACTTTTACTAGACAAAGCCTCCATCGCCTCTAGTCGGTTCAACTCAAACAGTTCTCAAAACTGATTTCCTTGCATTGAATCTTGTCCCCTGGCCCCAGCCACTCTCCACAGAGCACTGACACAGAAGTGGTGGCTTTATGACCCCTTTCAATACCTTGCAGCTTCTATAGAACTCTCTGTGCATTTACTTCTGGTGGTCCATCTTCCTAGCAAAGCCCTGACTGTATTTCTGCCGGGAAAGTCCCACCTCTCTTAATTCAGCTCAAAATTCTTGCTCTTTCGGAACTGTTTGCAGATTTTGTGTGCAGCTAGGTGAGCATTCCTACCTCTCAATGTCCTCAGCCTTTTCTCCATCTCTGGTGTCACTAACACCATTATGTGTGTATAAGAAACATTCTCCATTACACTGCAAAATGCAGGAGGGAAGAGCCTAGTCATGTCTACATGGCTGTCAGGACTCAGCCCAAACCAGAGGCCCAAGTCCTATTTGCATATCTTTAAAAGTGTACTCCAAAGACCAGTTTCCTAGGCATCACCTGAGGGCTTTACTAGTGGTTCAAAATCTCCAGTCCACTAGATTTACTAAATAAGTATTTTAGCAAGATCTCCAGGTGATCCTCATGCACATTAGAATTTAGGAAGGCCAGGTGCCAGTGGCTCACACCTGTAATCCTAGCTACTCAGGATTCTGAGATCTGAGGATGACAGTTCAAAGCCAGCCTGGGCAGGAAAGTCTGTGAGACTCATCTGCAATGAACCACCAGAAAACTGGAAGTGGTGCTGTGGCTCAAAGTGGTAGAGCGCTGGACCTTGAGCACAAAAGCTCAGGTACAGAGTCCAGGCCCTGAGTGCAAGCCCTACTACTGACAAAAACAAAAACAAACCAAAAAAACAACCCTTGGGCAGCATTATACCGTATTAGTGCACAAGAGAACAAGCATCTTTAGAGAGAGACATATACCATCCCTTGTAATTCAGTGTTCTTAGACATAATACCAACCTTAAGATCCACATTCTGCTTCTGAATGACAGGTCCAGTTTCTTTGGTGTTCTTAGTTTGGGTCCTTGCATGTGTTGGAAAACAGAAGGAGCCCTATCTTACACAAGAGAGCCTTTTCTCCTGTTGGAGTGCGGCAGCTGCACAAAGCTGGCCCCAATTAGGGAGGAAGTTTGTGCTTCCTTACAGCTTGCCTTAATCAATGTGGTCTCTGGCCCAGGTCCGAGTCAGGCCTAGTGTCCTCTGTTAAGCATTGGCAAAAGGAATTGCACAAAGTGATGGCAAGTGAGCTATTGGAGCTCCCCACTCTTAGAGCCATCTGGTGCCTGTCAGAGGATCATGACGGTGAGTATAGATGAAGGGAACCATTGAGCAATTGAAGTAATCCTAGTTTTCAGTGTCTTATATAAAATGAACCTATATTTCCATCAGAAGAGGAAACCAAGTACATAATGCTTCAGGAAAGAAGATCCCATGAAAAAGACTTTCTTTCCTCTACTTACTCTTCCTTCCAAATCATCTGAACAAACACAGCCTGCCCTTCTTTCCTATGCTTTCCTTAATTATCAACACAGCTCGAGTGTGGTGCCCAGTGGCCACCTCATCTGCAGACACTGGTGGGTCCTGTGGAGCACATTGTCTCACTTCTAGGCAGGGAAGCCTGGTAATTGGAAAGGCCCTCAAGTTCAGACAAAGCCGCTCAAACTGGGAAGTGGCAAAACCTGCCGTTTTTGCCTTGGGCATGTATTTGCAGATAAATTATGACTCCAGAAAAAAAGAAAAACTTCAGCCTCTTATTTGAACAGCTTGGCTTCTAATCAGAACCACACCCAGACTGAGATGGGAGTGGTTTCAGACCAGCTTCTGTCTGACAATGGGAAAAAAAGATAAAGCAGTCCTACTTCCACTGAGGTGACAGAAAATCTAGGGTTTGCAGGCTCCTGACTGTACATTGAATGAGAAAGTATCTATTGTCAAATTTGGCTTCCCCAGCCACAGAAACAACTGTTTTAAATCTGAGACTGAAAAAATGATCAACAGGCCAATGATAGAAGGAATACCCCTCCTGAGAAAGTTTTCTCAAGACACAGCTGAGAAACAGGCCCATTTCACTTTTCCCTTGAACTAGTTTCCCAACAGCATCAATAAGGGCTGTTTTGAGAAAGAGAACAAATAGTACCCCCCCACACACACAGAAGGAGCTCACATGGCTGTATATAGGGGCTGGCAATTATGACCTGTATAATTAGAAAGCCAGGAATGATGAGAAGATAATGGCATTTGTCTGGTGACTCCAGTATGCACAGAAACTCTCTGCAGCCTGTGTCAGTCCATTTTGTCTTACTATAACACAATGCCCAACACCAAGTAGCTTATAAATAAAAGAGATTCCTTTAGTTATCTCACAGTTATTTAGTTAGCTCACAGGAAGCTCCAAGCTTGGGCAGCCTCATTTGTTCAGCCTCACAGTGAATGCCATCATGGTGGGAAGCCACAGGGTGAATGAAGTAGGAGGCCAGGGAGACTTGGGGGCCAGGTTTGCGGGAATTGACTAGGTGTGACATGGCATGTCATTTTGTTTTGTATTTTCTGTGAGACTCTTTTTTTGGGGGTCCAGTTGTGGGGCCTGAACGCTGGGCCTGGGCGCTGTCCCTCAGCTCTTCAGCTCAAGGCTTGCACTCTACCATTTGAACTACAGTGCCACTTCCGGTTTTTTTTTCTTTTTGCTTATGTGGTGCTGAGGAATCGAACCCAGGGCCTCATGCATGCAAGGCAAGCGCTCTACCACTGAGTCACCTTCCCAGCCCTTGTTTTGTATTTTCCTAGTGTGTTTGATGCTGAGCACCTTTTGAGTACTTTTAATCATTCATATATCACTTTCAAATTCTTTCCCTTTTTCTAGTTTTGTCTTTTATTTTTCTAATACTCTTCTTTAAAGCCTAAACATTTTTATTTGGATGAAGAAGCAGTCATTAATTTTCAATTTCATGAATAGCACGTTGGTTATTGTATCTCTGCCCAATGCAAAGTGACAATGTTTATTCTTTTTAAAAATTTGTATTGTTATTACAAAGGTAATGTACAGAGGGGTTACAATTTCATAAGTTAGGTAAAGAGTACATTTCTTTTTGGACAATGTCACCCGTTCCCTTGCTCAGTCCCAGTTTCCCCCTCCCATCCCCACCTATCAGTTGTACAGTTCATTTTCAACATAATGTCTATAGAGTACCATTGCTGCTGCATTTGCTCACCATTTTTCTCTCCATTTCTGTTCTTCCCCCTGTACTCCTAAAGACATATAAATGAACAAAAAGGAAAGAAAAGGAAAACAGAAAAAAAAGAGAAAAAAAAAACCCTCTTGCTTTCATTTTCCTGGAGTCTGTTTCAATAAATATTATTTTGTATGACCAGAAGCACATAGGCATTGTGCCTTTTCTGTTCCTCTCCTAAGAGTATCGTCCTTTAGTCTCACTGTGTGTGAATACCTAGAGACCTGTATAATTTATTAGGTCCTGGCATGATTTATTCTTATATTTTGTTTGCTTGCATGTTTACTGAGACAGGGTCTTTTGTGGAGCTCACATTAGCCTCTAACTTATTATATAGCTCAGGCTGATCAAGAACTCAGGATCTTTCCTTCCTTAGCCTTCTAAGGGCTGGCACTACGCATACAGGTGTGCACCACCATAACCTCTCCTGTAGTTTAACTTACAAGTCTCATAGTGTTAGCCCAAATACATTAGGCCTGTAACGTACTTTGAATTAATTTCTCTCTATATGGTAAATTTTTTGAATTTAAATTTCTGTGCTTTGCATCTTAACATCCAGTTGTGAAAATTCAATTGACTTAATGGATTCTATCTTGTAGATCTGCTCTTGTGTCATTATTACAGTGTCCTCATTTTTTTAATTTAATTTTTATTTTTTTATTTTTGTCGGTCGTGGGACTTGAACTCTGGGCCTGAGTGCTGTCCCTTAGCTCTTCAGCTCAAGGTGAGCGCTCTACCACTTGAGCCACAGCGCCACTTCCCAGTGTCTTCATTTTTATGTTTTGGAACTCTAGTTTTTCTCTTCAAAATGTTTTGGCTGGAAGTGGCGCTGTAGCTCAAGCGGTAGAGCGCTCGCCTTGAGCTGAAGAGCTGAGGGACAGCACCCAGGCCCAGAGTTCAAGCCCCACGACTGACAAAAAAAAATGTTTTGGCTACTCTGTACCATTATATTTCTATATAAATATTGTTGTTATAGTGTAAATTTCCACACAGTAGCCTCCAGTAGTATTGTTTGCTGTCAGGAGCCAAAAGTTGAGTCTCTCAACATGATAGGCTTGACTATCTCACTGGAATATCTTGAGGCTGAGTTTACAGAATCCTACCCTCATCCTGCCCTAAGTAAACATCCTGCAACTGCTAAGGACCACCCTTTCCCCCTGCCCTAAGCAAACATCCTGCACTGCTATGGCCAATGAAAACGCTTCCTTAATGGCCAATGAAAAAGCTTCCTTATTCCAAGCATATAAATACACCTGTGTGAAAAATAAAAATTTGCAGCTTGATCAGAACCCTTGTCTTGCTGTCATTCTTCGTGTCTCTTGTCCTTTCATTCCTTCTAGCTTAGGTTCACTGCCCTCGTTGACGTCCTGCGGGTCGGGACAACTGGCACCCAACGTGGGGCATGAGCCTCTGACTAAGGAAGGAACGCCGTCCTCCGGGAAAACTTGGCCAAGTACAGTCTGAGATCGCCTCGACAGACCCCACCGAGAGACAGATCCAGGAGGAGAGTGAGGACGACACAAGGTGAGTGACCCACCATGGGACAAGCAATATCGTCACATGATCTATTTCTGTCAGACCTCAAGGAGGCCTTCAAGACACGGGGAACTCGGGTTAAGAAAAGGGATTTACAATTATTTTTCTCATTCATAGAGGACTTGTGTCCTTGGTTCCCCTTTGAAGGAATCATAGATGCAAAAAGATGGCAAAGAATAGGAGAGTGTTTAAAAGATTATTATGAAACCTTTGGTCCACAAAAGGTTCCTGCTACCATCTTTTCCTATTGGAATTTGATTAATGAAATTTTATACCAGTGCCAAGTTGAAACAGTTTTGTGCTATTTTTCAGATTTGTCATACTACTGGGATTCCCTATAACCCCCAAGGTCAGGGCATCATAGAACGAGCCCACCACACCCTAAAAACCTGGCTTACTGGTCTCAAAGCCTCTGCCTTTTCATTTTCCACTCCTAGGGATTGCCTTAGTCACACATTGTTCGCCCTTAATTTTCTAACTCTGGACAATGAAGGTCACTCGGCAGCTGACAGGCATTGGCACCCATCTTCCAGTTCTGCTCGCCCGTCTGTCATGTGGCGAGACCCCCTTACAGGCAAATGGAAGGGCCCAGATCCTGTTCTTATCTGGGGGTGAGGTTCAGCCTGTATTTGAGATCAAGAACAAGCAGCCCCAAGGTGGCTGCCAGAATGCTTGATAAAACAGGTTAATGGCTTACCACAACCCAGGGGAAACCTTCCCCCTGAGGATGATTCCTTATCTCTTATAGATGCAGCTAGAACTCCAGATGTGGACCTTCCTGTTTGAATTGATTAAACAACAGATTGATCTCTTGGCTTCTAAGCCCATACAGGTTCATCACCATCACCTTGATATGGCGGACCAAGGCATTGAGATCTATGATTTACCCCAGGCTTTTAATTAGTGTTTTGCCATGAGCTTGTTCCAGTGGGAAACACCCCCCCCTTTTCTTTTTTCTTATTTAGAAAACCCTTCTCCTTATTCATAACTCCTGACCATTCAACGGGCAAGACCTATTGCCATAAGGGATAGGTTCGCCCCTCCTCCTATAGGCTTGGGGGAGGATGCACCTATGGGAGGAAGAAAAAATGCTCAAATCAAGGGTGCAGGTAAGACTGCAGGGGGATGGATCTTCGAGATCCCAAAACCCAAGACCCCTGAGTGGCAAGCTCTGGTGCATGACGGATGGCATGCATACCCACACCATCACAAGAAGGAGAAGAAGAAGAGGAATAAGAAAAGAAGGAGGAGGAAGAAGAGAAAGAGGAAGAGGTGGAGGAGGAGGAGAGAGGACAAAAAGAAAAGTAATAGAAGAGATAAATATGATCAAGTATGTATGAAAATGAGAATAAAACTGCTTTACACAATTAATGTAAATAGTAATAAAATCCCATTTTTTTTAGTTTGATGTAATCCCATTTCTCCGTTTTTACTTTTTTTTCTGTGCTTTCAGTTTTCTGTCCATAAAAATATTTTCCTGTATCAATATCTTGAGGTCTTAAAGTCTATGATTTACTTTGAGTTGTGTTTTTACAGAGTAAGAGACATCAAGTTTCAATCTTCTACATGAGGATATCATACAATGTATGTTTTTTGCACCTGGGTTAAGAATTACTTGGATGCATGGATTAATTTCACTTTTACATGACCTGTGCATTCATCTGTGTCTGTTTTTTGTTTTTTTTGTGTGTTTTTTTTTTCTGTCGGTTATGGGGCTTGAACTCTGGGCTTGGGCTCTGTCCCTGCACTCTTCAGCTCAAGGTGAGCTCTGTACCGCTTGAGCCACAGTGTCACTTCCGGTTTTCTAGTGGTTTATTGGAGATAAGAGTCTCACGGACTTTTCTGCCCTAGGTGGCTTTGAACCATGATCCTCAGATCTCAGCCTCCTGAGTAGCTAGGATTACAGGCATGAGCCACTGACGCCCTATTCATATGTGTCTATTTTGATAACAGAGCTATGCTCTTTTGATTGTTATGTCTCTGTGGTATGTATTACAATCAGGTCTCATGGTGCCTCTAAACGTGCCTGAGTCTTGCAGAGTTTAGCATATTATATTTCCATTTTTCTTTGTTTCAAGGAATTGTAAATTCCCCCTTCTTCAGTGTCTACACTGTTTATTCAAAACAATGTGTTGTTTGCTCTCCAGGTATAATTGCCTACTTGTATTATTCCTATAATTTGTCTTACTGTTGAGAATTCTTATTTCAATTTAGTTATGATCAGAAAATATATGGGATATGATTTTAATTTTCTGAATTTTAAAGGTTTGCTTCATGGTCCAATGTAGGGTGTATTCTACCAAAAGTTTCATGTGTAGATGAAAACAATATGTTGCCTGTAGCTGTTGGCCAAAATGTTCTATAAAGGTCTGTTAAAGTTCATTTCATATATAATGTAGCTTAACTGTGATGCCCAGGATGAGAGCAAGATGGGAAATACCTGGGGTAGCTTGTGATTTTATGTCTATTACCTTGTCCTGTGTCACAAATCACCACTGAATTTTCTCTAGTTTCTTCGGGTGATTAGATAGAACAAATTCTCATTCCAGTACTTACAGGTTATATGTCAAAATAATTTAAAATGTAAACTTTTAAATCCTAAATCATTAAGGAAACTTTGGCTTAATCATCATTCAATGTCCTGTACCATATGCACCCATTACTCTCCCTTTCAGTTGAACAAACTTGTGTGGAACCCCTAAATATTATGACCATTCAATGGGGATAGTTGGTTGGGATCAACTTTAAAAAGTCACACATACATCAGAGACATGATTCCCTAAAGAGTGATTGTACAATACAAATTCAGGGAAAATTTTAATATTTACCAGTACTCTACAGCTGAGGTTCATCTCGCAGGATTGCAATGTTAGACAAAGGAGAAAATCAGCTTGTTTTCTTTGATATTTAGACTACAGAGATGGTCTTCAGTGAGCTATTCTCCCTGGCATTCATACTCTTTCTACACTACCTCTATGGTGCTCTGTGCCTGGCAATAAGCAGTAGAACAAAGCAGAAGAGATATGCCAGTTCTGGACCTATTCTGTAAGAGCACTGACCTTTTCCGTTCTCTGTCTTTTAGAAGATGTCCAGTGGTCACTTGCTGATCAGGGGGGTTACATGCCAGAGACCCGGGTGATAGGTGAGAATCCTCAAAGTAGCAGCATTAGATGGTCGTCCCTAAATATCTGGTGTCCCGACCCGCAGGACGTCAACGAGGGCAGTGAGCCTAAGCGAGAAGGAATGAAGGGACAAGAGACACGAAGAATGACAGCAAGGCAAGGGTTCTGATCAAGCTGCAAATTTCTATTTTTCACACAGGGGTATTTATATGCTTGGAATAAGGAAGCTTTTTCATTGGCCATTAAGGAAGCTTTTTCATTGGCCGTTAAGGAAGCTTTTTCATTGGCCGTAGCAGCTGCAGGATGTTTACTTAGGGCAGGGGGAAAAGGTGGTCGTTAGCAGTTGCAGGATGTTTACTTAGGGCAGGATGACGGTAGGATTCTGTAAACTCAGCCTCAAGATGTTCCAGTGAGATAGTCAAGCCTATTATGTTGAGAGACTCAACTTTTGGCTCCTGACATCTCCCCCTTTCTTATTTAGAAAATTGACCATCAATTGTTGGCATGAGCCACAGGTGACAAGTTTATTATTTTATTTTCATAATGTTCACCTCCCATTTTTGTTGTTGTTGGTCATGGGACTTGAACTCTGGGTGTGGGCACTGTCCCTGAGCTCTTCAGCTCAAGGCTAGTGCTCTATCACTTGAGTCAAAGTGCCACTTCTGGTTTTCTGAAGGTTAATTGGAGATAAGAGTCTCAGGGACTTTCCTGCCCGGGCTGGCTTTGAACTGTGATCCTCAGATCTCAGCCTCCTGAGTGTCTAGAATTACAGGCGTGAGCCACCAGTTCCCAGCCATGTTCTCCTTTTGCCTTCCCTTTCCCACTGACTCTTTCCCCAAACAGTTCCTCTTATACATTCATGTCATTTCTTATTTATTATATGTCTATATTCCATATACAAGAGAAAATATGATATTTGTCTTTCTGACTTAAAATGATCTTCAGTTCCCTCTATTTTCCTGCAAACAACATGACATTCTTGTTCTTTATAGCTGAATAGAACTCCATTGTGTGTATATAACACATTTTTTATCCACTCATCCTCTCATGAGCACCTAGACTGATTTTTGTAGCTTGACTATTGTGAGAAGTGTTGCTACAAACATGGACATGCTGGTATTTATGCTGTATGCTGACTTACAATTCTTCAGTTACATGCTGAGGATTGGTACACCAGGATCATATGTAGTTCTATTTTCAGATTTTTGAGGAATGTACATAGTGATTTCCATAGTAGCTACAGTAATTTTCATTTCTACCAACACCATATGAGTGTTCCTCATTTTTTTGTCGGTTGTGGGGCTTGAACTCTGGGCCTGGCCGCTGTCCCTCAGCTCTTCAGCTCAAGGCTAGTGCTCTACCACTTGAGCCACAGCACCACTTCCAGTTATTTGATGGTTCATTAGAGATAAGAGTCTCACGGACTATCATGCCCAGGGTGGCTTTGAACCGTGATCCTCAGATCTCAGCCTCCTGAGTAGCTGGGATTATAGGCATTAGCCACCAGCACCCAATTGAGGGTTCCTTTTATTCCCCTGTACCATCATCAACATTTGTTGTTTATTTGCTTGATGATATATGATTGGAGTGAGATGAAATCCAAGTGTCATTTTCATTTGGATTTTCCTTTATGGCTATGGACAGTAAACATTTCTTCATGTATTTATTATCCATTTATACTTCTTCCTTTGAGAACTGCCCAGTTCACTGGCTCATTTATTAATTGAATTGCTTGTTCTAGTGTTTAATTTTTTTTGTTGGTCAGTTGTGGGGCCTGAACTCTGGGCCTGGGTGCTGTCCCTCAGCTCTTCAGCTCAAGGCTAGAGCTCTACCACTTGAGCCACAGTGCCACTTCTGGCTTTTTCTGCTTATGTGGGGCTGAGGAATTGAACCCAGGGCATCATGCATGCAAGGCAAGCACTCTACCACTGAGCCACCTTTCCAGCCCCGTAGTGATTAATTTTTGCAAATATATTCTGTATATTTTCTCCCATTCTATAAGCTGTCTCTTGATTGTGATAATTGATACTTTGATCTGAAGAAGGCTTGGATTTAGTGCAACCCCTTTTGTGAATTGGTGCACCTATTTTCTGAGCTATGGGAATCCTATTCAAAATCTTCAAGTGTTTTCCTTATGTTTTTCTGTAGTAGTTTTTTCATGTTTCACATTAAGGCCTTGGGTTCAGTTTGAATTGAGTTTTTACAAGGTTAGATATATGTATCTACTCATAGTTTTTCACAAGTAGAAATCTAGTTTTCCCAATACCATGTGTTGAAGAGGCTGTCATTTTTCCTACATATGTTTTTTATTACTTCTACTGAAAATCAGATATCTATAACTATTTGGGCTTATTTCTGCATCCTCTATTCTAATCCACTGGTCTAGATGTCTGGTTTTTTTCTCCCCAGCATCACAATGTTTTTGTCAACATGTTTCTGTAGTAAAATTTGAAGTCATATATTGTGAAACTTACAGCATGTTCTTTTGGTTCAGGATTGCATTGGCTGTTTGGGTCTTTTGTGATAGAATATAAACCTTAGGATTCGTTTTTATATTTCTTTGAAGAATGACATTATATTGAATCTGTAGTTTTTTTGTTTTTGTTTTTGTTTTTGTCAGTCATGAGGCTTGAACTCTGGTCCTGGGCACTATCCCTCAGCTCTTCAGTTCAAGGTGAGCACTCTATCATGTGAGCCACAGAGCCACTTCTGGTTTTCTGGTGGTTAATTGGCGATAAGAGTCTCACAGACTTTCCTTGTCAGGCTGGCTTTGAGCCACGATCCTCAGATCTCATCCTCCTGAGTAGCTACGATTAAAGGCGTGAGCCACTGGAACCTTTGTAGATTATTTTTAATAGTATAGCTATTTTCACAAATTTAATTTTGTTAATCCATGAATCCATATGTAACATCTTTTCATCCTCTTTCTTCTTCAGTTGCATTCCTTAATGTTTATAGTTTTCATTATAAAGGTCTTTCTGTTCATTAAGTTAGTTCTTAGGCACTTTTGAGGCTATTGTGAATGATAGTTTGTCTTGATTCTATTCTCAGCCTGCTTAATATTAAGGAAAGTTACTGATTTTTGTTTCTTGATTTTGTGTCCTGCTAACTTACTGAAAGGGCCTACCAGATCTAAGTTTGTGTATGTTTGTCCTGATCTGCTAAAAATTTAGAAGCCAATTTAGGGAGCCAATCCTGAATGCTTGAAAATGTTGACTTACTCATTACCCAAACAAGCAAATTTGAATAGATGGGAAAGCATATTAGCAAGTGTTAGAGATTTCTACATTACCTCCATTGTCCATTCTTTCATTTCTTTTATAATATAAATCCCTATGATTTATCAAAACACCTGGCTGTCCAGAATAGAACCTGTATTTCCCCACCTCTTGCTGATTGCAGTTATGTGTGGTCATTTGAATAAGTGTGAGTATATAAATGATGCCTATAACATCCTTAAAAGAAACTGGCTTACTGCACTTCCTTTTGCTTCCCTCCTCTCTGATGGGTTAAAATGTTGACACAGTGGTGATGAATTAGTCTTAACTATTCAGAGAAGGTGAGTATTTTTAAGGATGATGAAATCACAGAATACAAGAGCTAAAAAGTTTATCTGTTCTCCCTTTGACTTGCAGCATGAGAGAAAGAGACATTTCTGTATCGTTGGACTCTTTACAAGTGTAGCCTGTATCCTAACACACACTGTATTGTCCTTCACTCATCACCTAAGGGCAATATCTTGTGTAGGCCGGGCGCTGGTAGCTCACGCCTGTAATCCTAGCTACTCAGGAGACTGAGATCTGAGCATTGTGGTTCAAAGCCAGCCGAGACAGGAAAATCTGTGAGACTCATCTCCAATTAACCACTCAGAAAACTGGAAGTTGTGCTGTGGCTCCAGTGGTAGAGTGTTAGCCTTGAGCTGAAGAGCTAAGGGACAGCACCCAGGCCCAGAGTACAAGTCCCACGACCAGAATGGAAAAAGAAAAATACCTTGTGTAATCTGTGATAATTTGTTTTACATGAGTTCTATTTTAAGGAGTTTTCATGGGTGAACTGAAGGATAACAACTGTATTTTCTTAAAGGATTGTCTCCTACCCTTTGTCACTGTATTCTAAGACAAACAAAAGGAAAGGATGCAGGAAAGCCAAAACCCAAGGAGAATCTAAAAATTGACATCCCTTTTTGTTCAGGTGAATTGCAGGCTTTTATAAAAGAAATGAAAGAAAGCTGATAATTTACTCCATCCATAGAGGGATGAGCTATCATCAGTGGCATGGGCAGCTTCATCCAGAAAATAAACAAATTTTAATGCTTAAATAGAAAAGTTTTCTCTACTCCTAAAATAAACCTGGGTTCACTTTTTTCTTGGCACTTAGTACAGAGAGTCTTGATTTCGTGTGAACTTATCAAGTTTTATCACTGGATAATAAGTTCCTTGACAATTAGATTCTACCAAACTGTTCATTGCTGTCTCTCCACTTTCAGAATGTCAATTTAGACATCAGCTACTCTTTTTTTTTCAGTTGGTCGTGGGGCTTGAACTCTGGGCCTGGGCGCTGTCCCTCAGCTCTTCAGTTCAAGTCTAGTGCTCTACCACTGGAGCCAGAGCGCCACTTCCAGCTTTTTCTGCTTATGTGGTACTGAGGAATCGAACCCAAGGCCTCATGCATGCAAGGCAAGCACTCTACCACTGAGCCACCTTCTCAGCCCAGACATTAACCATTCTTGACACTTTCTCTGACCTTGTCTCCTTCTAGATGGAATGGGGTGCTTTATCCTTCATGCAAGTTCAGAATCTCTACAGCCCTGGCTTATCACCTACACAACAATGATCACACTGCATTATAATTGTCCTTTCTAGTATTTTTCCTCCACTGAACCAATGAGTAGCTCAAAAGTCTCTGAATGCCCAGTAGCTAAGACTGCACTTGCATTTTTAATTTTATGAATGAGCTTACTAATAGTTTCCCTAGCTGACAGAAAAAGTGAACAATTCTGCCAAACCCTGTCCTATGAATGGGCAGGGGTCCACGGATTTCTTTCTAAGGCATTTGGTGTGAGTAAGTGCAAACAATTTTGGTCTGCCCATAAGGGACTTTTCTCTGCCACTAATTCCTTAAAGATGGAGAGCAGCTCCCTTCTGCTATCTAGGCTTCCGTTTATCCCTTCTGTAAAGTGGAGATGGGGACGGGTGATTTCCAGTTGCTCTGCCAGTTCTAAATTGCTAGGTTCTTCAAGATAGCCCCAGGCTATTGGTCAATGGCCTAAGTGCTGTGTAAAGCTTTGCTTGGTCCTATCTCTTAAAATGAAAAGCATCTGGGGAATGTTCCATTAAAGGTTAAATACCCTAAAGTCATTGTTTCTCTTGATCTCCTTGTTTTTTCTGGGATTGAGTGGAGGAATGCTGGAGTAATCTGTGATCTATATGCCTCGGAGTTTGTGACTAGGACACAGGTCAGGAGCCAGTTTATGACTGGGGGGGGAGAGGGGGGCCGGGAATACTGAAGAGATATCCCTATTGTTCAGGCTCAGTCAGGGTCCTACTTAGCTTCACTGTGATGCATATTTGAGAAAATGTCACCACTAGGATAGGATTCCCAACACTGTCCAGAATGATGAATACTTCAACACGGCAGCAGGCGCCCTCTGAAGAACTTTGGAGCAAAGTCCTTATTGCTCATTGTTCTTGCTTCTCAAGCTCAGCCCCTTCCCCACAAAGGGAAATTTCCCAGGTTCCAAGCTTGATAATACAGGCTTTCTTACAATGCTGCTTGGATCTTGTTTCAGATAGCATCCAACTTTCCACCTATCTATCTGGTTAGAGACACACAAGTCCTGATGGGGCTGACTGTGGGTTTAGGTTTTGGTTCCTTCCTGGGAAGGCTGATAAACTCTGAGAAGACAGTAGTATTGGCATTTTGGGTGGTTTGCCAGTTAAAGAACGACACGTACCCGGGTGCCAGTGGCTCACATCTGTAATCCTACTACTCAGGAGGCTGAGATCTGAGGATCACGACTCAAAGCCAATCTGGGCAGGAAAGTCTGTGAGACTCTTATTTCCAATGAACCACCAGAAAACCAGAAATGGGACTGTGGCTCAAGTGGTAGAACGTTTGCCTTGAGCTGAAGAGCTGAGGGACAGTTCCCAGGCCCAGAGTTCAAGACCCACAACTGACAACAACAACAAAATGACATTTAGGCCCATCTTCCTCTTTTTAAGTGTTAGCACTGGAAGGGCTCAGTTCTGGAATCTAAAGAGATGTGTAGTGGAGCCCACAGGTGCTTGTTTGAAATTCCAGTTGCATAGGAGCTAGATGTATTTTTCCCTCAATGGCCTGGCTTCTCTACCTGACATTCTCTTTTTCTGATGCCTCTAATTGCCCTTTACTCACCTTTTTGTGGTGCTTAGAGAGAAAACAGGCAGAGGGCAGGGCAGGTTGGTAGAAGACTTCTACAAGAATGGAGACCAAGCAAGGCATGGCGATGCACACCTGTAATCCCCAGTACTCAAATAGCTGAGACTCAAGTATCTGGGTTTGAAGCCAGCCTGGGCTAAATAGTATGATCCAGTCTCAAATGATTCCAAATAAAGTAGAGGCTTGGGCAGCACTAATGTGATGGTCAAGTGAGTCTTTTAAGTCCAGGGGGAAGTGAACCACAAACATGTCCTGTGAAAGTCCTTTGGTTGAGTGGCACAGAGCCAGGACCTCTGGAATTCACTTCATAATTCCAGTGCAGCTCTGTCCTTGGGCTTTTTTGCTTAAGACTAGTGCTCTACCACTTGAGTCGCAGCTCCGCTTCCAGCTTTTTAAATTTGTTTGTTAGTTAACTGGAGATAACAGTCTCCCGGGCTTTTCTAACCGGGCTGGCTTTGAACTATGATCCTTAGATCTCAGACTCTTGAGTAGCTAAGATTACAGGCATGTTCCACCAGTGTCTGGCACTGCTCTGTTATTATTCCTGTATTAGCTACATAATCTTGCCTTTAGGAGACTCAGATGTAATCTAAATAATAATATGTTATGAAATACAGATTTGGTTTGATGTGGTGACAGGACTCCATTCAAGCAAGAAGTGAAAGCTTCTCTGCTAGAAATTATCTCACCAACTGGCCGTGCATCCAAACCCTATGGTGGGCAGGATTGTGCTAATGTCTTGGGTAGTCATGTTTAGAAAATATTCCTTGCTTACAATTCATTTGCCTCAAGCTCGTATTTAAAAAATGTAGATTTCATGTACCCCAGGGCCTTTATTCCACGGGACAGCCCTGTAAGAGCCTGGGATCCCTTTATGAAAGACATGTGCACATTCTTTCCACTCCAATTACAGTCAAGAAGAAACCACAGGATGTCTGGGAACAGACGAATCCAAAATTGGAGGTGAATCAACCTAGATCATATGTTTAGCTGCCACTATTTTTTAAAATAATCATTATTTACTGTAAGCAATACATGCAGATTTACAATCTTACATTACTCTAGTCGATAAAACAACCCTGACCTCCTGCTGTCCTCACACCTTCTCCATCTGACTTTTGGTTTTTTAAACTATTTCTGCTGACTTTTATTTCCATATTGTCAAATAACACACCTGCATTTTTGTAGTCACAATCATTGATCTTTAGCCATTATTTAAGAGATGAGAATTCAATTCTCCTCCCCTCCTCTGTCCTACCCACAAAATCACTCCAAAATTTGAAAGCTTGCATCATGAAGAGAAGGCAAAATATTGTTCCTATTGGGTGAAGTATGCTGTGCTTACACTCTCTTTCTTGTACAATGTGATTTTTTCCCAGTTCATCATTTCCTAATCCATTTTTCTTTGACATAGTTTATTGGAACCCGTGACCAAGTCTTCCAATATCTTATAATAATCTTGTCAAATGCCTCGGTGCATTTGTTCACATGGTTATAAAAGCAAAGCTTACAAATCATCTCTCCTTTTTGTTATCATTGTTTTGTTTTATTTGGGTTTTGAAGTTATTTGCCACTACTAGTGTCTCTCCTGGGGGTCCTGGTGTGTTCCATTCTGAGCTTGCTGCATAGCTGTCAGCTTGTAAATTCCTGTCATCTCTCTATTGGGTAGGACTATATGTCATGAATCTCCTTGATTTATATCCATGTTTGTGTCTAGAATCATCTCCTGAGTAAGGGGGAGAAGGAGGCAACATTTTTAGACTTTGGACATTTGGCAATGTTTTTATTCTACACTCGGATTGATAATTTAGCTAAGGATAAAGTTCTTGGCTGAAAATAATCATTTCCTAAGAATTTTGAAGAAATTCTCCCACTGTCTTGTATTATTTAGTCTTATTATTGAGAACTTTCTTTCTGTGTAATTTATTTTCTTCTTTTCTCACAAAGCTTCCAAGTTCTCTAATGGTCTGAAGTCTCACAGTACTGTGGTTCTATTTTTTTTTGTCAGTCATGGGGCTTGAACTCTGGACCTGGACACTGTCCCTCAGCACTTCAGCTCAAGGCTAGTACTCTACCACTTGAGCCACAGTGCCACTTCTGGCTTTTTCTGCTTATGTGGTGCTGAGGAATTGAACCTAGGGCCCATGCATGCAAGGTAAGCATTCTACCACTGAGCCATCTTCCCAGCCCCTGTAGTTCTGTTTTTTAAGGGAAGTCCCTGTATCTGAAAATTTGTGTTATTTGTTCCCATCATCAGGTATTTTTCCTAGAAATTCTTACTAATTTGATGTCAGATTGCTTGGATTGTTCTTTTACTTTCCTATATATTTTCTATAGAGGGACAGAGGATTTTTGTTGGTTTGTTATTGTTGGTGAAGAAATGATATATTTAGAGAACCTAGAAGAGTATAGCAAACAAGCAATTTTGACGAGTGTACTTTCTCTAAATTTTTCTTGTACTTTCTGAGGAATCTTCTCATCTTTATATTCAACTCTAATGACTGCAGTGTTATTAATGAAGGTCATACTTTTAATTTTCAGATACCCTTTGTTGTTCTTTGATTATTCTTTTCTTAAATATAATTATTTTCTTGTTTTAGTAGTACAATAGCTTCTCTTATTTATTTGAGAGGCTAATCATTGGTTCATAGATATTTTCTTCTGTTCTCAATATTGTTATTTTCCTTTTTAACTCTGCCTTGGTTTCTATATTTCGAAATGCAGTTGTCTTTCAAATGACTGATGATCTTTGGCTATTCATGCACTAAAACATGTATCACCAGGTATTCTGCCAAAGAAGGACTTATTAACTGGCAGGCAGAGCTGTGTGTGTGTGTGTGTGTGTGTGTGTGTGTGTGTGTGTGTGTGTTAGCACTTGAACCCAGTGTGTGTGTGTGTGTGTGTGTGTGTGTGTGGTGTGTGTGTTAGCACTTGAACCCAGGGTCTGGGAACAGTTCCTGAGCTTTTTCACTCTAAGTGTTATAAGGTAACTTATCAGAGAAGCCACATTTTGAAGGATGGAATCTTAGAATCTTTATTACACTGTTAGCAGGCCACAGACAGACAGCTGCTACAAAGGCCTGCAGCCCACAAATACACTTAACACAGCTAGGAAACAGGCCAGAAAAGAAAGAACCAAAACAATACCAACTAACCAATTCAGCTCCCATGCAGGGTTGAACTGAGAAGCTATGATGACCGGAGATGAGCAGGAGACAAGACACAGGACACGATCACAGAGACACATGTGTCATCGCATAATGGCGCCTATGCTCCTCCCAGCCCTAAACAGGGTCAGGTCAGGGAGCAGGTTCACAGGACACTTCCAGTCCCAGGCACTGGACTGACAAGTTCAGCAACTTATCAGCCAAGTGCCTGCCCTGTCTGCAGGGATCCAGGTATGCCCCTCACCTGAGGGAGGGTCACCCTCCCCCACCATGAAGACAAGATGACATCTGCATTTCTCTGAAGCAGAGCCCTCCTAGCTCATCCCATTCAGCCAGGCATCTGCACTTCAAAGCATGGCTTGTCTCACCTCTAGGCCTTGGAGTTGAGTGGACAGCCCCCATCTCCTGCCTAGGCACCAGGATGGCTGCAAGTAAGGTGGCTCAGCCTCCTTAGTTCAAAGGCTGATGTTCTACCACTTGAGCCATACTTCTAATTCCAGCATTTTGCTGGTTAATTGGAAATAAGTCTCATAGAGTTTTCTACCAGAGCTGGCTTCGAACCTTGATCTAGATCTCAATCTCCTGAGTAGCTAGGATTACAGGCATGAGCTACAAGTGTCTGGCAAGACAAGGAGAACTTAATGCGTACAATTTCCAATCTATTCCAGTATACTTACAATGAATCAGCGTGTTTATTGTTGGTATTACCTTCTGGGCCATAAATCTTTTGTCTGTGTTTCCAGCAAGACATTACAGCATTGTTCCTAACACTTATTGATCCTGTGACAATTGGCTACCATAATTAGAAATCTTTCTCAGAAGCAAGATGTTGGAGCGGATAGTAAAGGATGCTGTATTAATTTCCTATAGCTGCCAAAGTGATTACTGCACTCAAATTTAGTATCATAAATCAATTATCATTTATTTTTTTAATCGCAACATAGGTTGAGTCTGTGTACATTGTGACTTTGGATGGTTCCTATGTTTTGAGTGTCACAAGGTCAAATTCAAGATGTTAGCAGTTGTATTCCTTTCTGGGCTCTGGAATAAATTGACTTCCTTGTCTATTCATGTTGCTCACCAATTCAGCTCCTTACCTTTGTAAGACTGAGGTCCACATTTCCTTCCTGGCTGTCAGCCAGAGGTCAGTGTTTTTTCCAAGAGGCCACCTTCATTTCTTTTCATAACCTCCAGTCACCTCCTGCCTCCAGCAACAATAGATAGAATATCTCTGAGTTCCTCTCATACTTTAACTCTCTCTGACTTCAGCTAGAAAAAGTTGTTTGTTTAGATTTGGCTTATTCAGCTAATCCAGGATAATCTCTCCCACCTTAGGTTCCATAAACCTAGTTATGTTTCTAGAGGTTTCTTTTGCTACATAATGTAGCATATTCACAGATTCCGAAGATTATGGTGTAGATCTCTTTGGTAGCCATTCTGCCTATAACAAATAACAAATGGGAGAAAGTGCATTCTGACCAAAGGCCTGGAAAGATGAGAAAATAGGTTTTGGAGAAACATAAGCAATTTGAAATGATTGGAGTATATATGAAAATTTGGTTGAAGTAGGAGGCAGATAATAATAAATCTTCATGATATCCAATTCTCATCTCTTTACTTGCCCTTAGTATGCATTTATAGTACATACTATCAGACAGTTTCATCACAACTCTCTGATGCTAGCTGTCCTCCTCCTTGTCTGAATTCATTGTGGTTGATCTGAGCCTCCATCCTAGCCTGATTTGATGCCAGCCTGCAGCCTCTTCTCCTTTACAGTCATCTCCCTGCTCATTGCACTGGCAAGGAAGAATCTTTGCAACTGGAGCATTTGCCATCTGGATGGCCATATGTAATCCCATAAATCCTGGGCTCATTTTCCCACCACACTGCTTTCATCATGTCATTATGCTGCTCAATGGGTCTTGATGGCTCTTCTTTGCTTCTAGAACTCAAACCAAATTCTTAAGCTGGCAGTGCCAAGTCTGAAATTACCCAGCTTGGTCAATCTTCTCACATAGACTATCCTAGGTAGCCTGGCCCCTTCTTTACCTTTCTGCACACCATGTTGCTTCTATTGCTCTTGTCTTTGCTGTTTTCTTCATCCATATTAACCAAAATACTTCATTCCCTGCCACTTCTGTATCTATAACCCGTCCCCTAGTCTTTGAGTTACAATACATGGAGATTTTGTTTGTTCTCTATGTCTCTCTCTGTCTCTATCTCTGTCTCTGTCTGTCTGTCTCTGTCTCTGTCTGTCTCTCTGTCTGTCTGTCTCTCTCTCTCTCCCCCCCGCCCATGACACCCATGCTGCTAAGTAGCCTAGGCTGGTCACAAATTCTTGAGCCTCCTGACTATTGGGAATACAGGCACAACCGACTATACCTAGCCTTTCTTCCTTTTTCTAATTTTCCAAGCTTAAGATGTGCATCTGTACCATTGGATTTTCCAACAAGTTATGTTCCTCTCTTCATTACAAATTTTTTCTCCACTTTAATGATGTTACACATGGCAATCATATCTTTCCAACTGCACTATAGGCTACTTGAGGGCAGGTTTCATATCTCATGAGGTTTTCTGATATGATTTTTTTCAACTGTTATTCAGATGTCAAACAGTTTGCATCCAAATACTTATGTAATCTGGGTACTGGTGGCTCATGCCTGTAATCCTAGCTACTCAAGAAGCTGAGATCTGAGGATCATGGTTCAAAGCCAGCCCAGGCAGAAAAGTTTGTCAGGCTTATATCCAATGAACCACCAGAAAACTGGAAGTGGCGCTGTGATCTAGCCTTGAGCAAAAGAGGTTAGGGACAGCACCCAGGCCCCAAGTTCAAGCCCCATGACCGACAAAAAAAAAATCATATGTATTTCTGTTCTACCTTCAAATCAGTCATCTTATTGGAAACTCAAGAGGGAACTTTCTTGTAATAGCACACACACACACACACACACACACACACACACACACACATATTTACCATCAGAATTTTTGTTCCATCATGTGGCTTGAACTCTGGGCGATGTCCCTCAGCACTTCATCTCAAAGCCAATGCTCTACCACTTGAGCCACAGTGCCACTTCTGGTTTTCTGGTGGTTCATTGCAGATAACAGTCTCATATTCCTGCCCGGTCTGGTTTTGAATCATAATCCCCAGATCTCAACCTCCTGAGTAGCTAGGATTACAGGTGTGAGCTACGGGTGCCTGGTTTACCATCAGAATTTTTTTGTATATATATTTTTATTATAAAAATACTGTACAGAGGGGTTACAGTTACATGAGTAAGGTAATGAGTACATTTCCTATGGAGCATTGTTACCTCCTCCTTTGTTTTTCCCCTACCATCTCTTCCCTCCCCTCCCCCAAGATGTAAAGTTCGTTTTCAACATAGTGTCTTGTACATCTCATTGTTACAATGGGTCAACCTGTATCCTTATTTCAGCATTTTGTCATTACCCTTCCCCTCCCCAAATTAGAAAAAATGTATATACAACATGCAGGGTGCTGACATCAAATACAGTGAAGATAGGGCTTATACCATGGGGCAAGAACATACAAGAGAAACAAAAAAAATCAGATGGTACATTATAAATACATTAAAAACAACAGCAAGAAAGATAAAGCAACTTGTATCCCTATCTTGTGGTTCATTTCACTTGGCTTCATCTTATATGGTCATATGTACATAGCTTTTGAACTTTTCTGCTTGTCCTAGACATATACTAGTTATTGCAAATAAGGGAAACCATGGGACCTATGTTTCTTTGGGCTTGGCTTACTTTCCTCAATATATTTTTTCCCAAGACTTTCCATTTTCTAACAAATGAGGAAGTGCCATTCTTTCTGAAGGAGGCATAGAATTCCATTGTATATGTGATATATATATATATATATATATATATATATATATATAATATTTTCTTGATCCTTTCATCTACTGAGGGGCATCTGGGTTGGTTCCATATCTTAGCTATACTATCAGAACTTTTTTTTTGGTCAATTGTGGGGCTTGAACTCTGGGCCTGGGTGCTGTCCCTCAGCTCTTCAGCTCAAGGCTAGTGCTCTACTGCTTGAGCCACAGCACTACTTTCTATGTATGTGGTGCTGAGGAATTGAACCCAGGGCCTCATGCATGCAAGGCAAGCACACTCTACTACTGAGCCACCTTCCCAGCCTACCATCAGAAAATTTTAAACCAAGTTTCTCTTCATATTTATTTCCATACCAGTGTGCCTATGTACTTATTCTGGCTGTCTCTAGCTTTCCCCACAGGCCAAAGTTTTGTCACTCGGCCAAACATGCAGATGATTTATTGACAGTGGTTTTGTTTAATCTTACTCTTGCATAGGCTTTAACAGGCGAAGATAGGAAAAGAGAACTACCTCCTTGGAGAAGCTACTAAGCATCTCCTTAAGACATTTTGCAAATAAGATGCTAAATTTATTGTAAAATTCATTCTGATAAGCAAACATGGATAGTCAATTCAGTTCCAAATCACGAAGTTTGTAAGGTTCTAACTAGAGAGCTTGGGGGACTCAAACACCGAAATCTTTCTTTGACTCTAAGCAGAAAACTATTACTGGAAGTGCTGACAGTTGATAAGTTTGAGACATATGGTCCTATTCTGTTTCTTCAAAATGAGAATGGTGGTTTTTGAAGTAAATTGATAGTGTAAGTAAATCTAGCACTTGAAAGAATTTAATTAAATTTCCCCATCTTCAGTGTAAACACCAGACAGAATCTATCCTTCTGGTAAGGAGAGGTAATGGAATTCCCCTATGGCAAATGGCTATTGCACTAGACTAGCTCCTGTTGCAAGGACAGGAATGATGCTCATGCAAGATAGCCTGTAGTCAAAAGCAGATAAAGACTCCAATTTTGAGAGGGAAATATATCACAAATGAGCACTAACATGTTACCCTCTTAGGAGCACGGAGCCTTCATTCCTCTGAGCTTACACATAATAGCCCACAGGTTCCAAGGAAAAGGCAAAGGGAAAGGTTGTGTTCTCACTAGACTGGTAAATGATATTATACACGAAGTCATAGAGTGGGCATAGAGGTTGGAATGGAATAGCAGCATGGAACTTACAGACTTAAGCTGAAAACTCCTCCAGAACAATACATTTTCTGAGTTGACAATGGCACCAGAACTATAGTTCCTTAATGGCTAACGGTTTTGTTTTTTGTTTTTTTGGGTCTGGTCGTGGGGTCTGAACTCTGGGCCTGGGTGCTGTCCCTCAGCTCTTCAGCACAAGGCTAGTGCTCTACCACTTGAGCTACAGCACCACTTCTGGCTTTTTTCTTTTTGCTTATGTGGTGCTGAGGAATCGAACCCAGGGCCTCAGGCATGCAAGGCAAGTGCTCTACCACTGAGCCACTTCCCAGCCCCCGGCTAACTGGTTTTTTTTTTTGAGAGTGTTATTTTTTTTTTAAATAAGAAAAGACTAACACAGAAAATCTTTAATATACAGTAGAGAGCAATACACCAACACCAATCCAGTTGTGCCCTCACAACTATTCTGTGTGTGTGTGTGAGAGAGAGAGAGACAGACAGACAGAGACAGAAACAGAGAGGGGGGGAGAATAGCATTTGATCTCAAGCCCTTATGCTTATTAGGCAGGTTCCATAACACATGAGCCACATCTCCAGTCCTTGCTGCTCCAAATAATTTTTAGATAGGATCTGCAGTTCCTGCCAGAGCTAGCTTGGATCATGGTCCTATACCTAATGGCTTTCACAAAGCTGGGACTATGGTTACACCTCCACTACATTGAGCTCGCACCATAATTTTTACATGGAAAATAATTGTTTAAAAGAATTGGAAATACCTGAGTGCTGGTGGCTTATGCCTATAATCCTTGCTACTCAGGAGATTGAGATCTGAAGATTGTGGTTTGAAGCCAGCCAGGGCAGCAAAGTCCGTGAGACTCTGATCTCCAATTAACCACCAGAAAACTGGAAGTGGCAGTGTGGCTCAAAGTGGTAGAGCATTAGCCTTGAGCAAAAGAGCTCAGGGACAGTGCCCAGGTCCTGAGTTCAAGCCCTAGGCATGCACACACACACACACACACACACACACACACACACACACACACACACACACTGTGCAATAATGTTTACTCCCTCACAATTTCTTAATTTTATACATGCTATTGACTACCAGTTTATTGAGCTCAAGGGAAAGTTTTGTTTCTTTGTGCTTTATACACAGTAGGCACTGTATAAACATGTGTTGCTTTAATTCCTCAGTTGTGTACAGCTGCTCACAGTTGACCAAGCTCCTCACAGTCTCTCAGCAGGGTAAGCAAAGCAAGTATTATTCTTTCTGTCCCTCCTCTTGTTTTAGTGAAAGAAAGGAAATAATCAGAATGTGGGAGCTCAGCCTATCTTCAAACAATGAGCAAGGATCAGGGATGAATGCTGTGAGGGGCCCCCTGCCTCTCACACCGAGAGTGTTTACTCTTCCATTTTGTTCTCCTTCTTTAGGCCAATCAACTTCTCCCTGTGGGGAGGGGAGGGTGCCATTTAGGGGAAAAAAAGTCTCCACTCTGTCTATTGATATAAACTACCTTATGGAATATTTTAGACAGCTGCCATGCTTGTCAGAAGGAAATCTTTCAGAGCTTGGACTTTGATAATGGATGAGTACTTTCTCTTTTCTGCAGTTAACACACACAAAAAGTAATCTTTCTCTGGAGCCAGCTTGGAGTCTAGATCAAATTACATCTAAATCCACTTTGCCTTAGTGGTTAGTCAATCACATAATCACTGTGTTAAAAAAATCCTGTGCATTTTGTGTCATATATTATGTTTCTTCGGTGTCTATTCACATGCATTACAGCAATGCAGGCCATCTGTCAATTATGGGAAGGGAAGGAAGATAGATATTTTTATCCCCAGGTGAATGTCAAGAAAACAGGTTCCGAATGATTAATCAAATTACCTACGCTTAGAGAGTCACTATTTTCTTGGTCGTTAAGAAAATCTTAGAGGCCCTTAGACTAAATTTTTTTGGGTCTGGTAGTGGAGCCTGAACTCTGGGCCTGGACGCTGTCTCTCAGCTATTCAGCTCAAGGCTAGCGCTCTACCACTTGAGCCACAGTGCCACTTCCAGCTTTTTTCTTTTTGCTTATGTGGTGCTGAGGAATCGACCCCAGGGCTTCATGCATGCAAGGCAAACGCTCTACCACTGAGCCACATTCCCAGCCCACTTAGACTATTTAAAAGAACTTTTACCAGTAGCCAAGGTGAATATGTACATTGAGACAAAAAGACTTAAAGCTCAATAAAACAGCATCCAAAACCAAAGGGGAAATCTTCCATATATAAATACTAAAAGTATTTATTTATTTATTTTTCCTTGCTGATCCTTCGAACTCAAGGCCTAAGCACTGTCCCTAAGCCCCTCTGTGCTCAAGGCTAGTGCTCTACTACTTAAGCCCAGTACTAATTCCGGGTTTTTTGAGAAGCTTATTGCAGAGAAATCTATATTAACTACTGAACAAGAAATTGTCCTTGGGCTGAGAAGGTGACTCAGTGGTAGAGTGCTTGCCTTGCATGCCAGAGGCCCTGGGTTCGATTCCTCAGCACCACATAAGCAAAAAGAAAAAAGCCGGAAGTGGTGCTGTGGCTCAAGTGGTAGAGTGCTAGCCTTTAGCTGTAGAGCTGAGGGACAGCGCCCAGGCCCAGAGTTCAGGCCCCATGACCGGACCCAAAAAGTTCAGGCCCCACGACCAGACCCCCCCCAAAAAAAAAGAAAAAAAAAGAAATTGTCCTTGCACTACAGTTTTATTTTATTTTATTTTGGTCGGTTGTGGGGCTTGAACTCTGGGCCTGGGCGCTGTCCCTGCACTCTTCAGCTCAAGGCGAGTGCTCTACCACTTGAGCCACAGCGCCACTTCCGTTTTCTAGTGGTTTATTGGAGATAAGAGTCTCATAGACTTTCCTGCCTGGGCTGGCTTTGAACAGTGATCCTCAGATCTCAGCCTCCCGAGTAGCTAGGATTACAGGCGTGAGCCACTAGTGTCTGGCTTATTTTGCCATGTGTTAAAAGAGGGAACTCATTGCTCCTTGAGAGACTTACTGTGAGAGCTGATCCTATTTAGCATATAGTACGTAACAACTGGTAAGAAAAGGGGGGCATTCAGTGTTACTTTCAAATGCTTTCCTTCTAAAATAAAAATTGTTTCTTACCCTTGGATATACAATGGAACTCTCCATAATTTAACTGGTATTTCAAACTCACCAAACTGAAATCTTAGGAACACCAAAAGAGTACTTTTGTCTTTCAAAAAAATTTTTGTGAGGGGAGAAAGTCTACTTATTCTTGTGATGCTGACAACATCTCTAAGAATGAGTCACCTTCCAAGCCAATTAGAACGCCCTCAAGTAAATAATAATCTTATTTCTTAATTGTCACACTCCAGTTTTAATTGAAAATGTATAGACCACATCTACCAGTCATCTTATTCATTTGACTTTGCTCTAAGTGATGTTTTCAAACACCTATAATGCACAGAGACACAGTCCAATGGGAGTGAATCTGAAAAGTATCAGGCTATGTCAGTAGTTATCAAGTATCTCTGATGAATATTTTAATTACTTCAAAGGTACTACACACATGCCTAAGTTCTTGCATGTTTATTTTGTACATCAATTTGCTATGGTTTGGATATTTGCCTAAAACAGTGGTGGGAGGTGATGGCCAATGAGGGAGTCATACATCATGCTGGACAATGTGGTAATATTCTTGAACTGTGTTATTGCAAATGCTTGTGAGTATGTATCTGTAGGATAGATTTCTAAAACTGGAATTGTTGTGTCAACTGTATGTAGACATAACAATGCTAGAAATTGTCAAATTTCTCTAAGTAGGCTTTCAGCCTACAGTTGTACTATTAGGAGCAGCCATTTCCCTATGCCCATGTCAAAAAAGTATAACATGAAATTTTTTTGTCCCTGGCCAATCTGATATGTGAAGACTGGTGCCTGGTATACTTTCCTCACTATGGAGTTATACTGAATGTCTATAGGGCTCTTTATATTTTCTATAGGCAGATTTTACAAGGGCTCTTGTGGATAATCAATCTATAAGGGTTGAATGTAGAAAACTGATGAATTTCCTGAGAAAGTTATTGGGTGAGGGACAAAGACTTATCAAATAAGTTCATATTTAACTAGCAAAAGGAAAGGTCAAGGATAATGTGAGTAGCTCACACCTGTAATCCTAGCTACTGAGGAGGCTGACATCTGAAGATTGGGGTTTGAAGCCAGCCTGGACAGGAAAGTCAGGAGACTGTTTTCTCCAATTAACCAGTAAAGGAAAAAAAAAAAGCATGAAGTGGAGGTGTAGCTCAAGTGGTAGAGCGCAAGCCTTGAGTGGAAAATTCTAAGGCCAGAGCAGGCCCTGATTTCCAGCCCCAGTACAAGCAGAAAACAAAAATGTATGACCGATATTATACTCTTTTTGTTCTAAAATCTTTGAAAAATATAGAAAAGTAGAAAGAATTTGGTATTTTTAATTTAATCTTCTGCTGACACCTAGTGCTAGAATTCTGAATGTTCTGCTAGCTGCCCCCAATGAAAATTATAATAAATGAACTACTACATGAAGAAATGCTCAACCTCCCTAGTCATAAAAGAAATGTAAATCAAAACAACATTAAGATACCACCTCACCCCAGTTAGAATGGCAAAAATCAAGAACTCTAATAACAACAGATGCTGGAGGGGATGTGGACAGAAGGGAACCTTACTGCATTGTTGGTGGGAATGTAAACTTGTTCAACCACTTTAGAAAGTAGTATAGAGGTTCCTAAAAAGACTCCACATAGAGCTCCCCTATGACCCAGCAATCCCACTTTGGGGCATTTACCCAAATGTTTACAAACAAGACCACACTAAAGCTACCAACACAACTATGTTTATTGCAGCATTATTTACTATAGCTAAGATATGGAACCAGCCCAGATGCCTGTCAGTAGATGAATGGATCAAGAAAATGTGGTATATATACACAATGGAATTCTATGCCTCCATCAGAAAGAATGACATTGCCCCATTTGTTAGGAAATGGAAAGGCTTGGAAAAAATTATATTAAGTGAAGCAAGCCAGGCCCAAAGAAATATAAGTCCCATGATTTCCCTTATTTGCAATATCTAGTGTATGTCTGAGTCAAGCAGAAAAGATCAGATAAGGTGATGTTAGGGAAATGAACCCTAAGATATGTATTCAAATGTTTTTTTTTCTTTCATGTGATTGTTTCTAACGCATTTATAAGATTATTTCTTTGTTGCTTTGTATGTCCCTCCCCCACAGTATAACCCCTGCTTTCTCTGTAATTTGATGTCCGGTATAATTTGTGGAGGGGAAGGGGAAAAACAAGTCATTTAAATAAGGATGCAGGTGGGTTGCAACAATGAGAAGTACAAGTCGTTATGTCGAAAACGAACCTTACAACTTTGGTGGAGGGTCGGTGAAGATTGGGTGGAGGAGGGGGAGGGAGGATGGGAAGGGATGAGAAGGGGAAACAAAGGAGGAGGCTACAATGCTTGATAAGAAATGTACTCATTATCTTGCCCATGTAATTGTAACTCCTATGTACAGTATTTTCACAATAAAAAATAAATAAAAATTAAAAAAGGTAACAAATTTGAAATAATGGTGATCTATTTCAACAAAACAGTATCTATCTTCTTATATGAATTTTTGTATATAATTTGTCACATTTAAATATCTCTCTTTTAAATGTCTAGGAATTCAGTCTTGAGGCAATTTCTTTCAATTCTTAGTTTGGGTTACCTGCTAGAAGACACTTCAAAAGGGAAAAGAGGTCCAAGTAAGTCATAATTTCACTGTGATAAGTCTTGAAGCACTGAGAATGGATTCCCACTAGAAGATCTATCAACTGTAATTAGAGTCCATAATGTTTTCAAAACTATATTTTTCAACCATTGAAGACCCCTCAATTTCATAATAAAAATTTACACCAAGCCAGGCACTGGTGGCTCACACCTATAAACTAAGCTACTCAGGAGGCTGAGATCTGAAAAGTGAGGTTTGAAGCCAGCCTGGATAGAAAAGTCCCTGACAATATCTAGTATATGTATGAGTCAAGCGGAAAAGGTCAGATAATGTGATGTCAGGAAAATGAACCCTTAGATATGTATTTTAATGTTTTTTTTCTTTCATGCAAGTGTTTCTAACGCATTTATAAGATTATCTCTTTGTTGCTTTGTATGTCCCTCCCCCACAGTATAACCCCTGCTTTCTCTGTAATTTGATGTCCGGTATAATTTGTGGAGGGGAAGGGGAAAAACAAGTCATTTAAATAAGGATGCAGGTGGGTTGCAACAATGAGAAGTACAAGTTGTCATGTCCAAAACGAGCTTTACAACGTCGGTGGGGGGAGGAAGGGGGGGAAGGAGAAGGATTGGGATTGGGAGGAAGGGGGGAGGCTGGGAAGGGATGTGAAGGGTAAACAAAGGAGGAGGCTGCAATGCTTGGTAAGAACTGTATGCATTATCCTGCCCATGTAATTGTAACCCATCTGTACATTATGTTCACAAATAAAATAAAATTAAATTAAAAAAAAGAGAAGTCCCTGACAGTCTTATCTCCAATTAACCACCAAAAAGCCAGAAGTAGAGCTCTGTTTGACATGGTAGATGCCAGTCTTGAATGAAAAACCTGAAAGATAGCACCCAGATCCTGAGTTCAAGCCCTCATGCCAGCACAAAAAATAAAAGAATTTACACCAAACAGGAAAAATGTGTGGTCATTCATATAGTTATCGTAAATGATAAAGAAGAATGGATTTATAAATGGGGCCTGTGTTACAAAGACTTGTAGACAAACAGGCATGATTTCCATATACAGCATAAAAGGAGATAAAAGGAATTTGAAATTGAAGTAAGGAGGCTGAGCCTAAATAATTTCTTGCAGCCATCCTGGTGCCTAGGCAGGAGATGGGGGCTGTCCACTCAACTCCAAGGCCTAGAGGTGAGACAAGCCATGCTTTGAAGTGCAGATGCCTGGCTGAATGGGATGAGCTAGGAGGGCTCTGCTTCAGAGAAATGCAGATGTCATCTTGTCTTCATGGTGGGGGAGGGTGACCCTCCCTCAGGTGAGGGGCATACCTGGATCCCTGCAGACAGGGCAGGCACTTGGCTGATAAGTTGCTGAACTTGTCAGTCCAGTGCCTGGGACTGGAAGTGTCCTGTGAACCTGCTCCCTGACCTGACCCTGTTTAGGGCTGGGAGGAACATAGGCGCCATTATGCCATGACACATGTGTCTCTGTGATCGTGTCCTGTGTCTTGTCTCCCGCTCATCTCCGGTCATCATAGCTTCTCAGTTCAACCCTGCATGGGAGCTGAATTGGTTAGTTGGTATTGTTTTGGTTCTTTCTTTTCTGGCCTGTTTCCTAGCTGTGTTAAGTGTATTTGTAGGCTGCAGGCCTTTGTAGCAGCTGTCTGTCTGTGGCCTGCTAACAGTGTAATAAAGATTCTAAGATTCCATCCTTCAAAATGTGGCTTCTCTGATAAGTTACCTTGCAACAAAATAGTTATGGTAATGAAATCATGTAGACAGTAGAAACATTCAGGATCACCTTTGTGTTTCATGGTTAAGAAAGAAATGAGGTATCTAAGGTTTGCAAAAGTGAATAAACCACTTGAATCTACATGTGCTCACTAAGCAAACCAACATGTACAACAAACATGAGCTTCGGTTTCCTCATCTGTAATATAGAGATGATAATGGTATTTGCCTTATGGAATTGTTGTGAGGATTGAAATGTTGTACAAAATTCCTGATAGCAGCCCAGTGTCCAATAAGTAATAACTACAATCTGTCACAACAGTGAAGGATTTAAAATAATGGAGTGTGTGTCTTTGCCTTCTCCCACGGAGTCAAATGTGGTCCCAGTGGCTAAAGGATGCTCCCTGTCACAAAAGTTCCAGAGCACATAGGAAAGTAATTGTGGTTACCTCAGCAGCAGATCCCATAGATCCAAGGTCAAGTGGTCTAGGCAGCTAGTCGTGGTATAATTTTTCCCTGAAGGGATATAAAACCATTGGAAACAACCAGCCTGTCCAAAGTCGGAGAAACAGGAGAATAAGGTTCAAGGTCTTACACTTTGTTACAGCATTACCTATTCACTGCCCTGGGCTCCAGAGAAACTAAACTTTGTTCGCTGGGAAACAAGTTGGTTAATGTAGTATAAGCTCTGGGGTCAGACTGAATTGACTTTGAATTACGCTCTATCAATGACAAAGCTCCTTGACTTTGTGCAAGTTACTTATCTGAGCTTTCATTCCTTTGTAAAACGGAATAGTAATAATGAAAGCAGGGAGCTCTTAAAGTTACTGGGATGATGAAATAAAATGGTGTGTTTAAATCTTTTTGCACAATGCCTGATACCTATTCTGGAATGGATAAACTGTTGTCATCACATTTAAACATCCAACTTGTCTACATCAAACATGGCCTTGGTAGTTGAATTAGCCTGCAAGTGTCAACTGTATTCTAATAACCTGAAAAGAACGTCTTCCACAGCTTTACTTTTGTGAAGTTCAAACCTAATTATTATCACCCTCCCTTAAATTCCTGCCATAGTCTAGCTATACATTTAGTTATTTTTCTTACCCTTTGCCATACTTAAATATAGTAAGTGGCATTTTAGCATTACATTATTATTGAGGAAAGGGAAGCTCAGGGAAATTGGTAATATCTCAAGCAGCACAGCCAAGAGTTAGTTGAATGTGGCTGTGAATGCTACAGCCAGGCTGTTGCTCAGTGTACTGTAAAATACTTACTTAATGACCTTTGTAAAAAATACCTTTCAATACCTTCCAATAGGACTGAGAAAAAAAGGACAAACACCTTAGGCTCAAAAAACAAAAACCAAAAAACAAACTGTCCCTACCCTCTATTGGTCCTTCTGACCTCCTCTAGTACAGCTCAAGCACGTTCTCCACCTGGCATTCTGGCCATCTTGCTATCATTGTACTAGCCCCTCTGAACTGTGAATGTCGACTTTCTAGTCTGCATCTCCCCCCACCCTCCAAAAAACCAACCTAACAAATGCTTGGCACAGAGTAGGAATTCAATGAATGTGCAATGAGAGAATGAATGAATAAATGAATTATCAAAGGACCACACCTAAAGTCCTGCCACATTATTGAACAGCAAATGGGCTTTTGTGTGTGTGTGTGTTTCTTGTTGTTTTGTATACAGACTCTATGGCCATGCATGCTAGGTACCTAGCTACACACCAATCTAGAATGTGGTGTTTAAACTATGGTCCTTGGGTCATTAGCAAAAAGCATATCCTGGGAACTTAAAAATGCAAGTTATCAGCTCATAAAAGACATAGTAAGCAGAAACTCTAGGGATGGTGTCTGGACATCTGTGTTTTCCCATGACCTTCAGATGATTCTGTTGAATACAAATTGCTGGAATAGATAATACTACTAATACTAGTTCTGATAATACTAATCCTAGTTCTTTCAAGATTACAATTTTGACTAAGGAATTCAGATTGCATTAGATCAACCCCCTGTTTAGGAGATCCCTGAGCTAGGAGGAAGTGACTTCCTCAGCCATAGCACCTGGAAAGTAAGGTTTATGTCTCTATCAGGAATGTTTGCCTAGCCAGGCTAGAGGGAGGAATCTGTGCCTAAGCAGGAGCTCCCATGAAATCTCAGTGGTTGGCTGAAGGATTCTAGGTGGGTAAATCTGAATGTGATTAAATCCCAATTAAGTCTGGTGCTGGTGGCTCATGCCTGTAATCCTAGCTACTCAGGAGGCTGAGATCTGAGGATCATGGTTCAAAGCCACCCCAAGCAGAAGAGTCTTTGAGACTCTTATCTCTAATTAAGCACCATTAAGTGGAAGTCGAGCTGGGACTCAAGGTGGTAAAGCAACAGCCTTGAGCAAAAGAACTCAAGGACAGTGCCCTGAGTTCAAGCCCATGACTGAAAAAACAAAAGACTGGGAATGTGGCTTAGTGGTAGAGTGTTTGCCTAGCATGCATCAAGTCCTGGGTTCAATTCCTCAGTACCACATATACAGAAAAAGCCAGCAGTGGTGCTGTGGCTCAAGTGGGGACTTGAATTCAAGGTCTGGTCATTGTCCCTGAGCTTCTTTTGCTCAAGGCTGGCACTCTACCACATGAGGCACAGCCCCATCTCCAGCTTTTTCTGTTTATGTGGTATTGAGGAATGGAACCCAAGGCTTCATGCATACTAAGCAAGCAATCTACCACTAAGCCACATTCCCAGCCATGGTGTTGTTTTTTTTTTAATCAAACAACATTAATTCTTATAATGAGAAACAGACAATAAAGGTTAAAAAATGGTCATGGGTGCCAGGGTTGTTGGGAAAATGGAGGAGAATGGAAAACGAATAGGCCAGACTTGATGGTCAACAGGTTAAGACTGTTAATTGAGGAACAGCAAGGGGTGCAAACCTTTCCACGGGTTTGGAGGTTGTGCAAGGGACTGGATTTGGGGGTGGGCTTCTATAGGGCTTAACAAGGAAGCAGAAGATTAAAAAAATGGGCTATGGTCTCATTGGGATCAAGGGCAATGTCCTTGGCCAGGCCCACAGTGGAAGCTGGGTGTGGGGGCTGTCGTCTCTTCAGGGCCAAGGTCAGAATGACCTGCCTGTGGACAAGCACAGGAGCACACACCTGGCGCTTTGCTTGACCCTGGGGAATAAGGCCAGACTGAATCCTTCAAGGGTAGCCTGCAATGCAGAAATACCAGTAATTGGTATAGCTTGCAGCAGTAGTTGAAAGCTAGGTTGAGATGGACACAGAAAGAATGCAGGCAATCTAAGGGTTATCATTAGGGGCTCCTAAACCAGTGAAATTAGAAAAGAGCAACCTTCAGAAGATGTTTGTAAAGAAAGATTGAAGACACTCAAGTGTAATGGTAACTGAAGGGCAATTTAGGGCAACAAAATAAGAAGGACTTGGGGCCTGGATTGAACAAGGCTTGGCTTTTTTTGCTTGGGCCTAAAAGGCTATAATGGAAGTAAGAGCCAATTACTCAGGCTGGTTAATGGCTCCAAGAATTGCAACTTAAAAAAACACAGACTGGAAAGGAGGAAGGGAAGACTGCAAAGAGCACAACTGTTGCCTAAAGAAAAATGTCTAGGATGTGTGTGTGTGTGTGTGTGTGTGTGTGTGTGTGCGTGCGCGCGCGCACACACATGCATGGGGGTCATGGGGCCTGATCTCAGGGCCTAAGCACTGTCCTTGAGCTTTTTTGCTGAAGCCTATGCTCTATCACTTGAGCTCCATTTCTGGCTTTTTCTTAGTTAATTGGAGGTGAGAGTCTCCTAAACTTTCCTGTCTAGGCTGGCTTGCAATCACAATCATCAGATCTTAGCCTCCTGTGTAGCTAGGACTACAGGCTGAGATACTATATGGTACCTGGCCTGTATGGGGCTTTTAAATCGTGCCAAGATAATTATGTAAACTCAGAATATGTACCTGTAATCTCAATATTTCACACATAGTTTATATCCTGAAATTTCTTCCCCATCCATCTTTTAGCCTTGGGAATGGAAAACTATGATTTGAGAAGTTTCCATTTACTGAGCACTTAGTGTTTAGAAGATTAGATACTTTGACTGAGTTGTCTCACTTATTCTTCTATGAGTGAGACGGTGTTATTGTGCCTAACTTTAGATATGAAGGAAAGGAGGCGACACTGGAAAAGGGCAGTCTGACTCTGAGGCCAAAATTCCTTCTAGAACCCTACCCTGCATTTTTCAGTCCTACAAATACTCTAAAGCAAGCAAGAATAGCAATAAAATGCTAAAATTAGTAATACCAAGGGTGAGGTTATAAAGAAAGTGATATGGTCATACAGCAGTGGTAGGAATGTGCACTGGTGTGATTATGCTGAAGGACAATTTGGCAGTGCTTTCCAGAAGAAATTTAAATGCAGTACCATTTTTTTGGTTATTGAACTGGAAATTTACAGCTAAATACTGACAGAAAGAAAAACAAGTTAGAGAAGAGTGTGTATAGCCTGGTTATTTTGTAATAACTTTGTATATATATACACACATAGATAGCATATTGATATATTTTATCAATTTTTTCTTGAAAGAAAATACAAAAAAATTGTAACAATAGATACTTATTTTTGTGCCACATGGAAATGATGGGACTTAAAAAAAATTGTCACCCCCCCAACCATGTTCTCTATTTTTTTTTGGTCCGGTCGTGGGGCCTGAACTCTGCGCCTGGGTGCTGTCCCTCAGCTCTTCAGCTCAAGGCTAGCGCTCTACCACTTGAGCCACAGCGCCACTTCCGGCTTTTTTCATTTTGCTTATGTGGTGCTGAGGAATCGAACTCAGGGCCTCATGCATGCAAGGCAAGCGCTCTACCACTGAGCCACCTTCCCAGCCCTGTTCTCTATTTTTTTTAACTTATAGCATTTCAGGAATTAAAAAAAAATAAAACAGCTAGCATGTGTTGAGAATGCATAATGTGCAAGAGGACTTTGCTAAGCATCTTACCTATAATACCTCATTACATTATCGGGTTAAATTCTTCCCTCCCTTTTATAGGTGAGGATTTAGAGGCTTAAACCAGCAAAATCAGTTAATTGAAGTTGCCCATCTACAAGGCTGGGACACTGCCATGTAACTATCTTGTGCTGCATTTCAGAGTCTTATTCTTGACTGCCAGACCATTCTCTGCTAATTCATCTTTAGATTTCCTCGCAAATACTAGCAAACAACTGGGACCTAATGAGACAATGTATGAGAAATGCTTTCTAAGTATAGCGATGTTAGGAAGGCAGACAGGCAGAAGGAAGGACTTTTTAGAATTAGATAGGCCTGTCCCCAGATAGTAGGGAGATTTGATGAAATGATGATGAACAACTTTGTTTTATTCTTCCTTTCAAAATACTAGTTACATATGTCTTTTCTGAGATGGTGGGAGTTAAAAGAAAGGGAGAGGATGAGTGGAGAGAGAAATCATGGGTGACTATATTCATAATTGTCAGTGTACATATGTGAAAATGGAACTAAGTAAAAAATGATTAGACTACATTGGAATTTAAGTTACTTCCAAGTCTTTGCTTTCTTAAATAACAGCTGTAACAAACACTTGCGTGGATGTGTGCGTGTGCACGTGTACATGCACAAGTGTGCCTACCCAAGGACTTTGACTCGTGGTCTCGGCGCTGTCCCTCAGCTTTTTGGCTCAAGGCTGGAGCTCTACCACATGAGCCACAGCTCCCCTTTTGGTTGTTTGGTAGTTAATTGGAGATAAGGGTTTCGTGGACTTTCCTGCACAGGTTGGCCTTGAACCTTGATCCTCAGATCTTACCCTGAATTGCTAGGATTACAGGTATTAACCACTGGCACCCAAGAATAAATACCCTTCTTGAGAAAGTTTAGAGAGGATCTTTAGAGTCAGTATGACATTTGTCCCCATGTTATTGGTGAGATTGGGTCAATAGGATTTTGTACTAAGGGCAGGAATATTTCACTGTGTAGAAAAACAAAGAATTCACTCCAAGAAATGGCCAACACACTGAGAGATACTAGAGCTGCCCACAGGGAACTCTTATGACAGTTTAGTAGAAGGGTAGAGACTTGTTAAGATTGCTCAACCAATGCTATCTCGATCAGAGGAATGTGCAGGCTTGGTTACAAGCATGGCTGAGGGAGGATCATGGATTCTGCCAGTCAGTCTAGAGACAGCCAGATAGGGAGATGAGCAGCAGAGCTCTAAATCAGGCTGCGGCCCCTGTGGAAAGAGCTGTGACCTATGGGGAAAATCTGCCTTCCAGTAGAGGGCAGTGCCCCAGATACCAGGCAGGACCCAGGCTAGCTAGCTAGAGCTGGGGAGTCCACTGGAGAGATTGCACTAGCTTTAAGGCGATCAGAAATTGAACTAAACTGGGCTTTGTATACTGTAAGTGGCATTGGGGAATGTTGAGAAGGGTCGTTGGTATTTACACTCAAGGGATCCTCCTCTGTTTTAAAGTGTAAGAAACATGGATTAGGGACTGACTTAATCTGCTCATTGTTTGGCTGTTAAAGGTTTGCAAGCAAGGGCCCTTGGGTATCAGTTTAGGCTGGCTATTGAATCAAGTTCTAGGTGTGAGTAAGTGAAAATGGGAGTGAAATGCCTAAAATAGTCAAAGCTTCTGGCCTTGAGGCCCTGTGGATGTGACACCAAATTTACAAATAGAAAGTCTAAGTAACGGTAACAATTTGATCTAGAAATAGAAACTTAAGAACTTGAACACTAGAGTTAATATTTGCTTTTGGATTTCAATGGCTATGAAAGCTGGCCTTTAAAACTAAACTTGAAAGTAAGAGAGCCAGCCCTGCAAATTGTTATCCATGTAGATAATGAGAGATTAAATGAAATTCCTCCGCATGCCTGGGAATGAGGCTGACGGGGTTAGACAGCCTGCCTAGCAAGTAGAATCTCTGAATGCACCCCTACTCTGACATCCAAAAATTAGTCTGCAAGGCTAAACTATTTACAATGTACTATTCACTGAGTATTGGTTACTTTTTCTGCTCTGTGGTGCTTCGGATGGAATAGGGAAAAACTGAATAAAGTACAGTACCATAAAGCCTAGTTCTAAGACTGTTGTTTTTGAGTCTTGGGAGATTTCTTTCTTTCTTTCCTTTCTTTCTTTCTTGAAATACTTTGGTATTTGCTGGGTCAAGGTGAAGCAGATGTGCCTGTTGATGAAGTACAGTGTGTTTAATCGTCAAGGCATGGTTAAGTAAAACACACCACGTCCGAAATCAGAGCCAAAACCAAATCTAAGTTCTGTAGTTTGAATGCATTCCTTAGAACAATATCAAGTGGAAGAACTATCGGGGATGAGATTACAGTTCTTAAGCGCTTTCATTTTTCCTGCAATTTCTTATCCTGGGATGTTTGCTAGATTCCGGGTTATTCGATTCTTAGCGAGTCAAGGAGCAGATCAAGTACTGAGACTGAGCTTTTAGACACGGAGAGGCGGAGGGGCTTCAGCGCGTTTAGAGCTGAGAGAGCGAGCCACAGCTGCGCTGGCGGGAACGCAGGGAAGGTGGAGCGTCTCTCCGAAGGGCCCCTTCCCTAAGGCCCCAATCTGGGTCCAAATGTAGCTGGGCCGCCAAGCTCGCTCAGCAGGGCGCGGCCCCTAGCGCCACCCGGCTCGCTCCGAAGAGGTGGGACTTTCCCCACCGGAAGTGATCGTGTCCAGTCTCAGGGAACTGGGGCACCTCAGCCAGTGTGTCAGGGAAACCCTTCCGGGTGTATGCTGGGGTGGGGGGGGGAAGGGGGGAGGAAAAAAAAGAAGTGGCTTAGTCTGGAGTCCCTGCGGCCTCCGCCGGTCGGCCCCCCCCCCGCCCCTTTCCTCTGGGCCTACAGTCGGACTGGGGCAGCTCTAAAAGACGCAGGAGCGAGGGTGGCCATGGCCTTGGCGTGACTGAGTCTCTTGGGCGGCCGGGCGGGTGCAGACAGCAGGGTAAGCAGCGGTGGCGGTAGTAGCCCAGCTTGAGTGGCGGCTGGGGGCGGCAGCCAGAGCCGCTTGACGGTAGTGGTGGTGGTGGTGGTGGTGGGGTCAGGCAAAGGACTATGCGCCTCTCTCACTCCGCCCTCCCCATCCCTGTACAGGCCGATCGACCCCCGGCAGGAGCCGGGGATCACACCGAGCCATCCGGAAGACAGTGACTGCAAGCTGAGCCTGCAGGCCTGGACTGGCTGGGCGGCGCTCTTGCTTGCTTGCACGAAGCGGGGGGTCCCTGGGCCCCTTTGTGTGAAAGGGCGGGGGACGGTGCCAGGCAGCCAGTGGCCTTGGTTTCCGCGAACCCTGGGCCCCCTGGCCCCAAGTTCCACCCTCCTCCTTGAACCTCCCTCCCCCATCCTGTTCCTCCTGGGGGCACGCTGCGTGTCTGGTGTCCCCTCCCCTCCCTCCATCGCCTTCTGGGCTCGCCCTCCTCCCCACGCCCCCTGCCTGGGCTTCAGTTCCTATAGGAAGGGCATTACCATCCCATCCCCACCCACCCGACACTTGGCTCTCTCCCCTCCCCCTCCCGCAACTTCCTCTTCTTCTCCGCTGCTCGGGCTGGCTCGCTGCTCACGGCTCTTTGCTCGCTGGCTGGGCCCTCGCGGCTCTGCACTCCTCTCCCCAGCTCACAGATTTCCGCCCACCTTCCGCCTCGCCTAGCCGCAGCGCAGCTAGCGGGGTGCTATTTTTCCCCCCATCTGGTAGCAGTTGGTGAAGGTGAGACTCATGAGGGAGTACAAGGTAGTGGTGTTAGGGAGCGGAGGGGTTGGCAAATCTGCCCTCACGGTGCAGTTTGTCACTGGGACTTTCATTGAGAAATATGACCCGACCATTGAAGATTTCTACCGCAAAGAGATCGAAGTGGACTCTTCCCCATCCGTGCTGGAAATTCTGGACACTGCAGGCACCGAGCAGTTTGCCTCCATGAGAGATCTCTACATCAAAAACGGCCAAGGCTTCATCCTGGTGTATAGTCTGGTGAATCAACAGTCTTTTCAGGTAACCAACTCTTGTAATTTGTTACATGGGCTCTCTGTGGTAAATCCCCTGTGGACTTCTGATTTGCCCCTATGCGTGTGTTAATGACTGTGTTTTGCTTTTTGAAAGTTACACAGGGCACATTTTTGAGGTTAGTCCAGGCACGGAAAACTATTGGGTTATTTCTGTAGAGAGTATACTAAAGTAGCAGGCGTCAACAAACATCCTAAAGGTTATTTTTGTTGATTTGTTTGAAGGAGAAGTGAAAAATGAAATAAGTGGGTCTCCATGTGTTGTAGCCTGTAAAAATAACCTTCTGACGTTGTTTGTTCAATTCAACAAGTATTGATTAACCTGCGGGACGAAACAACATTTAACCGATAATCTCGGGGTAAAAGGACCATTTTGAAAGGAAAATTATTTGGAGCCCATTATCTCTGGGATAGATAAGACTTGTCTGTGTCTGTTTTCCCTCCTTCTCCTCTCTCTGCTCACTTCGAACTTTCTCAACTAGAATCATAAATCTTAGTGGAAGATGAAGAACTCAAGACCAGCCTTCTAGGCATTTTCTGTCCTTAGGGGAAGTTTACTCACTGACTCTTACCTCAGATTAATAACCAACAAAAATCAAGACTCTCCTTTTCTGCCGTTTGATCCGATTTGTATATGACACCAAATATGCATCATAGATTATATTTATAGGAAAGATGTGGGTCTGGAAACACAGAACAAGTGCAGATTTCTTACCCTTGCAGGATAGCCAAACTGGACTCAGTCCAGTTTCTTAGGAAAGTCTGTCTTGTCCTTCACCGGGAAACAGAAAGGTTTAATGTTATTTTAAGAGATGTAATAAATGTTGCTATTTATTCCTTGAAAATAAATGACCTCATATTGACCCATTATATTGACCTCCATTGATTTAGGAAATGGACATTTTTTTTCTACATTTAAAGGTATGCACTTCATGTTGCTTACTTTAAAAACCTTAAGTACTTTACTCTGTGCAAGGTGCTAATTTCACATTCTTTAGTATTTTGAGTTAAACTACCATTGTGAATTTTTCCAGGAATCTTGTGTGGCTGCTTCAAGGATATTTTTAAAGATCAGATCACAGTGAATTAGTCAAAAGCTATTGAGACCAAACTATAGTTTGTTTTATGTAGCTTTAAATTTCAATCAAAAACTACCATAAAAGTGTTCTCTAAAGGTAGCATTTTCTGTCTAAAGGATCCTTGGGAGATGTGTTACTTTGTTACCACACTCTTGAGGGTATGAGTCTTTTGAAGGGTGCTTCCATTATATCTACTTCTCATAGAGACATAAATAGGAAGTATAAAACTGTGCCACTAATTCAATCAAGATTTCAAGTCTTTTGAGCACAGATGCCTTAAGTTGAGATTCTCAGCTGAAATTTGCTTTCTAGAAGGACAACAGAAGAAAAAAAAGCTTAACTTAGAAAACTGAAGTGATAAGGGACCAAAACAAATTGTTGCAAATATCAAGTTACTGTGTATTTTTATGAATTTTTTATGGTTGCTTGTTTTTCCTTTGGCGCCATTCCAAATATGCTGTTTACTGTAACAACTCAAACTAAACACACATTTTCATTATAAAATCTTTTAAGTTATAAAAATCATTAAAAAAATCTTATAAAGCTACCATGAGATCTGTAATGTTGTCACATATTGATGCTTTTCCCCTCCCCAAATTGATGCTACTGAAGAATTGTTAAGGATCTTAACTTTTGTAATTAATTTTAATTATCTTCCCCAATACAAGCGTATGTGTGTGTGGGGGTTCCCCAATACATGCAGGGAGGGGGGAATTTGTTAGGAAAAGCAAACCTAGTCAAATCACTTCTTCCCAGCAAGACCTACCCCCCCCCCACTGCATTGTCCTTCCCAGGAGGTGCTCACTGTTATAATAGTTTCTGTTATAATAGCTTCTAATTTATTGAAATGTATTTTAAGGTGTTAGATTATACTAGTCTAAGGGCATAATAGTCTATTAAAAATGAAATGTTTGCATACATTTATTTTTAAAGCTGGCCTTCTATGTATTGCAAATCATTTCTCTTCCCTACATAAAACACTTTCTCTCAAAGTCCTCTTGCTAAATGACTGGGAATGCAGAGATGCTGCAATCGTGCTCCGTGTAACAGGTGTCATAAAGGGTGATGACAGAAACAGGCAGGTTTAGAAAGAGGGCCAAACATCCTTTATACAAATGGTAATCATATTTTGGAACTTCATTTTTTTTTTTAGTCAGTTCAGGCTCGGTTTCAGAGGTTAGTGTTCAATATGCGTTTTGTGTTTCTGAAAAAGTTAGAAGATAGAGCCTGTGGAAGATTCTCTTAATTCCTAATTAAATGAAAGAAAGATGTTGAAAAAATTATTTTGATGTGTAGTTTTATTTTGGATTTAGCTTTATATACTCAGTGAAGTATGCCTTTTGGTGATATTTGAATCCTTCTGCTATAGTCATGCAGACATAATTTTTTTCTTTGTCTTTGTGATTGTTTGAATAGGATATCAAGCCGATGAGAGATCAGATTGTCAGAGTGAAGAGATATGAAAAAGTCCCACTAATCCTAGTAGGAAACAAAGTGGATCTGGAACCAGAGAGAGAGGTTATGTCTTCAGAAGGCAGAGCTCTGGCTCAAGAATGGGGCTGTCCTTTCATGGAAACATCGGCAAAAAGTAAATCAATGGTGGATGAACTTTTTGCTGAGATCGTCAGACAAATGAACTATTCCTCCCTGCCCGAGAAGCAAGATCAGTGTTGTACAACTTGTGTTGTCCAGTAAAAAGAAAAAAGATAACCTCAATCATGGCCATACCGAGCAGGTTAGTTATTGGTGGAAATGCATGAGCCAGAGGTGGTGGTTGGTTTCTAATCAAGCATAACAAAAATCTGGTTAATCCTAGTACATATAACACAATCTTAAATGTCTTTATTTTTTAAATAATATTTTCTTTAGCATATATCATTAACATTTAATGCGAATGAAAAAAAATAGTGCGGATAAGCAGAACAGAGGTAAGAAATTGAATACCCATCACCACAATTGAGGCATTTTCAAAATGACTTACTCTTCCTTACATTCTTTATTGAAAACATGTTTTGGGGTGAGTCAAAGTATAATAGGCCTTTCTCATGTTTTTCAAATCATAGTATCTAAAATGCACAGGAGAGCAGCTGAAAATAAATTCACAAGGTGATTAATTTTATGATACTTTTTATCCTTCTATGGTTTTGTGACCTGGGCAAGGGTGTTGCTACAATTGAAAAAAAGCAATTTACTAATCATGGAAGTGCTTGATTTAACAGGATGATTATTTAATCAAGTTTACCTGGGCATTGTGCTTGAGAGACTGAAGTGATCCCCGGAATAACAAATTATAAGGCCAGAGTGTACCTTGACTTCATTATGAATTTATGGATCTAATAAGCATCTGGTTTAATAATCTGTGAAATATTAGGAGAAACCATCTTAAGCACTGGAAACATGTTTGTTGGTTTTGGGCTGCCTGTCCTGGGATTTGAACCCAGGGTCTGGGGCACTGTCCCCAGGCAGTTTTGCTCAGGGCTAGTGCTCTGTCACTTGAAATACAGCTCTCCTTCTGGCTTTTTGGTGATTAATTGGAGATAAGAATCTCATTCTCTTACTGTGGGTACTGGTTTTGAACTGTAATAATCAGATTTTCAAACCTTTCATTGAGTTCAGTGATAAGTTTGTTCCCCCTCCCCCCCAATGGAGGAGGTCTATGCAAAAGCAAGGTGATGTAAAACTTGCTGAGCATTTAAAATGAGATAAGCTTATTCGTATTATGATCTTTTGAGCTTGACTATAATTGAGTGAATAGTCTCACTGAGGCAGTAACACTTAGATAATAAGATAAACCAACCAATATTGTGGATGACTGAGAAACCACAGCAAATGCCACAGTAGCCTGACAATATCAGGAAAGAAATTGATCTTTCTAAGCCAAGGCTGACCTCCAGTCTAGGAAGCAGTTGTTGCAAATGGCAACAGGCATTTCAGATCGCCGTGATGATTCCTAATCAAAGGTTTGGCTTCATATGTGTTCCCTGGAGAAATGACAAACGGTCCCTAATTTATCTTTTCAGACAAGGTCTCCTGTCAGGTAGTGTCATCTCCGAAAATGAAGGATGACAACACAGCACTATTCAAAATGCTTTCATTCATCAGCCTTTAGCATAGCAGCATATAATGAAAACACATCTATTTTCTTACATGTAGCTGCAACTGTTAACTTACAAAATCACTGGTCGCACTATAGCCAAGCTTATGTGGGTGTTTTGTGTGGTTTTTTTTTTTTTTTTGCAGCTTATGTTTCATTGATAGTGTTGTCCTTACAGTATAGATGTTTGGAGAAGGGACAGGCTTATTATTTAGATGACTTGAATATGTTGTCTCCATAATCTCTTTAAGTTGTCTGCCAGCTGCAAGCTTGGACAAGTTCGTGTAGTGATTGCATCTTTACCATTCTGCTTTATTTCTCTGATACTTTAACCACGAGTCTATATGTTTTTAGTTTTATCATCTTACAAGAAAATTAAACAAATACTGCAAAATGTTCTGAGTCTTCCCCTCCAGCAGAAATGTAGACAACTATAGGAGGTGATGCATGGTTAGTCTCATACATACAGAGGACCAACTTTCAGTCTAAATGATGTTATAAAAAAAAAAAAGAAGCTATTTAAGCCTTTTTTATTCTTAATTATTTGAGTTTATTTTTTTCATGATTTTTTTTGATTTGATACTTTAAATTCTGTCTGTATAACTATAGGGATGCCTACATAGATTAAAAAAATCCTGTGGCCAATTATGTATACATTTCATATGGATTAACATACTGAAAATCAAATTATTATTGATTCTATTAATATTATTCATTTTTATGTATTCATTTTTATACTAATGGTTCAAGTTCTTTGGACAGACTTCTAATTGAATTTGTGTATGCAGAATATGTTGAAATAGAGGATATATAATCAGCTGAATTTCTGAAGATATTAAAGGGACCTCTCTGAGCAACACTTTTTAAAACAATATACCTGTTACTGCAGGGTTTTTTTTTTTTCCCTGACATCAACTGGGATTGAACTGCTATGTGTGACAATCTAATCTGAGGATGGGAAACTGTGGGTTTGTCCTTGTTTACAATTAATCTAAAAAACAGGTGATGAATTTTGAATCCTGTAGTTTGTGAGTCATGAAACTGTGAAGTTTGTCAGTCCCCAACCTAGATTAAGTTCATACTTTGACAAGTAAACTTAGTTTGAGAGTTGTTCATCCTATATGTGTAGAAAAGGATCTGGTCTTCGTTAGAAACAATAGTATAGAAGACAGAATGATGGTGATTGTGGATGCCTATTGGTTGGGATTAACTGAGAGAGAATATCTACTAATGCTGTTAAGAGTCACTCCTGATACTTCTTAACATTTATTTCTTAACACCTTTTAATTTGGGTCACCAGTCTCTTGCCCAATATCTGCTTAACTGTATAGCTCCCACGAATGTTTCCTCACCATTTACCCTCCACGTTGGTAGTCACTTTAGGGGAAAATGGGAAGCCTGGTTACATTCTTGATACACAGTCCTCATCTTGATTTTTCTTTTTCCTTTTTTCCGTTTTTTTTTGTGTGGGGGGACTGAGGCTTAACCTCAGGACCAGGGTGCTCTCCATTAGAGTTTTTGGTTTTGGGTTTTTTTCCCCCCCAGCAATGATAGTGCTCTACATTTCCAGCTTTTTGTTGTTTGACTGGCAATAAGCAACACAGACTTTTCTTCCTGGGCTGGTATCGAACTGTAATTTTCAGATCTCAGCCTCCTTACTAGCTAGGATTATATATGAGCTACCAGGGCTCAGCCATCCTAATTTCTTTACTGTCCTGGAGAGCTACCACCAATTGCTTTTAAAGGACTTTTTTTACTGTGCAGCAAGAGTGTAATGGAAACCTAGATCAGCATTGTAGCTGTTTTTTGTTTCTGGTTACTCTATCAGAAGACAGCAGAGTTTCTCAGTATTCTGGGCTTTTACTTTGGTGATGTCCTGCACATTGTCAGGTGTTTACCAGCATCTTTGGCTTGTGTCTGTTTGATATAGATAGTATTTTCCTTGCCTTCACTCAACATGTGACAACTAAGATTATCTCTAGAAATTGCTCATTGTTCTCTGGGGGTGGAATCACCCCTTCTTAGGAGTCACTAAGTTAGGATCTGAGAAGCAGAGTTGACCTGTGAAGAATGGGTATGGTTTGAGGAGATGGAAGATAGTTATATCTGAGCAGAATAAATTCAGAAAAGGGTCATAGCAATATCCAAAAATTAACCATTCATTTACTGAAAGGAAAGGGGAAGTACAATAAAATTGTCCCTGAAATGTTATATGATAAGTGTGGTATATACCTTTTGTGTGTGTGTGTGTATGTGTGTGTGTGTGTGTCTGTGTGTGTGTCTGTGTGTGTGTCTGTGTCTGTGTCTGTGTCTGTCTGTCTGTCTGTCTGTCTACATGCTTGTCCTGAGGCTTGAACTCAGGTCCTGGGCACTGTCCCTGAGCTTTTTTTTGCACAAGGCTAACACTCTACTACTTGAGCCACAGCTACACTTTTGGCTTTTTTGTGATTGATTGGAGATAAGAGTCTCACGCTTTCACTGTATTTGATGTTGGTATAATTTGTGGAGGGGAAGGGAAAAAACAAATCGTTTAAATAGGGTTACAGATGGACCCATTGCAACAATGAGATGCACAAGTCATGTTGAAAAACGAACTTTACAACTTTGGCAGGGGTGGGGATAGGAGGTGGAGGGTGGGGGAGATGGGAAGGGATGGGAAGGGGAAACAAAGGAGGAGGCAACAATGCTTGATAAGAAATGCACTCATTATCTTGCCCATGTAATTGTAACCCCTTTATACGGTATTTTCACAATAAGAAAAAAATAAAAAAAGAGTCTCACTGACTTTCCTGCCCCAGCTGGCTTCGAACCACAATCCAGAGATCTCAGCCTCTTGAGTAGCTAGGATTACAGGCATTTGCCTCCAGGCCCAGCTGGCAAATAGAATTTTTAAAAGATAATTTTGAAGAATTTCTACAGATTAGTACACTATTGGTGACTACTATAAAGGAAAAAAGTGAGGGTGGGGAAGGTATTCTTCACTGCAGTTTGAAGGTTGCCTGGAAACTTTTATTTTAATCCATATATTCTGGAGTGGGTTCTCCCGAGTAAATGGTGCATAAGAGTACCAAACACCAGGATGCAAACTGAGAAGAACAAAGATCATTATTTATGTCAGCCTCAGTTCATTATATATGTAAGCTTGAAGAAAAAGGGAGATTCTTGATTCTCGACTAGCACATCATTTCACGTGGTAGCAGAATGCCCTGGATGTTAACAAAGGCTCCTGAAAAGCTGAGCCATCTATGAATGTCATTTTAGTATAGCTGGACTTAACTATTTCTAAACACAGTGAATTGATTAGCATTTTTAGGATTTTTTAGTAAAAAACAATCAGAAGTTTCTGATATTTTCTCAAAAATTTTTACTCAGTATGACATTTTGGAAGTTCAGCAAATGTGAAGGGAAAATCCTGAAGATGAAATCACAATGTGTACTTTGTTTTAGTATCTGAGTTAAATATTAATTATATCAGTAGAACACTAGGGCAGAATTCTTTTGCAGAAGTTAGTTTTGTTAGGTGCTTGCTTCCTTTCTTTTCTACTGCCCTATTTACATGACACTTTTTTTTTTGCTGCCAGTACTGGGGCTTGAACTCAAGGCCTGAGTACTACCCTTAGCTTTTTCACTCAAGGCTTGTGTTCTGTCAGTCAAGCCACAGCTCTGGCTGTGCTGGTTAATTGGAGATGAGCCTCATAGACTCTCCTAACTGGGTTGGGTTTGAACCTTCAACCTCAGATCTCAGCCTCTTGAACAGCTAGGATTACAGATGGTTGTCACTGGCACCCAGCTGGGTAGGTCTCTTTTGAGTGGGGAAAATGGCTTATTTAAAATGTTTATCTTCCAGCTAGTTCATATGAGTCAAAGTAAAGCAAAGGATTGAATGGGGTGGGGGTGGGGAGGAAAGCATGCTTTGGAATAATGTGTACCATGAAGACCTACTCTGGAACTGGGGATGGGGATGAACAGAGCTGCTTTTGTCCTCTGTCATCCCTAATTTTCCCTGATCTCCACTGATAGCTCTCCTCCCAGGTTTCCAGTTCAAAAGTATTGGTAATGCATGGGTGCCTGGTTAGACTCACTCTGGGTATGGAGTTATCCAGTGATTAGAATGTTCCCTCCTTAATTACTTCCTTCTAAACTCAAGATTAGACTTTTATTGCAGATTGAAATGCATATGAGCTATTTAGTTTTACTCCATTACCTCTGGATTAAAGTGAACCATCAGTAAAATTAACAAAAACCACATCATGGAATTGGAGAATTGCCACTGAGAAAGCGTTCTAGCCATGCAACAAGCAACAATTCTCCTTGTGGGATTACTTCTCAGTGGAATTCAACAATTAAGTAGATAATGCAACTAACAAGAATTCAAGTCTTGTCAGTTGTTGGAAAAACTTAGCCAGCTAAGACCAGACTCCCAAATTCCTTTGATTAGCTACAGTATTGGAAATATCACACTGGAAACGTGCAGTTTAGAGTCTAGAGCAAAGCCCTACCTGGCCTGACTCAAAGTTGGCCACTTGAATTGGAATCATTGAACGCACATCTCTGTTTATTATTATAGATTCTTGTCACACAGTTTGAGATCCCAAAATTGAATTTACTTTGTTCATTTCAGCTTTTGGAGATTTTAGGCCTAGGACATAAGAAAAATAGCTAATTCCTTCCCTTCGATTATGGCTTCACCATGTAATACAGTATACATGTTTCCCTTCAAGTATACATAGTTCCACTTCCATTCAAGGTATCTGTAATACAAGTTTAGCTTTTGCTTTCTGTTTTTGCTTTCCGATGAGAGTGAGCACTTTCAGTGACTTAATTTTCCTATTCCACTCCCCAAAAGCTACATGACTCTCATGCTAGTCAAGAAAAAGAAACAATATATATATTTTTAAAAACTTAACTTCTGTCGTATAACAGAAATCCTATGTTTTTACTAATACAGCTAATATTTAACTTGGACATGCAATACCATGTAAAAATGTATAGGGAAGTTAATTTTTTTAAATTTTTAAAAATTCCTTTAGTCAAATCCTCAGAATATATGTGTAAAATAAAAAAGGTGACTGATTGCTCATTTAAATCACTATAAAGAGAGAGAAATAATACTAATGAACACCACTGAATGATAAATCCAGTTAAGCTAAAAAGACATTCACAAACTGCTAAGCCTTTCAGGAGCGTTTGTTTAAGTCCCATACATTCTTCTGCCTCTTGAAATGATGTGTTAGTCATGAATCAAGAATCTGTTTCTTCAGGCTGGCAAATAATGATCTTTGTTGTTTTAATTCTGTACCAGTTTATTCAACTCTAGGGACTCTGTTTCATGATTTACTTAGAGGAGGTTTGGACTATTATTTGGTTTAATTTTGTACTCATAATTTTTATTAGAAAAATATAAAAAGTGAAACAAGACCATTAAGCAGCAGCTTGAGGATAAGCATCCAGAGTTTAGATTTATATGGTATCTTACTAGAAACTTAAAAGAACAAAGACAGAGATAACTATATCCTATCTTGAAAACAGCAAGTTAGATCTGTGCAGTATGTTTTAATGTGATAGCATGTGAGTTAAAAAGTACTAATTTGACCAGCTGCCTCTAAAGCTTCTGGGATGTTTTTCTTTTTAAATGAATGAGAGTGTTAATACACTGAAAATTGTACTCTCACTGTAGAGTAAGAACATTTATGTTCTCCATCCTGTGAACTTCTAATCTTGAGAGACACTGTCCTTTTGACTTAACATAAAATTTTGCTTCAGAATTTAGTACTGCAGAGAATTATTATTTATTATTCTTTTGAAAGGTGGCCATTATTAACATTTTGTTTTAAAAGTATGATTGTTAATATTGTGTGACTCAGGGTTTATCCGTATGTCTTGGTTTCACGAACATATGATCTTGAGGAATGTGGATGGACTAAATGTTAACCAGGTTTGGGGATGGTAAGAAGTGATAAGTATACAGCCATTCATTTAATATAGATGACAGTAAACTCATTTGTATTGCTTGTTTTAGCTCTAGATAAATACTTTCTCAATTTGACCTCAGAGAATGCAAAAAGTAAGCCATCACATTTTACTTCTTCAATATTTGAAGATCTTCCATATTTGAAAATCTCAAGCTCTTTATGAGTTGGTCTTGAAAATGGTTAAAATTTATAACAAACAATTATAGTAAAGAATTTTGTCATGTTAGGAAAATCTAGCCTGAGTTACTGAAGTCTTCATAATGTTTTATCTATATAATGAAGTACTAATGTGATTAAATAGGTATAGAAATTTATATTAGGCTTAAAAGTATAAAGGTCCTTAGTCTGAAAATTAGAGAATCTGGACATTAGCAACACAATGCTACTGTTTAGAAATTTCATAACAGAGTTGAGAAATGAAAATGACACCTGACATTTGTAACTTTCACATAATATCTTATATGATACTTAGAATAATCTTGTAAGGAAAGTATTTTTGTCACTGTTTTAATGGTAAGGAAACTGGATCTTTTTAACCTTAAATAACTCATTTCCTAATTAATATTTACCTTGCAAAAAAGTTTTACTTTTCATTACATAGAGTGTTTCTGTAATTTTTTAAAAGAAGTTTAATTTTTTTTCCTATTGCATTTAGGTGGCAGAATTTCGATAGTGGTGGAACAACATTTTTTTTAAAGTAGATGTCCTGGTGATAGAGCTACTAATCAAGCATTCTCTGGCTCTTTGATCACTAAGAGAAGTGTAGCTGTTGAAGGAAATTAAAACCATTCATTTATAAACATTGGTAGAGTTCGTAGAGATCTTATACTGGTTTCACTTGGCATTCTTTCATAGTTGGGGTTTGTTTATTTGTTTCTGGCTTCATGATAACTTTTTTTATCTCCTAGGTTTAAAAAAACAAATGTAATTCCATTCTTCTAGCAGCTAGTTGGTGGTGATTCAGCACAGCTATAGGACGTTGTGTTTAATGATACATTCCCCCACCTGAGTAAATGGGAGAGCAGAAATCTTATCAGCAGAGACTGAGAGGTAGTTATCACAGGAAAAGTTCATATGATTGGGACAATGTCCACAAAAGAGCAGGACAGGGAAGAAAATGTGAACTGCTGCTGTTTTCTAGCATCTAGCCCAAACAAGGGCATCTAGTAAAAATTCAGTTTCTAGACTGATTGAATAACCTAGAATTCCCAGAGAATTAAACTATGGGGGAAAATAGTCTACTTTCAAGCTAGCTCATAATTCAAAAACATTTCATTCTAATGCCATTTCCAGTTAAAATATCAAGAGATCAAGTTGAAAGCACAAGTACCACTTGCCACAACTTTTATATCATAAGATTATTTAAGCCAGATCATTTAACCAGAATGTTTTAAATATTGCATGTTTATAAGTATAAAGTGTAATAATCTTACAGAAATTAACTGGATAATGACATATTTCAATAGTGCATTGCTACTGTGCTGCTAATTGTTTGGTGCATATTAATTATACAAAGGGGTATCCCTGTGATATCCTTGAGCAAAAAGCTCATGGACAATGACCAGGCCCTGAGGACCAACACACAAAAAAAGAAAAATGTGAAGACTTCAGGGCCACGGAACGTTATTTTATTCCTTCTATTGACTGAGAGCACAGCGAAATCCCACCTGTAGATCCTTAATTCTTATAACTTTTGTTTATCGAGATCTGTTGCTAGTGTTCTTTCTTAAAGCCATAATATACATTCCTGCATTTTTATGACATTTCATTTTCATTGCAGATAAAACTCAGAGGAAATTTGCACAGATGCTGCTTTGGAGAACTTTACAACCTGGGTTGCAGAACTGAGCCTTGGTAAACCTGTCTCTATTACAGCATGTTGCCATACATCTAATTAAGTGCATAAGGTCTTTGGCCTTCAAGATCCAACGACCTTCAACAGGAATGCTTGTTCGCACGTTTACCATACGTTTAAAATCTGTTCTTTATCAAATCAGTCCTTTTATAGCTTTTTAAGTTCTTATTGATGGCTAATATGCAAGGATTAATTTTTAATATTTTAATTGATTTCTTTAATCAATTTCTCAACTTGTATTTATTAAATACTCAAACTCAGTATTACCTACTCAATGCCTTTTAAAAGAAAGTTGTAATGGAGAAAAAAAATGAGCCTTAAACAAATGGTTACTTCTGTATATTACCTCGTACCAGAGCTTCATCCTATTTGTAAAATCTTTCTCCTTTCAATGGTTGGTTAATACTTTGAGACTTTGTTTACGTGTGGCAGTGTTGTAAAAAGAAACTAAAGATCACATTTTACCTGTCTGGATGGAATATCCCTTTTCTTCAAGTGCAGTTTGTGATGTCTTTTTGTAATGAACATGTTCTGAAGGTTATTGGAAATTGATGGTAGGGCATTCAGTTGAAGAAGTTAAGCATTTGATTCCATCAGGTTTTCACATGTGTTAATCTCATTTACAGCATTGAATTGCATCAGTAACATTTTCCTTTCTGTGAAGTTCTAATTTTAGTTATGACCTACTTAGCAAGGCCTTTGAAAAGGGATATTGTATCCATGGTAAATTAATTGTATACCTAAACAGAGATAGCTCAGCTTTGCCTGTCAGGCTTGTCATTGACATCTAGTAGGCTTCTGCACATGTAAAATTGAATTCAAATAAAATCATATACACTTTCTACTTCTTAAGATTTGTCTTTTCAAATAATAGTTTAAAGCAATATCTGCTCATGTTTTCTTGCACTATCACAATTGCTTTTTAGTTATTTCTCAAGAAGCATGTTCGTAGTTAAGAGACAAAAATCTGTGTAACAGGAAGGAGAATAGCACCAATTCTCTGGGCTATTTTTTGTTTTTTATTTTTTTGCAAATGTGCTTTCTAATAGCCATTGCCTTCCATGTTGTTTACCTAATCAGCACATTTTATCTGAATACTTGAACATTTTACCAGTAACAAACAGAGAGAAACAGAAAGAAAACTTAGAGTAACCTTTTGGTTGAATTTTAGTATCATGACAACGAGCGCTTTTTCTAGCAGTGATTTTTCACATGTGTAAGTTTGACAGTATTTCGTTGTTGGTTTTTGATTTGGTTTTATTTGTGTGCTTTTAATTTGCAGAAGTTAGTAACTGCAGCTCACCTACTGCACCAAAGTTCTCGATTTTAGGAGCCCAGCTTTAGTCATTTGAACATGCTTCTAAATAAAGCAAAACAAGAAAACCAAAACTATACTTTTGATCTATAATAATAGCTCAATAACTTTGTCAAGGAAAGCTCTAATATATGCAGTGATGGTTTATGGAAGGGTGTGGCAATTTAAAATTTATATTGTGTGTGATGTTTAAATAAAGTGATATCTACATTCATGTGATTTCTTGGTCCGTATGGCCATTAATTATTGAGTAGAAATGAATTAAACTTTGATTTCCTTTTTTTAAATCGTGTTGCATTTGATTCCTGATTAAATTCCCTCAAAATGAACTCTTCTTCTTAATTTGGAATTTTATGGTGAGCTTGTATGGGTACAGACAATTGAAACATTGTTCCTTTTTTATAAACTGCTTGAAATGAATCCTGAATTTAAGTTTGCACTTTAATACGAAACTTAAAGAACCAAACACTCATTTCAAAGTAGGTTGGTTAAGTGGTCATGCTTCATCATTATTAGCTTTGTAAAATTCTAAAGGAATCAAATAACTCATGATGACAAATTTCTGGCAAATTAATGATTTTATAGTGTTTCTTTTCTATAGATATTATTTCTTCTCTCCCTCCTTCCCTTCCCTCCCCTCTCCTCCCCTTCCCTCCCCTCCCTTCTCTTCCTCTTCTCTCCCCTCTCTTCCACTTCCCTTCCTTCTCTTTATTATAGTGTTCATTGTCATTGACCTCAGCAGCAAATTTATCTTGGATTCATTTAGGATTACAGGAATCAGGGGAAAGTGATTTTAAAGGTGGTTTCTCCAGCACATTTTAAGAAAAGGGACCAAAAGTTATTTTAGCTTCCTCGATAGATTGCATGTTACTTATTAGGATAATAAATTAATATTAAATACAATATATGTCTTGTCTTTACTCTGGCATCTGTTTAGGAGTTGTTCGAATCACTGCAGTAGGGCTCTGCATATAAAATCATGGATCTAATGTACTGTAACTTTATCCGTGAAAGATAAAAAATCTCAAATAACAAGTACAAACATTGAACAATTACCTATAAAGATTTGTAAAAGTAAAATTTTTCCAATAGATTTCATTCTTGTCATTTTGTAAGACGACCCTGCAGTCCACCTGTTTGTAACTTTTTTAATAAAATAGACATCTGTTTTACTGAGGCTCATTTCTTTAATTATTTGGTATAGTGCTTCTTGTTCTGGGTTTACTAACTTGTATTTCTGCTAACTGAAAGTCATTTCATTTATCAAAATGGTAACTGTATTGCAGCACATATTTAAGCAGAAATTAAACATTCATTTTCATTCATTTTTTTTCCTTAGTTACTATTTTGGTACTTGTGGGGAAAAACTGAAATATGTTCAAAATGTAATATTCAACCAAACTGAATAACTTATAAGTAAAGCAAAAAAATATAAATAGTGGCTAAAAAACTAATGTATGTGACTTGGTTCATAGGCAGACTGGGCTAAAATAAAGCTGTGTTCACTGCAAATTTCCCATATGTAGGTAACTATGGACAATATTGGGCAGTTAAATTAATATTTGAAATACTGAATGAAGAAATTCAACACAATGTACTTTGCCTTTTAAATTTTTTTTTGGTTGGTTATGGGGCTTTAACTCTGGGCCTGGGTGCTGTCTCTGAGCTTTTCAGCTCAAAGTGAGTGCTCTACACTTGAGCCACAGTGCCACTTCCAGTTTCTGGTGGTCAATTGGAGCTAAGAGTCTCACGGACTTTCCTGCCCCAGTTGGCTTTGGACTGTGATCCTTAGATCTCAGCCACTTGAGCAGGCATGAGTCACTGGTACCTGGCGCCTTTTAGATTATTTGTTGTGTTTTTTTGTTTTTTAGTGCTCGAGATTGAACTTGTGCATACTGGGCAGACATTCTGCCACTGAGCTACATCCCAGCTCAATTATCACTGTTCTATCCTTTGAATGTTTTTGCTAAGTCAGGAACCAGTGGCTCACACCTGTAATCCTAGCTACTCAGGAGGCTGAGAACTATGGATTAGGATCTGAAGTCAGCCTGGGTAGGAGAGTCTGTAATACTCATCTTTAACCACTGAAACACTGGAAGTGGAGTTGTGGTTCAGTGATCGAGTGCCAGCCTTGAGCAATAAAGGTAAAGGACAGTGCCCAGGTCCTGAGTTCAAGCCCTAGTATCAGCATGTACACTAAAAAAAGTTTCTGCCTAATTCAATATATAATAATCTTGAAATTATTGAAGTACATTTTATAACCTCAAGAGCTTTCAAATTGGACAGATCTATTCAGATGCACATGGATTGCATCTTTTTTATACAATGCATAGAAAATAACTTGCTTATTATGGTCAGTTATGTTTCTTCTCTTGTCCTTGTCAGGTTATTCTTGCTCCAGGACTGTTATCTAGTTTTCAAACTTCTCCAGGTTATAGCATCTGGGGGTCAAGATAGAAGCTGTAAGTTTGAAGCAGGGATAGCTTTTCAAATAGGCTTCTGCTTTCACCTCTATTTCTCTGGTTTGAAACACTGCTTTCTGGTGTTTGGGATTTTTATTATCTTCATTTTGGAACTGACAAAACCAAGGCTTAGGAAAGTCGAGAATTAAGTTCATAAAGACAAAGCCAAATAACTAAAATGTTGAGAAAGTTGTGTTTTTTTTTAAAGATTTTAAGTAAATTCATCATTGGGTGCAGTCCAATGAGTACTATTAAAATCATGAAGTTCATGGAAAGAAGAGTTAAAAAACTACAGCAAGAAATGGCTGTTTAAAGTCAATAGGACAGTCCCTGTGTAACCAAATACTAGGGGTCCTATTTAAAGGTAATGTGTGTGTTATATTGCTAACAGTTTATGTAAGACATAAGCTATTTTCATTATAGCTATTTTTCATTGGAAAAGCAATGTCTTAAATCAGAGATCTGGCAGCTTCTGGCCACCAGGCAGAAACCAGCCCAGCTAGTGCCAAAGAACTGTAGTTAGAGTTAGCAGCTGTATCCTGAATCCATTGCAGAGCTCAGCTGCACTCTCCCTCCTCTCCCCAAACTTATAGTTTGAACAGAGGATCAGAAATGCAGCTCATCTCAGACTCCTCTTTTGTCAATGAAGTGCCATGCTCCTGTGCTTGTTTGTTCTCAGTGGCCCAGGTTACCCAATGGCCAAAGGCTCTCATTTTACCATGGTGTGATTATCTGTGAATTTTCTCCCGAGGTGGGTGAGCCCCAAGGTCTCTTCCCAAGTCACCTCTTCATCCTCGGTGCTTATCTCTAGTGCATTAATAGGTACCCAATAAACATTATATGAAATTATTCACAGCAACAGGGTTTCTACCATTTCTTTCTGGGCTTTCATATTTGTAGCATTCCGGGAGCATGGGGAATGCAATGTTTCCCCTCAACTTGAACTTCTGTAGGGCTGACTTGTTTTTATTTGTATTTTAATTTTTCGTGGACAATTGTTTCTAAATCCATTTTTGGGTAAATATGTACCATAGATAAGAGAATGGCATATACAGGTACGTTGTGATGACTGGATGGAAGGGCTTTGAGATTCAGATTAGGATTCCAGGAACAAAAAGTCCAATAAATAAATGGTATTTTTACCCATGCCTGGGTTTCCTATCCAGTAAATTCCGAATCTTCCCTAGACTTATGTCATTGTTTAGGCAAAGCATAGAAATAATTCGTATTGAGACCCCCCAAAACTGTCAAATAATTCTCTAATGAAGCGACAAATCCCATTTGCTTCTTAGAACAAGTAATTTCTACCCCTACAGCTAATCCCTCTGCCTTTCCTTTGTTCCTGTCCCATTCTCTCAACTAGTCCTCCATTTGAGTCCTCCATTTGACTGAACTTCTACCCTGGCCCACCCTTTTTTTCTGTATGAATCATAGATAGTTGTATGAGTAATGAAGCTACTGGAATTAAGATGTATTTTTACTCTGCTTTCCCCAACCTCCAACACTTCTCCAACTCCACAGAAGCCAATAGTTGGAGGCGTTTTCAGGTTACCTTAAAACAATCTAAGGTTATCCCAGCAATTCCAGCTCTATCCATGTGCTTCAATATCAGTGATGTGTGCAGCTTGCCATGTAACCAGAGACTTCCCCTGATGTCCCAGAAAGCCCTCCAGGAATTGACTTCTAAGGCTCTGGGTACTTTCTTACTCATGCTGTAAGGCCCAGGGAATGAATGCCCTGAATATAGGACTTTGAAGCTCTTACCAGTTACTATAAAGTTTAAAAGTTGGGGCTGAGGGTATGTTAAACCCGTTCTTGAACTTTCTTAAAAGTGAGCCAGATAGTCAGGTGCTGGTAGCTCACCCCTGTAACCCTAGCTACTCAGGAGGCTGAGATCTGAAGATTGAAGTTTAAAGCCAGCCCTGGCAGGAAAGTCCCTGAGACACTTATCTCTAGTAGACCACCAGGAAACCGGAAGTGGAGCTGTGGCTCAAAGTTGTAGTACAGTAGCCTTGAGCAAAAGAGCTCAAGGACAACACCCAGGCCCCAACTTGAAGCTCCAGGACCAAAACAGCAACAACAAAAAGAGTGAACCAGGTATTAGATATACAATTGAGAAATTCAAGGGTCCCTGGAGGTTCTGACAATTCAATAAGGGGAAGTTCATTGTTCCTCCATTTAAGAAGCTCAGGGAACCCTGATACCAGTGGACAGCTTCTCTGGTTCCCTGTGGTTCCTTTGGGGGCATACATGTTTCTGTCCCTAGTAAACTATCCTAAGCCAAGTGTCATACATCATTCTACAAGGTATCTCCATCAATTTTTAAAAATACTTTGCTCAAGCCCCCAAATGTACAAAAGAACACAGAAAGGGGGAGCTTGGAAAGGCATACAAGGGCTCTATCATGCTGCTTGTCCACAAAGTAAAATCCAGGGTGAATGGCTGAGTCCCTCAGGCAGCTGGGGTATGAATGAGGAAACTGAAGCTACTGACCTGGACCTCTCTCATCTGGCTAAAGAAAATAGTTACTGGGACCTAGGAATGGAAAGCTGGCCTATAAGAGGGTCAGTTTCCTTTCACAGTTGTTTGGTGAGGAGGATAACTATTCTAGGCAAAAAGGCCAAGGAGATGGTTATACCTATCATCCTAACTACCCAGGAGGCTGAGATCTGAGAATCCCAATTTGAAACCAGTCTAGGCAAAAAAAAAATCTGTGAGACTTTTATCTCCAATTAACCAGCAAAATGCTGTAAGTGGAGGTATGACTGAAGTGGTACAGGAACAAAAACAGCCTTGAACAAAAATAAGCCAACCAATAGTACAAGGCCCTGAGTACAAGTCTCAATACCAGCACCAAAAACGATGACTATGTTCATTTAACATTCACTGAAGCTTCTACACGTGTGCCAGGCCTGCTGCTATAAGCAGAGTATGCAATAGGGCCTCATCATCTACTAGAGCTTGAATTCCAGCCTGGGAATCAGACTTATATGCCACAGTGATGAATGTATTTTGTGCCTTCCCAGTTCTGGGATTACTGGTGTGCTCTACCACTCCCAGTTCTACACCCACTCTTGGACTCATTAAATGTGGTCTTTAGAGCAGTCATAGTGATCTTTGCCAAATGCAAATACCTTGCTCATTTCTCTCTAGCCCAAAGATCCCCAGTGGTTGCTTATCACTACCAAGTTTGGTTCAAACTACTTAGCATGACCGGCCCCTTGCCTGCTCATCTATCCTTGTTTTTCTCCACTGGCCTTGAACCTTCCCTTTTAATATAAAATACGTTTTTAGTGTATTGCATATGTTTCCCTGCTTTTGCTCCCTGTGTGTCTAAAAGCCTTCTCTTTCTTGTCTGTCTCCAGCACTGAAATTGCTTGCATAGCTGGTTTTTATACATTTGTAAGGATTTATACATTTATAAGGATTCATGCCTTGCATGAAGCAGATGGTTACTAAAGACTTGGAACTGCACTCAATTGGATAGATAAGGAGACTATTAACAAGACTTTCAAACATCAAAGAGGTTGTTAGGATAGTTGGAAAAGGAGATGTGTGTAATTTCAACCTTGGGGCATGTTGAACCTCAAACAGCAGTAGGGAGATACAGTGGGCAGTTTCCATCATTAGCTCCAAGGACACACCTCTATCTTCTGTCCATTCTTGGAGTGAAGCTATAAAACTATAAAACAAATCCAATCACTGTTTCCATTTAAGCATGGTGCATATCAATGCCCAGTTTGTATCAATACCAAATCAAGTAAGTGTGTGTGTGTGTGTGTGTGTGTGTGTGTGTGTGTGTGTGTGTGTGTGTGTGTAATGTTGCCCATCTGTAGTTATCTGTAGTTTCAACCAATTTGAAGGCTTAGGCAGGAGGATTACCTACAGCAAGAAAAACACCACCCAAATCCATACTCAGCAGGGGAAATTTGGCCAGGCCATGCTCTGCCTCTGGCTCTGTGCCTGAAGAGAGGGACAGTGGTGAGTGCTGTTTCTTTCCACCATCTTCAAGTGGAGTTGTAACATCCAATGGACCTAATATCAGTCTGCCTTATTCCTGAAACCATTACAATTTACATAGGTAATTCCTGTCAGTCTTCTCTCCCAGAAAATCCAAACATGTATGAATCAGTTACTGAGAAAATGAGTATTCTCCCCTTTTTTTCTGTACCAGTACAGATGTGATAGAAGAGTTAAAGGCTTTGGCTTTGAAGGTTTCCATGGAGCATTAGAAACAAACAGCTCCATTGCCTTTGGCAGATAATTCAAGTTCTGATATGTTGATTTGCCATTAGAAAATAATCCCTACCTAACTGTGTTATGAAATCAAAATACAGAATATAGTCTGAAATATAAAATACATTCTACATTCACACTGGAGATGAATTCTATAGTATGTGTTTGTATTGTCTTGCTCAAGATTTCACCCAGTTGTGCATTGTTCTCGAAGTGTGTTTCATTAGGAGACCCTCAGTGGTGAAATATGCCATAATCCAGACAAAGGAGATACTCATTTTTTTTTCAGGGCTGTGGATTTTGCATATGCTAGTCAAGCACTCTTTTATTGAGTCCCAGCCCAGGTCCAGAGTAGCTAACCTTTTTTTTGTCAGTCTTGGGACTTGAACTCTGGACCTGAGTGCTGTCCCTTAGCTCTTCAGCTCAAGGCTAGCACTCTACCACTTGAGCCACAGCACCACTTCCAGCTTTTTCTGTTTATGTGGTGCTGAGGAATGGAACCCAGGACCTCATGAGCCACCTTCCTAGCCCCAATTATTCTTTTTGTTTGTATGTTTAATGAATTTTTATTTACAATGTTTCTGTTTTGTTGTTGTTTTTGAGGCTTGAACTCTGGGGCTGGGCACTGTCCCTCAGCTCTTCAGCTCAAGGCGAGCGCTCTACCACTTGAGCCACAGTACCACTTCCAGTTTTCTTGTGGTTCATTGTCGATGAGAGTCTCACGGTCTCTCCTGGCCGGGCTGGCTTTGAACTGTGATCCTCAGATCTCAGCCTTCTGAGTAGCTAGGATTACAGGCGTGAGCCACCCGCACCTGGCTACTAAACACAATATTTTTGATAAACAATATTGTTTCTACTATAAAAGATATGTGCTAATATTTTTAAAGTTTTGGGAAGTGCAACTAACAACCTTTCTAATGAAACACCTCTTTTGTATGTTTTTTGTTTTCTTTTTTCACGCCTTTGATTACAATAGTACATTTAGATCTTGCTTATTTTTAATAAATAATTTTAAAATTCTCTTTAAATAGTTGCACAAAGGGATTTCAATTCAACATGTCAATTAATGAGTGTAATGCATCATGATCAATGTCAACCCTTCCATCATTCTCACCCCATCTGTACCAAGCCCTCAAATTTCATTCCATTTTCACATATGAACAGTGAGTTTTATGACTATATTCGTTTTTCCCTCAGACATGTTTCAGCTTCCTAGTATTCATTTTGTTCAACTGTCTGTTAATTATTCAAAGGAGTTACACCATGGGAATCCATCCCTGTGTATATCATTCGTTAGTCAGTTTGGTCATGTATACATGCCTATAATCTTGTATATATTTTCATATGTTCATATTTTAGATCTGACCACCATATATGATAGAAAGCATTCATCCTTTATCTCTCTGAATGTAGAATTTTTTTTCCAGGTCCGTACATTTCTCTGTAAGTGACATAATAGTATTATTCTTCCTGATAGATTAGTAAAATTTCATTGTATGTATGTTTGTATGCATGTATGTATGTATAAGTATCTTATGTTTGTTCATGCATTTATGCATGTATAGATACACATGTATATCACAGTTTCATGATCTATTCATTAGTTGTAGGATATCTGGGGCCACCTAGTCTTAAAAGAGCTTTAATTCCAAGAGTAAGACTTCGTTAGACTTCCAGTTCTGTAGTTAGGTTCCTCAGGGTCTTCCTCTACACTGAATCTAAGGATCCTGTTTAGTAGCCACAGTTTGTTTCTGTAGCAGATTATTCTCATCCTAAAAGAAAACATGAGGAAAGAAAGGCATTTTTCTCTAACCCAAATATAATGACTTTCTGGCGATTTAGAAACATATATTAGACATTTTTATATTATTCTGATTTTCTTATATTCCACAAAGTCATAGCAATTGCTTTGTGTCCTACTTCCTTTATCTAGTGAAATTAAATCACATGATCTCAAGGTCAATCAATGTACAGTACTTCTGGAAACTAATTTATTGTTCATTTCTACTTGCACATTATTTGGAGAATGAAGAGTAATAAGAAGCATATACCTTAGTCTTAGCATTTATGAAAGGAGACTAAAAAGAGACAGTAATGTAACCAGTGTGATGCAACCCAAGAACAAAAAGAAAATCAAAGAGAAAACAAAGATCATCCGCTAAAATATCTCTTTCGTTTAACAGTATAAGAATATATTAAAACATGTTGTAAAATAAACAATTATACAACACTTGGTGCTGTAATAATTGTTTTGAAAATTCATCCCATAATATACATCAAAATAGAATTCAGAAGGAGCTAAAAAAGAAATGTGAGTGTTGAACCAAAATCTATAGAAAAATAAAAATGAAAGAACTACTCATCACTCTAAAAAGTAATGGAAAGATGAACACCAGTGGCTCACTCTTGTAAATCCTAGCTACTGAGGAGGCTGAGATCAGGAGGATCTTGGTTTGAGAGAGAAAAAGAGAGAGGGAGAGAAAGAGAAAGAAAGGAGGAAAGAAAGAAAGAAAGGAAGGAAGGAAGGAAGGAAGGAAGGAAGGAAGGAAGGGAAAGGAAGGAAGGAAGGAAGGAAGGAAGGAAGGAAGGAAGGAAGGAAGGAAGGAAGGAAGGAAAGAAGGAAGGAAGGAAGGAAGGAAGGAAAGAAAGAAAGAAAGAAAGAAGGAAGGAAAGGAGAAAAAAGGAAAGAGACAAAGAAAAAAGAAAGAAAAGAAAGAATAAAAGGATCTAAGAAGTATCAATGGATAGAAATTGGACATGCTGCTCAGTGATACAGCATCTCCATATCATGCAAGAGGCCCTTAGTTCACGACTCCCTCCTCAATCCATCCCAAATAAGTAGTGAATGAGACAGGCAAATGATTTATAGTGTTAGTATTAGTGTGTGTGTTTGTGTGTGTGTATGTGTATGTATGTGTATATTGATCCTGGAGCTTGAACTCAGGGCCTAAGCTTTGTTGCTCAAGGCTAGTGCTCTACCACTTGAGTCACAGCTCTACGTCTAGCTCCTTTATTGCTGGTTAATGGGAGATGGGCTCTATGATTGATCTGATCAGGCTAGCTTCAAAATCAAGATTCTCAGATCTCAGCCTTCTGAGTAGCTAGGATTATAGACATGAGCCTCCAGTGCCCGTCATTAATAGATATTTTGCAAAGTCATAAACTGGGGAGAAAAACTTAGAACTTCAAGAGAAAATTGGCAAAGAAAAAGAATCCCTAGGAAAGGAGAAAATACCTATGTTGTTGAGTATGAAAAGTGTTTCATCTTACTAATAATACAAACGTGCAAATAAAACAGAGAATCTTCCTTCTGCATAGAATATACATCCTTTAGAATGTTCTTTATTCAGTTTTTTTTCTTTATTCAGGTGACAAAGTCCCTGAATGGTATTTCATTCTTACAATTCTATGGCTGTTTTGTTTTGTTTTATGCTGGTATCAGGACTTGAATTTGAGACCCCACATTTGCTTTGCTTTGTTGCTTACGGCTAGTGGTCTATCCCTTGTGCCACACCTGTAGCTCAACTTTTTGCTGGATAATGGGGGGCTGATTCTCAAAGACCTCTACCCAGGCTGAATTTGAATTACAACTCTCCAAGTGTCAGCATCCTGAATAGCTACATGAGTTTTCAAGGCTATTTCATACAGTGTACAATTCTAGGTTAACAGTTTTCTCTCATTGTACATTGAAGATTGCCTTCTAGGATACACTGGGTTCCATTGTTGTTATTTAAGTCAGTTGTCAATCTTTCTCTTCTTAAAACATGTTTTTTTACCTTTTTAAGCCTATCCTGTGATTTTTGAAATGCTAGTTACTAATCTTTTATTTATAAAAGTACTATTTGCTATTTATACATATTGGATGTTTTAAAATTATTTTCTTTTTCCATGAAGATATTAAAATGTCTTTTATTGTCTAAATATGTTGAGCAGGATTATTTGTAATATGTCTGGTAATCTGACTACCTGAGGGTTTGTGGGTCTACTCCACGTGTTCTTTCTTATTCAGATGTTATATCTTCACACTCAAAGGGGTCTGAATAAAGATGTATCTCTAAGAAGGAGTCTGGACCAGGTGACTATAGGCAGTACTTGTTTAGGACAATTCGTGGCAATGTGAATTTAGGGCAAACCCAAGAGCAAGAGGTTAGATTTTTTTAGGAATAATCTCTCTCTCTCTCTCTCTCTCTCTCTCTCTCACACACACACACACACACACACACACCAACTAGCTGTGAAAAACAACAAGGCAACATTTATGTCACTTAGTTAGATGTCTGTTGTTTCTGGCTCATCTTCACATTAAAGATGTAGACCTTTAGAATAGTAGCTCATGGGGGTAAGGAATTAAGCTATCCATCTTGGTAGAGCTCTGAGCTTTAGGTTTTGTCTCTATGTCTAAAGAAATTACATACACAAAAGAGGAAATTCAAGTCAGACTGGTTTGGAAAATATCCTTAGGGATAAATTGACTTTAATATTTGAATTAAGTCTATGTGTTAGTGCCTTGACTTTGGGCTTGGTAATTCCTTACTATACTATTAGCCTTTTGATACATTGAAGAAGATTCTCTCCCTTCTCTCCATATGTATGTATGAATGCATGTAGATAGATATGTATAGCATACACATATAGCATTATATGTGTAAGTGTACATATATAACATTATACATGTAAGTATATTTTATATAGCAGTTTAAAGTGATTTTTTGACTGAAGAAATTGAATCTCTAGAAAGGTATACCATGAAAACAAACCTTTATAGCTAATGAGACTAACAAATATAAAAAACAATACATTATTAGGCACATAGTGAAAAGAATATTCATATATTCCTGATGAGAGGATACGTTAAATATAAATTAGCTCACCTTTTAGTAAAGGATTGTTTTGTAATATAAATCTAAAATCTTTTGAATGTTAATAAACTTGAATGAGGAATTGGGGCTGTGGCTCAAGTGGTAGAGTGCTTGCCTTCAGCTGAAGAGCTTAGGGACACCACTCAGGCTCAGAGTTCAAGCCTCACAACCAACAAAGGAGAGAGGGGGGCAGGGAATGAAGGGGGGGAGAGAGAGAGAGAGAGAGAGAGAGAGGGAGGGAGAGCTTGAGAGAGATCACTCTCTTCCTGGCCAGGTGCCGGTAGCTCACACCTGTAATCCTAGCTACTCAGGAGGCTGAGATCTGAGGATCAGGATTCAAAGCCAGCCTGCGCAGGAAAGTTTGTAAGACTCTCAGCTACAATAAACCAACAGAAAACCGGAATTTGCACTGTGGCTCAAGTGGTAGAGCGCTAGCCTTGAGCTGAAGAGCTGAGGGACAGAGTCCACCCCAGAGTTCAAGCCCCATGACCGACAAAAAATAAATTAATAAATAAAAATATACTTGAATGAATAATTCCACTTCCAACAATATATACTCATTAAGCAAAGACACTCACAAATGTGTATGTTCCAGGATGTTTATTGAAATGTTATTTATAAAAGCAAAACATTCTTTATGATATATCCATAAAATGACATATTTCAAAACCATTTATTGATACACATATCTTATAGAATGTTAAGAGAGGATTATACTGTAAGGTTAAGTGAAGATCACACAAGATTATATTTCGTAACATAATCCTGTTACATATGTATGTGTATATATGCATGGAAATATATCAGAATGTTAATAGATATGGTATTATGGCTAATATTCCTTTCTGAATTGTAACAATTCAGGCTAGCTAAGCATCTCCTTTTTATAATCAGAGAAAAAGGTGTTATTGATACCTTTTGTGAATAGTGATAGCAATTGTTTAAATGGTAGATATTCTTATTATACAGCTAGTTCATGAGGATCTAAAACAGTAGAATCTAAAACTGTAGCTGTAAAGATATCTTTATGTTGGTGTCAATAACCCTTTGAGTCCTATGGTTCTAAATTCAATGACCTAACCAATATGGAGAAAACTATTTCTATCTAGTTGAATAAATGGATTTCCTTTCACTCATGGGACAAAACTACCCCTGCTCTTGAGGAAGGTGGGAATTAAGGCTATACATCTGGGGTTCTATCCTTTCTATCCAATGTAAAGATGTGCCCCTCCCTTCATCTGCATATGTACATGCACACATGTGCTGTGTGCGTGTGATAATCTTGCTCACACCATGTTTTTCTATCTCTTGCCTCCTCTTTCAGCCCCCTAACAGGATTGATCCTATGGTCATATTTTTTTTTCTGCATGCTTCTTTCTAGAGGGAACATTATATGTGCTCATGATTAAATAGTGCCAGTTTGATCATGGCTTTCTTTCTTACTTTTATTTTTCTATATTCTTTTTTTTTTGTCGGTCATGGGGCTTGCACTCTGGGCTTGGGCACTATCCCTCAGCTCTTCAGCTCAAGGCAAGTGCTCTACCACTTGAGCCATAGCAACACCTCTGGTATTCTAGTGGTTTATTGGAGATAAGAGTATCACGGACTTTCCTGCCAGGGCTGGCTTTGAACCGCGATCCTCAGATCTCAGCCTCCTGAGTATCTAGGATTACAGGCATGAGCCAATGGCACCCAGCTATTTTTGTTTTCTGATCCTGATTATATCCTCTTGTATGCTCTTGTGTGAACTAAGCATTGTTGTATTCGTTGGGCATGTTGACACTTGGGATGGGTATGTTGCATTTGGAAAGTTCTGTATCACATCCATTGGGGTAGCAGCAGTTTCCACTGGCTTCTGCAATCCACACTAGAGACCATGGCTACTTCTATGGTGGTATTTTTGTCCTACATACCACTCAAATGAGTGCTGGACCTCACTAAGTTGTACTCTGAGTAACGGTTGACTCCTTAAGAGCCTTGGAGCTGAGGTCAGTTGTGAACAGTTGTGTAGGATGCACACTGCATTGAGAGATGGCTAGCTGAAAGAACAGGGAAGAATCTGAAACCCAGTCTGTATTCCCCTGCCATAGGAAGCACAACTCCAGAGCTGAATCTGTCCCAGAGGAGCAGGTGGGTACTTATTTGTAACCCCCCTGTCTACCAAGGGCATTGCCCTTTCACCAAGCTTTAGAGAAGCCTACAGAAGATGTTATTTTCCAATTTGTGTAAACATGGAGTGTAGACTAACTGCCTTTGGAATCAGTGTGTGTGATATTTAGTATCAATACGGAAGAAATGCCAGCCTCCCTTTCATCTTAAACCCCAAGGAAATATCCCCCCCCATTTGCTCGCTGCAATATCCTGAAAAACATAGTAGAGCATCATTTAGAGACATGTTTGTTGACTGAAAAATAGGAATGAATTAATGTTGTCCCAAAGTGATCCTACACATGTCTTAAGGTCAACATATTTTCCTGAAACAGCTCTTTTCTCTTTAATTGGTGACGGCATCTTTCATATCCATAAAGCTCACACATTGCATGCATGGAGCTAGGTTTGGAAACAAATTCAAGTGACAGCCACTGTTTTCTTACTCAGCAACACCTCTCCCCTCTAGAAGCAACTCATGCTTTCTTCCAGAGCCATGTTTGTATAGGTAACTTGCTCCCAAAGGACAACTGATCTCCCAGGAAGCTTCTTAGTCATTTAACAGACATGCATTTCTGCCAGGCCTGCTCCACCAGTTTCCTAGCCATGCCCAGACATGTGCAAAGCTAGCATTGACTTGGTTGAGGCTCCAGTAAAGACCTGACTTACCCCTAACTATCCATACACACAATGCCACATTTAATATATTCTTGGTCATAGCCAAGTTCATACACATATTCTCATGCAGAGCTACACATTCTCCCACTTGATCTCACACTTGTATGTCATCACTGTTGGCTATGAAAATAATTACACATGTGTACATTTATATATGCTCATACACAGGTCTACGCCCAGCACACCTTTGTAACATACTTGTAGTTATAGTACCTTGTCAAGGAACTTGATTTCTTTTTGCAGTTCTGGGAACTTCTATCCTCTTGGCTTAACTCCTCTAATGTAAATTCACATGGAGGATGACTTAGCAGGGCCAGTTCCAACCCATTTCAGAAACCTGAAGAATTTATGTTTCTGGATTTATACAACTATCCTGCACTCTGCACTCTAATCAGTGTGTGTGTGTGTGTGTGTGTGTGTGTGTGTGTGTGTGTGTGTGTGTGTGTGTGTGTGTGTGTACTAGGTCCTCTATTTTCTTATTGGAGCCTCACAGTTGATATGGCCTAACGTCCCCTAGATGGGATAACAAATTAAATGAGAAGAAGTGGTGACAACAGGGTACTGTGTTATGAGGTTTCTAAAAGCCAGAAAGCATTGTTGTTCAGGAGTACTGAAGAGAGTAATCGCACAAAATATCTCTTAAACTAGATCTGAAAGGACATAGGGACTTGGCCATGCAAGGACAGAGGCAAGAAATCAGAGAAGACAAGAATATTCATGAAGGTCTAGGTGTAGGAAGTAGTTCAGACATCTTCAGTGAATATGTATGAAAGGGAAAAGTTATCTGGGTAGAATCATGGAAGGGTTTGCAGCACTGTTCCCAAGTTTGACCTTAGTGTTTAGAAAAATTGGGAGGGAAAATAAGGACCTATACCCTGGAATATCTCCAGCTGCTATGTGGAAGTTGAATTGTAACAGGGTGTGACTAAAGCTGGAGAGACCTGTTAGGAGATTGTGCAAGAACCCAGACTGAAGGTGAGGGTAGATGGGACTTGGTGGGTGGAACCAAAGTGAAAAGGACACTTTCAAAGTTGTAGAAGGGGGCAGGGAGAAGCGAGTGATAAGGGTTAGAGAGAGGTTGGACTTGACAGGCTCGCGGAAACCACAGCAAGATCTTTGCACAAGAGAGATGTGGTGGGATTGGCATTTTCCCAAGATGGCTGCAGGGTGGAGAAGGGTAGGGAGGGGAAGAGGAGAGGCAGTCGAGCAGGGTGTTGCAATCATTATGCAAGACTTGCTAGAGGCCTAGCCACAGCCAAAGGCTGTGCCAGTGGAAATGGATTCGAGTGGGTAGGTTTGAGAGACAAGCAATAATACAGCGGTGTATACCTGATGGAATTTGATGGCAAACATTGTAAAAGGCAAGGGTACACCAGTGGATCCCATCGAGGGCTGGTGTATGGTTTTCTATCCGTTTTAATGGGGGGGGGGAATGATTTTTATCTCTTCAGTGCACAAAGCTGCTGCAGACTTACTCATGGGAAGAACGTGGGCTTAGTAATGAGGCCAAAAGTTTGTTGTGAGCACAGAGGACATTTATTGAATCTCTACTCAGCTAATGCACTTGGCTTGGTCTGCTCTACAATTCAGATCCTCTTCTTCCCAGCCAGCTCATGGACAACTGGTGTTCTGAATGCTGCAATGACTTCCTTTCATAAGACAGCCTGTTCAGTGTCAGACTCCCCATACACTTTCATCGCTTTCCTACACTCCATTCTCTTGCCAAGCTAGGGAGACACAAATGATTATCTACATTCTCCGCTGGAGGAAAATGTGGCTCACAAAGCCTTAGCAGGGTCACAAAACAGAACACAGATGCTTGATTCCTGTCTGTGTAACTTCAAATATGCATGCTCCATCAGCTGTCAGGGCTTCCTGAACCTCAGCTGCACAATAAAAATCATCTGGGTAATATCTATCTATCTATCTATCTATCTATCTATCTATCTATCTATCTATCTATCTATCTATCTATCTACCTACCTACTATACTGCTGTCTCTGAGCTTTTTTGCTCAATGCTGATACTCTACCACTTGAGCCACAAGTCTACTTCTGGCTATTTGGTGATTAATTGGAGATGAGTCTCATGGATTTTTCCTGCCCAGGCCGCCTTCGAACCACTATCCTCACATCTTAGCCTCCTTAGTAGTTAAAATTACAGGTGTGTACTTGCTTGGCTCCTCCTTACTTTTTAAAACACCTTTATTGAGATAGAATTCACATCATGTGTTTCCTTCATTTAAAGCATATAAATCAATGGCTTTAGTATATCTACAAATAAATGTGGTTATCACCATGCTCAATCAGAACATTTCATTTCTTCAAAAAACAACTCCACCATCATTATCTTTCACTCAGCTACCCCCACTACTCATATCTACCCATAAACACCCATTAATTTACTACCTGACTATAGGTTTTCTAATCTGGAATATCCTAAGAATGGAATAATTGTGTCTGAACTTTTCTGACTTTTTTCCGAACTTCATTCAAGTTGTTATATATATGCTTCTTTCTTTTTTGAGATGCAAAAAATATTATATTATAGGGTTATAAAATTTTTTCACTCTTCATCCATTGAAAGATTTGGAACTGTTTACATCTTTTGGCCATTATGAATAATTGTATCATGTTGCTAGAAGGCCTTCGTATACAAGGTTTTGTATAAATATTTTCAGTTCTCTTGGATATATACCTAGGAACAGAATTATTGAGTCAGGTGGTCACTTTGTATTTAACTGAGCAATGGCTAGACTGTTTTACTAATTCTCGTATATTCAGGAAATTGTCCTTTGGGGGCTGATCCCCACTTGATACTAGTAGTCCCTCATGTAGGTTCCAGTGTGCACCATGCATTGAGCCCCACTGCATTCCACCATGTTTACAGGGACATGTGGTACACAGAAGTACTTAATATTATCTTTTGTTGGGGAATCATGAACTACAGGGATATAACAAGAAGCGAGTGGTGCTTCAGTATTCATTCATTAGCTAAGCCAGCTACCTTAGTAATGCAAGATTTCACTAGAACTTTCAAGACCTTTCCCTTTTTTTTTCTTTCACCATAGGAAAACAAAGCAATGGATATCAGGCTGGATTTTCAATGTTCTGAGAAGGTATTCCTTCCACAGGCATCTCGAAACACTCACTAGAATGATACCCAGAGAGATTGTGGTATTTCCAGAGTTCCTTAAGAAAGGCTGAGCTCTCTGGTAGAAAGGAAGTGGACGTAGGAGAACCAGGTGGAGGCATGATTGTTTTGGCAAGCAGTAAAGGGAGGAAAAACTGGCAATAAGGTTGGTTGCCTTCTCTCATCCCCTTTCTGCCTGCAGGCAGTTCCATGTTCCCACATTTCTAGAGTGTGAGATATGTTTGACTCTGCTAGTAGAGGACACTGGGTGTGGGAGACGGCGTATGGGGGTGGAGAGAGATGAGGGGGGTCAAAAAGACACATCCTGGATTTCATCATTCCACCCAAGGAGAGCCCCTCCCTGTTTGGCAAAGTTCAGTGCCTAGAGATTTGCAGCTGAGGATTCTCAAAACATTTCCAGGAGTATGTTTACAGCAGAACACACTGAATCGATTGCTAATTATGAATTCTCCATCCACTTCATATTGTTTCCAGGCCTTTGCCCTTTTGCCCTGTCCTCTTGACTCATTTTTAAAAGAAGAAATGCCACACTTGAAATTCCAGCCATTTCTCATTACCAACATGTGGTATGTAGTTTACACATGCACAGAATGCTTTCATACATATTATTTACAATTTAGACCCTGAGAAAAGTTTCAAGACATTATTATCTCTACTTGCACACGAGTAAACTGATACATAGAGATCAGTAGATGACTTTCTCTAATATACACCACTAGTTTAAGCAGAGAAAGAACTAAAACTGTAGTGTTTCTCTCTGTCTCTCTGTCTCTGTCTCTGTCTCTCTCTTTCTCTCTCTCTCTCCCCTTCTATGCCAGTACTAGGGACTGAGCACTGTCCCATAGCTTTTTCCACTCAAAGCCAGCACTTTAACACTTCAGCTACACCTCAACTTCTGGCTTTTTGTTGGTTAATTAGAGATAAGAATCTCATGAGTTTTCCTGCTGGGGATGGGTTCAAACCTTTGTCTTCAGATCTCAGCCTCCTGAGTGGGTAGGATTATAGGCATGAGCCACCAGCATTCTGCAGAACTTTAGTCTTTTGATGATACCCAATCTGCTCTGCCTTGCAGAGTTGAATATACCAAATACTTTGAGAAGCATCTGTAAGTCATAGGTAATCTTGTGGTTATTTTACTGTCAATTTTCCCCAACTCCTGAACTATTGCCAGTCCTGGGGTTTGAACACAGAGCACAGACATTGTTCCTGAGCTTCTTTTTGCTCAAGGTTAGCACTCTAACACTTGAGCCACATTCCCAGCCCAAGAATAATACTTTTAAAAAGTAGCATTAAGTTTAATGAACTAGCTGAGCTTGAATAACATAAATTTACAATGGGACTAATTAATAATTTCTTTTTAATAATTTCTATTATCATTGAATATAATATTTGTCCAAATTTTTGGAGTCCAAGATCCTTTAGGAGATGTGATAAATGAATGGACTGTCTGTTAAATAAATACAAACGTACATATGTGGTGAATTAATATATGTTTGAAAGGTCCAAGTCATAAACCAAGAGAAGGTAAAGGAAAAAAAGAGAAAAAAGAGAATTGGTGCCTAGCTAGGACTAAGGATTAGCAAGACAGATTTGTCAGATTCTTTTTCCTAGAATGAGGGTTTGAATTCATTACTTCATGTTTGCTCAACTTGCTTGCTTAGCTGGCCCTCTACCACTTGAGTCATGTTTCTAGTCTGGATTTTTCCTGATTATGTTGGAAATGGGGTCTTTTTCTGAAGTATCTTGAGTAGCTAGGATTACAGTTATGAGCCACTAGTACCCAGCTCAGAAATTTTTAATACAGAAACTCTCCAGATGGCTACCAATCTAATAACAAGTCAAAACTTAGAGTTGTCCATTTCCTCCTTCCACTGAAATCAGTATTTCTTCCATATTCCCTGTCTCAATTATTGTTATGACCCAGGTGTTAAAGCCACAATCAGAGGCACTCTTGATTCTTGCTTTTACTTCATACATCTGGGTCATGAACAGCTCTCATCAATTTTGCCCCATCATGAATGATAAAGCCATTAGCTTCTCTTCATCTCCCTTCTCACCAGTCTGTCCCAGGGCATGTAGATGGATTGAGAAAATACTTCATGAATTAATGGCATTTAAACCTCTCATTAAAAATAGTGGGTCATAATGGAATAGAATTGAAAACCCAGAAATGAACCTACAGACCTATAGCCATCTAATCTTCGATAAGGGAGCTAAAACAATAGAATGGAAGAAAGACAGCCTCTTCAGTAAATGGTGCTGGCAAAATTGGTTAACTACATGTAGAAAACTAAAGCTAGATCCATATATATCACCCTGCACCAGAATCAACTCCAAATGGATCAAAGACCTTGAACTCAAAGCAGACACTCTGAAAACATTACAGATGGAATAGGAGAAACCCTAGGTCTCCTTGGCTCAGGCCGAAATTTTCTGAATAGAGCCCGGAAACACAACAAATCAAAGAAAGGTTGGACAAATGGGATTGCATAAAGTGCAGAGCTTCTGCAGGGCAAAGGATATAGCTAGCAAGATCAATAGAAAGCCCACGGATTGGGAGAAGATCTTTACTAGCCATACAACGGACAAGGGTCTCATATCTAAAATATACTTGGAACTCAAAAAATTAAACCCCCCAACAACAAATCCTCAAAGAAACAACTGCCCAATAAATAAGTGGGCGAAAGACTTAAAGAGAAACTTCTCTGAAGAAGAAAGAAGGATGGCCAATAGACACATGAAGAAATGTTCAACATCCCTAGCCATAAAAGAAATGCAAATCAAAACAACATCGAGATATCACCTCACTCCAGTTAGAACGGCAAAAATCAAGAACTCTAACAACAACAGATGCTGGAGGGGATGTGGACAGAAAGGAACCTTACTTCATTGTTGGTGGGAATGTAAACTTGTTCAACCACTTTGGAAAGCAGTATGGAGGTTCCTCAAAAGACTTCACATAGAACTCCCCTATGACCCAGCAATCCCACTTTTGGGCATTTACCCAAATGTTTACAAACAAGACCACACTAAAGCTATTAGCACAAGTATGTTTATTGCAGCATTATTTACCATAGCTAAGATATGGAACCAACCCAGATGCCCCTCAGTAGATGAATGGATCGAGAAAATGTGGTATATATACACAATGGAATTCTATGTCTCCATCAGAAAGAATGACATTGCCCCATTTGTTAGGAAATGGAAAAACTTGGAAAAAAATTATATTAAGTGAAGTAAGCCAGGCCCAAAGAAACATAGGTCCCATGGTTTCCCTTATTTGCAATATCTAGTATATGTATGAGTCAAGCAGAAAAGGTCAGATAATGTGATGTCAGGAAAATGAACCCTTAGATATGTATTTTAATGTTTTTTTTTCTTTCATGCATGTGTTTCTAACGCATTTATAAGATTATCTCTTTGTTGCTTTGTAAGTCCCTTCCCCACAGTATAACCCCTGCTTTCACTATATTTGATGTCAGTATAACTTGTGGAGGAGATGGGGAAAAACCAGTTGTTAAGGATACAGGTGGACCTGTTGCAACAATGAGAAGTACAAGTTGTCATGTCCAAAACGAGCTTTATAATGTCGGTGTGGGGGGGGGAAAGGGGGGGAAGGGGGGGAAGGAGAAGGATTGGGATTGGGGGGAGGGGGGAGGCTGGGAAGGGATGTGAAGGGTAAACAAAGGAGGAGGCTGCAATGCTTGGTAAGAAATGTACGCATTATCCTGCCCATGTAATTGTAACCCCTCTGTACAGTATGTTCACAAATAAAATAAAATTAAATTAAAAAAATAGTGGGTCATTTTGAAGTCACCCCTTTGATGAGAGGTCGGGGTGTCTTCAGGCTCTGAAGATAGCAAAATGGTAGACTTTTTCAAATGGGCAGAGTTCTTCTTCCTTTCTGTTTTATTCCTTTCCTAAACAATTTGGTGGTGAAACTATTAAGTGGCCAGAAGTAAATTATATGGAAAGGCAAGTTGGGACCAAGAATCAGAATCTGAGCCTAGAGAAGAATGGCCACATCAATTCCAACTAGGTGGAATCAAACCCTAAGCTCGTACACTCTAAGTATGAGCAGCGAGGCAGACACTCATACTCAAGGGAGTGCCCATATTGTCCACTCTTGAGTGAAGAAGGCAACTATGGAAGGTCAGGCTGATGTGGGTGCTGAAGTCCAAGTAAAGTGAAGAAATAGTAAGAAAATGAAGACAAGAGGCAAAGAATAACTTGACAGTAGGGAAGGCCTAAAGACTTGGTTGCTCAAGGGAAGGAAGAGATCAGCAGCAGCAATAGAACACACTAAAACCATATGCCCTCTAGGGTACAGAAAACTTACAAAAGCATCACTTCTGTGATACTCATGAGAAAAACACATGACCTGGGGCCGGGAATGTGGCTTAGTGGCGGAGGGCTTTCCTAGTATGCATGAAAACCTGGGTTCGATTTCTCAGTACCACATAAACAAAAAAAAAGCCAGAAGTAGCACTGTGGCTCAAGTGGTAGAGTGCTAGCCTTGAGAAAAAGAAGCTAAGGACAGTGCCAAGGTCCTGAGTTCAAGCCTGAGGTCTGGCAAAACAAACAAACAAACAACCCCCCCACATGACTTGAATTCCATGTAAAGAAAATAGTAAACTTAGATGGTGGCCATTGGGTATGATAACTGGCCTCCTTAGTAAACTTAGATGGTGGCCATTGGGTATGATAACTGGCCTAACTATCTTCAAATATATCTGATTTAACTTCATAGATTTAACTTGATTCTGAAAACTTGGGAAGCAGTTGCAACAAATATAATGAAGAGTTTAATAGGGCTAATGTTATGACAACTCATACAGCAAATGGATACTTTTAATTTATGACTTGGGTAGAGGCAAGAGGATCATAACTTCAAGGTCAGCCAGGGTTACATTCCAAATCCTTGTCTCAAAAACCTACCAAACCAAACTCATAAAAATAGGGTTAAAATTTCATATCTCAAAAAAACCTGATTGCTTTGTACTCATTTAAGGTACTTCATTTCTCCCACAAATCAAGTTCTTAAAAGCCCGTTTCTTCATAGATAACTGTACTTTTCCTTCATTACAATTTGTCCTTCATAACTGTCACTAATTAAATATTTGTATGTGCTTCTAGTTAATGTCTGTGGGCTAACAAAAGGGCAGTATTGTTCTTTATTTTTGGCCCATTTTATACATTGCTGTGCCCTCAGTGTTTAACAGAGTGCCTAACATGCAGCTCTCAGTCAATGAATATTGGTTGATTGCATAACTGGAGGGAAGCGGAGAGATGGGGGCGGGAGGCAGAGTCCATTCTGTAAGTTATGGGTTGGGGACAGTATTAGGAGCCAATGGGGTTGAGAACAGTGTGGTTCACCCCCCTAAAAGAAGGTGTAGCTGCTGTGCAACTTCAGGACCTCAATCCCTCTCTCCAACCTTCACAGTGCTGATGCCTCAGGCATGGAGAAACTGTGAACTTGCCAATGGGAGATGGAACCTGAGTAGTTGGCAGCCTTACAGCCTCACCCAGAACAGACACACACTTAACATCTTGGGGAGACCACCAAATCCAGAAGTTGCCTTTGCCCTGAAGCTCCAGGCAGAGATCCAGGATCTGTGTACCACAATGCATCAGTGCCCAGTGTGAAGGTGGCAGTGGACCAAAAATAAGGCTACTGGGACTAGAAACTTCTCCAGAGGTGAGCTCTAATCTAGGCTCATCTCATCTCAGACAGGAAGTCTGGTCTGCCTTTCTTAGTACATGGAGGTAGAGATGGGGAGAACAATCCAGGTACAGAGAAAAGTTTAAGTGAATATATACCCATAATGCATGTTGAGGGCATGCAAATGGTTTGCTATAACTGGAACTTTGGGAAAGAGGTGGGGCAGTCCTGATAAGGAAGGCCAATGTACAAAAAGGTCACATGTTGGATGGCCCAGTAAGGTACTAAGATAATGAATTCTCCCTTGAGACAATGGAAAACCACTGGAAAAGCAATAGCTTCATGTGACATCTTCACATTGAGTGCCTATAAGAAATGGTTTGGAACAAATGGCAAATCACAGAATGCTAGTAAAATAGTCAAGCCTCAGTTTTGGGTAAAGGTACAAATAAAAGGAGGTTTTACCTTTGAGTAGTTGTGAGGGGTAGAAAAGCCAGGCACATGCGGATAGGAGGATGCATTTTCACTGCCATGGGCAATTAAGTACAGTACATGAGATTTGTTTGGAATGTTTTAGTTCAACAAGCCCATATACTACACTAGTAAAGATGTTTGTCCAATCAGTAATTGTATGCATAGCTCTGGTACTCAGAAAAGTGTCTCCAGGGCTGGAGATAGTCTTGGAAATGATTGTTATATAACAGAAGCCATGATAGGGAATGGGATCATCCCCGTGATGTGATGTATAGTACATAACTAGAGGTCAAAGGGAGAGCCTGGGAAATCTCCAGTCCTGAAAGGATAAAAGGGTGGCCTGAGGAAGTGTGGTCATTGATGCTGGAGAAGGTAACTGAGGTCACTCCTCTAACTCCTAGTGTTTAATAGTCCTCAATAGTGATGAACACAATGGCCCTGTGAAGTGCTCAAAGAATCCATTGAATGCAGTGATTAGGAGGCTGTTAGAACACCACTAAGATTCAAAAGGAGCATTCTAATACTATGGGTACATAATCCCTTATTAAAAAAAACAATGCTATTCTAAGTGTCATTTCTAAGAAGGCTGTGCTTCAGACTGAAGACCTAAACTACTGCTACTTGACCTCTTTATCTCCAGTGTCCACCAGAAAGATACATTCAAGTCCTAACCCTCAAGTACTTGAGAATGTAACCTTACTTGGAAATAGAGTTGTTGCAGATAGAATTTAGTCTGGATAGGGTCATACCAGAGTAGAACAGGCCCTTGATCCAATATTACTTAGTGACCTTAGAAGAGAAGAGGTAGAGAGACACTCGGAAACAATGAAATGCAGAAGCTAAGATTGAGGTAAGTGATGAAGCTTTAAACCAAGAAAGCCAAAAGTTAGGTCTTCTTCAAAAAGCCATAATGTTCTTTTTTTAAAAGATATTCATGCTGTGGAATAGTAATCTCTCTGTAGCTACAGTTCTACATCTCTGTTTATAATGTACCACTGACTGAACAGCTGAAGAAAGAACTAACCAACAAATAAACAAATAGCATCTTCTATAATAAGCTCATTGAGAATTTCCTTCTTGTCATCATGGCCTAAATAATATAATATAAAATTACTTACATAGCATTAACATTGCATTATATCATATAAATTATCTAAAGATGATTTGATGTATGTGGATAAACATAGGTTAGATACAAATGAAATATTATACCATTTTATATATTTTTTATTTTATTTTTTGGGTCCAGTCGTGGGGCCTGAACTCTGGGCCTGGGCGCTGTCCCTCAGTTTTTCAGCTCAAGGCTAGCGCTCTACCACTTGAGTCACAGTGCCACTTCTGGCTTTTTTTCTTTTTGCTTATGTGGTGCTGAGGAATCAAACCCAAGGCCTCAGGCATGCAAGGCAAGCGCTCTACCACTGAGCCACCTTCCCAGCCTTATACCATTTTGTATAAGGGACTTGAGCATTCACAGATTTTGATATTCTAGGAGGATCCTTGAACAAATCTCCCATGGATACTGACAGACAACTATGCTTTATCATGGCAACCCTAATAAATCCCTGCACAGGAAGTATAAAACAGTGTCATTGCTCTGGGGACAAGCTTTGGTCAATAAAATGAACCCTCACTAAGAGGGGTTACTGTAAAGGTCTCATTTAGGTAGAAGCACCCCGCTACTTGACAGAATTGACAAAATAAAACCAGTGGTGCCATTCCTGAAATTTTACATGACTTTTGCTCCAGAAGAGATTTAAACTACTTGAGTCCATACTTAATAAACTTTGAACTGAGAGCCAAAATATACATCTTTGTTTGGAATATAGTTTACAAATCAAATCCAGATTTTTTAATCTGCTATGCTTGTATGGGTTAATAAATAGCAAAAACCACAAAATAAAGAGAAAATAAAATGGGAAGCATATGGCCATTTTATTGCTTCATTTTTAACCTTTTTTTCATTAACTGATTTTAATTTTAGAGTAGCTTTAAATTTATAGAAAAGAATTTTATTAGAAAGTACAAGGAAATCTCATATCATCACTAGCCCCACTCCTCTATCTCTCACCGGGCAGTTTCCCCTATTATCAGCATCGTGCTTTTGTGTGGTAAATTTGTTACTAGTGCTAAATCAATATTGATATTTTATGATTAACCAGAGTTCATATTTCACATTAGAGTTCTCTGTGTTATGGAGTTCTATGGAGGCTGGTAAATGCATAATGTTCTATATCCTTAATTACAATATCATATAAAACAGTTTTACTGCCCCCCCATCCCTGTACTTAATATATTTATACTCTCCTTCCTTCCCCAGGACCCATAGCACCAATAGTCCTTTTACTGTCTTCATAGTATTTCTTTTTATCAGCATTATGTATAGCTAGAATTATGTAGTATGACTCCTTTTCAGATAGTTCCCTTTCACTTAATAATATGCATCTAAATATCATCTATATCATGTTTTGGATTGATAACTTAATAGTGTTCTATTGCATCAACATACCATGGTTTAATCTATGTATTGTAGCACATTTTGATTGTTCATGGGTATGAGAAAATATTCATAAAGTTGCCGTAAACATTTGTGTATGGCTATTTTTTGTGGCAGTACTGGGGCTTTGAACTCAGGGCCTGGGAATTGTTTCTTAGCTTTTTTTTTTTTTGCTGAAGGCTAGCTCTTGTTATTATTTTTTCTGAAGGCTAGTTCTTTACTACATGAAACATAGCTCTACTTCTGCCTTTTTGGTAGTCAATTGGAGATAAGAGTCTCATGGACTTTCCTGCTGAGGCTGGTTTCAAATCTCAATTTCAAATGGCAATGTTTCAAATGGCAATGTATAGTTTTTTTATGTGAGCATAAATTTTTAACTCAAACAAAATACAAGAATGTGACTGCTAGATTGAGGATGTTTAGTTAAGATTCTAAAGGAGATTTCTAGAAACTAACACATTCCTTCCTAAATACAAAAAGTCTTCAGAATACCACAGGTAAATAAACATATATTTTAAAAATAACTTTAAGCTTGAAAATAAACATACAAATATGCTCACAGCAGAGAAATGATACAGAGCTAGTGAGCAATTTCAAAGGTCGCCTACCCTGATACATCTTGGCTATGTCTAGAACTAGTTTTTCCTGTACATCTTTAACTGCCCTATCCTTATACCCCCCACCCCTCTTAACAATATGGAATCCCCTACAATCTTCTCATTCCCTGTCTCTGTCCACCTCTTGTTGCTCTGTTACCTACTGTGCAACTCCCATTTCATTTCTTTCCCTTTTTCTGAACCTTGAGAATAAGCTAAGTGAAAGAAGCCACACACAAAAGACCAGAAATTATATGATGTCATTTTTATGACATATCTACTATAGGCAAATTCCTCAAGTCAGAAAGTAGATTAGAGGTTAGCAAAGGCTGAGCCGAAGGGAAAGGAGGACTTAGTGCTTACTGGTTAGTTTCTGTTTGAGATGATCTGAGCTATGGTTTGGGTTGTTGTTGAATATATTGAGTAGCAGTTTTATGCTTCCATTTCTAAAATTAAAAATTCAGGAGAGAGGAGCAGTTTTTAATGCTTTAAAAATGAGACTGCTCAGGCTGGGAATGTGGCTTAGTGGTAGAGTGCTTGCCTAATATGAATGAAGTCCTGGAGTTCAATTCCTCATTACCACATAAACAGAAAAAGTCGAAAGTGGTGCTATGGCTGAAGTGGTAGAGTGCTAGCCTTGAGCAAAAGCAGCTCAGGGACAGTGCCCAGGCCCTGAGTTCAAACCCCAGAACTGGCAGAAAAAATGAAAGTGCTCTTTCTTCATATATTACTCCCCACATAAGAATTCCTGGCCTTCTGTCAAGGTCTGTTAGGCCTCGGAGTCCATTGCCTTCCTTCGTAATGATAGAGGAAGGAACATGTGTGAAGAACAAAGTTCTCATCTGGCCTCTGTATCCTCTACTATGAACTACTTTTTAGGAAGCTATACAATTCTCCACACTTGGCTACTATTTTTATATCTGATAAAAATCAAGTGCGTGGGGCTGGGAAGGTGGCTCAGTGGTAGAGCGCTTGCCTTGCATGCATGAGGCCCTGGGTTCGATTCCTCAGCACCACATAAGCAAAAAGAAAAAAGCCGGAAGTGGCGCTGTGGTTCAAAAGGTAGAGTGCTAGCCTTGAGCCAAAGAGCTGAGGGACAGCGTTCAGAGTTCAGGCCCCATGACCGGACCCAAAAAAAAAAATCAAGTGCGTGGAAAGTTACAAAGTTGATGGACTAGGCCCACTTTTTAGTTTTCCCTCCTAGCAGACACCAAAAAATGCTGTCATCTGTACTAAAATTCCATATACTGTTTTCTGTAATTGGGACACAATTCCCAATCAATGTTTCCTCAGGAGATACTGTATGTTTTCAAGGAGGACTAATCTATTTGTTCACTAGTGTGAGACTGAGTCTTTGGAAATATTCACTATATTGGCAAATGGAATTCAAGAGAGTTCTTCAGACCTTGTCCATGTGAAGTCCTATGGAGTAAAGGAATGCATTCCAGGTCTGAAACATCCTTACCATTCACCCATATATTTTGCTTTGGAGATGGAAGGATGGTTTTGGACCTTTTACTTTTTCTTGCTTTGCTATCCACCTGTACTTCCCTAACCATCTCATAATCCCTTACCATCCAAGATTGCTCAATATAGCTCCATTAATTACTGCTGATGTTTTATTTTTCAGTCTCCATCCTCACTGAGCTCTTCCTATATAGAGTAGTCGACATTACTAACTTTTCTTCCTTTATTCTTAAAACTCTCTTGTTTTGGACTGGTCATGATATTGAACTGTTTTCTTCTGTTTTGTTTGTTTTGTTGTCCAAAGTTTCATTTCTCTAAGGACCTCAACTGTGGCTTCTATAATGATGATTCTTGAGTATGTATCTGTAGTCCAGCCCCTCTGTCTTGGGCTCTGTATTCTCGCATATTACTTTTGGATAAAAACTCAATACACTTCAAACTGAACGCATCATATCCCCTCTGTTCTATTCTCTTCTTTCCTTGTATTCCCTGTTTGGATTATTTCTTCTTGCCTCTTAAATTTGAAATCTTAAAATCATCTCACTCATTTAAGCTGTACTCTATAATGAATAGTTCATTTCCATGGATTCCATCTTTCCCCTTGTATCTTGTCTTTATCTCCTTCTCTATACCCCCCAACTCCCTCAGCTGCATTCAGCCCTGTGTTTCCATTTGATTATTACAGTAGCCTGTCTCTGTCTAGGCTTTCTGCATTCCAAATTCACATATTTTGTAATAAGAAATCTCATTCCAGGGCTGGGAAGGTGGCTCAATGGTAGAGTGCTTGCCTTGCATGCATGAAGCCCTGGGTTCGATTCCTCAGCACCACATAAGCAGAAAAAGCTGGAAATGGTGCTGTGGCTCAAGTGATAGAGCACTAGCCTTGAGCTGAAGAGCTGAGGAACAGTGCCCAGGCCCAGAGTTCAGGCCCCATGACCGGAACCACCCCCCCCCAAAAGAAGAAGTCTCATTCCATGCTTTTCTTGTGCAAAATTTGTAACATTGTTGTAGTAATAGTTACAATATATTAGTCTTCTGCACCCAAATCTTTAGATATTTCTCTTCAACCAGCAAATTAAATAAAGATGCTTCACTCTGACATTCAAACCCTTGCTTAAATGACTCTACCCATTATGACGTCACCTTCTACTGTCCCCCAACTTGTACCTGAAGCTCCAGTCAAATTTCCATCTCTATGCCTTCTTGCTTTTCCCTCTAAAGTGCCCTTCTTGTAATGTACCTGCCTCAGAGAAATTATTCCCATGCTTCCAAATCCTTTTTATTTTGTCAGTCATGGGGCTTGAACTCTAGGCCTGGACACTGTCCCTCAGCTCTTCAGCTCAAGGCTAGTGCTCTAGTGCTTGAGCCATAGCACCACTTCCAGCCTTTTCTGTTTATGTGGTGTTAAGCCATCGAACCCAGGGCCTCATGCATGCGAGGCAAGCACTCTACTGCTGAGCCACCTTCCCTGCCCTCAAAATCCATTTTGAACATCCACTCCCTTAAGGAATTTCTTTTTGATCCCTTTTAAGCTTTTTGGTACTGCCCTTGTATCAAATCTACTATACTTATGTTTTAGACCATGGGTTGTTGACAATATCATAGCTCCCTCTATTACTTAGTAGAAAAACTAGCATTTTAAGCTAGGCATATACATATTTTAAATAAAAGCATTTCTCAGCATTCATTGTGGGTAGATTTGGATCTGTAATTAAGTTTTGACCAATGAGTTATAAGTAAAAGTGGTGCATGTAACTTCTGGAAAGTGTCTTAAAGGTGAAAGGACACGCCATTCTTTCTTCATTCCTACCAGAATAAGATAAAAATGTCTGCAGTTCTAAATGCTATCTCAGACTAAAAGCTGCACATGACAAAAGAGCCATAGAGAAAGAACATGGTCTCCAACACCCAGGGATTTGGTGACCAAATCTATCAAACCTTTCTATTCTGTATTTCACTCTAAACCTCTTGTATGAGCTTCTTTTTCTTCCCTACTGAATTACATTTCATATAGACCCTTTCACTATAAATCACCATACCCCAGTCCTGGCCTGAAGGTCTTCAGAATTATTGAGTATGAAGGAGAAAAAACTTCTGGATCTGGAGATTTTCTGTTGTGGTGAGCCTAATCTCAAATAATCCAGTATAGCTCAGCTTTTTCTACCTCGTCTTAAAGATGAAGTCATGGCTTAATCTTTGTTTGAGTTTTGTGAAGGTTAATGTGTAATACACAGGAAGGTTATCCAAGGTCTTCTCTCCTGAGCCTGGCAGAGGACAATCTTATTTCTTGTACCCCTCTAAATTGAGACCGACTGCTGATAAATATGTGCTTACCTCCACATGGATTCCAGTTTTGAATAAAAAGGACATTTTTTGTTGCTGTTGTTGGTGATGGTGGTGGTCATGGGGTTTGAACTCAGGGCATGGGCACTGTCCCTGAGCTTTTTCGCTCAGGGTTAGCACTCCACCACTTTGATCCACAGTGCCATTTCCAGTTTTCTGGTGATTAATTGGAGATAATAGTCTCAAGGACTTTCTCTGCCCTGGCTGGCTTTGAACTGTGATCCTCAGATCTCAGCCTCTGGAGTAGCTAGGATTACAGGCATGAGTCACTGGCGCTTGCCATAACGGCCATTGGTGAGGTCAGAAAAGAGCAATACTTTGGGTCAGAATTGGGGAATATTAGAAGTAGCCCTATTCAAATATTAGTTCCACGGAAAAGTGCTAGAGGATACTGGTTAAGTCCATGCATTTTGAAGACCTAATTCTTTAATTCAAATCTCACTTCTGTCACTTCCTAGTTATTTTAGGCAATCTACCTAACCCCTCCATACTTTACTATTCTCTCTTCTCAAGAGGGATCAATAATTCCAAACTCATAGACCATTGCAAAGAGGACAGACATGAATTAATAAACAGAAACACAGAAACAGTGCCTAGCATGTGTAAGTGTTCATTATTACTAGAGCTTACAATTATTTACTCTATTACTTCCTGTGATTACAATAAAGAGCAAAGGGGACACTTCCACTGTCCTCATGGGTCTTACAGTCCAGTACAGAAGACAGATATTAATCTATATTTAAACAGCTTTCCATTTAGACTTGTGATGAGTACTACAAAAGGTAGAAGGAAATCTATCCTAGTCCAGAAGAGTAGGCTAGAGATCTATGCAGCAGTGATATTTAAGCAGTGGCATGGTGAATGAGTCAGTTAGCCTGGGGAAGAAGAGTAGACAGAGGAGGAAGGCAACACCAGGTGCTTCAGTGATCTCTGGGGAGACAGGAGAGTCAGTCAGCTTGATAGACAACATTCCTAGCAGACGTTGAAGCTGCTTACAGGAAAGGACTCCATGTGCTTCACCACAGATAAAGAAGGGCCTTGAGGGCCAGTGAAAAAGAGAATCCCAGAGGCTTAGCCTTTGGAAACAGATCCTCTAATCCCCTGGGAAATTGCAGGGCTGAGTTGCACCAGCCAGGAACAAGGTGAATGCTGGGGGCTACATTTGTCAAGGCACATTAAGTACCCATGAGGATATTTTGGCAAGACAAGTCAAGGCAGGGAGGACACAAACCAGGCCAAAGTCGTCTTTGTGGTTATGTTTGAGAAGAAAGTCCTTGAATACTTAAGAATTTCTATTTGCTGTATGTATGTGAAGGGTTGAATCAAGAGACCTCAACTGCTCAAATGTATTCCTGGCATGTCCAACCTTTAATTAGAGGGGCTAAATAAAGCTGTGGCCTGCCGTTTCTGAAAGTTTGCCAACCACTGATACAGATCGGGTGGAACTCGGGGCCTCATCTGTGCTGATCCTAAGACAGATGCTGGAACTGGCCTTTTGGCTCATATCTCTGACATCAGCCCTAATTTTTAGTCATGTATCTTGTTTTCAAAGACATAAAATAGTGAAGGGGAGGCCCTGAGGGAGGGTGCGCTTAAGTCCTCATCAGGCCAAAGGGTTCCTTTGTCTAGAAAATGAATGATTGATTCCTGACTCCAAGCTGTCTGCCCCAAACTATTATCTCTCTCTGTGTAGACCCATCTTCTTCTGGCTTTCAGAGGTGCCCTTTGACTTGGGAGCAACATCTCAAACATTCTTTTACTTTAGCATCAGCAAACAGCTCAGACCGCCCAGGCAGCTCCAAGTCATGCTCCACATCACCTTGTTTGGAAACATCACCATCTGGTGGGTTTCAAGGCATGTACTCTAAAAGACATGGCTATGTTCTGCCAATGGAGGGTATCCATGAGTTGCTAAATATTTCAGCTGTACACTGATTTTGTGATTGGATCTGGAGAAAACCAAAATGGCTGGGGGGGGGGGCGAGAAGCACAAATAAGTCACAATACACTATTTCAGGCTTCTAAGATGAAATCATGGACCATAGTCATCTGGATACATTTACTGTTTGGTTGGCTGAAGTCAGAAGCACACTATGTCTTCCTTGTTTAATCCTTTCCCCTAAAGAGTCTCATTGTCCTTCTGTGGACCTTGCCTGTCTTTGCAAACACTACAGGAAATTTTCAAAGGGTGGAAAGGAACTTATAAATTGCTGTCCTTTTCCCTCATAGATGATTGAAATACAATCTCTGGAATCTGATTGAGGCTGAAGTGCCTCTCCTAATTGTAGGCCTTCTCTAGCATGTTCTGACCCAGAGCCTTAGGTCTAATCACCTCCCTGGACAGCCTAGGCAAGGCACATGCTATGGATCCATACTGCAATTGTTCCCTCCTTAGCTTAAGTGCTTTTTAAAAAAAATCTTATACACTATCTTTTATTAGTAGCAATGGGGAGTGTAGGGAGCAGAAAGATAGGAATATTTAGTCTTGAAAGAAAGTATCTGCTGGGGGGAGGGGCGGGAAATGTACTTGGGCTCTAGAGTTAAGCTAGCTGAAGTTGAAATCTCTGCTCCCCCAGAGTTTTTAGTTGTGACCTTCCATGTCCTAGGAACAGAGTGGGGGAGATCATAACACCCACTTTTTCCCCTCACAATGAAAATTAAGTGAGAAGGAAATTTTGCTGCAATTAACACTTACTTGATAATTTTAAAATACAATTGTTTGATTTTTTTAGGGATTTGTTCTAGTTTTTATAATAAAAAGAGTTCTAGTCTTCAGCAAAAATCCTTATTCAAAATTGATCCAAACTTAGACTGGTGCTCTCAGAGCAGGTTGGGCATCTATTTTGTGTCCAACAAAATGGAATCTTCAAGAATCTAAATGAGTATTTTTAAATTATGGATGTATTTTAAATGTAGTAGTCTCATTTACTTAGAGTAGTCTTTTTCAGCTTCATTATCTTATAGGTGGTAGTGTTTTTTTCTCAAATGTATACACTCTCTTGGAACCCAACTCAGAAAGAAATGCAAACACACGAAAGCAGTAGCTAAGCAGGAGCTGTAGAAAGAAAAGCAGAATTCCATGAAGTTCTCACTGGATTATGAACTCCATGGCACCATGTACTTTGCCTTTCTGTTCAAGGGAACATCTCCAGCATGCACACCTATCACATCAATAGGCCCCAAAGATATTTTGGAACAAATGATATATGTATAGTATAGAAGGAAGGCTGGCGCATAGCACATACCTGAGAAAACCTTTCATGCTTCCTACTAAACTAAAACCCTGCAGAAGATTGAATGGGATGGTGTTGGTGTGAGAACAAGAACTCCATGACCTCCTGCTCCTTTATTCTTATCATTCCTCTAGCATCCTAGAATCCCTCCAAAGAGGATCAAATGTATTCATGGGGATTGGTTATAGAGCAGACACAACAAGAAGAGTGGCTTTAATCTCACAGCTCCATTCTGAACTTCTCAAACATCTCTGGTGAAATGTTTGAAAACTAAGAACGAGGACCTGATACCAAACAAATATCCAAAGCACATTTCCTCACTAACAATGAGTTATCAAGGACAAAAAGGCCACATACTTGGCTTTGTTGCCAACAAGTCATATCAAAGATTTGTTTATTTTTATATATAATTTTGTACATATCAGAGATTTAGATAATTCACATGAACAGGCAACTTGATGGAGAAGAATACAGACAAATTTGGGGTTTCTGGGACCCAGATTCTAGGCTTGCTGGTTACTAGTTGGGTGACCTTTCAGGTAAGACTTCTTTGAGCTTCAAATTTTACATCTGCAAAGCTGTCTTCATTCCTTATCAGATTACAAACAACCTCCCCTACCAATGCCCATATCATAGGTTTATGTGGAAATGAAGTGAACAGAAGAATTAGCTGATCAGCAAATAGCTAGTACCTTATGCACACTCAGCAAAATATCATCTTCTCTTTTTCTCCTAAGTTACAGAAGAATCACGAAAAGATAGATTCTTCTAAAAAAACAGTAAAAAAGAACTGCTATATGATCTTGCTATCCACTCTTGGGAATATATCTGAAGGAATGTAAGCCACCCTCTAGCACAAATACTTGTAAATCTATGTTTATAGCAGCAATGTTTACAATAACCTAGGTGCCTGTCAATTGAAGAAAATGTAGCATATACATACATGCATACACACACACACATACACACACACACACACACATATAATTCAGGCACTGAGAAAGATAAGATCATGTTGTTTGCAAGAAAATGGATAGAACTGGACCTTAATATGTTAAGTGAAATAAGCAAGATTCAGTAAGACAAGTAGTACATGTTTGCTCACATATTTGGAATCTTAAATAGAAAAAAAGGGAGGCATAGTCAGGAATAGAAAGGGAATCAGTGGAAGGGGGGAAGGAAACTAAGAGGGGGTAGTACAATCAAAGTACCTATGTACATGTATGAAAATGCTGTAATGAAACACATTGCCTTGTATACTTAATATATGCTAGTTTAAAAGAGATACTCTTCTATACAGAAGCCCCAAAGCCAAGATCTAAGATGATCTTTGAATGTGTGCAGATATTCAGAGACTAGAGTTCAGGAGTGTGTGTGTGTGTGTGTGTGTGTGTGTGTGTGTGAATGGAGATAAAATTCCGGCCCTGCTATTTGTTGATACTCACTTTCTCTGGGCCTCTATGTCCCTCCTTATAAATCTGAGACAATAATAATGATTCCTGCATTAGAAGATTATTGCAAAGATTAAGTGTAATAGCACATTGAAAACTCTTGAAGGTGGTAAGAGTTCAATACATGGTAGTAGTTACACTTCTTAGTATTTTTGGAATGAAAGAGTGGGTTAGAAAGAGGGGCAGTGTTCTTCAATTCTAAATAGGAATAGACATTCACTTCTAGCTAAGTGGTTCCACATGTGTCCTGAAAGTCAAGTACCCTTAAAGAAGGAAACAGGAGAGATCATTGTGGCCTGAGATCTAGTAAAAAATACAACTTCACTTTTTTGAGTTATAGTGATAATAGCCTGGGAAGTAAGTGACCAACATATCTGAGGCAGAGTTCCCACAGCAAGCAGACCTGAGCCCAAGATTTGTGTGCGCGTGATTTACTAAGCACTTGCTTCTGGAAGAACTAGGTAAGCAGCACACAGGAGAGGAAGCAAAACAAGGGTGGAATCTCAGCCTCACCCTTATCCTTTAGGGAAGCTGTGGTATGAAAATTACACATCAGAACTGGACTTTGATATTTTGGCACCACTCCGTCCTTGGCAAAGACCTGCCCTGAAGGAAAGTAAATGCTCAGGCTCTTCTGGTTTCCTGTGATTTTTAAGAAAAAGCATTCTAATCATTTAAGGGGAGATTTCCTAAAAAGGTGGTGAGTCCTGACCATTAGAAATACTGTTTAAATAGGGTTACAGGTGGACCCATTACCATATGTTGAAAAAAGAAATTTACAACTTTGGCGGGGTGGGGGGTGGGGGTGAGGGGAGTGGTAGGAGGTGTGGGGGTGTGGGGGTGGAGAGGGGAAGGGATGGTATGGGGAAGCAAAGGAGGAGGCAACAATGTTTAATAAGAAATGTACTCACTATCTTGCCCATGTAATTGTAACCCCTCTGTATGGTATTTTCACAAATACACACATACACACACACACACACACACACACACACACACACACAGAAAGAAAACACATTGAAAGACAGTTTGTCAGTTTCTTATAAAACTAAACATACTCCTACCATAGGATCCAGAAGTCACACTCCAGGGTCTTTGCTGATAAGAATCGAAAATATATGTCTACAGCAAGTAGAGGTGTAGTTCTAGTGGTAGATTGCCAGCCTTGGTGTGTGTGTGGCGGGGGGACAAAGAGAGCGCACAAAGCCCTGAGTTCAGAGACTAATACCAGAGAGCATGCATGTGCTCTGCACATGTGCACATGTGCACACGTGCACATACACATACACACAGAAAATGTGTGTACACACACATACACACAAACAAACCTACACACCCATATTAGCAGCAGTTTCATTCTCTGGCTAGTCATGGGGCTTGAACTCTGGGCCTGGGTGCTGTCCCTTAGCTCTTCAGCTCAAGGCTAGCGCTCTACCACTAGTCACAGCGCCACTTCTGGTTTTTCTGTTTATGTGGTACTGAGGAATGGAACCCAGGGCTTCATGCATGCAAGGCAAGCACTTTACCACTAGGCCACATTCCCAGCCCTTAATGGGCAGAACTTGGAAGCAACCAAACAGTCTTTAGTAGATGAATAGATGTTAACTGCATCCAAACAATACACTATTGTTCAGTGCTGATCCATCAAGCCATGATGACATGGGGAAACCTTAAATACATATTATCATGTTCAGGAAGTCAATGTGAAAACCCTACATCTTGTACAATTCCAGTTATAAAGCACCCTGGAAAAGGGAAAACTACAGAGAAAATAAGAGTATTAATTCGTTACTAGGAGTTAAAAGAGATGAGTATAGCACAGTAGCTATTCAAGGCAATGAAAATGTTAGGTGATATTATAGCGATAGCGATGGATAAGTGTCATTATTCATTTGTGCAAATCCATAGAATGTACCAAGAGTCACCAAGAGGAAACTGTATCATAATCTATGGATTTGGGGGTAATTATGATGTGTCAGTTCAGATTTATCAGTTGGAATAAATTACTACTACACTTTTGGCAAATGTTGATAATAGGGTAGATTGTGTGTGGTGAGGGTTAGAGAGCATATGGAAAATCACTATGCTTTGGGGAGGGGGAGATGGGAGGACAAGGATGGTAAGGATAAACAAAGGAGGAGGCTACAATGCTTGATAAGAAATGTACTCATTGTCTTGCCCATGTAATTGTAACCCCTCTGTACAGTATTTTCACAATAAAAAGCTTATTAATAAAGAAATCACTATGCCTTGCTCTCAATTTTTTCCGTAAATTTGAACGTTCTGTAAGAAAAAATCCACAGCAGTTAGCCAGAGGCTGGTAGTTATGCCTGTAATCCTAGCTATTCAGGAGGCTGAGATCTAAGGATCCAGGTTCAAAGCCAGCCTGGCAGAATAGTCCACAAGACTCTTATAAACTACCTCTTATAAACTACCTCCAAAAATGCCAGAAGTAGAGCTGTGTCTCAAGTGGTAGAGCACTAGCCTTGAGCAAAATATCTCAGGGACCTTACCTACATTGTGAGTTCAAGCCCCAGGACTGGCACACACACACACACACACACACACTCACACAGAACAGCCAAGCATGGTGATGTACACCTGTAATCCCAGTATTCCAGAGACTGTGGTAAGAAAATCACAAGTTGGAGGCCAGGTTTCAGCTTAGTAAGGCCCTGTTACATACACACACAAACACACACACACACACACACACACACACACACAAATACACAGAAAGCTGGCAAGGTAGATACAATCCCATCTGCAACTGTATCTTCCCTTAACATGAATTATATTCTTAGGTTGCAGGATATTTAGGGTGACCATTACATTGCTGACTATAGCATGACCTTTAACACCAAAGACATTTTGTATTTAGTACAAAATGCATTCACCCCACCCCAACTTCTCTAATGTTTTACCTCAATAATACCAGTAACTCAAATTTATTGTCTATTGTCAGCTAAAACCCTAAGTTTCCTCATCTTTTACATCTAATATAGTTGATATTCTGGGGATATTGCACCATAGAGAACAATTCTTCTCTGATCTACGAGGCTCTGACAGTCAAGAGGCTCCCAAACATGATGATATGAGCTGATGGTTATATACGCTTATACTTACAACAGGAGAAAATGGAGGTTAATGAAGGAATCACTTCTCCCAAGCACTTTCAAAAGCAAGGAGGGCAAAATTCAGTTTGCTTCCATGACATGGAAATGATGAAGGTATTGGCTTCACCCGTGGACTGGCAAACTCCTCTGGTCATGCCCTTACCGCTAAGCAATCCTTTCTTTCTGTGAAAGGATGTATGTGTTTGCAGGTTATTATCTCATAGACCTGCTTTTTGGTGTGCAGACGTTAGAGGCCCAGGAATCTTCTTTCATACAAGGCTCGCTGTCCTACTTAGTCTAATATGGCAACATTTCTGCTTGAATAAAATTCTCAGGAACATTATGTGCCTCCCATATTGCTTACAGAGATTCACTCCATTAAGCAAGAGCCCCAAAAGTTCAACAATTGGGAGAAGGTGAGATGAGGTTAAAAAAGAGTAATAGAAAGGGTAATTTTAATTAGAGTATAATATGGAAATACCACAATAAATCCCTTTGTATAATGAATATATACAAATGAATTTGTTTTTTTGGGTCCGGTTCGTGGGGCCTGAACTCTGGGCCTGGGCGCTGTCTCTCAGCTCTTCAGCTCAAGGCTAGCACTCTACCACTTGAGCCACAGCGCTACTTCCGGCTTTTTTCTTTTTGCTTATGTGGTGCTGAGGAATCCAACCCAGGGTCTCATGCATGCAAGGCAAGCGCTCTACCACTGAGCCACCTTCCCAGCCCCACAAATGAATTTTTTTGAACAAGAAGCTCATTCAAAGATCTTTCTTGGATAATCCTATTGTTATTTTGACATCTGCAGAAAGGGATGATGGGATCTGAGTTACACCTAAATCTTTTCAAAGTGGTGAATACATAGTCTCACCTCGTCTATGAGGATTACCTTTCAGGGCCCCCAAGGTATGACTGAAACAGCGGATGGTAGTAAGGCCTCTACATACAGGTTCAGTGTGTCTTACCTAAAATGCTTCGGACCAGACATGTGACAGAGATTCGAGTTTGGAATATGTGCATATAACATAATGAGATATCTTGGGATGGAGATTCAAGTCTAAGCAAGAGAGTCACTTATGCTTCATATACACTTTATTATATACACAGCCTGAAGGTAATTTTTAATTTTTTTATTGTTATTATCAAGGTGATGTACAGAGGGGTTACAGTTACATAAGTCAGATAAAGAGTACATTTCTTTTTAAGCAATGTCACCCTTTCCCTCATTCTCTCCCATGAAGGCAGCTATACAATATTTTAAACAATATTGTGCATGGAATAAAGTTTTGTGACCTGATCATTTTGTTGGTAAATATTAGCCAATATAGCATTTTGGGATTCTAACACTTCCCACAGTGTTTGTTGCACTATTTTGTTTGCTTGTTTAGAATGTTCCTTGGTCAGTAACTTGATTAGAGTCATTTAAATGAAATCTATTTCTCTATTTTCCTATTGAAGAGCCAGGGATCTCACTATGTTGCCCAGATTGACCTCAAACTTCTGGGTCAAAATAATCCTCTTGCTCAGTCTCCTGAGTGGGTGGGACTGCAGTGGGTGCCACTGTACCCAGCCTTTGACTAAATGTTTATAATTGATCACCTCCACATGGTGAGGCCATGGATGTCTTAGTTCTTTTTCCTCTTGTTTTTATTTTAAAAACCTGGCTTTTGAAAGGTCATTACTGGGTCTTTATAGCTTATTGAAGAGCCAAATATTGGTCAGAAGTTGTGCTTAAACATGTTGCGCCAGGAAGTCTTCTCTCTGATGATGGATCTGTGTGTGGGTAGAGGAAAACATTCAAAACTCCAGGCTGTTTTCAAGACTTCTCTGATTTTGCTTTTGCCAGGCTTCCTTATGACTCCTCTGTGTGTGCATGTGTTGTCTCTGTCAGCCAGGAGCTTGTGGGCGGCTTAAGCCTATTCTCATCTCTTTTGCACATGTGCACATCCTCTTATTAACTCACAATATGTGGGAAGCATATCAGCACCCTACAGTCTGTCACCTCTCCAAACACCATACTACATTCTTGCCTAGTCCGAAACAAGCACAAGACCTCCGGCTGATGGATCCACTAGTCTTCCTGTTGAATTGCTACTGAATTTGCTATTTCCACTAAGAATATAGTTATCCATTGAAGCATCAAAACTACTATTTGCACAGCCTTCCTCACCTTGATTTATTATCCCAACAATAGATCTTATATATGCAAGTTCAAGTATAGCCAGGCTAACCAATAGCATAGGCTGTTCTTATACAACATTTGATGGTTCTCATAAGTAAATACATCTCAGTTTGTTTCATGCCTTTCTTTGTTTGAATTCCAGAATGTTAAAATGGTGGGGTTATAAACAACATGATGCATAGCTTTGTTTATTTATTTATTTAGTTCCAGTACTAGGGCTTGAGCTCAATTGAGCTACAATGCCACTTCCACCTTTGTGTGAGTAGTTTATTAGACATAAGAGTCTGACGGACTTTCTTGGCAAGGTTGGCTTTGAACCGTGATCCTCAGATATCAGTCTCCTGGGTAGCTAGGATTACCGGTATGAGCCACCAGTGCCCAGCTCACTAGTCCTTTTTTGCTTAAGGCAAAAAAAAAAGTTTTATCACTTGAGCTACACCTCCCCTTCTGGCTTTTTGCTGTTTAATTGGAGATAAGAATATCACAGAATTTTATGCCTGGCTTCAAACTGTGATCTTCAGATCTCAGCCTCCACAGTAGCTAGGATTACAGGCATGAGCCATCAGAGCCTGGCAGTATAGCTATATAGATGATTTTTGAGGAAAGGATTTTTCAATCTTATGCCATACTAGAACTCTAATCCTATAATTAATATTTTATAAATAACTTTTTATTCTTTGTCTTTGTGGAATTCATTATTTCTCTTACATTTTTGTATATTCTCTAGTATTTTATACACATACTTTTGTCACTGTGATCTACATAATTTTACTTCTTCCTCTCCAATGTGTATGCTTTCTCTTTTACTTGCATTATTGTCAAATTCTGTACAAAGTTGAATAGAGGAGGTAAGATGAGACAATCCTTCATTTTTTTCTCTTTATCTTTTTCATAGCCAAACAGCATTGAAAAGATACACACACACAATTTATGGCTATATAGGAGATGATGTATTAGAAGATTATATAGAAAGTTCTGGTAGCAAAATTAAATGAGAGAGAAAAAGTTAAATGATTGCCCCTTTAGAACCAGGTCTCCTGCTAATTAGCTAAATGACCTTGAAGAAGTCCCTTCTCGTTAAGTTCTTTATCTCTTAAACAAGGAAGGTTGAACTGACCACATATAATTGGTAGTTCTCAAAATTTAGAAATAATCTATTTTCTTAAAGTGTTTTGCAAAGCACAGAAAATCAAAACTGAAAATATAAATGAGATTATATCACACAAGAAAAGGAAGAATAAAGAGACATATTGAAAGAAATATTTGCCAATTATTCATCTGACAAAGGGTCAATATCTCTAATGTATAAACATTTCAGAAACTCATCAGCAAAAAATCCAGATGATCCAATTTTTAAGTGGACAAGTGATGCAAATAGATACTTTTCAAAAGAAGAAATACAAATTGCTAATGAGTATGTGCTATAAATCACAACATCACTAATCATTAAAGAAATACAAAACAAAACCACACTGAGATGTCATCTTACCCTGATCTGAAGAAAAAGAAAAATAGTACAGAGATATGGAGATATAGTGAAAGGAGCACTCATACACTTTTGTGTTGGTAGTATAAATTAGTACAAATTAGTGCAGCCACTATGGAAAGCAGTGTAAAGTTTCCTCAGAAAACCAAAATTAGATTTACCTGTCCAACTTCTGACTATATATCCAGGGGAAATGAAATCAGCATATCAGAGAGACAACTGCACTCCTATATTTATTGTGGCACTATCCACAAGAGCCAGGACTAAGGTGTCTATCAACAAATGTATGAATAAAGATAATGTTGTACACTTACACAATGGAATATTATTCAACCCCCAAAATCCTATCATTTGTGACAAGATATATGCAACTAGAAGATAATATAAATAAAATAAGCCAAACAGAGAAAAATGAATAATACACTGTGTTCCTTTTCCTTTCTGGAAGCCATAAAGGGTTGATATCATAGAAGATAAGAGCAAAATTGTAATTGCTAGAGCTACAAAGGGTAGGGAGAAGGAGGATACTAGGTAGTTGGATAATGGGTAGCAGAGTACAGTTAGTTAGGAGGTTTAAGTTTGAGTGATTTGTATAGTCACTTTGGTACATGTATGCACATATATATATATATATATATATATATATATATATATATGCACATACATACATCTCTAAGATACTATAGTGGTTATGTCAGGTTGGCTGATTTAATTTCAGATAGCCTTAATTCCTTCATTATGTTTTTCTGTTTTTGTGGTGCTGAGGATGGAACTCAGGGCCTGTTACATACTAAGCAAGTGTTCTACCACTGAGCTATAGCTTTGTTACTGATTTTATTGCTGTTGCTGTTGTTGTTGTTAAACGTTTTAAAAAGTGAAACTTACAGATTTTTTTTGTTGGTGTCGATGCTGGGGCTTGAACTCAGAGCCTGGGCCTTGTCCCTAAGCTTCTTTGACTCAAGGCTAGTGCTCTACCACTTGCACCACTGTTCCATTTCTGTTTTTTTGTGGTTAATTGGAGAGAAGAGTCTCATGGACTTTCTTGCTTGGGCTGGTTTTGAACCATGATCCTTTTATCTCAGCCTCTTGAGGAGCTAGGATTATAGGTATGAGCCACCAGTGCACAGCTAGAATTTTGAAGACAAGCTTTTACTAGAATTTTCTATGTTGCCTGGGCTGGCCTTAAACTCACAATCTTCTTCCTTTAACCTCCTCCTCTTCCTACCCAGCTCTAGAATTATAGGCATGCACCACTATTTCTGGCTCAAATTGGACACTTTATATAATCAGAAGAAAAACATGCTGTTTGGATGAGGTACACGAAGTAAAAAAAATATATACTTAAGAAAGGTCTTTTAGGCTCAGATAATAAGTCCAATGTTAAATAATAAGATTGACAACATCCAAGAATATTGACACCTTAATAGGGGATCCTGACGTTAGCAGACTTTAATCCCAAAGGAATAAGACACTCATGACAAGATGCCAAGAAGTGAGGCCAGAACTTTGTACAGAATTTTTAATGTTGATCGTTAAACTTACACCACAAATTACTCTTGGGATCATAGGTTAAAAGCAGTTGCATGGTTCTTTTTAGTCTTTGTTGAAGTTTATTTTATTTATTTTAAAATAATAATAGTAAAATCCATGTGAACACACTCTTCCAGTTCTCCCCAGCTCAAGTCTGGAATCCATCGCCTCTCTCCTGCTTCTCTTCAGGCTGCCTGCCCAGCTCTTTCTACTTCCCTGTGTGCAGAGACTAAGTGAGGACAGACTAGCTGGGCTCATGTTTCCAAGAGTGAGTTCAAGTTTGGATTTCCATTCTAAAGTAGAAGATGAAAATTTCCTTTAGAACCATTTCCTGTTTTGAATCACAGTGTATTTGTAAAAATTTGCCAGTAAAAACTAAAGGAATAAAGTCTAAGTGGGGAAAAAAGGACAGAGAGGAAAAGAACTCATTCATTCATGATATATTATTTTTTACTTCAGCAAAAAGGGATTTATACGGGGCTGGGAAGGTGGCTCAGTGGTAGAATGCTTGCCTTGCATGCATGGGGCCCTGGGTTCAATTCTTCAGCACCACATAAGCAGAAAAAGCCAGAAGTGGCGCTGGGCTGAAGTGGTAGAGTGCTAGCCTTGAGCGGAAGAGCGAAGGGACAGCGCCCAGGCCCAGAGTTCAAGCCCCACAACTGATATTTAACCAAATTGAGTCAATATTCATCTATTGAGTGCCTACTATGTGCTGGACCCTGGAATTTATGATTTTACCAATGTGGATCTTTTTTATTTTCTCCACAATGTTAGGATTTGGGATTGCCGTTTTATTTTAAAGCTCAGGAACTGAGGCATAAGAAGCTAAGGAGACCTGTCCCAGGTCATGTTGCTGGGAATATTCAAAATAGACTCTTTGGTCCCCAGAGCTAACACTTTTCCTCCCAGTCTTGCAGCTGCCTCTCCAGTTGAAGTTGTTGTGGAGACTGCAGTGAGCTGCTAAAACATGAGCAAAGGCATGCACCTTCATCCATCAGATGACAGCATTGCATTCATCTAATTTTACCAGCCTATTTATTTAGTGACATAGTATGAGTTGGTTCATTATAGACAAAGGGTGGTTGCTCTGGCTTCTTGCCTAATCTGGTTTAAATGTATTTTTAAAGAAGTCTCCTTCACAAGCCATTGTTTTACTTAATGAGGAAACACTGGAAGCTGTCCCAGTTACACAGGGAAAAGAAAAGCACACCTTTTTTTGGTGCCATTCCTGGACTTGAACTCAGGTCCTGGGTGCAGTCCCAGAGCTTTTGTGCTCATGGCTAATGCTCTACCACTGGAGTCACAGCTCCACTTTCAGAGTTTTGGTGGTTAGTTGAAGATAAAAGTTTCATAGACTTTCCGCCCTGGGTTAGCTTTGAACCATCATTCTCAGATTTGTTTCCTGAGTAGCTAGGATTATAGGCATGAGTCACCAGTGCCTGGAGAAGCATGCCTTATTATTGTTTCTCTTAGTTGTCATTTCTCCTGGTGTGTTGGCCTATTCAGTAAGATCCAAGAAAGAAATTAGTGTTGCAGGAACTGGAAAGGAAAAGCTAACACTATTTCTATTCTGAAATTGTGAACTTGAAAAAAAATGTGAAATTGTATTATACCTGAAATTCCCAAGAACCTAATAAAAACACACTACAAATATTTATGAAAATTCAGTATACAGGATAAAATTAGTGTGTAAGAATACATTGCTTTCACAGAAGACAACAGCCGTCCATTGAAAATATAATGAAGAAGAGATTCATCTTACTAAATATATTATATGCCCAGTAGTGTGTATGAAATATGTTACACTTATATGGAGAATCCTTTTGAACACTTTCTTATCACCTAACATCATCAATAATCCTAGCATCACTAAAAATGAAACAAACAGATATAATACTAAAGCAATATAATATGAAATATACATCATCAAATATCATCAGTCCTTATGGAAAAGTATAATGTGATTCTCATCAGGCACTTAACAAGAAAATGGAGAGTAGAAGAATAAATTCCACCATAGAAATCTAGAATGTGGGGCTGGAAAGGTGGCTCAGTGGTAGAGTGCTTGCCTTGCATGCATGAGGCCCTGGGTTCTATTCCTCAGCACCACATAAGCAGAAAAAGCTGGAAGTGGCACTGTGGGTCAAGTGGTAGAGCGCTAGCCATGAGCTGAAGAGCTGAGAGACAGTGCCCAGGCCCAGAGTTCAGGCACCATGACTGGCAAAAAAAAAAAAAAAAGAAAAAAAAAAGAAATCCAGAATGTGTGGTATTTCACAGGGCAATTGATTTGTTCTTCATCAAATTAAAGACATAAAAGAGGGAATGAATTCTTCTACAAATTAAAAAAGATGAATACATATAATAACCAAATGTGGCATTGATCTTTGTTTTGATCTTGATTCACATCATTCAACTATACAACAGGTTTGTGAGCAATTGGGACACTTTGAACAGGAACTTCATATTATATGAGAGTTAAAGTTTTAGTAGGTACGATTATAACGTTAGAGTGACAAGATTTATTTATTTTTGCTGGTCATGGGGCTTGAACTCTGGGCCTGGGTGCTGGCCCTGAGGTCTTCAGCTCAAGGTGAGCACTCTACCACTTGAGCCACAGTGCCACTTCCAGTTTTCTGGTGGTTATTTGGAAATACGAGTCTCATGGCCTTTCCTGCCTGGGCTGGCTTTGAACCATGATCCTCAGATCTCAGCCTTCTGAGTAGCTAGGATTACAGGCATGCACTACCAGTGCCCAGCTGACACAAAAAATTTTAAAGAAAGCCTTACTAAATAAATTTAGAGGGCAAAATGACATTTGTGGCAGGGTTGCCTTAAGGTAATTCATAAGAGGTAAAGAAAAAAAGAAAAAGTTATGGAAAAATCTTAATATTGTATGTATTAGTTTGCTAGTGCTGCTATAACAACATATCATAATAGATGGCTTAAAAATACTCATTGATTAGGAAGCTAGGAGTTTAAGATTAAGGTGTCAGCAGGGTTGAGTTATTCTTAGGCCCCTCTCCTTGGTTTGCAGGAAGTTGTTTTCTCAGTGTGTTCCCAGTGGTCTTTCTATATGTACACACATGTCTTCTTTCTCTCAATTTCCTCTCAGTTTAAGAACATCAGTCAGAAGAGACCTGTAGGCCTAACATTTAGGAGGCTGAAAAATGAAGTCCTCAAATTTGAGGCCAGCTTGGGCTATTTAGTGAGACACAGTTTCAAAAATAAAAACAAAACACAACAAAAAATACCAGTGTTTTCTCCATATATAGTAACATTCTGAGCACTGAGGGTGGAACTTTAATATATGAATTTACAATGATGTTACATATATGGAAGTTTATTATACACTTTAAAAGTATATTACATACAACATTTAGAAGAGGACATAAAAATAGAAATGAATAGATTGAAAAACAATGGCCTGACCACTGAATGAGAAAACTATCCATCAGAAAGACGTCAATTACTCCTAAGAAAATGTATAATTTTTTACTTATCTCTATAAATGCACTAACATTCATTTCCTAGAAATAAACAAGGCTATAGTATATAGCCTTGTATATATAATAGTATATATATTATAGTGTGTGTATATATATACACATGTATATCAATAAGAATAACAAAGCTGGGTGCTGGTGGCGCACACCTGTTTCTCATATATTAGTTTGTTCAAAACCACAAGGTTTGACATGTCCACTTTCTTGTTGAGCTTGTGGAGAAAATAGACACTTTCATATATTAGTGTCTCTGTATTAGTTTCCTAGAGCTGCCATTAAAAAGTACTACAGAAGGGGCTGGGAAAGTGGCTCAGTGGTAGAGTGCTTGCCTTGCATGCATGAGGCCCTGCGTTCGATTCCTCAGCACCACATAAGCAGAAAAAGCCAGAAGTGGCGTTGTGGTTCAAGTGGTAGAGTGCTAGCCTTGAGCTGAAGAGCTGAGAGACAGCGCCCAGGCTGAGTTCAGGCCCCACAACCGACAAAAAAAAAAGTGTTACAGAATAGGTGACATAAAACCCAAGAATTTATATGTCAGATTTCTAGATGTTAGATATCTAAATTAAAGGTGTTGAAATGACTGATTTCTGAGGGTTCTCTTCATGATTCGTATATGGCCATTTTCTCCCAGCCTCTTCGTATGGTCATTCTTCCCATGTAACTCTATACAAGTTTCTTTTTTGCCAGTAATAATTTTTATTTCAATCTCTTATAAGAAGTTCATCTATAGCAAAGGCCCAAAGTCACAAGTTAGACAAAAGTCACAAGTACTACAAAAGATAATGTTGATTTTGTACATGTCCCAGTACCAGGACCCTCAATATGACAAAGTGATGAATTTTGATCAATTTGTTTCATGCAATATGGGAGAAAAAGTAATATTTCAACTAATTTCCCAATAAGCTAATTTCAGCTAGATTAATTCCTAATTATCTCTTTCAAGACTGAAGTGATCTCCAAATGTATTCATATAGCAAGTGAGGGTTAGGATTTCAATCTGAGTGTTTATAGGATACGATTCAATCCACAACAACCCTTATGAAGGGCACTCTAGAAATAGCAACGATACTTACAAATCCATCACTCTTGACCAGCAATTCAATTTCTGAAAATCTGTGCTACAGCTATACCTACACACATAAGAAATGGCATAATCACACATGTAAAGATATTCATTTCAGACTTAACGAGTCAGAAATATGAATTTCCTACTGCTTGATTGAACTGGTTCAATGCAAAAAAAGATGTCGCTGTGAAAAGAAACAAAAAGTTCTTTGCATGATGTGAAGATCAATGCATTCATATTTTCCAGTATTTGCATAAAGAAACAAACACCTATAAGACAAAAATGAATGAAATTGGCTGTAATGGGATGGACAGGAGAGGAAGTAAGGCTTTCTGTGTATTCCTAGTTATACAGTTTTTATTCTAAAGCATATAAGATCAAAATAAATTTAAAGGATATATGTATGTGTACATGTGTGTGGTTAAAGAATATACAAGAATAAAGGATATTTTCACTTCTAAATGTTGTAAATTCAAAATAATTAGAATTATGTTTATGTATAAATGAATAGGTATGTGGCTTGTATTGTATAAATAGATAGATGTGTGTGTCACTTCCTAGCTTAGCCATGAAATCATCAGTCTGAGGAGACTAACTCTAATGTTTGCATTTTCCAGAATGGCCATTCTCAATTTATCCAAGTTGCAATGTAGGATTTCCACACTGTGCTCTCATGAAATAAAGAAAACCCTCGAGAGTCATAAATGTTCTCTTTCTTTTTCTTTGCAGAAAGGCACTGAGTATGAAGCCCAGTTGCATTTGACATTGACCAAAGTAGAGGCTGCCCAGGAGTTGTGGAGCCCCAGCTCTGGGCAGCACAAATGCCCTTGGGTGTGCTTCGCTTCAAGTAGATACAAGGGGCCCCGCTGAAAGTAGGGATGCCTGGCTGGGGGTGGGGGACCCAAGGGCTCCCTCTGCATAGAGCTGGGAGTGAGATTCCTGGAGAAAGCCCCCTTCCTGTCACAGCATCCATAGCACTCTGAGCCTGCTCGCAACCCTACAGCCTCTCCGAAGATGCTACATTTAAAAGTGCAGTTTTTGGATGATTCCCAGAAGATTTTTGTGGTTGATGTAAGTGCAAATCACATTGCTATTATTCCTGTATTATCCATTCAATAAGGGTCATTTGTGGACAGCCCATTAGCCGGCAATATTCTGTGTTCTTTAGGACCGAAGGAAGGAGGATGGTGTTTTTGGTTTTTATTTTTTTTAATTTGGAAAAGAAAACTGTAGTTAATATCACAATGTAGTTTATGTTTTCCTATTAACCTTTTTTTTCCAGAACATGTTCTCTGTTCTCAAGGGATAAGGAAAGAGGATGTTAAAGATATGCTAAGTATTTGGCAAAAAGCAGAGTAGCAATAACTTGGTTTTCCTACCCAATAAGGTATTATTATTCGTTGAAATTATTTGTCTGGGAGTCTCACCCTCTGAGCTTCTGAAGGAAAAGAAAGGGGAAAAGCTGCCCTCCTTTTAAAAAGAAAAACCTATGGGCTTAGGGTGGAGAATTATGCATTTATAACGAGACCTTCAGGAAGTAATGACAACTATGAAAGAGAAAAATAGGATAAGAGACGATTTAGTTTGATTTAGTACTTATAGTTCAGAGTTCTTAATATAATTCCTAGCTCAGAGATGATTGCATACAATTATATCTCATCTCTTCAAGAAAGAACAAATATATTAAGCACATCATTTGGTGTCCATGTTCTAGCATCTTAAGATACATACAATTTGATGTCAGAATTTATGTATGAACATTTTGAAATGTTCCAATTTTTTTATCAGAACCCAAACTGCTTTTTATCCCCCTCTGATACTTATATTAGCTACTAACAAGGAACAAACAGTTCATTTTCCTGGAAATCTGTACAAAATGTTTGGTTGTTTCCATTTCTACATAAACTGACAAGTACCGTAGCTCCGCCGTGATATTAGGTATGTGGGTAGTCCATTTTTCAAATGAGTATTTCATTATTATTTGAATCGTGGGCTTTGGGAGGGTTGACTTCCTGGCTTCAGATGCTGTTTGCTGTCACCTCCTTTCAGTTTTATGTGCAAAAGGCATTTCTAGGTCCATGGACCTGAATTATTTGTTTTTGTAGCAAATAGCTTCCATTAGAGGGATGAGGCATTTCCTATTCTTTCTTGGAACTATAGTTAAGGGATGGAAAATGTCTCTTGAGTAGTTTATCCATTTGGAGGCTGATGGTGAATGCTCACGGGGCTCGAATACCTGAATTAGTGAGCCGGACTATTCAAAAGACACTGCTTTAGGCTAAGTTTTAATAGAGATTGCAAGCCAGTCAAAGAAAAAATCTTTGACAAAAGGTGACAGAAGAGTTTTCTGAATATGCAGTCGTAATTCAGCTCCAATTACGTGGGGAGTGGGTAGCCCATAGCCACACAGCCCCAGAGCTGCGCAAAATTCACCTCCTGAAGAGTCTGTTCTAGCAACAAGGATGCCAGCATGATTTGGCTGCAAGTCAGATGGTCTCTTTCCAGCTGCAAGGCATTGTGTTCCTTGGGAAGATAATGGGAGGGATTTGATACCTAGCAATTGTGGTGTCAAAGCATCCGATCCCTTTTGCTGTGTAGAAGGCTGCTTCCTAAGTAGCAATCATGGCCTTACCAAGAGTGGCAACAATGCTGGCTACAGTGCTGCGTGAAGCTTTGTTCAGAGGGGCAAGAACCTTGACTTAAGGTCCAATCATCCAACTGTATCTTCCATCTTTTTTTGTCAGTCATGGGGCCTGGGAGCTATCCCTCAGCTCAAGGCTGGTACTCTACCACTTGAGCCACAGCGCCACTTCCGGCTTTTTTCTTTTTGCTTATGTGGTGCTGAGGAATCGAACCCAGGGCCTCATGCATGCAAGGCAAGCGCTCTACCACTGAGCCACCTTCCCAGCCCTGTATCTTCCATCTTTAAACACTAGTGAATATGGTGGTGATGACAATGACTGACTAGTGGAGAGTATTTTTAAGATTTGCAAAGGAATGCCATCGATATTTGTTCATTGGATCCTCTATTCCATTCTGTGAGTGACGGTGGGAAAAAGGTTTTTTTCTCATATTGGTTTGTTTCTTTGTTTCTTTGGGGTTTGTTTTGTTTTGTTTTGTTTTGCTGGTACTGGTGCTTGAGCTCATGGCCTCGTATCCTTGCTTGGTTTTTTCCACTCAAGGCTGGTGCTCTACTACTTGAGTCACATCTCACTTCTAGCTTTTTGCTGATTAATTGCAAATAAGAATCTCATGGATGTGTCTGCTTGGGCTGGCTTTGAACTGTGATCCTCCTATCTCAGCCTCCTGAGTAGCTAGGATTATAGGTGTGAGCCAGCAACATGTAGATGTTTTTCTATCTTGTAAAGTAAAAAAAAAAAAAAATGGGGCTCAGGAAGCTTAAGTGGCTTGGGCAGGTCACACATACTCTAAGTACAGAGCTGAGATTTCTAATCCAGAACCACTGCCCCCAAACCTCTGTGTACAGCTGGATCCAAATGACTCACCTGTCAGTAGCCGTCTAAGCCTGAAATATTGCTTATGCAAATTATTCAAAAGGAACCTTATGTAGCATACCATGTGCTTTGGTTACTCTTTTGAGCCACTTAGTAGATCCTTTATTCCTTACTATGGAGGAGAAGCTAGGTGGAGAATTGGTCCCTAGAAGCCAAGCAGATCATGGCACAGAACTTTTTACAGATTCAAACACATAAAAAGCAACCTGAGAAAACTTCCTCTTTTCTCAGTACGAGTGTCCTAAATAGGATGAAGAAATGCTTGGAATCATAACAAGAACTCATTAGTGGTTGAGCAAAACCATATGGAGTAGTTTCTGATATCAAACTGAAATGAAGTCTCAAGAAACATGGGTCATCCCCAGGGAGAATACTCCTTCAAAATAAGATTACAGAAGAAAAAAATAATTGGAAGAGGAACAGTAGAGGACTCACAGTTTCCTGATGATATATATATATATATATATATATATATATATATATATATATATATATATATATATTATTCTATTTCCAGTGGCATTACCGAAGTGAATTTGCCAGTGTTTAAGGTCTGATAATTAAGAAGCCAGATTTCTCATCACTCCACATCAACTGAAGTCAGAGACTGATTATAAAACCAGAACTCCAGGACTAACAGTTACAGTGTGATCGGGAAAACTGGATTCCTCTTATTGATTAAATAGGAGGCCGAATGATGTCGTATCTGAGGAATTAGTTACATAATCGCTTGATAATGCATCCATCTCCACTAAAATAAATCCCTCTCACTGAGAACTTAGTAAATCATTTAGTTACATTATTACCAAAGTCCTGCTGGGTGATGGTTGTTTTTGTTTGTAATCCTGGCTACTCAGGAGGCTGAGATCTGAGGATAGCAGTTCGAAGCCAGCCCAAACAGACAAGTCCATGAAATGCTTATCTCCAGTTAACCACCAAAAAGCCAGAAGTGGAGCTGTGATAGAGCACTAGTGTTGAGGAAAAAAAAAAAGCTCAGGGACAGCACCCAGGGCCTGAATTCAAGCCCAAGGACCGACATACAAAAAATTATTATCAAAGACCTAATATTTCTCTGGCCTTGTTCTGGGCACAATTGACTCTACCATAAAGAAGAGGTAAGGTTTTTGAGCAAGTACATACTCTTGGCCTGGACAGTGTTAGCTGGGCACTAACAATTTGCTTTTGGTGATTACTTTTTTTTCTCATTGTGTAGTTGATATAGTGTGTTGGGGGGGGAGGAGGGAAGGGTGATTGTCCTATTCTGTTTAACATGTTAATGTTATCAGAAAAATAGCTCCGGAGGCATCCTGTTTGTTTGAACTTTCTTTGCTCTGGGGCTCTGTGCATTTATTTTATTTTTTTAGATGAACTTTGTAATATTAGTCAACCTTTTCCTTTACAAAATTTCAAGGGTATTTAGGGCTGTAAGGTAGATATGAGACTTCATGTTTGTGGAATGTGTTTACCAATTATAATCCAGTGAAGAAAATGAATTTAAGAACAACCTTATCTTAACATTTCAAGGTCTCCCATTTATGTAGTTATTGTCAAATATGGACATTGCGCTTACTGCTGTTGTTGGCACGGACAATAGGAACTTGGACCGCATATCCTTAGATGCTCAAGGGGGTGGGGCGCTTTCTAGAATGATGATGAGAAGGAATGGAGAGAAGGAAAAGTAGAGTAAGGTAACTGTAAAATTAATCACAAATTTTAGTGTACATTTGCTTTTTGTGCATGAGAACCAAGAATATGCTTGATAAAAAAGAGGATGAACCAAAGCTAAGGTTTTCTGGAATCTTAGAGTCTAAAAAAATAGGATTTTTAGCTTGCCTATGAATCCCCACCACCACCCCAGAGCTATTTGCTCATTTCAGGTTAAGATGAGAGTTTTATAAAACAGTAATCCCATCACCCAAACTGACACTATTTAGTGCAAATCTGCCTTAACCTTTCTTGCTTGTTGCATTTCTATCTTTGGAGAAAATATTGTTTCCAAATGTCCCAAATCATGTTTCACTTTAATAGTTTATGGAAAGTGAAGCCATAGCAAGAGGTTGAAGCATCTCTATAATTGTATGTATCTAATGGCTAAATTATTGTGTTGGCCATGCAGTGATTATCCAGTGAGATAACACAGTGCCTCACCTGCTTCCCTTGGGACCCCATCATAAAGGCCACTAGGTGTCATTTGCTGACAGAGACAGAGATGAGGCAGTGTCTAGGGTGAGCAGTATTCAATCAGGAAAACAAAGAATTGCCCAGTGATTGCTTTCTCTTGTCAATTTATGATAATTACCTTAGGAACATTGGTCCATGGGTTTGTTTTTCAACTTGTAATAATGAAGAAATCTTTTGTAGTTTGGTTAATAGTGAATTAGATCATCTTTTCCCTCCCCTCATAAGGCTAAGTTTTTCTGACTCCAAAAATGAGAGGAAATACTCTGGTGTAATAAAATGCACCTGCATATGAGACTACAAAAACTAGGCAGTAACTTATGACTCTTAGTTCATTGAGTTGCTTTGAGGAGAAACATAAATGAGATAACTTAAAGACATAAAAGCAAAGTTTACCTAGGCACTGGGCCTGTAATACTAGCATCTCAGGAGGCTGAGACCTGAGGATCTTGGTTTGAGGCCAGCCCAAGTAAGAGAGTACATGAGACTCTTCAATTAACCATGAAAAAGCTCGGAGTAAAGCTGTGGTCTCAAGTGGTAGAGTGCCAGCATTGAGCAAAAAATGTTATGGGACAATACCCAGGATCTGAGTTCAAGCCTCAGAACTCTCTCACACACACACACACACACACACACACACACACACACACACACTAATAAAAGAGCAGCTAGATTGCCGAGGCAATGTATTCAGTATTCTCTGGTATATACAGTACTCTATGCAAAGTCTGCCCTGTGTCCTGAAGTTGAGGGGTGAAGCATTAAGAGATTTACAAAGCTCAAAAGGGGAGGAGCATTTTCATCTACTTCCTGATTTACTAATTCATGTATTCATTCATTTGTATGACCCATATTTAATGAATTATGTGTTCTAAATGCAACAGATGTTGCATAAAACCTGGACAATAGCACTAAGTTTAGTATTTCCAATATTAGACGATCAAACTACCTCCTAACATAAATTCCCAGCCTGATAGGGGTAGAAGGAGCTAAGGATATGCCATGTTAAAATATGCCAAACTAGCCTACTGTTATATCAAGCAGAAATCACTTGTGGAAGTATAACTTCCGAAAGAGTCATTTGGCCTGTGTTTTTCTCCATGCTGCAAGCTGCAAAGTTTCTTTCAGAAGGAATGTTTTTCACATACCAAGGCAGGAAAACAGCCTTGGTCACCAGAGACACCTCATTAGGGGTGCAGTGAACCTGAATAAACAGACCCTTCCACCGTAACCATTATATTCCACTAGTGTCTACACCCCACCTCTACCGCCATATCTCTTAGTGACAGCCTTAGAATTTACTACCCAAAGCGGATAACCATTTGTTCTGTCAGTTTTTCATAATTCCATTATTCTTTGTTTACAAACTATAAAAGCATTGTGCTCTGGTCATTTCTTCAGACTTCACTCTGCAGATCTCCATGTATGTACAAAAGTAACGAAACTAGTATATTTTTCCCTGGCTGATCAGATCTTGTATTTAACAAGATTCTTAGATCCAGTCAAAGAGCCCACAAAAACAGTCGGGGAGGTGGAGGGGCTCGGGCTCTCTCTTGTCTACACAGTATCAATTGGGTCACTGATGAATACCAACAGGAAGGATGCATATAAGAGTTGCTGTTGGAAGCCTTTGGGGCATGAAAAAGCCAGAAGACGTGTAGATGATCTTCAGGATTCTAGCTGAGGTAACTGGCCATCAGGACAGAGCCCAGATGAGGAGCAAGGCTCATAAATGGGACAACCCGAAGCTTCATTTACACTATATGGACAGGAGTAGATCTGGAAAGACTTTAATTCTAGTCCTTGCTCTAATGATTTTAAGGTGTGAGACTTGACGAGGATTACTTCTCTCTGAGCCCGTGTTCTTATTGTAAAATAGGGATCGTTCTGAAATTTATGTCGTGAGACCATTGCAGAGATACCAGAGTTGTAAGATTGCAGGCTTAAAGTAGGTGTCCAAGCTTTCTAACTCCCCTCTCCCTTACTGGCAAACCTCTTTAGCTGCTAGAACAGTTTTTCATCATCAAATTGGAATTTCTTTTGATATGACTTGATTTTTGTAACCCACCTCTATACAGTAAGGCTGTGATCCCTCAGTCCCATCTTTCCTTTGGAGCATCTTGGGGTTGATGTATCATGCTTTTCTTGGGGGTTGGCTTGTGCTTAGTCACCAGCCCCAAGGGATTTGCTCTCCCCCCCCACATCCATAGTCATTAATCCTGAGCGGCTTCATAATAACTGTCTAGAGTTATCAAAAATAATGTAGGGTTTCCTTTAAGGAAGTAGGTAGGAATAGCCAAACCCTTTGCATTTAGGCTGCATTGTAAAGTATTCTATGGTTAGTACTCATAGGAGTGCTAGCATAGTCAATAACAACAATAACATTACTGAAATAGTAATCGGAAATACTGTGTGTCAACAGGCCATGTTCTAGATGTCTTTTCGATTCCCTATGTTATGTAATTCTCACCAATCAAATAAATGTCCTGAACTAAGGTACTTACACAAGTCTTTCAATGACTCAGGTTTCTCATCTATAAAATGGGGATCATTTTAATGCCCACTCCCCAGAGGCATTAAAAATTAACACATTTCAAAGGACAGTGCCAGGAAGTACCATATTAATGTTTGCTAGTCTGATGCCTCATGCAATCAGCTACCATTTATTATTGTTATTATTATTATTATTGCTGGTTCTGGGGATTGAACTCTGGGCACTGTCCCTGAGCTCCTTTTGCTCATTAGCGCTCCACTATTTTGAGCCACAGCACCACTTCTAGCTTTTTCCAAGAAGCTTATTGGAGATAAGAGTTTCACAGCCTTTCCGGAACAGGCTGGCTTTGAACCATGATCCTCAGATGTCAGCCTTCTGAGTAGCTAGGTTTATAGGCATGAGCCATTGGCACCTGACTGTGATTTTAGACATTGAGCTCTGATTTTAGACATTGAGCACACATCCTGAAATTTATGTTCAAGCAGAAGTATTCCAGGCTGATGAAACCCCAAATATTGTTTATCTCTAATTGTACAACCTATAACCTGAGGCACAGAGCAGTTGACTTACCAAACACCCTATCACCATTTTAATCAGTGAGCTGGTGTTAAAGCCACAGTGTATTTAATCTTCAAGACTCTGGCCAATCTTCATGTAGGCAGGAGGCTTGTTACTTTATTGTGATTGCTTTGTGGGCAACAAAGCTTCCTGGGTTTCCATGCCTTCGTGATCTATTTAGTTTAAAGCAGCCTGCCCATCCTGGGTACTCTAATGTTGGTTCATTGACCAACAGACCCACTACATCAGTTCACCACTACCCATTTCCTGTATAAAGAAGGCCAAGTAAGCCAGACGCAGGTGGCTCACGCCTGTAATCCTAGCTCTTCAGGAGGCTGAGATCTGAGGATAATGGTTCAAAGCCAGCCTGGGCAGGAAAGTCTGTGAGATTCTTCAATTAACCACCAGAAAACCAGAAGTGGAGCTGTTCCTCAAAGTGGTAGAGTGCTTGCCTTGAGTGAAAAAGCTCAAACACAGTGCCTAGGCCCTGAGTTCAAGCCCCATGACTGACCAAAAAAAAAAGCCATGTAAAGGAACTCTGAAATCAGCTCAGAAAAATCAAGCTGGAATTATAACCTGTCAACCTATTCAACTGCCTAGTCTGCCCATCTCTTTTCCAAGGATTTATTTGTCATCCTAACGTGTGTTGACTTGGGGAATGACTTGAAGGAAAAATAAAGAATGTGCTTGAGTTTTGTCTGGTCCCAGAATAGTCAGCAGCAGGCCAAGTGTGGTTTGGGGTGCTGTTTGGCCCACCCCTCATGGAGGGCCCCTGATCTTCTGCTGTCACCTGGCAGTCAGGATGCCTCTGGGCTGCCTCTCAGAGGAGAGGCCTGGATGGCAGGTTTTGCACTCATGCCCATCCTGCGTCTTCCCCCCCCCCCATCCCCAAAAGTGGAAGGAGGAGGGAACCAAAGGCAAGGGCACTTGCAGGGCTGGAGGAAGAGACGAGAGAAGTGTCTTTGGAGCCAGGTGGGTGGCAGCTGGGTGTGGACTTAAGTTTGCACTCGTGGGACTCTCTGTGAAGAGTAATAGTTAGTTGGGGCCTTGCCACCCCATTCATCTTTCATCATAGTGCAGTCCAGCCTGCAGTGCCTGTTGTCTGGGTGCTTGCTCAGGAGGCCTGGCTCCTTACCCTGCTGCAGGAGTTCTTTTGTTATAGAGCCAGATTCCTCTGCATTCTGTGGGCATTTCTCCCTTTCTTCGCAGTGGACAGTTACTCTGTATTTGCATCATTGTTGGACCTGTCACAAACACAAATAACATTGCATTCTTTGAGAGCTTAGCTTTCCCGTGTGCTTTAATACAATAAAGTTGTCAACTGCAACGGAAGACAAGGAGAAATGCTTCAAAGTGACTGACTTGAGTCTAATGACTTGGCAGGGGCAAGGGGGGGGTTGCGGTCACAAGGCTGTGGCCTCAGGAGCAATACCATCTGGGAGGTGGCAGAATTGGCCCAGTCATTTCCTAAAAGGGCCTAAAACTTGCCAACCCAGCATCAGAGAGCAGTGCTAGCCCTAGCTTCCTGATATTTGGTGCCACTCAGCAGCTTTGTGCCAAACTGTCAGAACTGGAAAAGCATTCAGTTAGACCAGTTCTACTATGGAGAGATCCACCCCTTGGTGAACTTGCACCCCTGAAAGGCAAAGCAGATTTGGCCAATGAGGTACTAGGGCCAGACACCCCTGGGAAGTTCTGCTGAAGGCTGCAAGGCTTGGGAACAATGAAAGGTGACAAGTGTTTTTTTTTTGGGGGGGGAGCACTTCTCTGTGGGTTGTGGAACTTCCTGATGTATATAGCTTGTCTTCTTCTAAACACAGCTGTTATGCACAGGCTACAATTATCCCCCCCCCACCACAGAATCTTATTGCAATCCCCTTTACTTTATACTCTCTCTTCCTTTTTCCCCACTTCCTCCTTGTCCTCTTGGCCCAAGGTGTGGGGCCAGAAAGGGGAATCTGTCTGGGTGAGCTGACCCCAGGCCCTGGAAGTATTTAGGCATGGCGCCTTACCAGTAATCGCAGGGCTTAGCTGTCTTAAACAAGAGGTCCTTTGTCCTCTGAGATTCTTTCTGTGATGACGAAATTCACCTTTCAACAGTCTCAAACAAAGACAAAGGTTCTCCAGAACTTCACATTCAGAACATTTTAAGTGATGGAAAGAGCTCTGCTACCAAGTTACCATCAATTATTGCCTTTAAAACGATGACCTATGTGCTAGGAATTTCCACTCATCTTATTTCACATGGCCATTACTTAATAGGTTTGTAAGATGATATGATGAGGCTCCTTCATTCATTCTTCACACATTTTAACAAGTTCTTAGAAGCCCTCATTGCTTCCCTGTACTGTGTTGGCTCTGAAGGATACAGAGAGGAACTGGAGATAGTACTCATCCTCTAACAACTCATAGGCTAGTAGACAAGTACCTACATTATGCAGTATGTAAGTGGACAGTATGGAGTATTCACATAACATCAGCCAGGGTACCTTTTCCTAGAAAAATAAAAAAAGGGGAGGGCACTTAACTCAAACTGAAGTGTGGGTGTAAGGGAAGGGATGGTCACATATGGTGTTCTGAAGGAGGCCATGTCTAAACAGAGCCCTAACTGACCACTGCTAATTATTTGGGCTTGTGTTGGGCATCTGGGAGGTGAAGGTGGAGTTGAAGTTTGGCCTACACAAAGGGAAAAGTAGAAATAGATCTGTGGAGCACCTCAGTCTTGTTGGATCTTAAAATTGAGGGGAGAGTGAGCTGAGAGAGTGCACATAGCAAGATGCATATTGTTAATGCCCTTCTGTACATAATATATATATATGTAAATTTTAGTTCTTCATTTAAGAATAATAAATTACAAGCTGAACACTAGTGATGCATGCCTATAATCATAGCTACTCAGGGGGTTGAGATTTGAGAATCAAGGTTTGAAGACAGATAGGGCAGGAAAGTCCCCAGTACTGGCACTACTACTGCTAATAATAATGCTAATAATTACTAGTAAATTAAAACCAGTTTTGCATTGCCTACATAAGCAATCAAAATAGAAACTTCCATTCAAAATGGCAGAGCCAGGCAGTTGGCTCATGCCTGTAATTCTAGCTACTAAGAAAACTGAGATCTGAGGGTCATAGTTTGAAACCAGTCTAGACAAGAAAGTCCGTAAGACTCTTGTCCTCAGTTAACCACCAAAGAGCCAGAAGTGGAGCTTTGGCGCAAGTAGTAGAGTGCTAGTCTTGAGCAGAAAAGCTGACAGACAGCACCCAGACCCTGAGTTCAAGCCCCAAGTCCAGCACACACACACACACACACACACACACACACACACACACACACAACACACACACACATTGCAGAGCCAAAACTTTCAGGCTACTTATGTGCTGGGCGGAGGTTCTAAGAACCTGCCTTCAAATATCAACTACATGGCCCACTTACCCACAATCACCACTCAGTGCCTTTCCAACCTAAATAGTAATGACAATAGCTAATGTGTATAGGATATTTATTCCATGCCAGGTACATCTTTGAACATTTTACCTTTATCAGCTTGGTGAAAGGTATTCTCAACACTCCTCTTAGGTAATTGAGCAACTGGGAAAAGAGGTGAAATTATTTGCCCAAAGTCACAGAAGGGGAAGTGGTCAAAATAGGATTTGAATGGGGTTTTTGATCCCTTTAGCTACCCTTTAATGGCCAGCAGTTGGTGGGGAAATCAGAGTTGGGGAAGCAGGACCTCTATGCGTTGTTAGGGAACACTTATTGGACAGATGGACAATGAGAATGGTTCAGAGAAATGGACAGGGTTAGAAAAGTGGGTGGCATCTGAGCATTAAATCAGGCCAAAAAAAAGGTATTTGTTGTTGTTAGAGAAATGTGTCATCAAGTCCAAAAAGACATAGTGAATTCTGTTAATTCTATCAAGCAAGTGATGTCTGTTGAATAATTACTGCTTCACCTGAAGCATAATACATGCTCAATAAATATCGGTTGAATCAGTGAGAGACTGGACATTGTTTTTGCTCTCAGTTCCTCCAATGAAAAAACTTGACAAAATGTCAGTTTGCTAATAAAACTAGGAAGTAAGATCTTAAATCAGGAGGGATGTGACATAAACATTTTATGTCTTAAAGTAACCATTTTCCCTCTGAACCAGCCATGTACTCTTGTGTGCTAACAATCAGTTTTCACTGAGTACTCAAAATAGGGTTGCCTGAGATGAGAAATGCCCTGCCTTGGGCTCTCTCAGAGAACCACAAAGGAGAAGCCATCTCTACTCCTAACAAAATATAAAGGCTCTTGCAGGTATTCTGTAGATGTCACCCGAATGGGTTTGCTCCTTTCTGTATTTACAGGACAGTGGATTAGAGCCTCCTAAATTGGGAAGAGCAAATGTCAGATCTGACATTCAGAAAGAGAGGAATATCTTGGGTTTGGGTTTATAAATAGCAGTGAGTCAGCTTAACCAGATCCTCTGCACAAATAATTCCACCTAAGCAATTAAAGGAGAAAGGTATTAGAAAAAGCTTTCATTGGGAAGATACAACTGGTATTAAGACACAAACGGGGGTATCCCATGTATACCACCAAAGATTGCTAATAGTTTACAAATCCCATCCTTACCCCGTTCCTAGGTTCCCACAATTCTACACTTTCCAAGTTAAAGTATACTTTTTCTTTCTACTAAATCAGGCTTTTTGATGTATAGTAGTACAAGGAAAAAACTAGATTAAACATGTTCTGACTTGGCTGTGCTTGGACCCCAATAACAAGGCCACCATATTGAAATAGTCAGAAGATGGAAGATAGCAGAGGTTCCCAGACCTGGGTTCAGCCGTAGCTGAGCCCGAGAAAGGAAAAAATATATAACCTTTAATAAGGGTTTGGTTGTAGAATCCAGATTGTTCCATACGTGAGTTAGTACTCAGGACTTTGCTGCTGTAGGCTAGAAAGGTAAAGGGCAGACAGCTGCAAGCAACTTCAGGAGTCTGTGCTGCTGAGTCATAGGTTCCAATCTGTATGAAGCATCTACAGTGTAGACAACATATGTGGCAATCAATATTGAAGGAAGACAGGGCTGAAATGGAGTCAACGTGACTGCTATAGTAGGTCTAACTGCATGAGTATTCAACTGCATGAACCCTAGGAAGAGGCCACGTGAAGCAAGGTCAAATGTGTGGGTGAGGAGAGAGGAGTGAAATGGCAGGCCCTAAGCAATGCTTGCAAATGTGGAGCTTGGCAAGAAGCCAGGTCGAGACTGAGGCAGGGGCCTCTTACAGGCTTCCTGCTGCAGGGCAGAACTGGTCCCTTAGTGTAGTCCACAGGTGTCGACAAGCAAACACACCTGGCTCACATGAGGGTGTTGAAAGGGAGAGGGGATGGTCTCGTTCCCTTCATGGCAAGGAGATTAACATGAATGATAGTTCAGCTGACCTTTCAGTGTGGTAAGCTAAAGCCCCTAGAGGCTGTGATGGTTTTTTTTCCCTTTTAAATTTAACATCCACCTTCAATAATTGATAGAACCTAAGCTATATAAATGAGAAACTTGTGATAAGCAAAAAGAGAGGGAAAGATGAAATTCAAGTGTGATTCCCTCACCCAGACTTTAACATTGTGGTGTATGCTTTAGACATTGAAATATGACTGTCTTATGGCTCCCCAAACTCTACGTGAATCCCCCATTGCACTTAGTCTGGAATGGTTTCCTGAATATAGTCAAAGAGATTTTTTTCTGTTCAGTCAACGCTGATTCTCCACAGTAACCTTCAAAGGCCAGTTTTCACAGGCTCTTTGTTTAAGTAGATGTTTTTAAAGGCATTATTCCTTAAGGACTTCTTTATAGAGTGTCTGTGAAATTCATAACCTGTCAGAGCAGAATGACTTCTGACCTGCTGGAATCCAGGCTGGACACAAGCGGCCACACTGTCTTCCTTCGGCAGAGTTGATTTGGGGAACAAAGAGACTGGATCTAGGAACAAGGTGTTTGACTTCGTGTAACTCACTGGTAGAGCCCTGATAGAGGTAGCATGTACAAAGGCCCTGGTTTCATCCCCAAGTGCCCATAAAATAATTAGGTGTGTATTCATTTCTTATCTTTCATATACCTACATATTAGTTGTCTCTATATTAAAGGACAGCGTGGTGTAATGAGGTGAGCCCATTCCTGGAGGGCAGGAGACCTGAGTTCCATTCCCAGGTTTGCTATTTACCTGCTGAAAGATCCCAGGCAAGTGTCTTTCTTGCTCTGGATGATAATGGTCACACTTGCAAAACGAGGAGCGTCTAATGGTCTGTATTGTGTCCTGCTAATCTCATTGCTACATATATACTGAATTGATTTAAAGTTTACAAGAAAATCCCACCTACCATTTCGAATCTGGTTGTACATGAACACCGTGTGGATTTAGTGCTAAAGCATTACAGGGAAACAAACAATTATAATTGTTTTAATTACCCAGAGTAGCTAGTAATTTCAACAAGACTTGAGAGCTCTGTCTTAAGAATACTATTATTACACTGTCACTTTGCAACAGTCTTTCCAGGATAGGCATGATAATTTCAATGTCCCACGAGTGGGGGCAAGATGGCTCTTAAGGTGGTAATCTTGTGTGTGTAGGGGGTGGGGGTTCCCTCCTTTTTCCCTTAGTAAAAAGGGTAGCTGAGCTGTGAGAATCTCTTTGACTCCAACCAACTAATCTAGTAAAGAGCAGGAATCATAGCCAGTTCAGGTCACTGCCCCGCCTCCTAAGGCTGCAGGCAATGATGTTTTATTGTTCCTATGTAGCTTTAGAAAAGGTGTCTGCTAGAAAGTATCACCTATCAGATCTTAGACTAGCTATGGAATTCCACATTGCTCTTTGTAATTTGGTTCTTTGGTATCAATATAGCTGAGGGTAAAGGGCTGCTGATCAGGCAGATAGTCAGTTTGATTCTCTAGGAGTCTCCCCTCCCCACAGGACAGTCTCAGTCACACAGACCGGAAATCTTTCTCAGCAGTTCATTTCAAGCAACTTTAAGGCTCCCATCTTTCACACATGCAGCACTTTGAACTGTTTTATGCTTTCAGAAATCGAATAAAACTCAGTTGTAATGTGGTGTGAATTTCACACATGCACAAGCAACTGGCGAGGTTGTTCACTTTGCTTACCCTCACCAGGAAAGTACTCAGAAACCATGCTTCTCTCCAGGGTTTATGGCTGAGTCCCCCTGAGTTGTAGAAAAAGGGCATCCCTTGATTTCCTACTTAGACTTTGTTGTTTTATGTGTAACTGCACCTTGTTCTGCTCTTCCCCAGATGCTAAAAGACTAGACTGTATCCACAGAGAAAGTTCCCTCTCTGTCCAGTTTTTTACTTACCAGGAACTAAGCCTAGAAGCAGCCTGCTCAGTGAATTTCTGTACGGCCTCTACTAATCGTTCAGGGGCCATACACAGTCTGTGTCAATGATGTTCAATATCTGACTCAATTATAGACAAATGTACAAGATGTGTACATTTAAATTTTTTTGCAATGTCAGAATCTTTGCCTTTTTGTGAAAAGTTAAAGCAGTCTGTATAAACAAGCCACTAGCCACGTGTTGGTCGTTACCTACTCAGGAAGCTGATATCTGAGTATTGCAGTTGCAAGGCAGGAAAGTCTGTGAGACTCTAAGCTCCAACTAACTATGAAAAAGCCGGATATGGTGCTGTGGCTCAAAGTGGTAGAGCACTAGCCTTGAGCACAAAAGCTTAGATAAGTTCAAGACTCAAAACTGGTGCACATGTATGCGTACACACGCACGCGCACACACACACACACACACACACACACACACACACACACGTTATCCTGAGGTTTAATCCCTAAGAGGTTCCTGGATTCCTGGATTACTGGACATGACCTGGAATGAAGGAGAAAGGTTTGCCTTTAGTGGACTCCCAGATCTCTGAATGTTGCATATTCCTATTGCTACTTATAAGCAGAGAGCTGCATTGAAGAAGATAAACTTTATTTCTCTAAGATGCACCTTTCTTTTTTAATTATTTAAAATTTTTCATTTATTTTTTAATTTTATTGTCAGGGTGACATACAGAGGAGTTACAGTTACATAAGTAAGGTAGTGAGTACATTACTTGTTACCCCCTCCCACTTTCTCTCCCTCCCAATGTCCCCACCCATTGTACAGATCATTTCCAACATATTTCTTTGTGAGTATTGCTGTTAGAGACAGCTTTCTTATCTATAAAATGGAAAACAATACAGCATCCATTTCAAAAGTGGTTTAAGAGAATTTTAAAAAATTCAGTGTATAAATGTTCTTTTGGAAACTAAAAACGTAAACCACATAGCCGTGAAGAAAACATTCATCATTATTATCAAAGATTTTTTTCTTTGTGTTGAAGGATCCTCAACAGTAAAGCAGTGTGAACACATTACTTTTCCAAACCCATTCAAAAGGTCTTCTTTTAGAGGTTACATTGATAAAATAGGCATAACTGGACAGTGAACAGACACCCGATGCTACAGATTGTATCACTACTTTTCTGTCTTCTGTGATTGCCTTTAAAAAAAGACAGAATTGCATTTTGATCTAAATTTTAAAAAAAGATGTTGGCCAATTTCACTTTAGACACTGAAGGCCAAAGTTCAGTGTATGTTATTAAAAACATGCTTAGAAAGAGAAACTTCTCTGACGAGGAAAGAAGGATGGCCAATAGACACATGAAGAAATGCTCAACCTCCCTAGCCATAAAAGAAATGCAAATCAAAACAACATTGAGATATCACCTCACCCCAGTTAGAATGGCTATAATCAAGAACTCTATTAACAACAGATGCTGGAGGGGATGTGGATAGAAGGGAACCTTACTGCATTGTTGGTGGGAGTGTAAACTTATTCAACCACTTTGGAAAGTAGTATGGAGGTTCCTCAAAAGACTCCACATAGAGCTTTGGTCATTTACCCGAATGATCACAAACAAGACCATAATAAAGCTACCAGCACAACTATGTTTATTGCAGCATTATTTACCATACGTAAGATGGAATCAATCCAGATGCCTCTCAGTAGATGAATGGATCAAGAAAATGTGGTATATATACACAATGGAATTCTATGCCTCTATTAGAAAGAATGACATTGCCCCATTTGTTAGGAAATGGAAAGACTTGGAAAAAATTATATTAAGTGAAGTAAGCCAGGCCCAAAGAAACATAAGTTCCCATGGTTTCCTTTATTTGCAATAACTAGTATATGTCTGAGACAAGTAGAAATGGTCAGATAAGTTGATGTTAAGCGAAATGAACCCCAAGATGAGGACTCATATGTTTTTTTTTCTTTCTTGCTGTTGTTTCTAACATATTTATAAGATATTTCTTTGTTGGTTTGTATGTCCCTCCCCCACGGTATAACCCGGGCTTTCACTGTATTTGATGTTGAGAGGAAGGGAAAAAACAAATTGCTTAAAAAAATAAAAATAAAAACATGCTTAGACCAAAAGTGTAGAAATAATCTTCAGACTTTCTGAGCAACTTAGCTCAAGTCTTTGGGTGCTCTGCTTGGTTTGGGGGCTCCCCAAATTGTCATTTGTAATTCAGGATTTGAAGAGTAAAAGAAGGGATGGAAATTACGGAGAAGTATAGACACATAAACATGTACATAGTAACTGTGGAGTGGCATTGTGTTTAATACTATTACGGAGAAAATAGATTCTGGGCCAGTTCCAACAGGGTAATTGGGGCCAGTGGCAAGACAGACAATACATAAAGCAACTCTGAGGTTCACCACCAAAGATGAGAAAGAAAATGTCAGGCAGATGACTTTAAAAGGTAAAATGAACACTTTGGAGGTCCAGTGTTAAAAGGTTGTTTTATCATGTTAAGCCAGTAGAGGACTGTCGATATGGCAAACTGTAGCTTTCTTTGCAGACTTGTGCAGAGTAGTCAAAGTCTGCTTGTCATCTGTTTTGCCCCTTTCTCCACTCACCTCTTCTACCCCTGTTCTTCAAAGCAGCAAGGGTGTCATTTGGGAGCCTGAAGAGCAGTAGGGAATACAGATCCTATTCAATCTGAATCTACACTATTTTGTTCTAGTCATGGGACTTGAACTCAGGGACTGAGTGCTGTCCCTGAGCCATAGCCCCATTTCTAGCTTTATGGTAGTTGGAGATCAGAGTCTCATGGATTTTCCTGCTGGGCTGGCTTTGAACTGTGATCTTTAGATTTCAACCCCCTGAGTTGCTAAGATTACAGCCATGAGCCACCAGTGCCTGGCTGAATCTGGCTGAATTTTAACAAGACCCCCTTATACTATGGGAAATTGCCTTATCTTCCAGCCTAGGGGTTCTAAAACACAATCTCTGATAATGTCAACTCCCTGCTTAAAATCAATCAGCTAAGTGGTGCTGTGGCTCAAGAGGTAGAGTGCTCACCCTGAGCTGAAGAGCTCAGAGACGGTGCTGAGGCCCAGACTTCAAGCCCCAAGACTGACCAAAAAAAATTAAAGTGATCAGTCAGATACTTCAGCCCCATTTTACCCCCTCAACTTTGAACATATGGCCTCATATGTTACAAAGTGCCCTCTGTATTAAGTTTACCCCTTGCCCACCTTTCTAGTTACTGTCTCATTTTCTCCTTCAGCAACATGGTTGCAGGTTCATTGTTCATATCACATTTTCTAATCTTTCCTGCCTCTGATCCTTTCTTTCTTTTGCTTTACCTGGCTAACTCCAAACTCCTTTTTCATGCCTGAGTAGGTGTCCTTTACATTTGGAATCCCTTGTACTAAAACCCTTATCATCTTTTGGGGTTAGGTGCTCTTTAGATGACATCTCATATGTTCAGCAAGGGTAATGTTATGAACAGAAAAACAAAGGCAAAAATAGCAACATGAAACCTAAAGGATGATGATCACATTAGGAAAAGAAAAAGATCCAAGAAAACAAAACAAAGAATTGAGGAAAAACATCCTGAGAGAGGCAAAGTTAAACTTTCAAAGTGTTTATTAAGAAGATTAACCTGAGTGCCAGTAGCTTATGCCTGTAATCCTAGCTACTCAGGAGGCTGAGATCTGAGGATCGTGGCTCAAAGCCAGCCTGGGGAGGAAAGTCCATGATATTCTCTCTCCAATTGACCACTAGAAAACCCTTGGGGCTGGTAGAGTGCCAGCCTTGTGCTGAAAAGCTCAGGGGCAGTGCCCAGGCCCTGAGTTTAAGCTCCACAACCGGCAAAAACAAACACACCAAAAACCAAGATGCAGGCTGAAGTAATTCTCACTTTCTGCCTTTTTGTGGGGGCAGTTATGGGTTTGACCTATGAAAGTGTAATCAAGATGGTTAAAAAAAAGACCAAAGGTTAAATTGCCATTGGAAATGTGATTGGCAGGCACTGAGGAGAAGCTAATTATCACATACGTGATTCCTAATATCCAAGATCTTGATTACTCAAAGACATAGTTACCTTGTGAAAATAGACCCTGAAGGTGGTCCACATGCTGATAGCTAGGTGACCACACACTAGGATTTGTCTCAAGCAGCCCTGGAGTATATCTGTAGTGACAATATAATTATTAAGGTCACATGTCACCTCCAAAAGTGTCTGGGTTTGGTTGATTAAAATATATGGCTAATGTATAACTTGTCAACTATGTTCTTCCTTTGCGCCCAGATGCCATGTAACATGCTTTAGTTGAATATTCTCATTAGATACTCTTGACGATTCTGACATTGAGATATTATTCACATATTTAAATTTTCATTCTTTTCCATATACAACTCAATTGTTTGCAGTATTTTATTATGCTGTGCAATGATCACTATTTTTGTCAACTCTGTACTGACTAACAATCACTCCCCTCTCCTCCTTCCTGCTCCCAGCCCTTAGAAAGCATTAGTTTGCTTTCTATTTATATGGATTTATCTATTGTGGACATTTCATATAAATGTTATTATATAATATGTGGCCATTTATGACTAGCTTCTGGGCCATCCTGTTTTACAATCGAAGAAACTGAGACTCACAGAGATAAAGTGGCTTGCTCCAGATCCTTTCCCTCTAGATTCAGGTGAGTCTGGCTGCAGACCTCACATTCTTAACCACCCCCAGGTACTGCTTTATATTTGTTGCAGGTGTTCAGTGCATTCTTGGGACTCCTCTTTGACCTTCTGTAGCTGGATGCATTCTTTTCAAAATTCCTTGGAAGTCTTCATTATTTTACATTTGATTTGATGTGGGAAAAAGGTTAAAAAAATGACACTGGGAATGGTGGCACACACCTGTAATCCCAGCACTTGGCAGTCTGAGGGAGGAGGATTGCAAATTTGCAGCCAATCTTAGCTGTCTCAAAAAATAAGCAAACAAAGAAAGCCTCAAATGATGAGCAAATAGAATAACTAAAGTAGATGACCAAGCTGGATTATTGCTATGGACTGACCTGTATCCTTCTAAACTTCGTAAGGAAACTCACCCTCAATGTAACCATAGAGATAAAACTTTTAGAAGGTAATTAAGGTTGAGATCATAAGGATGGGGTCCATATCCAATCCAATTAGTATAAGAAGAGGATGAGATGTTCCTCTTTCTCTCTCTTCTGCTTAGGAAGACATAGTGAGAAAGTAGTTGTCTATAAGCTAAGAGAAGTGCCTTTACCAAAACTTGACCATGCTAATACCATATTAACATCATGCTATATCGCCAGCTTCTAGAACTGTGAGAAAATTGATTCCTATTGTTTGACCTTCTCAGCCTGTGGCACTTTGTTATGATAACCTGAGTTGACTGAGATTATATTTTGGGATTAAAAAAGGAAACATACCATAAGGAAGGAGAATGAGTGATTATCATTTGTGACATCAAGAATAATCTACTAAGCAGAGCGTAATATTTTGAATGCTAGACTCAACTATGGAAATAGGAGAATTATCTATAAGACACTTTGTGTGACAATTATGTTTTCACTTTTGTGAATGTCATAGGAAAAATGAGAATAATGTATTTTGCTGCTGTTAGCATGCTATATTTTATTTGTCTATCCCTTTCTGAACCATTAAATATATAGTCTATATTTTAACAGTATGTGCTAAACATGGAGATACAGTAGAATGGCTTTCCTAAAGTTGACCATGGTGTTTATTGGCCAGTAAGCTGATAAAATTTGCAGAAGCAGGTATCATAATAAATCATAAACATAGACACATAAATACTTCAAATAATTTATTTTAACATCAATATATACATTAACATTTATATGCCTGATCACATAAAATGGTGTTTATCAAAATGAACTACAATAATAGAAATAAGAGGTTCTATGTTATTTTGCTTCTTGTTTTTTCCTCCTTTGTTGCTATTTAAAATTTTTGTACCTTTTGTCTTGTATGTTAGTTTATATGTTTTGGGGAGTGTCTGGGACAAATGGTGCACATGGAAATGGTGAGACAAAGGGTGAGCAAATGCAGCAGCGATACTAGACAATATGTTAAAAGCTGGGCATGGTGGCTCACGCCTATAATCCTAGCTATTCAGGAAGCTGAGATCTGAGGATCACTGTTCAAAGCCAGCCTGGGTAGGAAAATCTTCGAGACTCTTATCTCCAATAAAACCACTCAGAAAACCAGAAGTGGTGCTCTGGCTCAAGTGGTAGAGTGCTGACCTTGATCTGAAGAGCTGAGGGACAGTGCCCAGGCCCAGAGTTCAAGCCCACAACTGACCAAAAACAGAAAAAGAAAGAAAATGAGCTATACAATTTGCAGGGGAGTTCGGAAGGGAAAAACTAGTTGAAAATGAGGGCTTGGAATGTGGCTTAGTGGTAGAGTGCTTGCCTTGCATGCATGAAGCCCTGGGTTTGATTCCTCAGTACCACATCAAAAGAAAAAGCTGGAAGTGGCACTGTGACTCAAGTGGCAAAGTCCTCGCCTTGAGCAAGAGAAGCTCTGGGACAGTGCCAAGGCCTTGACTTCAAGCCCCAAGACTGGCAAAAAAAAAAACAAAACAAAACAAAGAAAACGAAAAAGAAAAGCAATATAATCATTACCTGACTTATGTAACTGTAAACCCTCTGTATGTCACCTTTACAATAAAATGAAATAAAGAAGTAAATTACCAAACAAATACCCAAATAAAAGGATTATGAAAAATGTGGCTGCAAAATGTAAACTAGGAAACAAAAGATCATGCTTGTACTTTTTGTTTTTCCAAGTGTATGTGGCTCAGTTGGATATTGTGTCAAAAAATAAAAATTCATTACATCTTCCCAAACAAAACATTTATATGCCAATCTGATTATATAAGGCCAAGATTATTTTTTAAAGTATGGACTTTTGGTCGTACCCCTTTCATCTTTTTTTTCATAGATCACACCCATAGTACATCATATATTATTTCATATATTATTTCTAATATTTGCTTATTTAACATGAAAAAACATAGTTGCTTCTGATGCAATTTTAGTATAGAATCCGTTCAGATTTTGATGTTCACTTTCCTGGTATGTGGCTGTTATATTGAAAATTAATCCGTCAGCACAATTGGGAGATTTTTCCCTCATTGAGACTTTATAAAGAGTTCAAATTAATCTTCTTAGAAACAACTTTGGATTTTATTGTTCATAATAATATTTGATATCCATATAATTTAATTAAATTGTGTAATAATGACAAGTAGAACCATCACAAGTATATTTAAGAGCTGACTGCTAGTGTATCATGCCTGTAATCCTAGTGACTCAGAAGGCTGAAACCTAGAGGATCATAAGGTTCAATACATATACCAGGTGGAGAAATCTGCAAGACTCTATCTTCAATTAACTAGCAAAATGCTGGACTACAAATGTGGCTTAAGTGGTAGAGTACCAGCTGTGAGCAAGAAAGCTGAGCAAGAACATGAAACCCTGAGTACAAGCCCTGGAACCACACACACACACACACACACACACACACACACTAGTTATCCGCAAACATGAGACTCAATTATCTGGCTTTTTGCTCATTAGATGGAAATAAAATCTTTCAGATTTCTGCCACAGTTGGCTTTGAACCACAATCCTCCAATCTCGGCTTCCTCAGCAGCTAAGATTGTAGGCATGAACCTGGCCCTATCTCCCTTTTTGGGGGGGGGGGCGGTCAGTCAGGAGGCTTGAACTCAGGGCCTAAGTATTGTTCCTGAGCACTTCAGCTCAAGGCTAGCACTCTACCACTTGAGCCACAGCACAACTCCTATCTCCTTTTTAAGAATGATACTGTTAATAGTTTGGTGTGAGTAATTCCAGATTTATGCCATCATATATATCTATTTGCATGAATTACCTATATCTTTTGATGTGCCAGACTAAGATTTTAATGTGAAATATCTTGTTTATTCCAACAGTATGATGAGATAATACCACTATTATCTTTACTTCATGTATGAATAAATTAAGACTTGGAAAGACTGCATAATATTCTCAAAGTCATACAATGATTGTTTTCCTCTTGAGAGAGCTATCATCTATTATACTAACGTTCATGAATCAAGTAAAATGTTTGGGTCAGTTCATCTGTTTATTCAGTAAACATTTATTGAATGTCTACTGACTTCTAGGCACTATGCATAATGCCAGGTATTGAAACACATGGGTTTTGTCTTCAGGTAACTAACACCAGCTAGATCAATCTGTGAGATACTTGGTTTGTCTCAATTCATCCCACCAGAAACTCAGTAGAGAAAGACTAAAATCCAGCTCAACTTTAACAAATTGGTATATGATAGCTGTAGGTGCATAGAAATTTGGGCAGATTGTGTGTGTGTGTGTGTGTGTGTGTGTGTGTGTGTGTGTGTTTGTGTGTGCTGATACTGGGGTTGGAACTCAGGACCTGGGTGTATGCAGTCCTTGAGAGTTTTTTGCTCCACTTCTGGTTTTTGGGTGCTTAATTGGAGATAAGATTCACCAACTTTCCTGTCCAGGTAGGATTTGAGGTGTGAGCTTCAGATCTCAGCTTCCTGGGTATCTAGGATTACAAGCATCAGCCGCTGGTGCCTGGCAGATTAGTTTCTAGAACTAGCTATTTTGAATATTATTCTTTGTATAAGAAAAGGAGTTTGGTTATGATCTAATAAATAGGATATTATAAACACAAGTTTGAAAAGACAAGATAATACAAAGGCTAAAGATGTATCCCAGTGGTACAGAGCTCGTGTAACATGCACAAAACCCTAATTTGGAACTTAAGCACTATAAAATTACATATATAGCCAGTACCAAAGACTTACTTACACCTGTCATCCTAGCTACTCTGGAGACTGATATCTGAGAATCACAATTTGAAGCCAGCTCAGGCAGGAAAAGTTAGTTATATTCGTATCTCGAATTAACCACCAAAAAGCCAAAAGTGGAGCTATAGTTCAAGTGGTAAAGAACCAGCTTTCAGTGAAAAATAAATTAACAAATCAGCTAGTGGCCAGCACACAGGCCCAGAGTTCAAGCCCCACTGCTGGCACAAGAATAAAAAATATATATACACATATATATATATATATATATACACATATATATGTATATATATGTGTATATATATATAATTTATTTAAAGTAGACACTGCTGCCATGCACTGGTAGCTCATGCCTGTGATCCTAGCTTCCCAGGAGACTGAGATGTGAGGATTACAGTTCGAAGCCAGCCCAGACAGGAAAGTCTGTAAGACTTATATCTCCAATAAAATACTCAAAACAAAAACTCCAGAAATGGAGCTGTGGCTCAAGTGGCAGAGTACTAGCCTTGAGCAAAAGAATCTCAGCTACAGTGCCCAGACCTTGAGTGCCCCAGAACAGCAACAGAGAGAGAGAGAGAGAGAGAGAGAGAAAGAAAGAGAGAAAGAGAGCTAGAGAGAGCAGATACTGCTCTACCGTAATGCAAGGGGAACAGGGCAGGGCAGAAATTGGGATTTCAGTTTTAACTTCTTGAGTAGGAAGACTGATTGGTTATACAAATTTCAGGTCCATCAGGAAGCTAATTGATTAGAGTGTTCACAGATGCGAATTTGAAAAAGAGCAGGCAAGTGTACAAAGAATCACAAGTAGAGAAAGAAAAAAAATCAAGAAAGTTGTGTATAAAGAGAAATCACAAGGATGATAACCATAACATTAAAAATGGAAGAATCAGATCGTAATGGTAGGAAAAAAAAATGAAGGCTGCGTGTTGAGACAAAACTAAGGCAGTACCTATTATGCAATACATTCCACAAGGCGGGCCAATTCCTATGTACATATGGAGAACTGAAGGGAAATGCCTGCCCGGGAGACAGGGGTGGAAAGTTTGAACCACGTGAGTGCCTGACCTCCAACTGCACAAATGCTAGAGATCTTGAGAGCCATTTGGCAACATTTACAGGAATGGAAGACTCGGGATTATTTCTAAATAAACATAGTATGAGACTTCATGGAAGGGAGCAAAAAGAGAGGCAATGTTAAACCTTCCAAGATTGGCTAAAATAGTCTGTGTGACTACAGAATCTTTTACGTGCACAGAACACATGGAACCCAGCCTTCTTGATAGGAAGGATGAAGCGCCTCCATGGAAAAATCAGAAGGAAAATACAGAAGAAAAGGGAAAGCTTGAGTTTCTGAAATCCTTTGTAAAGAAACTACAGTCTGTGATGGAATGTGGTCCTCGTGACTGAAATGTTTCTTTGCTGTTGGAGAAAAGCATTGCTGTCATCCCTCTCTTTGTAGAAGTCTTTTCTTTCTTTCTCCCTCCTTTCTTTCTTTCTTTCTTTCTTTCTTTCTTTCTTTCTTTCTTTCTTTCTTTCTTTCTTTCTTTCCCTTTCCTTCCTTCCCTTCCTTCCTTTCTCTCTCTCTCTCTTTCTTTCTTCCTTCCTTTCTTCCTTCCTTTCTTCCTTCCTTCCTTTCTTTCTTTCTTCATATAAAAATCCCGTGGCAGCTCCTTGTCTGGAGGACTTTAAAAATAGGAGCGATTTCATCTGTCTGGAATGGTCTGTGTCAGCACTTGCCCTAGGCAAGGTTGCCACATAGGCACACACACACACACACACAGAGACACAGACACACACACACACACCCCTTCCCCCCCCCAGCCAGGCGCCCCCTCTTCCAGGCCCCACCTCCTCTTCCAGTGCTCTCTCTCTTTTCCTGGACTGCAGCTCCAAAACGCAATCTCCCACATCAAACCAAACCTCTGGTCCCTCAGTGCAGCAACTCGCTCTCCAGGTGCTGGGGTGCAATAGATTTCACCCTTTGTGGGCTATTTGCGTTTAAAAATAGAACAATGGTTAACCCAAATGGATCTCGATTTGGTCCAGCCCTGGGCAGTGTAAGCAAGTGGAGGGAAGTCCGGAGGGGGGGGGGTGGAGAGAAGGGGCGTATTTTTGGTCCATGAGGGAAGTGGGGAGGTGGGCCGCCTTCCTGGAAGCTATTAAATCCCAGATGTGAGCTCTGTGCAGTGTGGTGCTGCCTTGGTGGGAGGGGGGAGGGGAGGCGGATGGACTCTTGTGACCTCTCAAGGTTGCCGTTAATTCTAAGGGTCGGTGATTTCCAGCTCCCTTTCCCTGCACCAGGCTTCCTTTGCAGCACTCTGAGGACCTCGTGACTCTTTAACTAGGGGTTTTTCAGCAGTATGTCTTTATGCCTATCAGCCAGGGCCCAATTTTCCCATCACCACCTCCCCCCCTCCCCCGCCCCACCGCCCCGCAACAGCTCTTGGGGTTAGGCAATAGTGGTGGCTGAAGATCTGCCCCAGCCACACGGAGCTCAAACAGAGCTTGCACAGTGTTCGCCAAAGCTCTTGTTGTCAGAGAATCCTACGGAAGGCATTGCTTTGTGCTCACAGTGTGTGGGGGGGGGGGGAGGGAGGGAGGGTGTTTTAGGAACAAGAAAAAAAATGTGTGGGTTATGTAAACAGAGTATCCTCGCATGTAGATTTAGTGGGCCAAGCTACAAAATGGAATCTGTGCAAGGAACTCATAGGATTCATTTGGTTTGTTTTCCTGGGGGATTGACAGACATTTGAGAGTCCATCCGGTTCTCAAACCTGAAAAGTAACAAGAAAAAAAAAAAAGCAAGGCCTGTCCTAGCTAGGGGAGAATTCACTGTGAGGAAGGGAGATAGTGCAGTGTAACAAGTGACATGTTTGAGGTAAGCCAGGACATTCAAGAGCGCCAGGTCTGCCCCCCCCATAACATCAAGGAAAGCTCTCCTGGGAAGATGACATCTGAGAAGAGCTGGAGAAAGACAAGCCAAAGGAAGGTGGGAAGGGCACACTGTGGCAACGAAATGACAGGAATAGAGGCACAGAGGCATGAAGTGACTTGATTTGAGGTGCACAGGGAACTGGGAGCTGGCTGTGATTATTACCGGGGAAGCGTCAGGAAGAGGCTACAGGCTGGAGAGAAAGAAAGGGAGGGAGGGAGAGTGAGAGAGAGCCCCACTGAAGGATTTGAAGCGGGGCAGTAAAGGGTCAGATTTATATCTCAATCAAACCATTTGTCAATTTGGAGAAAATCAAATTGCCTGGGATATGAATGCAGGCAGGATTTCGATTAAAATGGTAAATTTGCACATCTAGCCATAGTTTAATGCACAGTTCTTGTTTTTCTCAGGTCTGTCATTCGTCTGAAGATGTTTTAGAAATATTGCTAAGGCCATGGATAGAGTGACACATCTGTATTTGTAACGGTCTCCACAGCATTTAGGAGACTAAAGGTCCTCTAAACTGTACTTAAAAGATGTGGACTTGGAGTCTCCTTGTGTCTTTAGTCCACATTGTAGTGACAATATCAGGTTGTGTATACTCTGATCTCTTTGTTTTGTTTAGCAAAAGTCCTCTGGGAAAGCACTGTTTAACCTGAGTTGCAGCCACCTCAATCTTGCTGAAAAGGAATATTTTGGATTAGAATTCTGCAGTCATTCTGGAAATAATGTAAGTTCGATTTTATTCCAAGGTTTTGGTGTCTTTTATGTTTGTGCCAGTAGTAGGGCTTGAATCCAGGGCCTTAAGCTCTCACTTGGCTTTTTCACTCAGAGCTACCAGTCTACCATTTGAGCCACACCTCCACTTCTAGCTTTTTTGCTGGGTAATTGGAGATAAGAGTCTCTTAGAATTTTGTCTGCCCAAGCTGGTTTTTGTACCCCAACCTACAGATCTCAGCCTCCTGAGTAGCAAGGATTACAGGTGTGAACCACCCAGCACCTTGCTAGGTTTGGGTGCCCTGAATTGCTTTTAAATATAGTTTGTATCCAGGTATGTACAGCTTTACTCCCTGATGGAAGATTTTGAAGAAATTTACCTTGTGACAAAATCACGTAGTTTTACCTTTTCCCTCAGTGTTTATTTCCGTTTCCTCATTGTGCCAAACCAAACTCTTCGGCCTTGTGCTTCTATTTTGTCAGTCTGAACAGTTCATCACATGTTCTGTACTTTGATTGTCTAGAGGCAGATCCTCAGTCCCCAGAATTAATACTATGGACCTCACGGGAGCATATGCAGGGGACATTTCCTGCCATGTCTTAGGCTTTTGTGTTCATGGTGTTCCTCTGCTATGACCTGCCTTGGCATATGTGTAATCTGGCACCTTTCCATAAAAGTTCATTAGGTCTATTAAGCTGGCATTTGGGGACTGCAGGATTCAAATGTGGAGCCAAATGCCTTCATTAGTCTTTGTAGGCACTAATGAGCCTCATCTGTGACACCTCTGTCATCACACTGAGGCAGAGGAGCAATAATTCAAATGTCAACAACAAAGAGTTTATAGATCAACAATGTCCACTGTTATTGGCAGAAAATATGAGGGGGACAATTGAATGTGAGGAAGGTGCATCATCTTTATGATGGCCCTGTTTGTCTGTCATTAGAAGTCTAAATAGTCCTGTTATTTGCTCATTTCATGTTGACCTTTACCGGGTACCAAAAAGAGAAAGCAAGCTGAAGACAGTGCCAGGTTCTACCAATTTTTTCATTAATGTGATTGCAGGTTTGGTTGGAACTTCTGAAGCCCATAACAAAACAAGTAAAAAGTAAGTACCGAAAAAAAAGTCTTTAAGGAATATAGGTCTCATTTCCTACTTGAAAAAGATTTCAACTCCTCTTAATATTAAGGGTGGAAGGGAGTTGGATAATATGATTTCAATTCTTCACACATCCAGGAGATTTAGCAATTGAGAAAATTGTCTTAATTTTGCCTGAGATGAAGCAGTTCACACCGCTGAATCTTTGAGTAGATCTGAAGAAGGAGGATAATTATGGCAGAGGATTGGCCCTAGCAAGACAGCTCACTGACGCTGCACATCCCCTAACATCCATAATGACAATGTGCAGTGCCCTTTACCTCTTGCCTGAACATCCCTTAGTTTTATCCCATCACACACGTTGCTCCTTTGTGTCAGTCCACGTTGCAAATACCTACTATGGATGAAAGATTGCCCCGATGCTTCACAATGTAGTGGGGATGTTTTTCAATTTGCCGTGTGCATGACCATCACTGGTACTTCTGGATAAATGGAGATTGCTGGGCCACATTTCTAGGTTGAATGTGTCACAGGTTCCACAGGTGTTTCTGACCCAAGTGGGTTTTGGTGAATACTTTTGTTTGATTGAGACAGACTTTCACCATGTATCCTGAGCTGGTTTTAAAGCTACTGGGATCACAGGCTTGTATCACCAGACTCACTCAATGTAGAGTTTGAGATAACCTTCTCAGTGTCTCTTGCTGGTTCTTTTGTCCTCTGCTCTTTACACGTGGATATTTCCCACAGTTCCTTGTTCCCACTGTGTAATGATGATCTGTCATATTATTGCATCATCTTCTGAACTACATTACTATCAGAGGGAGCTATTGAAAATATATGCTTGACCTCCTCTCCTTCATGCTTAAAATGTCTCCATGACTCCCTACTACCCTGGAAGTTTAATCTTTTGTTTTCATGGGGTCCAGTTACCTGTCCAGCTTTCCCCTTGCCACTAACCAATTGTATTCTTCCACTTCTACATTGGCAAAATGAATCTTAAGGGTAGGCCTCACAGACAATTATAGGATACCCTAGCAAACTGGAATTTCAGATAAACAGAGAATATTTTTTATGGAAGTACATCTCAGGCAATTATTAACTGAAACTCAGATTGAACTGAGAATCGTGCATTTTTACTACTCAGGTGTTGACTCCTCTAGGAAGACTGCCTTGGATGTTTCCAAACTCCTTTGTGAATCTTGTGCTCTCCACAGTGCTTTTTTCTTGCCGGGATGGGGGGTAGTGAGGACTGGGTGACTTTCTTTCTTTTTTTTTTAAATTTTATTTTATTTTATTTGTGAACAAACTGTACAGAGGGGTTACAATTGCATGGGCAGGATAATGCGTACATTTCTTACCAAGCATTGCAGCCTCCTCCTTTGTTTACCCTTC